>NC_092793.1:22823679-23423679 GCF_918797505.1 Bemisia tabaci | reverse complement strand
ATGACTGCTTTTCGCCCGTGTGCTTATCTATGAAAAATGTACTCCAGCAACCGACAACACAGAGGCGAAATCGATCGAGGTCTGGACATAAAAATCCGTCGGGGCTCAACGCTAACAATTGAGCGCCCACTGGCAAATATCACCGACGCAATTTCCAAACTTGCGCGTCCTCTCGAAAAAGAATATCAAGAGAATAATACAACATAGGAAAAAAAGGATAAAACCAAACAGCCAATGTAAATCGTCTCCCAATGGTCATATTTTCAAATATCTTTACTTAAAAAAATATACATAAATAAAATAAAAAAAATAATGGAATTGAAGAATATTTTCAGCCATCAACTAGAGGGACTGTTTTCAAAAATCTCCTCTGCTAAATGTACTAAAGGTAGTTTTGACTCTTAAATAAATCACTACAAAAGAGAGCAGGGCCGGATTAAGGGGGTGGCCCCATGGGCCGCGGCCCATGGCGGCAAAAATTTGCAATTTTTTAAAGTGTAAGTATAAAAAAAAAATCGGATTTATAAAAACAAAATTACAAACGAGAAAAGGCGACAAAATCTCTCATTTCCTGAGAGTATAGTGATCTCTAATGGGCCTGTTGCAAACTTTTGCCACAGCAAAACTAAGAGTTGTTTCTCACAGATAATGCCTCAAAAATCACGATCAGCGCATCGGCAAAGTCTGAAATGCATTTATAACTTCACAATCTGCGTGAGAAATTTGCGGTTTTTTAAGGTTCCCGCTTCGAAAACGATACTACGGTACAGGTGAACATTTTGTTGCAGGAGTCGTTTCATTGGTGGCAATACTCATCATGGCCGACGCCAGTCTGCCAAAACACGTGTGATGGGACGAGATAACACCTGAACAGGATTAAACCAGATAACAATCGGCGTGTTTACGTTCATATTTTTCTCGCCCGCCTTAATTGACCTTGAACTCTCCTCGAATTACGCGAGGAACTGCGCAAGCGTCGGCCATGATGAATATTGCCGACGATGGAGCGACTCCTCTAACAAAATGTTCACCTGTGCAGTAGTATCATTTTTGAAGCGGGAAGCTCAAAATAACGCAAATTTCTTGCGCAGATTGTGAATTTATGAGTGCATTTCAGACTTTGCCGATGCGCTCATCGTGATTTTTGAGGCATTATCTATAGGAGACAACTCTTCATTCTGCTCTAGCAAAAGTTTGCAACAGGCCCATTTTGTCGTCTCTTAGCGATACAAGAGACAGCACCTTTAAATAGTCGAGTTAAGAGAGAAACCAAACATGCAATTTGGCCTGGAACTGCGCGACTTACCTAGAGAGAAATGATGCCGAAGACTCGAGAAGAAAAGGAGAAGCCCTCGGCGCGGCGGTCGGCATGTAACACATATTAGCGCCTACAAGACTGCACGAATACTTCACGCATTGCATCAAACACAGAGCGGTCTTTGCGGTCAGCGTGAAACGGATAGCGCCTACAAGACTGCGTGAAAACTTCACGCATTGCGTCCAACACGGGGCGGTCTGCGCAGCGCGGCGGCGGAAGTTAAAATTATTGAACCACATTTATGTTTGATCTTTCATAATTTTTTCGTTCATTTCTTATGAATGGAAGGCCTTGTCCACACAGAGATAGGTTTACGGAACTTCACTTTCGCGCAATGTTTCGTGAACTTTTGCTAGTAGTGTTGACAGGGTTTTCCCAAAAAATGAGTTCAACACGAGTAAATGTGTCTTATGCATCCCTCCCCCGCTGGCACGTTCATTTGATGGTTTTTATCGAGTTTCAAAACGAATGAGAAGGGGCGGCAAAATGTAGGCGGCCCATGGGCGGCAAGTAGGCGAATCCGGCCCTGAAAGAAAGTCCGAAATGTTTCCGAAAATCTGATTTTTTTATTGCTTCTTTAAGAGTTCTTTGAAAGCTGATTTCGTAGTAGTTTTGTGAATTTTTTAATGGGAAATAGTACAAAAACAGATTTAAAATAAAATGAATACACCGTCTAATGATGTCATCCGGCGGTATTTCTCATTTTAACACATGTATTTTACCAGATTAGATCATTTTTTCATAATATCTACTCCAATAATCTTAATATTTAATTTGAAAAATAGAATGAAATTGTGGATCAACCACTGTACTAATTGCGAGGGGCGTTGGTTCATTTGAAAGGTGTTGTTCTCAATGCTTCGGGAAAACTATAAATTATTTTCTGGGGTTCGTCCCCGATTTTTAAATCCCTAAAAACTCATAAATTGGATGAGGGGAAGTGGGTGTTCTTTGTTTTTTGTTTTTCGGAAAAGTTTTGTTGCTACGCATCTTACTTTACTGTTTGTTTGCTGTCTTTTTATCAGCTGTTTTCATTCAACAATCATCATTAAGTGAGGTTACTTCCAACACTCAACTGCCATCAACTTACATTTTTCTTTTCCCGCGTTTTTTTTTTTTTTTTTTACGGTTTTTCATGATTGGTTCCATCTTTTTCCTATTGCCAATTTTTCCTCATTAAGTCAATAACCTCCAAGTTTTTTTTCTCATTTCCGATCAGAACTTTTCACGCTGTTTCTTTTCAATGTGTATAAATATGTTTATTGTTAATTTCCATTTTCATTTCATCCTTTTTCTTCTGATTTATTTTTTTTAATTTAAAAATTGAACTTTTCAGTTATGATTTTGTTAAAATAATAATAATTTTTACTAATTTTAATTTTAAATTTAAATTTAACAGTTGTTATGAGTGAAATTTTCAATGACCAAGGCGGTCGTCCTCCAAAACGTGGTCGCGTTTTCCAGAATTCTTTGCATGTTCGTTTAGTGAAGCAAGAACTTAACTCTGTTATTAGTATAGAAAATCAAAGTTTCATTTCTTCATTTCGGAAGTATAAAATTGATGATCAGAACTTTGATGAAAATTTTGTTACCAAATTTTCAGTCGGTTCAATGAATATAATTTGTCATCATTGTGATGCTCGCCATTTTCAGGGTGAAATGTTGGTCATTTTAATAACTGCTGCCAAAATGGCTTAATTTCTTTACCGAGTATTCGGACAGATACCGATTTGAAATCATTATTTTTATATTCTCCAAATTTCATAAAGCATATCAGAAATTATAATAGTGCTGTTGCTTTTGCCTCTTTCTCTGCAAATCGAATTGATATTCCGGGTGATGGACCTTATTGCTTTAAAGTTCAAGGATCCATATATAGGTAAGTTTATTACCGGAACCAGAAAGCAGACTGAACATGGAAAAAACGAAGAAGAAAAAGCGGAAAAATTAGATGAAGTTAAAACAGGAGCAGAAAAAGAAGAAGAACCAGAAGGAACAGCTACTGAAGAAGAAAAAGAAGAAGCAAAAAAAGAAAAGACAAAAGGAGGAAAGAAGAAGAGCAAAGTTGTAGGAAATATAGGAAGAAAAGCAGGACAGAAATGGCAAAAGAAGAATCAACAATTTAATCGAAAAAAAAAGCAAAGTATTTAAAAAATAAAAAAAGATCTTCTTTAAAATTAGTTTGAAAACAAATGTAAAACCTAAAAAATAATTTTGTATGAAGATTAAAACAAAATTTTAGTTTAAAGTTTACTAAATAAAATTACAATTTTTGAAAACATTTGTTATATTTATTCTCTCAAAAAATTAATTAGACCCGATTCAAAGACAAAACAGAAAATTAAATGAAAATAAATAAATAAAAAAAAAAAAACATGTGAAAGTGAAAAGTGTACAGGAAAAATAAGGGGCTGCGAAGCAGCCCCATAAGCCCCTAGTTAATGTTTTATTTACAAATCAAGAATATTCTTTTGCTCAATTCTCTGAGAAGTTTCATTGTAAACATGAAATTCACAAATGTCAGGACCTGCAAATCCTCCATTGATTTTTTTCTTGTGAAACTTCTTCTGTGAAATACTGCAACTCCTTTTTAAACCTAAGAATTGAGTGAATATAAAATATTTTTCACTATCCATCCGGTGCCGAACTGACACTCCCACGGAAAGAGACCCGCAGCGTATGGGCTGTGGACAAGGAAGCCGTGGTTCCTCTCAACTGGATGGTGATAACATGACGCCTATCTCAAAATTACAAAATTGAGCACAATTTGAAAAAAATCTCTCGAAGCCTCAGCATCCTTATCGAAATCAGAAACTCGAAATTCCGACTCGAGAGGTAGAAACAGGGGCGAGGCGAATCACGTGTCTTGTACACTCTCTCCCGTATATTTTTCCTTTGAAGCGGAAGGGGTAAACAGGGTGGAATAGGTTCGTCTCGGCTCTGAGCCGGTTCATTTGCAGCAAAAAAGGCCATAAATTATGCAAACGAGATTACATGAGTTCTAACGTGACTCACTAAGGCGAAGAGAATGATTTAGAGGTGGTGCTGCCTCGAGGCTTTGCACCTTGTAATTTGATTTCGATGTTGAGTTCTTAGTAGTCTACGGATCCGCGTAATGAGGAGCCTACCTGTTTCCTGGCCTCTAGAATCTTTTTATTTCTGTTTTTTGTTTTTTCCCCCTCCGAATCGAGAAGTCATTGGCTGTATGTATTTTTCCGGTCATCGAAATGAAAATAGTTCTGTTGGATTTTTAAAGCTTCCTTGTCAAAAATTTTGTTTGCAAATTAGCGTTTTGCTCCATTTTAAATTAAACTTGCCTAATCTTCTACGAAACATGATTTAGAGCCTTCAGTGACTGCGGGAGAACTTTTTCCCCAGAAAAACGAGCAAAATTAAGGTGATATTCCGAGATCGTCCAGATTCACGCACTTTGAAGAGTATTTGAGTAGAGTATTTTTAAGGGTAATTTTAATGAAAATAAAAGATGATAACTATACGACATTATTTTGTACAGATTCTTCTACCAAATCAGCCGAAAACTAAAAATAATTAAGAAAAAAATTAAAATCCTGACTAATGAGGGGCCGTAAATTTAGGATTTT
Source organism: Bemisia tabaci (assembly GCF_918797505.1). Lineage (NCBI taxonomy): Eukaryota > Metazoa > Arthropoda > Insecta > Hemiptera > Aleyrodidae > Bemisia > Bemisia tabaci. Next base: position 23,418,759 of record NC_092793.1, on the reverse strand, counting down.
ATTTTTCTGTCCCCTCTTCTCTCTCGTAACGCGTTTCAAGCGCATATATGCTTGAACACCTATAAGTAGTGCACGTTATCTACTTCATGTATGGTCCTGAACTGCAGTAAACTTTTCAAAGATGAACGTCATACACGAGCCATGAGCCGTGTATGAGCCATTTCATAAACGAGGAAGTATTTTCCGAGTTCCACTTTACTTTTGCTTCTGACAAACTTTCGCTTATATTAATGATCATCTTCTTTAAACGTGTGCAGAGCCGGATTAAGGGGGTGGTTACATGGGCCGCGGCCCATGAAGGCCAATCTATGTGGGGCGGCAAGTTTTGCAATTTTTTTAAATGTAGGTATAAAAAAAAATTCGGATTTAGACAAAAAAATTACCAACGAGAAAAGGCGACAAAATCTCTAATTTTCTAAGAGTATAGTAATTTCTATTTTTGTCGTCTGTCAGTGATACAAGAGACAGCACCTTTAAATAGTCGAGTTAAGAGAGAAACCAAACATGCAATTTGGCCTGGAACTGCGCGACTTACCTAGAGAGAAATGATGCCTAAGACTTAAGATGAAAAGGAGAAGCCCTTGGCAAGGCGGTCGGCATGTAACACATATTAGCGCCTACAAGACTGCACGAATAATTCACGCATTGCGTCAAACTCAGTGCGGTCATTGCGGACAGCGTGAAACGGATAGCGCCTATAAAAATGCTAGAATACCTCACGCATTGCGGCAAACACAGTGCGATCAGCGTGAAACGCATAGCGCCTACAAGACTGCGTGAATACTTCACGCATTGCGTCAAACACAGTGTGGTCTGCGAGGCGCGGCGGCGGAAGTTAAAATCATTAATCCACATTTATGTTTGTTCTTTCATAATTTTTTCGTTCATTTCTTATGAATGGAAGGCCTTGTCCACACAGAGATAGGTTTACGAAACTTAACTTTCGCGCAAAGTTCCGTGAACTTATGCTAGTAGTGTTGACAGGGCTTTCCAAAAAAATGTGTGCAACACCAGTAAACGCGTCTTATACGCACCCCTCCTCCGCTGGAACTTTCATTTGATGGTTTTCATTGATGTTTCAGAACGAATGAGAAGGGGCGGCATAATACTAGCGGCCCATGGGCGGCAAGTAGGTAAATCCGGCCCTGAGCGTGTGCCAGTATTTCGAAACCCAAACTAAAAGCGAGAGAGAGAGAAAAAAAAGGATAAAAATATCGACCGTTAGAAAATTGCATAAACTCATTATTCCTCCGGATATGGAACTGAGAAATCCATTTTGAGCTTGGACCGAGTTTCGCACAGCCTCGCATATTCCTACTTAAAACAAAGTAATCCGGGGTAGGGTATCATGTCGATGACGCAAGGGTAATCCAGCTGCGAGGAAATTGGATCCAAAGGCTTTCAATTTCTTTCCTTACATCAGGGTGAATCGAATTAGATCAGTGGGAATTCCGTTCAGTCTCGTAAGACTCGCGCGTTGATGAAAATCTCCCTATCCGCCTAGCTTTATCAAGGCTCCCCAACAGTTTCAAAACCACTGAAAATACCATATTCAGCTTGTTTGCCGCATGGAGCGAGATGAGATCGTCGTTTCTCGAACGAAGGAACTTATCTACACTCCAAGTTTGCAGAACTGACGCAGATAATTTAAGATTTTAAAAGAATGTGCAATTTTTGTTCGTAATTTTCCTGATTTTTGTATGTAGAGAAATGAATGAAATTTTCAGTCAGAAATACCCTGCAAAGCTGATAAAAATGAAAGAGACCGGCTTTGCGCTCAAATTCAACCTTGTGATGTCCATACCACCAAAATTGATGAGCAGTCAAAAATATTTACATTTTTCAACACTCCATAAAAAAAATTTAAATGTCTCTATTATTCTCTATTTTATTTTCTAATTTCTCTATTTTTCTTATCCTGCTATTCCCATAATTTCTAAATCATTCCAAAATGTATGTACGCTATTCCTTCTTTGACATCTCAAAATGACCATGTTCCACCTCCCTTCAGGTGCCTTACAGCCAATAGTTGCTTTAAAGCCGAGTACATTTTAGGCACTACTACTACTACTTGAAAACATTGATAATTATACTTAGAAATTATTTGAACTTTTTCTTACATGTATTGCATGATTTTCGTACTTTGGAAATTACTCAAGAATCGGACATACCTGAAACAAAGAAGGGGACAGACTATTAAACAATTTTTAAATTAAAAATTAAATGAAAGACAAAGTTATCCTCATCGATTTGCGAACAAAACAGTGAGAGAGAACCGCACAAACCCAGCAAAATATCTCGGATTCCTCTATCCCGAACCCGCCCCGAACAAATAACGCGACGAGTGCGGATGAGACCCATTCCGGGCTGAAAGCAATTTTCGGGGAAGAGCATATTTTACATGGCGCAAAAAAAAAACCGATCCGCCAGGCGGCATGCGCCCGGAAACGGCGACCGGTAATTTGTTAAAAATTAGGCGTGACAGTCGCGAGAAAATCGCGCGGGCGTCCACGGTGGTGGCCCGCCAGATTTGCTCCCTGTCGCATCCGATAAATTGCGCCCCCTCCCCCCGCCTCGAACACCCCCCGGACAACCACTCCTTTCCCTTCACCGGTAGGCCTCCATTCAGACGTGCAAGAGTTACGACTCTAGTCTTTTGTGCGCCACCGCTGCCGAGCGATAAAATATTTCGCCGCGAAATTTTTAGAGGTTAACTCCATCCCCCTTTTTGCGACCGTGTTGCCTGGTGGTTTTAAAAACCTTCAATGGATAGAACTGTACATGATCCGTCCCAGATAATAAAGTACCCTCTTACGTCCCATCACTACCTCATATTACTTTTAAAGGCAACTAAGCAAAATATCACCTTAAATTTTCCGTGTATAATTTTGAATAAGAGAAGGAAACTCGAGGAAAATTGTAAAAATAACTTTATCTCGTTAAAAAAAAAAAAAAAAAAAAAAAAAAAAAAAAAAAAAAAAAAAACCAGCGATATTTGTAACTAGTGCAATCATAAATCCTCATTTTTCGATTTCAACCTTCGATTCTGGCGGAGCACCGGTTCCATAATAAAAATTTTAAGTGACTTGTTATGCTTTAAATCAGATATGTATTATATGCTATAGTAGCTTAAAAAGAAAATTAGAAGTGGAATCAAAACATCAAGCTACAGCGGTATAATTACTGCGCTGCAGAATCTATGGACAATTTACAGGGCAAAATTCGCGAGCATTACAGGACAAAATCCGAAGATGTTACCGCACTGCACGGAGTGTGTTTTCAGGGTCACCTCGGAAACGGTATAATTCTTGTTTGATAAGATTTTCAGTCGGACATTTCACGAGATTGATGAAAAAGCCTTTGAAAAGTGTGTGATAACACCATACATAACTCACTTCTAATTGCTCTATACTTTTCAGGAAATTCCCGATTATTAGGACTTTTGCAGTTTCTCTAAATTAAAAGGAAAGAGTTCCTTGATGATTCATTCATTTAAAAACGCATTTGAAGTCCGTGTTACGTGCAGAAAATTGCAAGATACAAAGCAAACCGAACGAGCAGTTTCACAGTTTGCCTTCAGCATGTCGATTATGCAAAAACAACCACTTCTCACGAGGATAAACTTTGCGTAATTTAATTTAAGGGCCGCATTTTCAGAACAATAAATTCTTTATCGATGACATTGCTACCGCTGAACTTTGCTTTTACGAGAGCGATACTTTTCCCCCATCTGCGGATAGATGTTGCGTAGGGATGACAGTTCCTTCACGGAACATTCATTTTTTAGCTTTGTTTCTTCACTTTTTACTTCTCTCGTTCTATGTTCATATCAAGGGTCAATGTCAAAATCACGCACTCCGAGTTTTTTGCTAACTTTCCTTGAATAATTACTTTCAGTGGGTAGTTACGAATTCTCGTAAGAGTCTTTATCATTTCAGGACCGTATTTTACTGAGATCTAGCACTTGAAAAAACTCTCACGGCAAAATGTTGGTTGACACTGGTAAAAATTGTATCTATGTTAATGTTTTACTTTTGAAATAATGACAACTCGAGCGGTATCTGGGTGAGTTCAAATAAGCGTCTAATTTGGTGTCCCGAGCTGTTTTAATCGTCATAATCTGAGAAACATGGGCAGATCAAATTTTTTTCTCATTTTCCACACTATTGTTTACTATTACATGCTATTTCCCACTTTATTTGGACTGAAATAAAAACTTAGGAGAACTTTGAATGTGCAAATTGCCTACATTTGTCCCAAATTTGCGTGTCCCCCGTGCCTGGTTCTTGACTTTAAATCGATGTTGCAGCATAACTAGAGTGATTATTTAAGAAAACTTTATCGGAGATGATAGGTAATGCTTTTGAATTTGAGAAAAAAAATATGTCAATTTATTTTTTGCTCCATCAATAACTTTTTCACGCGCTAGAATCATTGTCCCGAGCAACAGTCAGCAACAGTTAGGATAGACATGGCAACGATGTAATAAGCTCTAAATGATTGCCAAAACGTTGAGGTTTTTCCAAAAACGACTTTTTTTGTTTTGATTGAGTAGTTCACACGTCGTAGATGGCAAAAATTCTGAAATTCGCAAATTTTTCTGCAAGATTAACGCCATTAATGATGCCAATCAGAATGCTATACACGATAACTAACGGGGCGTCAAGCATACACACACACACTAATATCAGCTCGTAAAATACTTTCGAAGTGTGCGTTAGGGAAAATTTTCTCTTATTCCGATCCTCTAGGACGTGCTACTAAATATTCCGTGAAAAAAACACCAAAATTGTCTTTACTGTTAGCGATAAGCTTAAAAAACAGCTTATTCCATCCTGTCCCGTTCCATCTTGTCCCGTTCCATCCTGTCCCATATGTTTCCATCCTGTCCCATGTCCCAGTAGTGGGACAGAGTGGAAAACTGTTACAACTGAGACTTGCTTGTTTAAGCCCTGTAGGCGCTCTTTTCTACCGATTTAAGTGAAACTTGGTACCCGAGGTATTTTTCTACGAGGAACTCGAATTTTTAGTCGAATTTTGAAAATTCGAAAATCCAAGATGGCGGACATGACCTGAAATGCTATCGCAGCGCCTAATCAACTGAGACTTGTTTGTTTAAGCCCTGTATGCGCTCTTTTCTACCGATTTAAGTGAAACTTGGTACTCGGAGGTATTTTTCAATGGGGAACTCGAATTTTTAGTCGAATTTTGAAAATTCGAAAATCCAAGATGGCGGACATGACCTAAAATGCTATCGCAGCGCCTAATCAACTGAGACTTGTTTGTTTAAGCCTTGTAGGCGCTCTTTTCGACCGATTTAAGTGAAACTTGGTACTCGGTGGTATTTTTCAATGGGGAACTCGAATTTTTAGTCGAATTTTCAAAATTCGAAAATCTAAGATGGCGGACATGGCCTAAAATGCTATCTCAGCGCCTAATCAATCGATTCACGCAAAACTCGGCATCCGGGGGTATTTTTGAATGGGAAACTCGAATTTTTAGTCGAATTTTCAAAATTCGAAAATTCAAGATGGCGGACGTGGCCTAAAATGCTATCTCAGCACCTAATCAGTCGATTAAAGTGAAACTTGGTACCCGGGGGTACTTTTCAATGGGGAACTTACATTTTTAGTCAACTTTTTAAAATTCGAAAATCCAAGATGGCGGACATGACCTAAAATGCTATCTCAGAGCCTAATCAATCGATTTACGCGAAACTTGGTACCCATGCGCCGCGGGTATTTTTGAGTGGGGAACTCGAATTTTAGTCAAATTTCCGAGATTCGAAAATCTAAGATGGTGGCCGCGGCTTAAAACACTATCTCGGTGACTAATTAATTGATTTTAATGAAACTGGACCGGAAAATCATGGTATAAGGAAAAGAAAGGAAATTTTAATAGGGGTGCAATAGGGTTTCTTATGTATCTTAGGCTAATAAATCGAAAAATTCCTGTGTTTTTCCCATCGTGCACAGATTCTCCCAGAAAATTGACTCTTCTGGAAAAGCTAGATTTTTAAGGAAAATTCCGATTTCTCCGGAAAAATTCCGAACTTTCCCAGGATAAATCGCATCGATACAGGTAAATGGAGGTGTTCTTCAGAATCAGTGCCAAAAATCTACTCTGAAACCATTGGCAAATCTTCGGAAAATCAAAAATCAAAAAAAAAAAAAAAAGTTGACCGGTGTAATTGTTATATTAATGTAAGTCCTCAAACTTTTCCTGGCTTTATCACCACTTCAGCGGGTACTCGCCCACTCGAAGTTTTAAAATTCGGTGTTTTTGATCCATTTTGTATTGCAATATTCCAAGAAATAAAAGCTTCTTCTCGTGTAAAACGAAAACAGTGCGCATTTTGATAAACAGACGGAACTGTCTAAAAGACAAGCAGAATAAGCTCCAGATATCTTTCATGACGGATGAATTTTTTCTTAATTTTTTTGGTTCTGCAAGATATGAAAGGGTTGCATGTTTTCAATTATGCTTTAATTTAGTGCTCGACGATGCTTTTATGACAATTGTGTTTAATTTTTAATTAAAAGTATTATATGTAACCTCTGAGATGAAAATTTAGGAAATCAGGCAAAATTACGGCAAATTTTGGGAAGTGATACACTTGACGGTGGAAATTCGGGTTTAAGCCCAACTATTAAGCTCGACGAGCTATATTTCCTAAGTCTACACCTAATGATAGTCAAAATAAAGTTTGGTTTGCCCAAAAATTCAGAAAAAAATTTTGGGAGGAAATAGAACCTGGAATTTGACCCTTATTTGAATTCACCCATCTACCAGAGGCATCCAAAACTTGGCAAATCTATGAAACGCGATCAACTGCGTAAACATTTAACAAAAATTTTTATTCGAATTTTGACTTTCAACATCCATGCTTCTCTTACCTCTCACTGTAAACTGCTAGAACTTACCTCACAAATAATGATCGAGACATGCGAATGGAGCTATTCGAATTAAAAAGTTGCTCATTTAATAATAATAAGAACAATTGATGCCTAGATTCGGAAAAACCGGGGCTCAATCACAGCGTTTCAAAATATTCGTTTATATTCTATTTTTTAATAGGAAAACCACCGAATATCACGGCTTGGACTTTTCACAGAATTATTGTTATTGAGTAAAAACAAATTAAAGAGAGTTTCGAGGAATAATGACAATGTGTTTTTCTATTTAAAAATGAAATACTGGAGGGAATTTGCAACTCATATTTTGTGACAATTTTATTCGAAATCGAGAGCCATCACGAGCCTCGTGATGACATTTATTATTATTCTAATGTTGGACCACGTGTCGGGTATCTTCAGGAGTTCAAATCGTGATGGCGAAACATACCCGCACCTCTGCGAAAGATACGAAAGAACTAAGGCGCTATCGATCTGGGCTGATACATCGCAATGTGCGATACAACTATTTCAACTTCCGAGTAGCCAAAATTGCATAGTCATCGAATTGAAGGCGAACTGAGTTACTCGCTCGAATTTTATTCCCGTTAGACTGCGCGCCAGTTGCTTGGAGCGGAGGTGATAATACGAATATAATAATCGGAATATTTTCGGCTCGTCGTGTTGAGTGCGAGCTTGGCAACAGTTTCGGCGGCGAAGGATTCGGGGAACCGTGCACCCTTTCCTCAATCACCGCTGAAATTGCCGCCCTCTCGTTTCTCGCTTTTTCTCCGCGCAATTATGCTTCCGCCCCCCGCTCCCCCGCCGAAACGCGGCTGTTTTCCTTACAATTTAAGAAGTGATACACGGTAAATATGTTTCCCCGCAGCATGCCAACGCTTTCCCACGCTCACCGCCACCGCCGCCACGCGCCGCGCCGCGTTCCGAGCTCGCTTTGATTTTTCCGCTTGAGAAAACCCGGCTGTGGCGCGAAATTTCCCGCGAATCGACGGAAATTACGGGTCTTAATGATGGCGTGCGCGTCGCGAGGTCAGCAAAAACTAAGCAGAGATTTATTCTTGAAAAGGTTTCATTCATTAGTCATTTACTTACCCCTTTCCAAAGTGATAGGGGGCATTTTAAGTATCAGGGGATGCCACTACGCTACGTTACACCATTTTGGTTTTACGTGTTAAAGGATAGGGATGTACGTTATAAAAGCATTACAAGGGGGGTAGACGGGGGTCAAAAATGCCGGAAAAGTGCCCAATAGGGGGCATTTTAAGTATCAGGGGCCGCCACTACGTTACGTTACGCCATTTTGTTTTTACGTGTTAAAGGATAAGGATGTACGTTATAAAAGCATTACAAGGGGGGGGGGTAAAAAATGCCGGAAAAGTGCGTTACGTGATTTGGGGACGGCCCATTAGGCCCCTTTTTTCTTTTTCCCTTTTTTTACCCTCAATAAACATTAATTCAAGACGAAAAACCTTTGTGAGTTTAATATTTTGCATAATTTCAGTAATTATTGCATTGCAAAGAATGTAAGTGCACAATTCTGGTAATATTGGAATGCTCTTGGTTCCTTTTAATAAAATGCAATCCACATAATGCTCCCACACCTTGAATGGTTCAACTCCAACCATTATGCATATTCCGTTTTAAACTAACAAAAACACAAGAAAAATGGGTGGAAAGGTTGAAAAACAACAAATTACGAAAATCAAAGTACCAAGACCCCCATTTACTGATTACAAAAAGTGAGTGTATTTCTGTTCCTGGTCGTGGAGGGGGTTAAAACTACCCCGAAACGTCCAAGGATTTATGTGTTGTCGTTTTTAGCCTTGGCTACCCGTTTTTCTTGTGTGTTCTAATTAAATCGTTCGGGTTATTTTCGTTTTGAATTATTATCATACGAGTATAGATCGTATTTGATACATCAAACGGGTGAGATTGTATCGATATCGATTGGTTCAAAACGTAAACATAGCCTCAAAAGTAAATTCAGAAATCTGAGAGAACGGGTCTTTTGTAACAGATTTTTTATTCTTTTGAGTACCAAATGCCAATGCAAAGTGTAATTGTCGGCAATTTTCTCATTTTCAGCTTTTCCAACTTAAATTCTTACAGTTTTGGTTTGAGGTTGCCGGCCAGGTTGGCCTAGTGGTCAGCGCGTCTGACTCTAGGCCAATAGGTCCCGGGTTCGAATCCCGGTGTTGGCGACACATTTTCATGGAACTGACGAGTGGATCTGCAGAAACAGATTCCACTCGGCCTCAATCCCTGAAAATTTGAAAGCCTGGAGCATGGATGTGCCTAAATCCCATGATGTCTAAGGACAATAAATACTGTCTATCGATGGCAGTAGGTTCCAACGGAATATAAGCCACTAAACCAGCAAAAAAAAAAAAAATGTTCTATTGTTTTGAACCAAACGATACATCGAACCGTCATCGAATACGGTCTATTATGAACTTTTCAAGATACGCATACATAAAGTGTATGCGAGTGTCGCATGGCGCAGGTAGGAACAGTTAAGATGGCAAGATCCCGCCACTAAAGAGCGACCTCATTAGAGGGTGCCCTACCCTCAACCGCGCGAACTTTCGGGGGTGTGGAGGCAGAGAGCGATCATCCCGACGGCCCGCGCGTTCGGGACGTGTGGCGGCGGCAAGAAACGTCGCGGCCCGACCCGGGCTCGGTCGTTTGTCTCCCGGTTTGACGAACAAAACACACGATGAACGAGCAGTCACATTAGTCAGATTAAGATCCGCCGATTAGGGTGTGTTCATAAATCCGACCCCCGCCCCCCTCCCCGCCTCCGCCGCTCCGTCAACTAATTCACTCGCGCATACCCCGACATAGATATGAATGATAATTGGAAGGTTATTCGCTGAATAATTCATGCGTTCGCCGCGCTGATTCGCGCTCGGGGCTTTGTTGCCGGGCTCCCCGTGACCTCGAATCATCGGAGGGGCTCACGGTGTCGTAAAAAAGTGCGGAAAATGAAAACAAACAAACAAAATTAGAGAAGAAAAATATTGGTAGGCATCAACGAAATCCGCACCTGTTGCATTTACCAACACAATGGGTCACTAAACCTTGTGTTTTTAATTTTCTTTTCTTTTCTTTTTTTTTTTAAGCGTGCCAGTAGGGCTCGCTTTTTGAAATCACTCGGATGTACCATAGTACAGCACACAGATCAACCAATGCTATTCAACGGGTCGTCCAAATACTTTTTTCCTCGCACCCGTTTCTTTGTCTTTGAACCATTACACTGTCAAGCCCTGATGGTCTTTTACCAAAAAATCTAATGAACTGCTAATTGGAAACCCTTGAGAACATTTTTCTGTCAAAACCGTATTATTCAATTTGACAGGAACCTCATAGGAGCTTTCTTACGCTCGGAGGACTCAACTCTAGAACCTTCTTTCCCGCCAAAACTCTATAGCCAATGAGCGTCTTGCACTGTAAGTGCAATCTGTGATGAGCCTCGTGACTCATTATACTATGTACTAACCATGGCCCCTGCCGAAATCCACTTAAACCACTACAGTTATCTCGCGATATAGCTTTGGGTGTCCGGTTTCGAGCAAGGCAATAAAAGACGGCGAGGCGATTAACCGATTAACCATTCACCGTGATGCCAGGATCCACCAAATTTTCTCAAAAATTGTTTTCCGTCTATTTAGCGAGTTTTTCTTTACTCTCTGTTGAAGTACAAATAAAAAGAGACCTCATTTGTACAAATCGGCCGAATAGGAGAGAAGTTACAGTTCGAAATCCAAAGAGATTAACTCAACGCGATTTCGATGCACGGCAGTTCGCCCAAATCACGGTCGTGCGCAAATGCCGCATATCAGCTTAAAATCAAGATAATTGGACGGAATCTTTAAAATTAATTTACATTCAACGTTACATTCAACGAAAATATTGAAGAAGTTAATACTAGAAAGAGATTTTTGGTGCCGAAAAACACGTGCTTAAGGACTCTTCAAAACTCCGCAAATTGGAAAACAGATGCGTTAACTTTAATGACCTTTATGAATACTGACTCTCTTTAATGAAAATGAACATTTTTGAGTTACCGAGTTGGTGTGTTTTCGTTCTCACCGTTTCATCTTCTACGAGGGAAAAATATCTGGAGGGAAAGATTATAGGAGAGCAAACCAACCGTGGAGTAATGACGTCAAATAGGACGGGTAGATATCTATCATGTACTCATGTCGCTAGGTTCATGAGCTTTGGTGCATTATCATGATGAGGTGAGGAAAAGTTTGGAAATAACCAGATACTCAAAGTGGCTGGGGCAGTGTCGCCAAGTTCTCTCAAATAGGTCAATCACATAACGTCAAGCAAAATGACAGGCTGAACATGAGAAAATTGGGCTAAATATCGTAGCTCACTAGAAATTATTTCCCGTTATTTGGAGCAGCGAACGCCCAAAATTTTCTCGTCTAGAGCTTTAAGATGGTAAATAATATTAAATTGCAAATGTGAGAAAGACGACGTAATTAAAGTTTACCAACTTTCGAAACAATCCATTTCCAACGCTATTAATATAATACTATGATCAAAGATTGCTCGAGGATTTGATTAAATGATTTTGAGAGTTGGAAACTGTTCGATAGCGAAACGAGGTCGATATTTCATAATACAATAGGGTTTATTTTTCTTACACTGCTAGTAAGTTTTACCATCTCTTCGAGGCTCTTTACCCTCATTTTAACTGATGGCTTCAAAGGGCTCATCGATTGCACTAACTACAATAATAAAAGCCATAAGTATACTCCAAAAGATAAATCAGTATGCCCATTTGAAGCCAACAATTTAGATTAGGAGAAGAGCCTTTCAGTCTCATTTTGTGGAGATGACAATTTTTAATCGATTTTGTGAAAAATCGATAGAGTCGGATCGATTTGTTGAGCCAAAATCGAATCATGAAAAAAATCGAAAATCCTGCGTTTATGGGTCAAACAAGGACAAAATTCTGTGAAAAATGACTTTTGTTTCAAGCTCAGTTTTACAGTTAGTCGATGTTTTTTATTTGGTTTATTCGAAAAAATTAGCATGTATCTCACTATCAAAGCTAGCCGTCAAAATATCAAGGTCGGGTGTTATGATTGGCTTATTCGATGACTTGGACCGATCACAGCACTTTACCTTGACATTTTGACGGAGTATTTTGATAGTGTGACACAGGCTATTGCCATCCCTAGGGGCTCCATCACAACTTGAGCCTCTGGAAAAGAGAAGGATTTTCGCGGCGTAAGAGGCAGCGCTGGATGGGGTTGTATCATTACGCTGCAGTGTTTGCATCGGAGTAGAACTGTTTGCTCTTGGCACCGAACGGCAACGGATGCAATCAATCCATCAGCTCATCATTAAGCCTCAACGTCAATTTCCTCCGCTTCCTGGGTTCCTATCTTTCCGGAACAGCCGCTCCTCGGATCTCCTCGTTCGCCAACGATTTCGGATAGCGGCTTATGGCACTGGAATAAATAGCGTCTTCCTGGACAAAATCAAGGGCATCGGCCTCTTGAAAATTATTTTTTTACGATCGCCTTATGGAACTAAACAAAGAACGGTGCTACTTCCATCATTGGAGATTGAAGTTTCGATGGAGTTACCTTGTGCACACTTAGAAATTTCTGTGTTTATGGGGTTTTTTGGGTTACTCTGAATGAGTTATTTCGTTCAAGTCAACCAAAAAACTTGATTAATTAACCAAATTTGTGGTTGAATCAACCGAGACCGCAAATTATCTGAAATAACGTTGAGTTAAAATAATGCTGTCTCCCGTTTTGTGCTCCAAGTCTTGTTAACACGTTCAAAATGGATCGAACGAACAGATGCGTGTTCCAATTAATAAACAAAAAGCAAATCAATTTTCGCAAAGCTTGAACGTAACCGATCACATTGAAATACATTCGTCATCCTTTTTTAGCGTAGAAAACACTCTGAAGTAAATAACACTTGAAGTTCTGTGATAATGTACCCATAACCTCAAACAGTCAGAAGGCACAAATCCTGATCCTAATCCGCTTTTTTCCAGTGCATGATTTCACATTTCGTGACGGGTCGCCCGGAGAGAACATGAGCTCACAACGAGGAAAACCTTGAATTTCCATAAATTTTGCATCTTAAGCACTTATTGTTACAGAGCGGACAGGAGAACGGTCTATTGTCCCGGTGGATGGATTCATCAATGCTAGTTACGTTTGCATGAGTCGCTCACGGTCGGACCGCGTCAGGAGCGTCGGAAACCGCATTGATTTCGACATGGGTACACTGCCGTGCTAAGGTAAAATGTCGTATGAGCCTTCAGGCGTTGCCAGATTCCTCTCAATAAAAACCGAATTTACTGGAAATCTTTTGAATGTTTTGCTTCAAATTTTTCAGACGATTTTGTTCGCAATTCGATCTAAAATACCTGCAAATTTCAAGGAAAAATATGAGTAACTTTCCTTAAAAATACATCATTGATTTGGAGAAATTTGGCAACTATGGAATACTCATACGGCGTTTTTCCGTAGCACCGGCAGTACAAGCGAGGGGTGGGCGCGCGGTGACGTGAAAAACCCGAGCTGACGTCTCACTTTTCGCCGCGGATGACGACGCCGCCGCCTCGCTTTCAAAGCCCCCGTCAATCGAACGGTTTAAATAATGCAATTCCATCCCCGCCGAAACGGGCCCGTTTATGCAGTCACCGCAGCAGCGATGAATTTGATGGGTGTGCAATCGTTATTCACAGGTGTTTCGCACGGCCCGGGTTTTACGGCGTGGAGGAGCCGTGTCAGCACTGAAAATCAAGTACCTCACCCGCCGAAAATCGTCGTCATCGCCGACGGGATTGTTGTTGTCTGAAGTTTCCGCGGAATTCTTATTCTTCCTCTTCTCCCTTTTCTCTTTCTCTCGATCCTTTCAACTCATTTTTTTTTATTTTGATTTTTCTTACACTGGAAAAAAAACACATTGGATCTAGAGTCCAGACTCTTGAAAACATTGATAAGAAAAAGGAATCTTGATTCAATCAGATTTAAGCTTAAATCAAAAGGAAATCCGCTCAAATGAAGAAGCTTGGTTCTTGATTTAAGCTTAAATCTGATTGAATCAAGTGTATTTTTTCTTGTCGATGTTTTCAAGAGTCTGGACTCTAGATCCAATGTGTTTTTTTCCCAGTGTAGTCCAATTCTTCTTTCCACGTTCCCGTTTGGACTCAAATCAATTCTTGTTTCTAAATGCCTAATCTAAATAGAGGCGCACAGTGGATCGAGTAAATCGAAGAGGTCGGATACGAATTTTTTTACTAAAACTGCAAATTTTTATGTTTATTTTGTCACATTTCAAATTTTAAGGTATGCTACTAGAAGAAAATTTCACGATAAAACCAATAAAACCAATTTGAGAACCTCAAAATGTGTATAAACGGAGTTATGACCTTTGAAGTTTCCAAATTTTGTCCAACCTCTCCTATTAATTGGATCCACTGTGAGGCGCCTGGATTAAACTACGCTGGTTAAGGAGTATTTGATATTTGTTTATTGGCTTCAGAGGTCTTCCCGTTAATAGGAACGATTTTATGTATCATTGAGTATATTGGATACTTACGTTTTATGGGTAAAAAAAAATAAGATGAATATTTAGGTGTAATGAAACTGCTGATTATATTCTCAAGAAAACCTCGCATTTTTAAGTTGTATTTATTTACTTGTGTAGTTTTTATTGTCAATTCTATTCCATACCGGAATCGCCCCTTCTCTATGCAACGACGACCTACGAAGGCGAAGAAGAGTATTAGTACCTGTTACATTTCGTCACCACAGGCTGGGAAAATTGAAGGCGCATAGGGTGCAACTATTCGAGCTCGAGTGATGTCCGTGTTGCATGCACAAGAGATTGCAGGCGCTCTTATTTTTTCAATCGCAACGTCAGAACTGTGTATTAGCCTCGACTACACCTATTGTATGTGTTCAAGGAATATCTGTATTGCATCTACGATTGTGCTGACCATTATAATCATCTGACTTCAAGAGACTTCAAGTCAGTTTTAGTCAGTTAGTTCTTTGGTGATTTAGTAAACAACTTGTCACGAAAGGATTAAATCAAAATATTCATAGAGATTTTTCCTTGTCATGCTTTTCTAAAAGACATACACAGAGACAAACCTTTGGTTTATGGACCTAACTGTTGCTCATGCGGAGCAACATTAATAGTGGCAAATGAACAAGTGCGATTTTCGGTCTTTGAACCATACCAAGATATAAATAAAACCATCAGAATATATATTTCTTTGTATGGTTCTCAGATCGAAAATCAGTAGTTCATTTACAACTATTAAGATGTTCTATGGAAAACAATATGCTTTATAATCAAAGATTTTTTTCAGTGTGTAGCAAGCAGAGACAACTAGTATTAAGTTAAGTAAGTTAATTTATTTAAAGACATTCAGCATCTTAGGCTATCAACGTCTTCACAAAGAATTTGGAAGATGGATGTATGTATATACAAAAATTTAAGACTTTCGCTTAAATATACATACAACACAACAATTATAATTAAAGCTTCCTAGTATTGATTTGTATCAAACGGTTCTATTTCTACCATTGTGAGAAGAGCTTTCGCCTCATTTTAACCTTTTTCCAGGAACATGACAATAATCCCAACAGTTTGTGTGTACTCAGTCTAGCCTCAGTGTACAAACTTACATCCAAAATTCGGTAATGAACCACGAAAGTTCACCGAAAATCTAAAATCTAATTTCGGGACGATCCGGCAATTTTGGTGGTCAGTATAGGAGCCGCAATATCTGCTCTCGGGAGAGCATACATGTCTTAAACGGTTTTCCGAAATGAGGGAACGTGGGTCTACGCGGCCTCATTATACGTGTTTTCACGGATGTTTTGCCTTTTTTCAGCGAGTCAGTTTCACCTCCCACCCCCGCATTAGCTCCTCCTGTGACGGGTTTTAAAGTAATTAATGAAAATGCGGCGTCCTCTCGCCGGTAATTATTGTCGTCCACCGCTACGCATTTACATTTTTTCTGCGATGTTGCCGAAAGGAAAATATCTCCTACCTCGCATCGAGGCTTAGTTTTGAAAATTATCATCACACAGATAGTGTTTTGTTTTCGCTTCCTGTTGTTTGAATAACCATTTGAAAGAGGCTTCTGTTTTCACTGCTGGCGTCGCATCGTCAGAATCACATGACACACAGTGGCGTGGCATATTTTGCGATACATCGATTCATCTGCCATTGAAACCTATGGAAAAGGATCGATAAACAGGGTGTTCGCAAATCGATTCTTTACCACAGCTTCAAATGGGGGTATATCGATAATTGGTCATTTACGCTTTGCCGCACTGATCACATAATATCGTCAAAAAACTGTATTGATGACATGAATTAAACCCCTGTGAGGTTCAATTTGATAGCTCTCAGAGCAACCAATCCGATCTATTTCCCTTTTATTATTTAGATTATTTACTTTTTTTATAGCCACTAAAACTTCCTTTTAACGTGATAATGAGGTCAGTAATCATTATTACATTGATTAGAGAGGAAAGAGAAGAGAAAAAAGGTCTGGACACGTTGCGATGGTCGTCGGAGTATAATTTTTTGATCAACAGTTATCTTCATTATCGATACTGCTACGACCAAGTCTAAATTTAAAAGTCCTAGCAAACATCACTCATACACGATTATGTTTCCTTTAAAAGTCAAGAAGTTTAAAGCACTACCGTTATGTAAAGATAAAAATGTTTATACAGTAAAAGTTTGAAAAAGCGAAGTAAAAATTAGGGACGAACTCCATCAACAAAACCACACGAGAACATGGCATCAACGCCATCTGGATCCCAACAAGTGCAGAATTAGATAAAAAATCAACACCTCGCAAAAAATTTCATTAAAATCGCGCAGACCGTGCATTCCCGCGGAGATCAAATACCACCAATTCCCGAATACGGGACTTTAACGCCATCCATATACTGAAATGCAGAGCACTGTGCTATTCCTGTCAGATCGTAAAAAAGACAGAAGCATATAATTGAATCAAATAAACCTGGTGGAGAGCGATACGACAATATTCACACGGTAGTATTAAAATATTACCGTGTATTACGGCAATATTTCAGATAATACTATACCATTGCGATGGGAAGCACCAATTTTCTTACTTAATATTATATCCACCGCTAGATCTATTTCTCGTTATTTCAATTTCATATTATTGATGATATTTAAGTGTATATTATTTAATGAAGGCCATGGAACCTCGATTACTGAGCTTCCGATCACGCTGGTGGTATAAATGCTGGCAAATGCCGTTGTCGTGAAACTGAGTCTAAAACAATCTTGAAAATTTTATGTTGTGTTACTGTTTTGCTCCGTTTCTGCGGTTACCACGGGCAAACGAATTAATATTTCCCAAATAAACGAATACAATTCGAATTCGAGAAATTCCGATGACCAAATGCCTGTGTGGAAAGTGGCTATTTACATTGCATTTTAAAATGAATTAACGGGAAATTGATTGACGTCATTCTGGGCGGAAGTATAGAGAACTTTTCTTGGAAGGACCGCCTCAGCGTTAGTTTCATTTTGAGATGCTCTTCGAAAACAATATCGATGAGCTCATCTGGCGAAGCATCAACAAAACAAAGGTTCACCTTTGAGAGTGTTAGATTCTGGGGAAAACGTTTCTCCATTTTTTCCAGGAAATAAAACGGATAGAAAAGTTACTTGTAATGGCCATTAAAAATTTTTGGCTTACGGTCTAAGGATGAGGAAATTTACTTTGAGATTAATGAGGTATAAATACTGGAGGTAAACATCCACTACCTCCAAATTGGACGAATTTAATTAATCAACCTAATATCCGCATTATTTGAAAACAATACAAGTAAATTCCTGGAAATTTAACCTGGTTTCTTTTCAAATCTAAACTCAACGGAGATGGATTTCTGAAGGCAGTGCGTTACATAATGGAGGTCGAAAATCACATCGCACTCGACGTCATGACCGGACAGCTTGTTTGGTAGTAATGTTAACAGGATGACGAAACAAAGGCTAAAGAGGATGCATGATTGAGTTCCTCCTGCGAGGAGACGGAAAGGACGTCCAACGATAGGATGGCGACAGGGGCTTTTAAATGAAATGAGAGTGCCAACTCCCTGAAATGCTGCGGGAGGACAGGGTATACTATGGCGGCTGGGTTCCGCAGAGCGCTGTGAAAGTGGCTCTTACGTATGTATGTAATAAGAATTATAGGAATATGAATGATAATCAATATAGACTGTAGGAATCACCCTGGTAAAAATTGGCAGTAGAATCTGTGTTCCAAAATACCATATACCTACAGCCGGCTGTAAGATTTCCAATAGCTTCTATAGCCGGCTACACAATTTCTTATAGCCTTTTATAGCCGATGGCGATTAAGCAACAGCCAGGCGATGAAGTGTATGCTAAACGTTACTAATCACGGATGCTAGGACTCAGTGAGTTTTTGGAATACTGCTCTATTTTTGGGCCGTAGTATCTTGATTTATTTTGCGAGGAAAGCTCCGTACTTTTGATGGATGCCTGCCATTACTAATATATTAGTGCGCCTTCAGTTTCGTATGATACTGTGCAATACCTCTGGTGTGAAATAGTTGCTTCAAGCGCCGTGGCAGGCGGGCAGCCAGCGCGAAACACGCATTGGCGCCTACAAACCTAACAGGGATACTTCACGCATTGCGTAATGCGTGAAGTATCCCTGTTAGTTTGTAGGCGCCAGTGCGTCGCCACTCCGCTTTGTGTTAGGCTCTAATATTTAATCTGGCGGAGTCAGCGTTATTCAACTCATGATTTTGAAATGTTTGCACATCCTGTATGGATTATTCTCATTTTAATTGATGAAAAAAATATGTATTTAAGGAAAATATAATGTGTGTTTTGTAAATATTATGGTGGTTCCGTATGAAACTCAATGATTTCCAAAGCATACGAATTTCTACACAATTTTTTATAGCCTTTTATAATCGATGGCGAAAAAGCAACAGCCAGGCGATAAAGTGTAAAGCCCGGCGATAGGAACTATAGCCCGGCTGCATAATTTTTTA
The DNA here is from genome assembly GCF_918797505.1 of Bemisia tabaci. Classification (NCBI taxonomy): domain Eukaryota; kingdom Metazoa; phylum Arthropoda; class Insecta; order Hemiptera; family Aleyrodidae; genus Bemisia; species Bemisia tabaci. The sequence continues at coordinate 23,399,762 of NC_092793.1, read as the reverse complement.
TCGCTTCGTATAGCCCGGCCGTATGATTTTCTCCGCATTCTACAGCCGGCTATATGATTTTCTGTAGCCTTCTTTAGCCGGCTATAAGAATTCCTATGGTATTTTGAAACGCAGCTCTTATCGCCAATTTTTACCAGGGCACATCTTGGCGACTCATTTAAGTTTTTCGGAAAATGAGAATACTCACACAAATAATATTGCTGCGTATAAAATGTATGACAAGCTAAATTCACTGTAATTTTTCCTTTTTTTAAAGTTCTGATAAAGAAAATTTGAGAAAAGCAGCCGAAATTGCGAGAATATTGACTGCCTCGTAACTTCATAGGGCGGCATTCCCCATTTACACGCGTGTTTTTTAAGCAAGTTAGATTATGAAGCTCCTTCAATAATCGTTAAATTCAGAAACCGAGGTATTCCTCTACTCAGTACACTCAGTGGTTTTCATCTGTAAACAAAATTCATCTAATTTCAGATCAGACCCCGTCAAAGTCTCTATTCCAATTTTCTGACTTAAAGGTTTTCAAGGTCAAACATCGTGCCAACTATCAATTCGGACACTGTATCAATGATTGAAGCGTGAAAAATATAAAGATCTGGAGGGTGCAAATTTCGGACTCGCTGGCAATGAGAAACCTCAAACGAAAGAAATATTGATTCAAGTGATAAAAAACGTGCAGGAAATCTAAACGGGTCTCAGGCGGATAGCTAAGTACGATGGGATCGCGGGGGTGGGAAGTCTGCGAATAATTGGAATTAAAATTAGTTAACGCTAATCTCTGGGTCCCTTTCACTCTCACCCTCCTTTCTCCCTTCGCTCTAAACAAAGAGATTATGCAGCGCAAACTACTTACTGATGTTTACTTTGCGTAGCCGTCCTTTCAACCGCCTCGGATGATGCAGGGCTTCACTTGCGTGAGAGTCTCTCTCTCATTCCATGCCATGAACTGATTCAAGGACAAATGGACTGCCTCTTGCGATAAGGAGCTACTGTTTTTGGCTTAGTCCTAAAAGCACCTAGGTATCTGCATAAAGAGAAAGTAAGGAAGAAGAAAAAGGACAGGCAGATGATAGAGAAGAGGGAAGAAGGTAGAAGGAAAAGAAGGATAAAAAGAAGGAGAGCAAGAAGAAGAAGGATAAATAGAAGGAGAGAAATAAAAAAAAGAAATGGGAAAAGAGAAAAATCCCCGAGTTCCTCGGAACAGGGGCACAAAAACGTCCTTTTTTGAAAATCTCTCTTCGGTATAAGTTTTCTTAAAAATTTGACTGATCTAATTTAAAGGGACCGACTGATTTAGCTGAAACATAATGAGTTCCTGTTGAACTCAGTCCGTTATTTTATCCGAAATATAGAATAAGACAGGAATTCTGCAATGTCTGAACCAAGAAAGGCGTTCCTGCAGTTCCATCGTCGATATGGATTTCGTTCCAATACTGTTCATATTTTTAAGTGCTTCTGCTAGGATGTTATTTGAAGGGCGATAAAAAAAATACAATATTGAGCTTGATCAGTCAAACGCTAAAACGTAAATAAAGGCAGTTAATCTACAATGTCATAAACCAATATGTGTGATTAGGAGGAAAGATCTTGTGATTTCATCATCAATACATTTAAAACCATGCCTAGATAAAATGGGGAAAAAAGAGGTGTAAGGGGACCCTTGGATGATGCACTGGAAAAAAAAAACACATTGGATCTAGAGTCCAGACTCTTGAAAACGTTGACAAGAAACAGGAATCTTGATTCAATCAGATTTAAGCTTAAATCAAAAGAAAATCCGTTCAAATTAAGAGGCTTGGTTCTTGATATGAGCTTAAATCTGATTGAATCAAGCGTATTTTTTTTTGTCGATGTTTTTAAGAGTCTGGACTCCAGATACAATGTGTTTTTTTTTCCAGTGTACAAAAGGAAGTGACTCGACAAATTACTACGATGTCCATCTCTTCTTCTTCGTCTTCTTATTAATTTTCGTCCTAACCCATCACTTCTCCTCTCCCTCCCTATTTTTCAAAAACAAGCCAAAACACTCCACTTACAAAGGATCCGATCCGACCAAAATTTTCGCTCCCACCCCCTCCGATCCAGCAACGGGGTGGATAATGTATGAGGTTTTGTCGCGGGCTTTCAAGGGAGGAGCCGACTCAGCAGCGGAGCTCTCGCTGCCGTCGCCGGAACAGTCATCACCGTCAACTCAGTTTCAGCCTCATTTCCTTCCAACTTTCAGCGCTCTCAACTTGGTAACCGCCGAGCTACTTACGGCTGCATAGCAGGCACATCGTGAGACTTGCTGACGTCACCGTTGTGTTATGACGAATGGCTACGACCTCGTTACGTGTCCCTTGACGGGCACTAAATGACTGGTGCCTCTCGAACGCATGAAGGTGGTTCTTCAGCAGTTCCACACTTGGGAGAGCGATTCGAGAGTCGATAGATCAATGTAGAGTCCCTTTATACTGAGAGTTAAGACAACACCCCTCATGGAGTCACAAACGGGAATAAAGATTACACAAATTGAACGTTTTTCGTAATCTTTGATCGGCTCGTTCTTAAATTCCTTTCTCCGTTCCTTCTCTCATTCCGTTTGTTCCTTGTCGAACCCGAAATTCCTCGGTCCATTCCAGATTATAATCTTTGCAATTGGTGAAAATGTAATCTTTATTCCCCTTTGTGACACTGTGAAGGCCTAAAATCCGGTTAACCAATCAGAAATGGATTCGCATTGTCTTGACTCTCAGTATAAAGGGACTCTAGATCAATGCTGCCATGCTAAGGAGAAACGCCGTATGAGCCTTTAGGCGTTGCGAAATTTCCCCTGGCAAATCACTAATTTTCAGGAACATTTTTGAATCTTTGTCTACCAATTTTGCAGATAATTTTGTTTGTAATTTGATTTGAAACGTTTGATAATTTCAAGGAAAAATATTCATAAACATTCTGAAAAACAAACATTTTATGGAAGAAAATTTTGCAACTCTCGAATGTTCATACGGCGTTCTTCCTTAGCACGGCAGAATGAGTCAGTTCCGCTGGTCACAGAATCGTGTTTCGATGCTTGATTCTTGCAGATTAGCTAAAAATATCTTCGAGCAGGGAGAGGCCGAATAATTTAACCAAGGTGAAGTAACTTTTAAGGAGGAATCAAAATCCAGAAATATAACGGAGCAGTTTGAAAAAACTTGATAGATTTTCCGAAAAGTTAAGTATAGTCAATAGCATGGCCGGATTTACCTACTTGCCGCCCATGGGCCGCCTGTAGTTTGCTGCCCTTTTCTCATTCATTTTGAAACATCAATAAAAACCGTCAAGTGAACGTGCCGGAGGGAGAAGGGTGCATAAGACGCGTTCACTCGTGTTGGACACAATTTTTGCGTAAGCCCTGTCAACACCATTCGCAAAAGTTCACGGAAGTTCGCGCGAAAGTTCAGTTCCGTAAACCTGTCTCTGTGGGGACAAGGCCTTTCATTTGTAAGACATGAACTAAAAAATTAAGAAAGACAAACATAAATGTGGTTTAATAATTTTAACTTAGGCCGCCGTGCCGCACTAACCACACTGTGTTTGGCGCAATGCGTGAAGTATTCATGTAGTCTTGTAGGCACTGTGCGCTTCACGCCGCGCCGACCGCTGTTGACCGTATTGTGTTTGAGGCAATGCGTGAAGTATTCATGTAGTCTTGTAGGCACTGTGCGTTTCACGCCGCGCCGACCGCTGTTGACCGTATTGTGTTTGACGCAATGCGTGAAGTATTCATGCAGTCTCGTAGGCGCTAATATGTGTTACATGCCGACCGCCGCGTCGAGGGCTTTACTTCTCCTTTTCATCTCAAGTCCTCGTCATCATTTCTGTTTGCGCCGCGCCACTCCGGGCCAAATTACGTGTTTGGTTTCTCTCTTAGCTCAACTAATTAAAGGTGCGCAGTCAATGTATCGCCGAAATACGACAAAATTAGATATTAATGAACTCTTAGGAAATGAGAAATTTTGTCACCTTTTCTTGTTTGTAATTTTTTTCTGAATTCGATTTTTTTGTACCTGCATTTAAAAAAAATTGCAAGATTTGCCGCCCCCTAATTTTGCCGCCATGGGCCGCGGCCCATGTGGCCATCCCCTTAATCCGGCCCTGGTAAATTGTAATAGGAACTTATTTAAAATCGAATGGCGATGTGTTAAAACAATAACAAGACTTGTAAAAACCGCTCATAAGTTTCGGAAACGTGAAAACTAAAATCGGACATGAAAGCACCAGCTCATCCTTTACGGACGAATGCTCCTAAGTGGGGCTTTAATTCTTGATAATCCGACGTATTTCTGGTCCGCCCAAACTTGCCGTGTCTTTCAGCACCCGGGCCCAAAATTTCAGAGATACCCATGTTGCCACATTTGAACCATGTTGAGTTTACCTTGAAACTCACTCTTGCGTGTTGATACTAAATCAGATTTCACGTCAGTTTCTTGAATGGGGGAGTCAAAGGCCAGATTCCTACAGTTCTGAAGCTCTATGTTTTAGATCGTGTCTGATTCAAGGTACAAAGTGAAAAGGTTACATTATTTCTCTTCAGAATTTCACGCTAAAACGTGATTCATACTACCAAGAGGTTGAAAAGATTGATAATTCAACACGCAAAAAAGTATAATGATGTCTTCGGTAATAATTGCTCAACAGTTTCTGCGTAAAAAACCAAGTGAGTGAACATTTTGCAACGTTAAAACATAGTTACGCCCTTTCGACTGAGAAACGCCGACTGGATCAGGGTTTCGCACATACGCTGATACTGCATTTAGTAGTGTATTTCTGAACTTCTTACCGCAGGAATCGCTTTGCGCCTCAAGGAAATTCTGAATAAACTTCAAATCAGTTCGCTTTAATGCGTACCAAACTTCGCAAATCCTACTGGCATGGGTCAGTTTCGCTGGTCACAGAATGGTCATTTGAGGTTTGATTCTCAGACCAGCTAAAAATAATAAGATCTCTCAAAACAGCAACTTTCTACGTTCAATAATCGAGATATCGCGCTTTGAAAAATTCGGTCTATGACCTCATCCACCGCGGTAGTGACACCCTTGGTTCCTTCCACCTTGATTTCATCCGAGTTTCATGTTGAGTGGTCAGTGCAAATAAGTGTAATGAAAGCAAGGTGTAGGAAACCAAGGGTGTCACTACTGCGGTGGATGACGTCATAACCCGAATTTATCAAAGCGCGATACCTCGTTTTATATTGAACGTAGAAAGACACTGTATGGACGGATCTGATTATTTTTGCCTGATCTACAAGAATCAAACATCAAAACATAAGTTTATGACCAGCGCAACTGACCCATTGAATTTTTATGATGATTAGCTCGATGGTCGATTACTTAAATTGTGAGCCTGAAAAAATGAAATTACCCTCACCCCCTCAGCAATTTGGCAGCGATTGGGCTGAAGGCGCTCAATTTCTCGCTCGTAACACGGCGGAATCAATGGAGTCACAAATCCATTCACCTCCCGCGCCGGGATTAAGATCCGATTCAAAAGCTCCTCGTTTGAAACTAAACGGAAGATTTCCCCTGTCCCCCGCCCCCTCCTCTGCGCTCCCCCTTCTCCCGCATCGCCTTTGGTGTCTATTATGAGCCGGGCCCAACTCGAAGCGTCTGTTTTGATCCGCTTTAAACTCTAAATCTGTCTGCGACCCGACGCTGAATCCCCGAATTTTCGACCGAGAGCTTGCCACGTCGCGCGTCAAATCGGGAAATCTCCCGGGCGTTGGAGCGTGAAATTTGGGGTTTCCGTTAAACCCTCGCGCGCCAGCAGGCTGCTTGTTGGAATTGATAGACAAAGTGCTAGACAAAGAAGACATAGGGAGTATGGAGCGATCCTATTGGTTATGGGTGGTTTCTTTAGAGTACAATAAAATAAATTACACAGTGGGCAACAAGGCTAATTTTCACGCAAATAGTACCAAAACGTTTGGGCTGAAATCTCAGCCTTTTTCAGTTCGATAAACAGTAAAAAAAATTGTAAAAATCTAAAACGTGGTACTTGGCTGTATATCTTTCAAAGCGAGAATAATGTTGTTATCATATCTCAATTCTTTAGAGTAAGGAGGAAAATGATGGACTAACTATGGGTCTCTCGCGGGTTGCCGTAGGTTAGTCTATTACCTACCTCCTTTGTCCATTGCAACCACCCGCTTTCACCAATAGGATCCCTCCATATCTGCAGTTTTGTCCTCTTTTTCTATAGTTTTGTCTATCAATTTCAACAATTGGACCGCTGGACACAATGTTTTAGAGACCCCGCATGAACAATCTACGCAATGAATTGGGTAAAGCAAAAAATCGGAGACCAATGCTACTTTTCGCCAAATGGGTCAGTTCCGCAAGTCTTGGAATCGTGTTTGATGCTTGACTCTTGTCGAACAGCTAAAAAAATAGAGATCAGACCAAACAGAATCTCTCTTTGTTCATTATTGACGGAGATATCGCGCTTTGAAAAATTCGGTTTATGACGGCATCCACCGTGATAGTAACCCCCTTGGTTTCTTCAACCTTGCTTTCACCCAAGAAACTGGAGCTAATGTGTGTTTCCCCATATGACGGAAGCGAGGTGGGAGAAACCGAGAGGGTTTATTCCGTGGTGAATGACGCCATAAAATTAATTTTTCAAAGCGCTAGATCTCAGATAATACTGAACGTAGGAAGTTGCTGTCTGGATAGATGTTATCATTTTTAGCTGATCTATACAATAATCAGCATCAAAACACGATTCTGCGACCAGCGCAACTGACTCTTTCCGCGTGTGGATTTGGTCGACTTTTTCAACCAGATCGGCAGGGTTGTAAACCGAAGGAGAAACACGCTCTACTGAAGTCAATTATAACTACATTCTGTTGCTCGATGAATTTGGAATCGTGCATCTAAAAAATTTCAAGAAGGACTGCCTAAAATTTTCTTCAAAAATACATATTTTATCGAGGAAATTTGGCAGTATTCAAACGTTCATTCGACGTTCTTTCTTAGCACGGCAGCATACGCCTTAGCTCACTCGCTGTCTCTAATTTTGCACTTTATTACAGGTTACCGACACAAGCTAAGCTGATTCCACCCTAAGAGGAAACAAGAGCCTTAATTTGAATTACAGGCTGTGCAGCATCCCCTACCGTGAATCATCGACAATCTGTATTTTACCATTTGAAGCTATGGTAAAGATCGATTATTGAGAAGTTCGTCACACACGTTCCTATAATCGATTATTTTACATAGGTTTAAATATCAAGGCACAAGACGCTCAACACGCCACTGTCTGAATTGCTGATTGTTTCGACAGATATTCGCTGTCGGCCGATACAAAACTCTTCAGCTTGAGAGAAATAATATACGTGTTTTTTTTCGTCATCAAATAACTCCGAAACGAAGTAAATAAAAAATATGCGTCAAAAACTTCTAAGTTTGGATAGACTGACGGGCATTGGGACTGGGTTGAGTCTAACTTTTTTCCCAACGCGCATGATAAATTATTTTTTCAACATCCTCAAACAAAGAAAATTCGGATAATCGTCTCAAAAGGTAAGGGATGCAACACAGTCCGTGGTTCAAATTATGGCTCTTGCTTTCTTTTCGCAGGTCAGCGACACAAGTTGAGCTGATTCCAATAGTTGAAATATTTCTTGTATCGAACGTTTCAAAAATTTCAGAAAATGCCTGTGATCGTGGGCAAGCTTGAATGCTGACGTTTTGTAAGGGGCTACTCAGACATTATCTTTGAAGTGATATAGTTCCTATGAGAAAGATTCGCTATTACTGCCCCTTCTGCTATAGAATAAAAGAATAGCTCACCCAAATTTTTTGCCGTTATTATCTCAACACAACCATTTCTATGATTCCATTTGAGGTAAAGGTACTATTGTAGCCATCTCATATTTTCCTCCTGAAAAGGACGTGAAACAAAGGGATGCAGCAACTTAAACCAAGTCAGCTTAAGATAAAGGTTGCCGGCCAGGTTGGCCTAGTGTTAGCGCGTCTGACTCTAGGTCAGTAGGTCCCGGGTTCGAATCCCGGTGGTGGCGACAAATTTTCATGGAACTGACGAGTGGATCTGTAAGCAGAATTCGCTCGGCCTTAATCCGTGAAAATTTGTAAGCCCGAGCATGGATGTCTACCAAACTTCCTGATGTCTTCGGACAATAAATAGTGCCTATAGATGGCTGTAGATTCCTAAAGGAATAGAAGCCATTAAACTCTCAATAAAAAAAAAAAAAAAAAAAAAAAAAGATAAAGGTTAGAAATTTAAGTCCAAAGTAATCCTTATAAATGGAAAACCGAGTAGAAGTAGCCGATAAGTATGGAGGGAAAGTAAGGGAGAAGGGTTTCAAAAAACGGCTAAAGATGTGAAAATGACGAGATTGGAAAAGCGATCTCAAGGACACGCCACGTAAGGTAGGAGACGCTTTCTCCGTCTTTTTTCTATCTCCAGGATAAACATCACTTTCCGTGACGCTGAATTTTTTGTGGCCGACTAAATGCATGAGTTGTTGCCACATTCTTCAACCAGTTAAGATTTTGAGCTTCCTCGCCTTGCAAGGTCACTTTGTGGGATGAAATTTAATATTGTTTTGCAGATAAAGCATCTACGTGTAAAATCTAGCCGCCTCTTATTGTACAATGCCTACTCTGCATGTTCCCGGAATAACATGTTGGTAGCCCTAACCTCGTTATGCAGAAACTCTTGTGCCCGTACTGCCGCCTGGAGCAAAAAACCCATAACTCCATTCCAAATTTTAGATTTTCTTTCCACACATGCAGTCACACATGTCTAATGCAGAAAAACCCAACTGCCACGAGGCTTCATTTTTTTATTTTGAGTTTTTAGTGGTATGCGAGAGTCGCCTAAAAAAATGAAGGATACGTCTTGGTTCGTCTTTTTAAAAAACAGCATTCCGTCGGAGAAAATCTAAAAAAGTCAAATATGTAGGTTCGACGTGTTCACTTTAGACGGCAGTAAAAGGAGATGCTCCAGGTTTACCCATCTCACTGAGAACTCAACGAATGATAACCTTGAGCAGCAAAGATTCTTGCAACTAACGAGTGAACTTTTTTGGTAATTGCCAAAAACTTTGGTTTCTTTCTTTCAGGCTTAACCTATTTTAAGTCCAGGGGACGGGAGCTAATTCCTGGTCGTGTTTGATCCGCTTAAAGCTCATTCAGGCAACACTGGATAAAGTTCAAAATGGTTGGCGAGGAGTTTATTAGAGGCCGAACGAGGGGCCAAGAAACTTCGCGTCTTGAATGCCAAACAGTTTATCCCAGTTTTTGAATGCTTTTCGTCGTGGCGGGACATGATCAACACTTGCGGGGAACGAGGAAGTAAAAAGTTTCTCGGCGGCTAAGAATAAAGAGAAGTAATCGCTGCTTACTCTTGTGACGAAGCCGTGATATGGCTACTAAGGACTGTCCCCAACCGCGATATTATCAATGCAAAATAGCGATAGCTATGCAGAAGCGATATTAATTCTGGCCGCTTCAAGATTATGGTAAAAATGAAAATACGTTTCACAACTTTATCGATATAAGACAGAGCGCCTTCAGAAGCCATTCAGAAAGCCTACGATAGTGAGCCGTCAGTGAAACTTTGGGAGACCTTGAAGAAAAGTGGTTTTAGTGGGGGCTGGTGAATGCTATTAAGGAATTTTATAATGGGACTCCTACGTTACTTCACTAAACATACATTCCACTTTGAGCAGATTTTTTTTCTGGGGGAGGGGGGTGGTAAGCTTCTTGATAGAACTTCGCCTATAAATTGGAAAAAAAAAATCGAAATTCTACCCTTTTTGTCGTGCCCGACAGACATTGAATATCCAGTGTGATAAAAAAGAAAATTTGAAAACACCTTACGAGTTGGCATTGTTTTATATAGATGTAGCCTTCGGCATAACGTATTTATTAGCTTACCTGAAACAGAGAAAATAAGAAACAATTTTATTCACAATCACAATTATTCCATAAGTGTTAATTAATTTAGGGGCAAATTAAGTGGAATCGGGAAAAGATATAATGGGATTGCAGGGTACATTAGAAAAGGATTAAGATCTGAAAGGTGTATAATTCGAATTTTTTTCACTATACATACACGAACAAGACTCTAGACTGGTGAATGAACTAACTAACTAACTAACTAAGCCACAGTGGTAACGATCGATGTTACTTACCGGTCGTCAGTAAATTTAAATCAATGATCACCATTAAAATTGTTAAGCTCAATGCATTCTCTAATACCTACGGTCAGATGAGAATCGGAAACAATTTTCTCTTAAAACTACGTTTTTAAACTGTGAACTTCACACCGTTATAATTCTGGCTTGATCAGACATTTTTTAATAGTTTTGGTCCAAAATATTTGTAGAGCGCTCCATTATGCCATTGCGCCAATATTTAAATTTGCCGATAAAATCAGACAATAATTGCCGCATTAATAGTCTTCATTTTATTTAGATTTTTATTACTGATCATTTTATTTCTTTTTCAATATAATTTCAAACCGCCCCATCCTATATGGTGCAGCAACAATTCTTGAATGCATTTCATGACACATTGTGTCATCTAAAGCAGAAAAAAATGAAAGCGCTGCGGCTTTTTAAATGGCTATATCAGGATGCAACAATTCGTGTTCTCCGGACGTCCGTGTTGCATACACAACAAATTGCGGGCGCTCCGGTTTTCATAGGCGCAACACAACGTATGGCTACGGTTTTTACTTCTCCGGCTAAGAATATTATACGTTGCACTATAACCGCATGTTAACCATGAAATCTTCAAAATTCTGATGAGCCACGTAGCGTCATGGCACTGTTGCAAAATTGTGCAAATCGCGAGTTTATTTTGTGTGCTGAGGTCCCTTTTTCCGTGGAAGATGCACTTCATAAATGCAAATTATGACACGTCAGTTATTTAAATACTCATAAATTGAAGAGCTTGTGTTTTGATTATCACTACTAGCACATTTTCAAGCTTGCATACTTGAAGCGATAGCCTCACATCATAGAACTTCACACATGTTTCGGCGTTTGCTGAAAAGCGAATAGGCAAATTAAATCGATTAGGCGGAAGGGAAACGGGATGAACTTTGAGGGGGAGGGGATTTTATTGGGCGCTTTTGAGTCGGAAATAGGTTCTGGCGCCAAAATTAGGGGTAGGGTGCAGGACCCCGACTTTCAATATAACTAGGGCACAGTGGCGAGGCGTTGATGATCGATTAGCGATATTTCCCCATTCAAAGCTGTGGTAACGAATCGATTATTAAGGTGTTCGATGCAAACACCCTGTTTATCGATCCTCTCCCATAGGTTTAAATGGCAGATCAATCGATATATCGCAAAGCACGAAACTCACTCTCTTCCGGCCCCAGGCGTCTATGTCTTCAATTAACTGGAACTGTCACGATGAATCTATTCCGAGGCAACTCAGTCACGGCCGCTAATTTTAAATTTTAAAATGAAAACTGGTTCGTGAGACAAGCGACTAAAACTTTGCACAGCAAGGACAGATACAATATTATTAGATACTCTGCTTCGACAATCCAAGCACTATAATCAGACGAGGTAAAAGTTTAGTTCGGATGTCAACGCTCCTTTCCGCCAGATGATCGATGAGCAACTTGTTGAGCGTGGAATTCGTCAAATGATGACTGATGAATGTCGGTATGAGTATTTTGCACGGCGATTTGTTGCAAATTAGGTCAGGATTTCTAAATAAATTGAACAGCAACCTGATTATCCAAATGTTGTGTTTGTCAGGTAGACATAGATGACATGGGTTCAAAGGTGGAGCGTAATTGGTCGGCTATGTCTTCTTGCTGCTTCGTCGTGCCTACGTCGGGTAGAACTCATCTGACAAGCTAAAGGCACCTCTTAAGTTTCCGACAGTGTGTCGTCCATTCCACCTGACAAAGGCACGACAAAGCGCAGCGATAAGACATTAGCCGACCAATCACGCTCCGCTTTTAACCTATGGCATCTATATCTACCCGACAAACACGAAATTTCAACAATTAGGCTGCAGCTCTTTGGTAAACCAACTCTCTCTAAAAAAGACGTTAACATGAGTCTGTGGTAGTTCTTGCAAAATGAAGATTTTTTGTGGATCCCGACGTACCTTTATTGAACCTAACGTTACTTCACCCAGGTGATGTTATAATTTCAACTTTCCATCTGGAAGAACTTCAGATTTTGTGGTTCGGTCGTGTTTTTTTTCTTCTTCTTTTTTTCTTTTTTTCTTTTTTTTTGAGCTGCAACTTCTTTGTCACGAAACCACGCAAGAATTGCACTTTGCAGGTGCCAGGATTCCACAAACCATAATATTCTATTCAAGTTATAAAACCATGCAAAAGTTTTTCAAGTACGATCTGATCAAAGTTCATGCAATTAACAAATACTAAAGTAGTACTGGAGGAATACATTTTTAAAACAATAAAAACACACTTTTTTTAGACGAACCCTTAGTTGAATTAGCTTAATAATGCACTTGAGCTAGGAATTGGTGCACAAAAGGCACATATTTCATCAAAAGGATTAAATAGTTCGAAACAGCAGGTATAGTACATTGCGGTATAGATGAGAACTTGGCAATATTTTTAATGATGTGTAAACATGTGGTTTTTCTGTGAAAGAGATTTACAATCAAAGCTGTTTAAATATTAAATAAGCAAACATAGTGAAGTGTCGAACCGTTCAATGAAAAATCACTCACAACGCGTGAACAGACAGTTCATTATTTATGGGAGGAAACTGGTAGGAATATTCTTGGCATCATCAACTTGAATTTATCTGATCATAAGTTCAGCGCGCTTCAAGAGTAAAATATTCTGTCATAGAGTTGGAAATCACTGGATTGTGAAGAACGTTAGGCTTCGGAACATTCATACACAACATGAATTTCAAAATAGGAATTTTCCCTTTAGTTCTGGTTAGAAGTGCAGAAACTTTAATATCTTTTCAAGCCTTTTTATAAATTGTTAATTTTTCAATTTTTTCACTCAGCAGGTTACCTTACATAACTTTAAATTCCTTCGAGAACCATTTTGAAACTCACTGTCTTATGTTTCCCTTAAATTCATGCCTCACTCTGTTCTTTCTCTGGTGGCACCGTAGCCCCTCAAGGTTTTGGCCTCCGGGACAATTTCTCTCCACTTTATTTAATCTTTTGTTTTATTTCTCCACATTTTTGTACTTATGCTCTCAGGTTCTCCTCAAAAATTTTGGCCCACCCCAATCCTGTTCTTCTTCTCATTTTTGTTACAGGTACTTTACCTATCATTTTGATGTACATGCGCATTTAACAATTACTTTCATTCTTTATTTTTGTGTTTCCTAAAACATATCATGACAAGCTAATCAGTCAAATATTTACTTATTGTTAGTAGCAATCAGTGAGATATAGTGCGAAGTATTTTTATTGAAACATCCGGCAAATTTAAACCAGATAGTTTTATTCCCTCAGTTGTAAAAAGAAATGAATTGGGCTGAATTTTGCAATTTGGAACAAAATCTGGCTCAGTTCAAGAACGGCGTATGTACAATTAGTTTTGCTGTGCACGTAAGTGTTATTAGGGTTGGGCTAGAAATTCTAGTACCTAATACAAAAATGTAAAGACCAATTTAATTGTCCTCTTTTCTTAGTTTGAATACATCTCTCTTACCTCGTGTTTTGCTGGATTTTTTAGGTGTTAATCTGTAATCAAGAACTTGTTCTCGCAAAAAGTGTTTTTACTCTAATTAGGCTTGGAGACAGCTCTCGCAAGTTTTTGGTCCGGAAGAGCCTACCAGATTTTCACAATGTAAGTAGTTTTCTAAGTACCCTCGTTTGAATGATGAATTCATTTGCAAGATTAGATCGGAAAAATAAAATCAAAGGACAATAAAAAAATATTCTGAAGATAGTACATTCTATCTAGACTTAGGTCGGTACGGCGACTTTTATCATCGATTTTTTTGCAAATGGCGTAGTTTATGGAAAAAATGCATTCTACATAAAGTGTTTGAAATTATATCATGAGTTGATTTAAGCGAAAAAATTGGACCTCGTGGTCCATTTTTCATACTTCGAATTCCGGATTTTGCTGACCAGGTTGTACCGACCTACGTCACAGGGTACACAATACTCAAGATGCAAACATCTCCTTTTTTTTTCTCTATGCCCTAAAGCCGGTCCATACGACACCTCGTAATCAAGCCAAAGTAAAACTCAATTTCCTCCGAAAGGCTTTCTTCACTTGCACTTTCTTCTTTCCTCGAAAGAAAGTGTAGTTCTGGACGCGGTTTAACGTGGTATCTAACAAACAATATTAGATTCACCCACCCCTTGTCTGCTCTCCCTTTGATCTACAGCCGGCAACGTCGTGATTCCCATCTAGCGCCCCCTCACTGGGTATCTCTAATTTAGTCGAGTTCAGTAGAGGAGGAGTTGCGACTTGACTCGCCTCTTAATTGTGACTCCTTGTTAAGGAAGTTTCGCCCAATTCACGCACCAAATTTAAGGCCTCGGCGGTCCTGTCCTCCTCCTTGTAAATGCAACATCCCCCACTCCTTCCTCCCTCAACCCCATATCCTCTCCCCATCACGACCGACGCGCTTGGGGCTTTCAGCTTGATTGCATTTTCGAGGCAATTAGGTTCCGACTGAATTTTTTCGCAGACGACGAAAACCAACTTGCTTGCCCCCAGTCACTTGTTTATGCTCAGCCTTAATTACTGATTAGATCAGGAAGGGGTAAAAACCAAGACGTGTTGGCGGAGATCAAAAGCGATTGAGTTGGGACCGATGATCATTGTCATTGAGGGGTCCACTGAATTGAGCTTGTAGATATTCATCTGGATCGCTGGAGGAAAAAGTTACTTGAAAATATGTTTACAGATGAAATTGGGGTATTTCTTTTGAAATTGGAAATTTTAAATTTTTGAAGTATTCAACGTAAATTTTTCATGGAAAAACAAGACTGATTAGATCAGCGAGGGGTAAAAACCGAGACGTGTTGGCGGGGGTCAAAAGCAATTTAATTGGAACCTGATCACTTTTAGGTTCTCCGATTCGAAATTATTGACATTCGTCTAGATCACTGATGTTCCACATTGACGTTACTTGAAAATAAGTTTACAAATAAAATTGATTATTTTCATTCAAAATTGCAAATTTTAAATTCTTAAAGCATTTAACGTGAATTTCTTGTGAAAAAAAACATGGACTGTAGTCCTTAATTTTTTATCCTAGCTAGTTAAGATCCATTGCATTAACCTCGAAAAGGATCGAGTTCAAAGGCAAGGACGATTTCTGTAAAGCGGGCGAGAGCTGATTGCGCTACTTGAACACTAGCTCGAAGTAATAATGGCATTTATTCTCCTCTCCTTTTTGTCGCAAATTTTAATCATTTCAATAACTCAAGAAAATGGATGAAAAAAGAACTAAAGTTGCGCTTCATTGTTTTAAAACTTGACTCGCGGGATGACTGACGATTGAGTCAAGACTCTGGGAAAAATAATTTAAATTTTCCTGATACTCATTCAATTTTCTCGACCATTGACCCTGAATTAATCGGTCTCCCGGAGTTCCTCTGTTTCTACCCTCTCTCAGAGCAGATTAAAAAAGCGTGGAATTATTTTTTTCTTTCTTTCAGCATCCGAAGTGATAACTTTTGCACAGTGCATTACTTAATCAGTTTAGTTTAGTTTATTCGTGTTGTTTAGTTTTACGTTTTTATTTCTGCTTCATGATGTTTTAGAATACTCGCATGCTTGAGCTGATATCCTCACACTGTCGGCAATATGTTGTTAGAGGCCATTTGGACGTATTTCTACCAAACGGAACTATGTGCATTAAGACATGAGCCCCTAGCCCCATAAGAATATATGCATATCAGGGCTCACATTATAATTCACATAGTTCCGTTTGACAGAAATACGTCCATTTATGAAATGCATTACGCAAAAAGTCTCCCGAAATTATAAATGCAACCCGCACGACTTTTAAGTCAGCGGAAACATATTCAAAGCATCGCTTAAAAGTTTTTTTTTCCGATTCAATAATCCCCTCTAAACATAGGTCTGCATGTTTTCTCAAAAATTTACGTAACGCTCAGATTGACCTTTTCTAATAATTGTGACGTGATAAAAATTTGGATGAAAAATTACCACCTAGATTTGATTTTCCATCTTATATTTTCGAAAACTAGGTGCTACGCGCTTACGCCAGCGTTACGTAATGCATCTGTAATTGCCCCCCCCCCCCCCCCTGTCAAAGACCCTTATTGACTCAATCCCCATTTTCCCGCAAGAGTGTTACGTATTTTATATATGAGCAACCCCTTCTGGTACTTCAAATCATACCCCGTCTTTCCATTACGGTACACGGTCTGGACACGGTGTGTCGTGGTTCCTGCGATGTTTGCTCAAGCTTCGGGGGCGACTGTTAGGTCGACCTAGAAAGCACGTGCTTGGCGCAACCAATGCGAGTCTCGTTCGGCTAACGCGTTGAGAAAATATGCCGTGATGTGGAATCTGCCGTGCTACGGAAAAATGCCGTTCGAGCATTCGAGTGTTGCCAAATTTACTCTCTGAAAATATTTATTTTTGAAAAAAGTCAGAAGTATTCTGCCTTGAAATCTCAGATCCTCTAAATTAAAATACGAACAAAATCCTCTGACGAATCGGAAAAAGAATATTTAAAATTTTCCCGAAGATTAGAGATTTGTAAAAGGAAATTTGCCAACGTCTGAAGGCTCATACGGCGTTCTTCCGTAATACGGCAGAACTTTTCTAACCATTCCACACCTTCTGATTTGTTCGAATAACCTCTCACGAATCACCTAACCAATTTTGCTCAGAAATGCTCCAGACGTACCAATTAAATGCACGCAAACTCACAAATCAGCTCCGTATTTCCTTACGTGCGAACATACTTACACACACATTTTTATATGAGCAGAACAATTGTAAGAACACTGCATTACTATTGTTATAAAACCACTAGAGAGTAACTTAATCTAACCTCAATAAACCATATTTTAGCCGAGATAACCTATTTTTTTCTAACCTAAATTAACCTAATTTGACGTAATTTACCTAAATAACCTTATTATTTCTTAACCAGAATGACCAAATTTTAAGTACTTTAACCTTATATAACCAAACCGAATCTACCCACCTTAGTACCTTTTCAGAGGTTACTCCAGAGCCCGGCGAGTATAAGAAAAAAGAAAATGTAAGAGGAAGAGGGGCTTAATTTTTTACGTTTCACCTGACAAGAATCTTGATTCAATGACAGATGTAATTTCGCAATGAAAATACCATGGAGTTTTCAACAACTCATCGAAAAACTTCACAAAACTTTAAAGAAAAACTTAACATCTATTCCTGAACGAATGGAGGAGTTGTAAAATAAAACTATAAAATGTTGCAATGTAGTTGAGCCGCCGATACGGCTCAAACTTCTCCATATTTTGTTTCATTTTCCAGTGTGTTAAGCGAATTTTCAGATTTTCACTAGTGCCTTATGGAAGGCGGGGGGGGGGGGGGGGGGTTTAAAAGTTTGCAAAAGTGCCTTGCGTATATTTTATGGACGGCCCCGTACCCCTCGGTTGTAAACCCGAGCAAAAACTATATAAATCTACACTGCCGATTTAATACGGCATGAAGCCTCATTTCCGACCGAAGAACTTAAAAATCGTAGCAGGGAAAGTTTTCGGGAGAAGCGAGTCATAACAAGTTGAGAAAATATCAAACTTTCAAGTCAACGCGGGGAGAGAGCGCTGACTGCGGCGTGACGGGCCGTCAAATGCAGCCTCGTTTAGAAGCGTCGTTGAAGGCGTTAAAATTGAAATATCCCGCGGCAATATTGCATTTCTTCCCCACTATTTGGCATTCCGCATCGCAGCGATATGTCGCAGACCACGCTTGCAAAAAAATAAGCGTTCAACAGCGTCTACTAAAGAATAGTTTCGACGACAGGACAAAGTTTCAACTGCCCTAGGTTGCCAAGCTATCAGTCTTCTACCGAAAAAATTATAGGGGGTAAATTGGAGGGGCTTGGAAGACAAGGCGCATGAGTGCAATTTTTGAGAAAATTGAGTTATTAATGATTCCAAGTAAAAATAGTCTTAATGAATATTTTGTGGAAAATTCGCTCCCAAATTCCAATTTTTGGGCATGAAAAAGTCGGTTTGATCTTTCTTTCCGCCATAAGGACCCTTGTAATTTCGGAACTTCAAACACGTATTTCTCAAAATAGCAAGAGCTGCACTTATGCGCCTTGTCCTTCAAGCCCCTCAATTGACAGGAAAAAGGTCTACGATTAAGTCATGCGAGTAGCTTTAAATTTTTGAGATATAGGACATAAAACGTCCTTCGCAAGGAATCGGTTATAAATTTGAGAACTTGTGTGGGTGTCTAGTTTTTTTTTCATTTTGGGAAATCCTGATTTCATGATTTTTCTAAATTCTGATCAAATCCTGATTTTTAGCGGAGAAAAATTAAAATTTCTGCATAGGCGTATGCGAGAGCAATACAAATCCGATCGGACAGCCGACATCTCTCAAATCCTGATTGACCTCAAATCCTAGTAGAATCGGGAAAATCCTGATGCTGGACACCCTACTATGAAATCTGGGTGTAAGAAAATTACCCACAAAGTGATTCCACTGAGACCCCACGCTGACGCCTCATTTGAAGCAAAACCGCATCGCCTTGCGGTTTCAGTAGCGTGGCGTGAATGATCGACTGTCGATATTTCTCCATTCGAAGCTAACTTGAAGAATCGATTAATAAGGTGTTTGTTGCGAACACCCTGTTTATCGATCATTTTCCATCATTTTAAATGGCAGATCATTCGATACATCGCGAAGCACGCCACGCCACTGTGCGGTTTGTCGAGGTTCGAAAGCGGGGCGCCGCAAAACTCGGCTTTTTTGCTCCACTTGGCGAGGCGGACTTTTTGCCGATGACAGCTGGCGAGCTGGCGCGACTCGGCAAAAGTTAAAAGTTGGTGGGCTCTCGGGCGGGCGCGTAAGTTCCGAGAAACGCGGGTGGGCTCGAGATCGGGGTCTTACACCTTTACGATCGGCATCCGAGCGATATCTGCGGCTTCGGCTCGAAATTAAAGTTCCGTATCGCACACACCGTGCAGGTGCGCTTTACAGTTCTCGTAAAACGAATGCAGGCGCACGGAGCGCTGAATATCGCAAACCGTTCCGGTCCTCGATTGACGTCACGCGAAAACTTTTAAAATTGAAAATCTCCGGCTACGACTCCGCGCGCGGTCTGATGAGCGGGGAAATATCTCCGTTAACCACGCTCCACCCCACACCAAATCTAAACCAGTAGTGGTGCGTGGACTGGGAAAAAAAAACACACATTGGATCTAGAGTCCAGACTCTTAAAAACATCGACAAGAAAAAATACTATTGATTCAATCGGGATTTTTTGCTTAAATCAAGAACCAAGCCTCAGGATTGAACGGATTTTTTTTTGATTTAAGCTTAAATCTGATTGAATCAAGAGTCCATTTTCTTGTCAATGTTTTCAAGAGTCTGGACTCTAGATTCAATGTGTTTTTTTTCCAGTGTTAGTCTTGAAAAGTACCCTACATCGGGAAATATATTCAGGAAATGAAAATTCAGTATGGAAAATGTTTTTGGAGTGTCTTATTCAGATTGCAGATGCGGCCCTGGGACAAATGAAGCAAATTTATCAGAAAGGAGCCAACCTACATTTTCGAAGAAATTGAGTCAATAATGTTTTTCGGGTTCCATTAGTAATATATTTTCTTCTATTGGGGAAGCCGAAATAGCGTTCAAGGCCACATCCACCATCTTAGATAATGTATTTTTAAAAATTTGACAACAAACCCGAGTTTCCATTCAAAAAATAACATTTGATACGGAGTTTCACAAAAATCGATTAAAACGGAGCCGCGATAGCATCTAGAGCCACGTCCGCCATCTTGGATTTTAGAATTTGGGAAATTCGACTGAAAATTTGAGTTTCGCGTCAGAAATTATCCTTCGCAACCGAATCTCTCAAAATTCGATTGAACAGGAATCAAGACATTCTTCCTTTACCAAACCTATAAAGTAACATAAGTTTATGGAGAACTTTTATAAAAAGAATTAAATAAGTTTCCTTAGAAAAATAACACGTGATAAGTAATTATGGAACGTTGGAACAAATTTAGTCTTCGCAGTAATTGGATACGCCCGAATAATATGATGCAGATAGGTCACAAAACTCGAGAGCCGATCGCAACAGAGTCACGTTGGGTTAAGTTAGGTCACGCAACTAAACTAACTCTCGGCAAAGCTGGGAGTATCACTCGAATTGAAGGCGCCCTAATCCTGAATTTGTTCACATAATTTCTTCAACTTCTACCAAATTTCTTCTGATCGCTGTAATTTTGCGAGTTTGTTTGTTTGTTAATTTAAGGTTTTTCTTCATATTTCTCATCTTTTCTCAAGGAAAAATCTTATAGCCGCGCTCCAGGAACCTGCTCTATCATAGTTGCGCTCTATCATACCTTCTTAGGGGGACAGAATTTCTACAGGCACTAGTATGTAACTGGTGGCAATAAGCTCCTCGGAGTTTCCGTGTTATGGGCTTTGTCCGCGGAAATCTTTTAAAGAAAAACACGAGACGGACTACGCAAATTTTGCTTTGAAGAGCAAATGCTGGAGATGTTTACTGTGGTCAACGTGATTTTGGAACGAATTATTGGTTAGAAATATTTCTCGTGTGCAAAATATTCATTAAACGGCAACCGCGCTAAGCGCATGGTGTTCAGCTCGAAATCATCGTAACAGCAATCTGCTCAAGTCGAAATAGGGACCGATATAGCATATCAAGATTACGTTGAAACGAGCGAAAATGAATTTATGGTCAACAAACACTCCAACGTAATTGCAGAACCCCTCACTTCTCCCTCCACTCGCCCCACCTCTCTTTCTCACCCTCCTTCCTCCAATGTCATTCGCTGTTACAATAGCATAACCGTTGGCCAGCACTAAGTAAAAATATGATACCTACATCTGGACATTACTCCCAATATCGATATACTCTTGTACAGTTGAGATCGAGCCATTAGAATGTTACCATTTTGCGGCGGCGTAGTTATGCAACGTCGGACATGAATTTAAACAGCGAAGTGCTACTGAAAATGCACAGAGTTACAACGTACATTGGTTAAAAACATTTCAGAATAATCTTTAGTTATGGTTTTGCCTAAAACGGCCTGAGTTCTAACTTTTTATTACTGAACCGTGGTATTTTTAGAAATTCCGCTGATGGCGGATTTATAAACACTTTGGCAGACGTTATATTCACCGAGCGATGAACATTCAAACAGAAAGAGGGTTTAGTTTGATATTTATATTTTTGAAGGCAATTTTCACCCTGTCCCGCGACAAATACAGAGCAAAAGGACCTCCTGCGACTCAACCGTTACGAAGAAAAGCATATCAATGGTACAAACGAGGGTATCCCAAAAAGTTAGACGGTTATTTTTTTAATCTAATTCCTTTAATTTAAGCAGCAATGAAACTTACTTTAGCTGCGAGAACAACCACTGACAACGAAACACGACAACGGATGGCAACGGAACAACGGAAACTACGTGCCGAAATTGGACCCGTGGCGAAAGGAGGTGAGTGCAGGTGAAAGTACGGGCAGCAAAACCCTATGTATAAATTTGCTCTAGCATTAATAGTTTCGAAGATAGAAAATAGGGAAACTTACTTTTTGGGATACATTCGTATCATAATCAAGGAAGGACTTAGTTCAAAACTGTCGTGCTAAGGAGGAACGCCGTATAAGCTTTTAGATGTTGCCAGATTTTTCTCAATAAAAAACGAATTTATTGGGAAAATTTTGAAATTTCTTCGTCAACTTTTTCAGATAACTTTGTTCGCATTTTACTCTAAAATATCTGAAAATTGCAAGGAAAAACATGGACAACTTTTCTCAGCAATTTATGTTTTATCCGGGAAATTAGGCGACTCCCGAATGTTTATACGGCGTTTTTCCTCATCACGGCAGAATAGGGACTGGCTCCTGCCTCTGTGCATTAGAGATAAAAACGGCAACTTCCAGAATTAGCGGATCAACCTCTGCATCCTGCTCTATTGTATACCGTGCGTCGAGGAAGTTGTGGCGTTCGGCGGTGCGGCGCGGCGCGGCGCCTTGAGGCTACATCCCGTTGGGTAGATTTTCGTCCATGCCGTTTGGAAATTGGATTTCGTCGCGGCATGCCGCCGTGCAATAACTCAAAACTTGGAAACAACTAAAAGCGACGAACTCGCAGCAAGTCCAGTGCGATTAAGTCTACGGCTAGCACGCGGCGCTTGAATCGCGACTCAATTCAGCACCCGACTGTTGAGCTTAACGCAGTAATCTCCCCAATTTCATTTAAGCAACCGCGTTGCTCGTTCCCCCTTGTCGTCAAGTTTGCTTCCTTGTTTTCTGTTGTTGGCAAAGGTGCACTTTTTAACGGTAGCCAAGGGATCGATTTCTCGCTCAAATCACCTAAAATGAAAAGTTCAGACAAATTATAAATTGGCTGATCCTATATCAGAGCCAGTATGCTTCAGAGAGATATGAAGTCGGGTGTGGCAAAAGTTAAGTTCGAATATGAGGGATACTTTTCGCCTTGATGATGCTTGATGACAAGTTATGATGAAAATATTGACTGCGATCTTATTTCCATAATACAATATGGTTAAGTCTTAGCTTTTAGGGGATTATAAATTAATCATAAGCGACCGTTAAACATAAAAACCAAGATGTTAAAACATCGTTTAACAAGCTGAAAAAAAATTAAAAAAGTAGTTCTTGTTCATTTGTTTGAAAAAATCTCCGGCTATGGAGGCTGTACTTATACGGTCTTTATGGACATACCGTCCGTATTCTGGGCGCAGAGGCCGAAAATTCCAGGCGTAGCACCCGGAGCAATTGAACTCCAGCACCCGGAGCGATTGAACTCTAGCACCCGGAACTTTCGGCCCAAGAGCCCGGACGAAAGGTATGTCTACACAGCCCGTAACATTTTTTTCAGTATACGGGACTCAAATATCTACTTGGGTCTAACAATGAGTCTTCGATTTGTTTCGACCTAGATCTGGAACACAGCAAAATGCTTCATACGACAATCCGGCCATTAACTCCCGAAAATTTTGATTCAAATTCCACTACTTGGCAAATGGGCGTAAGTGTTTTATACGCTCTATGACTCTCGGTTATTCATTTCCAGTCGTATAATCCGGTCCCCGCCTCCGTCCTTTTGTTCTGTTTAAACCAGCCCTCTCGCCACCCCCACGGTTCCACCCTACCCGCCCCCTCCACCCGCTGGTAACGCTCCTTTAAATCTCGGCCAGCGACAGCACCATTTAACTCTTTCCCGACCATTGTTACGCGGTGCGGTTGCCGGGTGTACCGAGACCTCGTCTCGATTCCCGCGAGTCGATCGCACTAATTTCTTAATTAGCGACGCAATGTGACAACGGTGCTTTCACGCTCCCGCGACACCCATTCACCGAACCGGATCGGACGGAAGATGCATCACAAAAAAAAAAAAAAAAAAAAAAAAAAAACGGCTCCACTGTGGACTCGCACGCCCGCAGTCCGGCCGGTGATGCGGCATTATCTAACACCTGCGTTTTCGATACTCTTAATTAGGGGCTCAAGGTTGAGCCAGCAAAAATGATCTGCACCGGCGGCGCGGCGTGCTGCCAACACGACACGCGCACTGGCGCCTACAAACCTAACAGGGATACTTCACGCATTGCGCAATGCGTGAAGTATCTCTGTTAGGTTTGTAGGCGCCAGTGCGCGTGTCGCGCTGGTCGATCTCGCCCGCCGCACAGTGAATCGAATCAATCAGAGAGGTCGGACATGGAATATTTGGCAAAAACTGCAAATTTCTAGTTTAATTTCATTACATGATGGATTTTAAGAGGTGCTCCTATAAGAAAATCTCACGAGAAAGCCACTTTTAGAACATCAAAGTCATGTATGAACGGAGTTAAAAGCTTTCAATGTTTCCAAATTTTGTTCGACCTCTCCTATTGAATCGATCCACTGTGCGGCGTGGTCACAATTTTTTGAGCAATATCCAAATTTCGAAAAGTTCGGCGACTGAAGCGGAAATTCTCAGTCACAGCGGCGAAAATTTGGTAAAAATGCCGAAAACTTGGCACACTAAACCAATAAGTTTTTAATCTCGGCAGCTGGACCCGAGAAACTGTCCTCAATGTGGTGACAATGCATCGTCGTCTTCCGGACGAAGAAACGTAACTCCATTCCAAGGTTACCAGATTGGCTCACGCAATTACTTTGTTTTACATACATGTACCTCTGCAAATTTTATTCTAAATGTTTCTGATCTCGAAAACGACAATCCGTACACTGGAAAAAAAAACACTTTGGATCTAGAGTCTAGATTCTTGAAAACATTGACAAGAAAAAGGACTCTTGATTCGATCAGATCTAAGCTTAAATCAAAAGGAAATCCTCTCAAATTAAGAGGCTTGGTTCTTGATTTAAGCTTAAATCTGATTGAATCAAGAGTATTTTCTCTTGTCGATGCTTTTAAGAGTCTGAACTCTAGATCCAATGTGTTTTTTGTTTTTTTTCCAGTGTACTTTTTATTTATTGTTAGTTGCATCCAGTTTATTTCCTAAGCGAAAAAAGAGACACATCCAAAAATGTAACGAACAAGTTCATTAAGCAGAGTCTCTTCATCCTATAGTCTCCCTCCAGTGTCTCCCCCTCTCAACCATTCTCACAGAGTATTTAGCACAAATAAAAAACACGAGCCTTACGAGTCCACAACTTGTCGCTCCGCTGACGAAATGATGTAACTCCAGTTTAGCGTGAGTTCTGGAAAACATGGAGTCATGCCGGATAAAAGGCTCATCTTAGAATACAAATAGGCTCTTACGTCAGACGAGCGACGAACTCCCGCATGATGCAACTCTTTGATCACCTTCGCGGCGTCGCACAGGGGAGCGAGTCGATTGAGGAGGTCGGACAAGAACTTAAAAACCTTTTTTTTTTTTTTTATTTATACAAAAAGTAAAAGTTAAAAAGTGTTTCCATTGGTTATCTCGTAAAATTCCCTTCCATACAAACCCCTTGAAATTTACAATGTGACGTATTAAACATCAAAATGGACCACTACACAAGGTACGAATTTCAGCATTCTGATACATGATTCTTCACGAAAATTTTACTTAAAACACGATGCGCACAACGAAAATTACCGAAATCAACTCCTTCCGAAGATATTCAATGATTCTTGTGGCGTGCATCGAAACCACCCGCTCATGAAAACTCAATGCTCTACGTGATTCACATCGCGCGCTAGAAGTTATCATGAACGTCTCTGCGATAAAAAAATCTGGCAACCTCAATCTTGACGCTTTGGCTCAGCTATAGCAAATAAGTTGGAATATTATATAATAAAATAAGCAATGTAGTTGGAAAAACACATGGTGGGAAATGAACATTGCTCGATTGAGAAGCTTGCTGAAACCGTTGTAGTGCGCGATTTGACTCATGTAGAGCTTTGAGTTCCGTGTGCGTGGGCAGTTCAAATTCAGCGTAACCAAAGTAAAATAAAAATGTTAATATCTCCGTTCGGAAATGATTTCAGTAATTTTTGTAGCGCAAATCGTGTTTTGCGTGAAATTCTGGTTGAGAAACATATCAGAATGCTTAAATTCTTACCAAAGGCTAGTGGCACTGTGCGCCGAGCATTGACGCGAGGATAACGCGGATCCGTCATCAAACGCGAAACACAAAGAGCACACCTGGATGTCCAAGTGGGCCCTGGAAAGCAACGAGTCGAATACTGCCGTGCTAAGGAAGAACGCCGTATGAACCATCAGACATTGCCAAATTTCCTTCGATAAAATCCGAATTTTCAGGACAATTGTGAATATTTTTTCCTAAAATTTTCAGACAATTTCGTACGCAATTTAACCTAAAATATCTGAAAATTTCAAAGAAAAATGTGCATGAATGTAGTTAAAAATACATGTTTTATCAAGGGAAATTTGGCAACTCTCGAATGTTCATACGGCGTTTTTCTTAGCACGGCAGATTAGAGGACAGGGTTGAAGTCGACTTACCCTCGCGCCGGGCTGCGTGACGTGACGTCGGGAGTCTATCGAACGCGTCAACGCGGGTTCTTTTCGCGCGCTCGACACGTTGCAGCGCTGCGAACACGTTCCACGTTCTACGGCGAGAACAATGCCCTCGTTGGGAGTGCGCGGCGCATTCTTCTCGTTCGCGGCCGTGTTCCGCTCGCATTCCGCTCCAGTTGAGCGCGGTTATTCGGAAACGAATGCGATGCGCCCGCCCCGACACGAATTCTGCTCTGCCGTGCTAAGGAAAAAAGCCGTATGAGCCTTCAGGCGTTGCCAAATCGCCTTTGATAAAACTCGAATTTCCTAGTGAACTTATGAATATTTTCCTTCCAATTTTTTTAGATAACTTTGTTCGTAATTTCATCTATGCTGCCGTGCTAAGGAAGAACGCCGTATGAGCCTTCAGACGTTGCCAAGTTTCTTCCAATAAAAACCGAATTCACTGGGAAAATTGTGAATATTATTTTCCAAAATTTTCAGACAGTTTCGTGCGCAATTTTATCTAAAACATATGAAAATTTCAAAGAAAATTGTGCGTGAATGTAGTCAAAAATACATGTTTTATCGGAGGAAATTTGGCAACTCTCGAATGTACATACGGCGTTCTTCCTTAGCACGGCAGTATGGTTCCTGAAAATTTCAAGGCAAGATATTCATAACTTCTCTCAAGAATGAACATTTTATCGAGGAAAATATGGCAACTCTCGAATGTTCATTCGGCGTTTTTCCTGGGCAAGGCAGAGTTGGCTCGCAAACGGCTCTGGGTCAGCTCCAGTTGAAATTCGATGTTGCTACCCACACCCCAAACTGCCGTGGTAAGGAAGCACGCTGTATGCACCTCCGTGCATTCCCAAAAATTGTAAATCGGTTTACGGTTTAATTGTAATCGACCGAAAAAAAAGAAGCTCCCAGTTATCATGAACAAGGGCAGTTTTAACTGTGAGTACAAAGATTTTAGGAAGGTTCCATGGGATATTCTTCGGGAAAATGATCAATCCTAGATGCATATATTCAGGCTATTCTCACGCTGAAGATCGTATGCAATATTAGTGTATAGTGTACGTCTCCATTAATGACATCAATCATCGAAAACTATTCCAATTTTTTTTTCCTATTCTATAATCAATGAAACGAGGAAGCTATTCTCTACAATGCAGATCTTAGTTGATGATAATTCAAATTCTGGGGATAAAGCGCACCCAAGGCCCGCATGAGCTATGCCCTTGGATGCAATCAAGTAAGATAGGCTTCAGGACGAGGGGAAATAATAGGTAAATGATTCAATATTGACGTTTTTAAATCTTGGACTTAGGTATTTTTCAAAACAAACGAGATCCATGCATGCTCATCTTTTCGAGTTTGCATGTTTGTAGGAGGAAAAGAAGCTACATTTTTGACCCATTAAAGTACCACAAGTGATGTAAAATAGAAAATAATATTTTGGAGTAAATATAAAACATGCACGCGACTTCGGAAACAACTATTTTTTAGAGAAACGTATTTTCCATTTTTCTGGATCAGGCAATTATAGAAGCGATCAATCCATTTCTCTAACATCCGCTCAACAATTATAATGGACAGATGCACTCTCCATAATGCAACAAACAACTGAACCGTAAAAACATGATATTATGAATAGTATATTAAAATTTTACCTTTGCTTCTAATGCTGTCAGGACGTAGAACAGGAGAACAAGTAGCCTAAACACAGTCATCTGAAACACATGACAATTATTCTACATTAATATTTACAAGTAACAAACAAATGAGGAGCTTGGAGGACAAGGCACATAAGTGCAATATTTGAAAAATTGAGATATTAAGGAACTCAACTAAAACTAGTTTGAAAGTATATTCTGTGTGAAATTCACAAGTAAAATCCGACTTTCAAGCATTAAAAAATGAGATTAAACTTCCTTTTCGCTATAAGGCTCCGTGTAATTTTGGAACTTCAAATACTGATTTCTCGAAACCGCAAAAACTGCACTTATGCGCCTTGTCCTCGAAGCCCCTCAAATACAATCACAGAAAACCTGCATATGAGAAACTAAAAATTCACACAAAAAAATCTTTCTTCTTGACTTTTTCCCCACCAGTTTTTAAATCCTTCCCTCCTCCTCACACGCACAATAGGGTGAGGACGTCAGTTTCAAGAAGCCAACACGAAAATCATCACTCAGTTGACGCCAAGTTGACGTCTCTATTGTGCTTGCTGAGAGCTAAAAGCCGTGCGTGAAAAGCGACGCTGCCACGACGGGAAATCAACGAAATTTTCTACGGTGAAATTGAAAATTTCAGAGGAGATTTTGCGCGTAATTTGGTTGCCGTGTGGAAGAGCATCACTTCGTCCGGAGGTCGTTGATCTTGACCTGTCAACAGCCACACACGAAACCCATTAAAAAAGGACGGCCAGTACTGCCGTGCTAGGGAAAAACGCCGTCTGAACATTCGAGAGTTCCCAAATTTCCTTCTATAAAATGTTTATATTTTTGAGGAGAGTTATGAATATTTACTCCTAAAATTTTAAAATAATTTAGATCGGTGCTAGGTCATTTTTCCTAAATTTTTTTTTCCTACATCAGGTTTTCCTATTACTTTTTTCCTACCCGTTTTTTTTCCCATTACAGTAAGTCCTACGAGTGAGGTGTCCCACTAGCTTTTTTCCTAAGGGTGTTTGTCCTAATAATCCAATAATAATTGAAACTTAAACATGAGTAGAGTAGGGGGAAATTTTTCAGAAAGAGTAAAGTTTTCTCAGCGAGCCGAATATAAGTGCGTGAACAGGAGACATTACAAGCTGAGCCTTCTATACCCTCAATATAAGGAGGAGGATGAAGCTCCACTACTTACGGGCATGCGGCCACAACTTTAACTTGTGAGGTACCTATGTTGTTTTTTTACTTTCTCGATCCCCTAGTTTTAAAATTGAATTTAGGACAAATGCCCCTAGGAAAAAAGCCAGTAGGACATCTCACTCGTAGGATTTACTGTAATAGGACAAAAAACGAGTAGGAAAAAAGGAGGAGGAAAAATTGCAGTAGGAAAAAATGTTTTAGGAAAAATGACTTGCCACCATTTAGATCTGATTACGGCTATAATGGAGATGTTGCCTGTGTGAGGAATTTGCGATTTGACTGTTGATTCTGATGTAAAAGTTCGCGAGAAACACGATGGTGCCACTGGTTTTCTCTGAGATCAACTCCGAAGCTCAAAAAAAGCTCTCAAGTTGAGGCCAAAATGGAGGGGATATCCCACGTTATCTTGAGAGTCCACCTCTACATCAAGACAAACTCTCCATGAGAAGATAGGGAGCAAAAACATTAGCAGGGTTCCGTGTTTTCAGTTTTAAAGTCCCCAAATAAAGTGGCAGCTCTGTCAATGTGTTTGCCCCCTTTCTTTGCATGGAGAGTTTGTTTTGATGTAGACGTGGATTCTCAGAATGGCGTGGGATATCCCCTCCATTTTGGCCTCAACTTGAGAGCTTTTTTTGAGCTTGGAATTGATTTCAGAGAAAACCAAAGGCACCATCGTGTTTCCCGCCAACTTTTACATAAGTATTAACAGTCAAATCGCAAATTCCTCACACATGCAACATATCCATACGAAATATGAAAAACGGACCATAATGTCCGATTTTTTTACTTAAATCAACTCATGATATAATTTCAAGAACTTTTCATAGACTGACTTTTTTCCATAAATTACACCATTTCCAAGAAAATCGATGATAAACGTCGCTGTACCGACCTACGTCATCAAATAAATGCCAAGATGCCCGAAATGCAAACACCTCATTTTTTTTTCTCTATGCCACGTAAGTTGGCCCGAGCACAAGCTTTTCGGGAATAAAGCCTTTCCCTTTCAAGGTTTTCACTTAATATCCGCCCGAGTTTCGCATATCATCCGTTTCTCCTCATCGCAGCTTTCATCAAATCGCGATTGCCCGGAAACTAGGACCGCACATCTTATCTGATAAAATTGCCCTTTAGACCAATTTTGGAGGATTAGGCTCGACTAGTCGATGAGTCAATTGTTGGTCTAATTTCATCACGTGAACGCAGAAGAAAAACGGGGTGAAAAAACACTAATGCGTGATCCATTTTCAAGGACAATTCTGTAATTTCTCCTACGATTTTAAATAGATTAAAACGCGTAATATCCAAAATCTAAGCTCAGATTTGGATTTCTCGTGAAAAATTGATGAGATTTCATGTATCATAAGTTAAAATAGCGTGAAGGGAAAAGGTTTAACGACGCGTATAGATTCTGTCGTACTGGCCCTTTGAACTACGCCGCCGCGCGGGTCGCCCGAGTGAAACCGAACGGGGAGGCGCCAGCTCTAAGCGTTCGGTTTCGTCGCGAGGAATTTCTCACGATAAATTCTTATTCTTCCTCCTCCGCTGACCCACTGAGCACTACCCATGTTGCCACGTTGGATTCATATGCTCGAATCAGTATGTCTGCGTTACGTCTCTGCCCTTCACGCTATGCTCGGGTATGATACATGAAATTGTATCAATTTTTAACGAGAAATCCGAATCTGAACTTCGATTTTGGGTATCACGCGTTTTAAGTCAAATTTTCTAAATTCGAAAATCTGAAATGACTGACTTGGCTTAAAATACCATCTCGGCTCCTGTTCAATGGATTTTCCTGAAATTCGGTGTCAGGGTATGATACATGAAATCGCATCGATTTTCAACGAGGAATCCGAATCTGAGCTTCGATTTTGGGTATCACGCGTTTTAAGTTAGATGTTCCAAATTCGAAAATCCGAAATGACGGACGTGGCTTAAAATGCTATCTCGGCTCCTGTGCGATGGATTTTTCTGAAATTTGGTGCCAGGGTATGATACATGAAATCGCATCGATTTTTTACGAGGAATCCGAATCTGAGCTTCGATTTTGGGTATCGCGCGTTTTAAATCAAAATCTGTCAAAATTCAAAAAATTCAAATTTCGAAAATCCGAAATGACTGAAGTGGCTTAAAATGCTATCTCAGCTCCTGTTTGATGGAATTTTCTGAAATTAGGTGTCAGAAGGTATTTTTCGACGGGGAACTCGAATTTATAGTCAATTTTTTAAAATCCTCAAATCCAAGATGGTCAAATATTAGAGGAAATATGTTCGCAGATTTATCAAGGTGAATTTGGCAGCGTCCGAAGGCCCATACAGCGTTTTTCCTTGCCACAGTAGAGTAGTACGTCAAACACGCTTGGCTGTGATTTATATTCTCGAGCCTGAATGGACGGTCGAACTTAGCCCAACCGTCATTTTCGACCCGGCATTTGCATGATATTAAATTTTAAGTGATAATTATGGAGGTCAGTGATTTAGGCAGAATTAGCTCGTGTACGAATGACGCTTCGATGGCACTTCACGAGATCAAAATATACACGTGTGGTACTTTGATGGTGTATTAAATTTTTGATCAATGGTTCTGCAGGCGGGCAGGCCAGGACAACTCGATTTGGAATTTAACTTGAAATATGACACTTTGTGACAGTTGAAAAAAAGCATAGGCAGAACTGTTCGGTGTGCTTCAGCAAAAAGCGTCATGTGTTACCCATCGATCTCTTCAGAAAAATGCGAAGAATTGATTTTTGAAATCTCCTAGGTGTCAACTTTTCTTTGTTTTCGAGATATTTTCGACAAAAAATGAATCTTATGTTATTTTCTAAGAAGGCTCCTGCAAAGGGGCATCAGTCGGATTGGCCAATCAGAGACAACTCGTAAAAGCAGAATCCGCTTTCAGGATCCGCAGGATTCGGTCCGCAATTTGTTTTGCGGCTCTTGATTTCTCTGTGGAAATGTGAAAGTCCCTTGTAAACCATTCATCCATTCTTCTTCCGAACTCTCTGCTCCCAGAGAAACCCCCTTGGCATCGGAATAGCTTTTCTTCCTTGCAAATTATGTTCTCCAGTGGCCCGATCAAACTTTTCATCGTGGGCCAGCCAAACTCCTAGGTCTTTGTACTTTCCTCACCCTTAGGATATAAAATATTTAATATAAAGTTTACGGTAGGAAGTGAAGGAAGAGGTCAGAAGGTGTCATAGCCTGATGATTTGTGGGAAAATAAGCCTCAATGGCGATTGAAAGTTGCAGAGCGCTTTAGTGCGCTGAGTTAGCGAATTAAATATGTTACATGTATTCTATGATCTTTCTATTTATTTATTTACATATATTTAAAAACTGATTTATTAGTACAGCACTGCGACATTATTAATTATATTCTCCTACCTTTGTACTTACTAATATTAATTATTAAATATAATATTTCTATTCATTTATTTATTGTTTCATTCATTTATGCATACTTAACTGCTTCTGCCACTCTGTAGCACGTCTTACAACAGATTTTCACATTTAAAAAAGCAGGATTTCCCATGTATGAGCAAAATTTAGCAAAGTAGGTCATTTTTTCAACACCATATGAATTTAGAAGAGAAGAAAATCTTCGTGTTTTCTACGTAATTTCTATTTAAAAATAAATCCGTCTTTCCGCTCGAAAACGCAACGACTAAACATTAGCCGAACCCACCGAGCGCAGTGCTAAAGCAACAGTAGGCATGTGCTCGCACATCCGTTCCGAATGCCCCCTCCCCCCTCCTCCCGTGTTAAAATATGTAAGGAGGTTAATTGAGGCGCGGGAAAAAACGCCGCCGTGCGCTGCGCGGGTCAACTAACCCTCAGGCGCGCAACGAGAGGGAGAGCCTCTTGATTAAACCCACGGTTGCATTTAGGAGCACTTTTCCTGTCCGACGTGCCCCATCAGTACCCCCGCCCTCCCCCTCCCCCCGGTCGCTAGCTGCCCGCCACTCCATCGATCACGGCGGCGGCGCCCGGCTCGGAGTTGTGCTTTCTACTTTCATCAAGTGTCAGCTTAAATTAATTTTCCCGCACCCCCTCCCCTCCCCTCGCCGTCCAGAAAACGGGACAACTGGGTGACAAGCAAGCCGTGACACGGCGATATGAGTGACGATGACAGGCTCGAGCCCAAGGATGCCAGATTTTGAGATTAAAACTGCGTATTTTACGCTTTGCTGTATTGGGGATGCACTGGAAAAAAACACATTGGATATTGAGTCCAGACTCTTGAAAACATTGAAAAGAAAAAGGACTCTTGATTCAATCAGGTTTAAGCTTTAATGAAAACGAAATCCGCCCGAATTAAGAGGCTTGGTTCTTGATTTAAGCTTAAATCTGATTGAATCAAGAGTATTTTTTCTTGTCGATGTTTTTAAAAGTCTGGACTCTGGATCCAATGTGTTTTTCTTTTTTTCCAGTGTACTATGGCAGGTTTTTCTATCTTCGAAATCGATCTCAAGATTGCTGGGTTGCATTGAAATGTCCAGATTTGTGACTGGATCCGTAAAAAGGGGCCTTATGTTTCGGGATAAAATTTTCTTTAACTTTTTGTAAAAGCCGAAACTCCATTCCTCTACAACCTATGAATTTTTTATCGGAACTTAGCGATTTTACCTCCTTCGACTTTTGAGCTTTCAGGGTCAAAATTACGCCAAAATGTGTCGATTTTCTTCCTTCCTGCATTTGAAAAGGTTGGGGAAAATCTGTCGGAAAATAGAAGATCCCTTTTCACAGATCTGGTCTCGGTTTACGAGTAGAGATAGGGAGAAAGTTGCTAGTTTTACAGCAAGAACTCAATGTTGTCAGATTAAGTGATGATAACATATTTTTCGCTGCGTTATACTCGTCAAAAAGTGCTGATATCTAAGCTTAGTTCAGAGATTCAGCTCAAAGTTGCTGCGGTTGTTTTATGTTAAGTCCATACTTCACGTGGCGTTACATAGAAAAAGGCTCTAATTTTGCAGCACAATATTGAGAGCCATGGTTGCCAGACTATCTAATTCAATGTCCATATTTACCTAACGTTGAGTCATGCAGATCAAAATGCTGCATTTTCGGTGCAAAATCTAGTCGAGGTGTTGCCGAATCGCGGATGCGCGTCATTGCAGACTTAGTGATTTCAGTTTGAATTCATCGGAAAATCCGGGATAAGCTCGCAATCCGACAATAGCAGAGTTGGAAACTTTGAGAATTATAAGTAGTATCATTAGATAAAATCGTGGAGCTTGACAGCTAAAAAATTTCGAAACCCATCACGTATTCCGATTGTAAATTTTCAAAATGTCCTGGGATTTCCATTTCATACAAAGGAAGAGACGCTTGCTGCAGACATTGAAAGTATGATTTGAAATTCTTACAAGCTGACCATGTAATGATGAGGAGAAAGCAGAAAAATTACAAGCTGCGTACATTTATTTTTCCCTCTTTTAACAAGTAAAGTATGAGTGAAAATTTTGAAATTTTTTATACGTTGCGGTACTGCTTACGAAACTTTTACGTGTAATGTACGTGTAATAACTTGAACATTTTTACGAAAATCTTACTGCAATTTCTGCCCAAAATATTGCCAATTTGATTTTGTAATAATGAGAAAATTAGAGAAATTTGCGATGAAACACTGCCTCCAGTTTCTTTGTAAAGATACAATTTTCAAGTAGAAATTTTTCAACGATGAAATTTGTTCAGGTTTTTTTCTCGAAAACACCAGTATTGGAGGAATTTCGAGAGAATTGATCGTCGTGCATAAAGACGGCTTACACCGGGAAGTCTACAGTCTAGTCCGC
Organism: Bemisia tabaci; assembly: GCF_918797505.1. Classification (NCBI taxonomy): domain Eukaryota; kingdom Metazoa; phylum Arthropoda; class Insecta; order Hemiptera; family Aleyrodidae; genus Bemisia; species Bemisia tabaci. Next base: position 23,364,962 of record NC_092793.1, on the reverse strand, counting down.
TTGGACTGCCTTCTGCACCCATTTTACACACAAATCATTACTATACCACAATTCTGATACCTATCTAAAGAAATCTAAAGCACTAATATAGCCGAAAATGTAGCGTTACATGCGCACTAACATCGATGAATGCGACACGAACTGTTTTTTAATAGGAGAACTTGAAGTTTTTCAATCGGTTCATGCGCTACTTCAAGATGCGATGCGATGTGGCGCGCGGTCCCACACTGATCCGCCTTCAATTACGTAGGTAGGCAAAACGGGCTCCTAAGAGGACGAATAGTGGTATCACAGTTTTGGGTCGCTTAACGCTGCACGGCTCCCGCTATTAACCGTTCCTATCAAAACAGCATTCGGCGCGCTCCATACAGCAAATAACATCGTATGATAATGTAATGTTGCCATATTTCTTGCGATGAATAATCTGGAAAAATTCTACATATTTAAATGAATTGTGCCCCAAAAAAACTAGAACTATTCAAACACTTTCCTCGGAAGAAGTATTTCATCGGAGCAAAATCGACATTTGAATGCCCAAACGAAGTTTCATCTCAAAATCGCAGGGACAGAATTATTTTGAGTGGATTTTCCACCAGATCATATTTTTGGAACCGCAGAATTCTAGCCGTTTCGCTTGCTTTGGGGAGGTTTCGTTCTATAGTTTTCTTGTAAATCTTCTCTACAGAGAAAGCAATTTAGCACCAGGCCCTAAAACTTCGGATCAAATGAAGCTAACTAAAGGCAGCAAGTTTGAGCCCTACAGTCTGTAAGGCTGAACCCTAAAACTGCCTTTAATTAGCTCCATTTGATCGAAAATGTAAGGGCTCATTGTCAGTGGTACGTTGTTTTTTCCGCAATACCATACTTTTGTGTTATTTATACAGTGAGTGCTAAAATCGCTTCTCCTGTGGATGGTCACATATTATAACAGGGCTCCTCCACTTGGAGAGCTCTCTTACGTGCAACTAAATTTATTAAATTTAAGAAAGGTATTCAACATTTCAGTAGGTACAATTTCATAAGCGTGCCTATATAGGTCATTTTGCTTTAGCGGTCTGGCCAATGGCCCCCCCATACTACCAGGGGCCCGGAGACCCTTTTCCGGAAATTTTTTGAAAATTTAGCCGTACTTGAACGCATTCTGATGCTTCCATGATGAAAATTTTAGAACCTAATAATTAAATAAACACGGTGTTTTCATTTAAGACCCGAATGCATTGAAAGAGTGATCATCCTACATACAAAGATTCTCCCACCATCCGGAATTTCTGGAAGGGGAGTAGATGGTACTATTTTCAATTTTAGAGAGGCCAAGCCCCCCCCCCCCCCTTTGTACGCCCAAGTACAATTTTGATTCCACGAAAAGCGGCAATGCTGCTTAGAATTCACAACACGTTAGTGTCAGAAGGTTCTTCTTGGCAAGGACCGATAATGGATTGAGGTTCAACGGATAAGAAATTTAAGTCCTTCTTGATCCTCTCATTACTTTAAGTGCTGGACGGAGACGGCACTGATCTTGAAGACCCCCTAACAGATGCCCCTCCTATTCCACTCTGTGAAAACCTGCATCGATTTAAATGGGACGAATTTTGGCTGACACACATTACATATGGACTCCGCTGAATGTCTCCTGTAACTTGCACTAAAAGCCTTTTAGTTACAACCAATAGAACCCTACACGTAATGTTAAAAAATCACTTTGTTTCTACTTCAAGTGCATGATATAATAGTTACACGTCCATATGTAAGGAAATTGATGTCATTAATATGGCAATGCATTGAGGATCTAAATCATAACATCATCATAGGATCATCTTATATTCATAAGTTGAATCAATCAAGGTATCAGAGCGATCATTTATCCTTCAGCATTCTGGAAGTCTTCTTCCCAAAACAGGCCTCTCCTCCTAAACGTCTTTTCATTCTCAATCATGAGTGTCCGTCATATTAAAGGTAAGGCAGTTTGAAGTTTGCTATTCTGAAAATGTAATTTAAAAAAAATGTAAGTACTTACGATAATCGTTTTTGCTTAGAGCACGAAATCGTGGAATTTTAATGCAATTTAGTACAACCGATATTGATATAAGATTGAAATGAGCCATTTGAAGCTTATTATATAGGACAGTAGAGATAGCTTACCGTAAATTCGGATGTGTTGGAGAAAAAACAACTAAGAATTATTTCAAGTTTAACCGAAGTTGTGCTGGTCATGAATTTTGCAGTCCAAAAGGCACAATTTAAAAAACAAATGATATTACAATAAAATTCTGATCTACATATGTTTGTGGTAAAACATGTCAGATTATCATGTAACAGGAGTAAAAAAAGGGAGGGGGCGGGAAACAAGGCTAAAATATACTACCCCTGGTTGTTCTTCTTGGATCTTGGCCACCAACATGTGGGTTTCCAGCTTTTTCGTCGATAATATTTAATATTGTACTATTCCGACTGAAAATAACTCAGTTTTCAGCCGGAACGTCTCGGGTGTTTGATTGTTTTATTTTAGTGGGTGTTTTCGCCTTGTTTCCCGTTTTTCCTCCTTGTTTTTCTCCTGTTACCATTGTTCCGTCCTCCGTGTAAATTTTTATCTAACAGTGCAACTAGGCTGGTCCTTTGTAGACCCTAAAATAAAATAAACCATCCGCAGATAATTTTCAGTAAAATTATCGAGCTTAGTCCATTAAAATCTCAAATATATCGATCTAGATTGACAAGAATCCGAAACTTTTAATTTTATCCCCACGGAATAGAGGATCCTCCTTCTCGTGAACGCTCCTACAAGAGCCGGAGTAAGGTGTTCAATATCTACTGTACTACTCGCTCGATATAACTGTAGTTTCCGGTATTACAACCCTGCTTTCAATTCACGTAATCGAACTTTCAAACGAAACCGAACAGTAGAGATAGTTCACTGAAAAGAAACGTTCAAGCGCAAAAACTAAACTTCGGTTCATATTGAACACCGAACTTTTCTGGCGCAGGTAACGCGAAGTTGTCAATCACAGGAACCGAAATTTAAGTCATAAGACCAGAGGTTCGGTTTCTGTAATCGAATACCCACCAACCTACCTCAGTTACCTGAATAAAAAATGTTCTGAAAATAAAAATGTTAAGTATGAACCGAACTTTTTTTCTCCGCGTGAATCGAAAGCGCCGAGATTGCGCTTCACACGCGGTCGATATTAACCTACATGCTACGACTCATATAGATGAACTTTTTTTCCCCTAAGAGTGACAGCCAGCTCCATGAGAGGGTCTACGTACTGAAAGGCAGGGCAGGCCGCGTGTACATACGGCGTCACAAAAGCAAGCAGGAAGGAAAGTTTTATTGGCGCAAAAGCGCCCGGATTAACTTTTTTATCCGACCGTCTCAATTCTACGCGGGTAAAGGTGTTGCAAACTTGGCCAGCAGCCAAAGAGTGAAACGGTCAGTTACAGTGTTGGCAAGATTTCTCAAATTCAGAATTTTAGAAAAGTCAGATCTACTACAACACTAAATCATGGTCTTAGGATGGGCGAAATGTCTCTGATCGCTCGATTTCTGTTCCTGCATGAACGAGATTAACCATTTACTTCGCTAACTTGTCTATGACTTTCCTGACTTCAATTTAAGCTAAATTTACTAAAACGTTAAACTAGCTAGGGATAGAATATTAAAATAAAAAGAATTAATTAAATATAGATTTTATTAAAAAATAAGTTAGTCATTACAAGTTATTAGACAATAATTAAAATAGTAATAAATTGGTTTTTGATTAATAGTTCTTTAGATTAATAATGAATACTAAGATAGCTACACAGATTAGTAACGGCTCTTTTCTCTACCTTCCGAATCTGAGTAATGTAACGAAGCTATACGGATACCATTAAAAATAGAAAGGGGTTGTTAATCCGTAAAACGAACTGATTCGTGCGACACAGCCGGAAAATGAGAATTTATGGGAGAAGGAAAATATTTTTTCCCCTGTTACTTAATTGTAATCATCCCCTGAATTTATTTTTTGGAGTTAAAATTTAAGGATTCAAAGCATACTCAGACACACTCGGAAGGACGCACAATTCGCGTCATTGCGTCATTATGAACACCAGAGACAATAGGTAAAAAGACAAACAAATAAGGATATTGTAAAGTTAACAAGAAAAGTATACAATTAAATATTTTAAAATTATGAGCGGAAAAGGGATTAACGACGGCGAAAAGGTCATACAAAGCTAAAAAACGCATTTAAAAATTCGATCTCGAATTGTATTAAAAATGATGATCATATTATTCGTATCAACAGCGTTCGGTCGAATGGGGGGGGGGGGGGGTGCTTTCGAGCGTTTTCTTACAAAATTAATTTGCGCACGTTTGTTAACATATATGCAACCGTGTTGTTAAACCTTATCACTGTGTGATGATCCAAGTTAGAATTTAACGTCGTGAGAAATGTAGCATTATTCTTCCCCAAAATGTTAAACTTGGAACTCACGCTCATGAAGGGGGAGGGTAGGTTTAAGGAGCAATCGCAAAACGATTGTGGCTGGGACAAATAACGGATCACATTTAAAATTCGAATATAAGACACGGCAAATCGATGTATACACAAGCAGCGTGGCTGCCAAATTTCATTTTAATGCCCACGTATGTATTGTATACTCTTCAAGGACTGTTGAGCCTCTCTGACTGAAAATTGTTTTAATTCTAATTGATCACAAGCAAATTTCAGCGGAAAGGACAAATATTACAGTCATAATCTCGTAAAATCATGAATCTTGTGAGTCAATTCAGTGACCAAGGATTGGAGGTACGTTCTTTTATCCGCATTAGAAACGGCGTATTGCGCGTTTTTGTTCAAAAATTGTCGAGAAACGTCCCTGTAGGCAGGTACCAACATCTCGGTGGTCAGTCCAGATAGTATAGAAGGAGTATAGAACCTTCTATTTTCTCTGCGTTGGTCACAGGTATTTCATAGCACATACGATTTTTTTTGAATGATCTGACAATACTGATAACTGATACCCAGCATTTTGGCACAATATTTCCGGGTATGCGCCTAATTTATGTGCCGGAGTGAGAAAAGTTGGGTGGGGATTGAACTTTCCAAAAACGCCGCAATCGGGAGTCAGATGGACGTCTTCAAATCACAGTGAACTATCTTCATTGAGACCTGAACCCTGAGACCTATTATAATGCACGCATGACAGGGCTCTTGTCAGAATAGAGATAGTTCATTTTGATTTAAACACGTCCAAATAAGATGCATAAACTCGCAAGACAGGGAACTCGGCTCGAAAGTTTTGCACCCCATTAGCCTCCCCCCTCCCCCTCTCCGGGGGGTAGAAAACGGGGTGCAAAATAAAGACAATCACAGTTGGTGCGGTGAATTTATTTTCCTGGCTCGTCACGAGTTTTCGCACTTCGTTTTCTATTGGAGTTGCCAAGTTGTTAGAACCGATATTTTATAGTTTCTGACTCATGTGTAATCATGCGTGTGAACTACAGTCCCTTTGTACCCAGAGTTAAGACAGCTCGATTACCTGGGCTGGCTATGGTGTCACAAGAGTGTGCACCCAAAATAACGATATTGAGGGATAAGGATAAGGAATCCTGCGACGTCTGTTATCCAAAAGCAACACCATCAACAAAACTAAAAAAACATCTAACCAAAGAAATTGCAATAAAATGAAATGAGATTGATTCGTGAATAGTTTCGTAAAATATATGTATTTTCATTCTGGTGCGATGAAAATTACGATTTACTCTTGATAAATCACAATTAGGTTATATTTCCATTATTATTGTTTACATTCGAGCCACCGCCATCTTGGTGCACTCTTTTGTGATTCCATAAGCGAGAACTGACCAGAATTGGATTCTTTATTAGGCCACTCCCAAACCAACCAAGCGCGACCAGAATTGATATGTCGTAACTTTCGGTAGCCGGCCAGGTTGGCCTAGTGGTCAGTGCGTCTGACTCTAGGTCAATAGGTCCCGGGTTAGAATCTCGGTGGTCGCGTCTAATTTTCACGGAATTGACGAGTAGACCTGCTCAAACAGACTCTATACTCGGCCCTTTTGAGACTAATTAAAAAAAGGGAAATCTACGATTACATTTTATATCAAAATCAATCAATTCAAACTTCCTACCCGTGAAAAAATAAAATTCGACGTAAGACAAATAAGGCATTACAAGGCAAATATTTGTGGCATTTGTTGGTTAGTTTTCCTGACTCGGCCCTGAAAAAATCATAAAAAATAATGAAATATCGTTACGTCACATAACACGATCAAACTGTTTCTTGGTTGCCCAATTCGTACAATGATTAAGAAGCCAATGATGAAAAGGAATCAGATGAGCCTCTGTACTATTTGTCTTGTTTACCTCGTATGTATGCATTTTCATGGTTCCTGTCACACCATTGTATCGCATGCATTCTTTCCCACTTAAGTTTATTGCTCATATATATAGTTATGATATCATCCCTTTTACCCCTTTGATTTTCCTTTTCGTACATTCCCCATGAAGGTTATACGTTAAAATTTGGTGACCCCCAACGTACATCCTTTATACCTGTGACTTTCCCTGCATTCCTCATGTACGTTCACCCTACATGTTTAAGTACAGCATTGAAAAAGGGTATAAAAATCGGTCTTAAAGCTATACACTGAGAGAAAAAGTTCACTCGTACGAACAGTAAGTGCGGTGTTCTGTATCGATGGTACTATTTGGTTCATGAAACCAAGATTTATCTATGGTGCGGTTCGGTTAAAAAGCTCGGTTAATACGATTTCTCTGGCCGAAGGCACGATTACATGAACCGAATAGTGTGGCCGATACAGAATACCGTGCTTAAGATTCCATAAGAAAATTGTTCCTCCAGTGGCGTGGCGTGCTTTGCGATGTATCGATTGATCTGCCATTAAAGTCTATTGAAAAGGATCGATAAACTGGGTGTTTGCAACGAACACCTTAATAATCGATTCTTTGCCATAGTTTCAAATGGGGAAATGTTAATAATCGATCAGTCACGCCTCGCCAGTCGCCACTGGTTTCCTCGGTGTATCAAAACGGCAACGTGCTATCTTCGCCACACCTTTCCATTTTACATTCCCGCCAAACTCAGATTCCTGAAACAGCAGTGCTTAGTTGGTCGCTCAAACTGAAGCGCATAGTGCTGTTCTACTCCTTCCCTTCGCTTTTTGACTCGTTTCGAAGGTGACTATACCACCCCCGCTCTTCAATGTATGCGCACATTAAAGTCTCAATTTATAGGTATGGCAAACGCAACGCCCGCCTCAAATACGAACTGCATCCGTTTTATTGATCTTTTTTATGGTCGTGTTTTTATTGCCCGCGGCGAGATCTGCGGACAATCCCTCATTCTCCCAAAATCAGTTCTACTAGTACTGAGGTAATCTTGTCAGTTGTGTACTTCTCAACAGCTCACAACCTATAATTTAGTCAAAACTTTAAAAAACTGTGCTTGTATTCAACTAATGTAAAGAATTGAATGTTACGGGTAAATCCGTGTTTCGGTAGAATTAATTTTGCCTCCACGAGAAAAAGTAACCGGCACATTTATGTAAACATGGGATGTAGAACAGAAAGTAATCCAAATTTACGGTTAGTATTTTTTGGGTTAGTTCTTCCGTGGGTTATATGGACCAAATCTTTGGACTGAAAGTTTGCAATCTCGTTAAGGTTGTAACCGCCGAGCCATCGGCGCTGCCACCGTAGGAATGGTTTTGGTGTAAAATTGGCACCATTTCGCAACACTAATGTAATGGAACACAGCTCATTTGAACTCCGAGGATTTCATGGCAAACACAATTGTAAACGCAACGTGAGAAACCCCTGAAACCCAACAATCACAGCCATACGTTGGCTGTGCCTGAGAGAACCAAAACGCCTGCAATTCTTCGTATATGCAACACGGACATCCACAGAACACGAATAGTTGCATCCTCGCCCAGCCATTGAAAAAGCTGGAGCGCCTTCAATTCTTCCACTTATGATAAGAAACTTTACCACTCGTTGCATTCATAAGCGTCATTGCACAAAGATAGGGCGGTTTGAGTATTTAATCAAATTGAAAGAAGGAATAAGTATATGAATAATAAATATATAAATTAAATGAAGACTTAACATGCAGTAATTACTTGCCTGACCTTGCCGGCAATGTCACACTTGACCTTTTTCTGAATCTTCGCACTTAATTTACTTGTATCTTCTTAATTAATAATCTTCTTAATTAATATCTTTAGCATAAGGCAGCGTTGCCAAAAAGTGCCGAGGCCACGGGACGAGTGAAATCTCAACCTATCACGATCATCGCTGTTTGTGCGGAGACAAGTTTTCTTCAAGTTAATGATCCCTGATTTTTCCGATACTTTGAACATAAAAATTCTCAACCTTTTCCTGGCTTTTCATTGTTTTTAGCACAGTTTCTGGTGAAAATTCGAATCACGAACAATTCTGAGCGCGAGGTGTCTTAAAATAGGAAAAATGCAATGACAAGGCTTGAGGAAAACAATTCTGCAGAAAAATTCCCTCACATTTTCCGACTTAAACGTTCGTCATCACATCTAAAATTTACTCGACGTGGCAAATTATTAGAAGGAAACACGCGTGCAAGAATTAAGTCGTTGAATACCTAAAAACCCTTGCAGATTTATGGAAATTCATGAAGGAGTCTATGAGGATCTATGATCAATGCAAATCATATGCGAATAGCTCCTATCAATTTAATTCATTGATACATCGTTCTTTTTTATATAAATGCGTCCATGTTATTTTTTCCGATCGTATAAATAGGAAATAACTGTCTGTCCTCCTGAAGGAGCTCTTTAGCAGGAATATCTACGACATTTTTTAGGCGACGAAAATATGTTTAACTCGAGACTCACACATTTTCAGCGCCTATTATACACAAACGCAAAGGTTCAACAGAGGCAAGAGATGTGATTTTAAAATCAGAGATGTGCTAAAGCACTTGCATTCATCACAATTTAACTTGCATAAAAGTTACCCTCATAGTTAATCCTTTACCCAAGTAGAATATCGACGGTGCAAGTCGGCAATCACATAACTCGTTTGCGGTGTCTGAGAATCTCCGCAATTATGTTATTTTTTTAAAGGATAACAAATGGACATGATTCCTTGCAGTTTTTGCAGAATTTTCCTCGCACATAGAAGAAAAATCACGGCAGTTTTAAGGAATTACCGTTGAGTAGTTTTCCGTTTAAAGAATAAAGTATGACAGGAAGTCTGCGACGTCGCAAATCGAGTTATGTGATTGCCGACTTTCACCGTCGATATCAGACTCGCCACAGAACAGTCTCGCCAACCATAGGGCAACATAGCACCTAACCACAAAGCCCACTCGTCTGTATGGACAAATACATCGTTAGAAGTAAATGTGATTTACCAGTAATTAAAGCCCAAAAAGAGGAATTTGATCGCGATTTCGATGACGCCGAAGTGATTGAAAACAATAATTTGCTTTTCAACCTGCTCTGGAGTGAACTGCGTTTGCACACAAAAACGCAGAGACGCCAAACTTCTTTGAAATTCTACTGCGTGTCATTCTGGAAGTCTAGAGAGGTTGGTATAGAAAGAGTGCGTATAAGTATACGTACGTAACTTTACATTATATTAAAATCAATATAAGCTTTGAGGCTTCAAATGGATTGCTTTTCACCTCAAAAGCACTGCCTGGCCTTTTTTGTTTTGAGATGTTGATCAATAGCTGTGTATACGTTACTGAGTTGAAATAATGCTCTACATACATAATTTCAACATATCATCAACTGTTGTATCCCCCCTCGGCCCTCCCCCCGCGTGCTCTAAAAATTATTTGCAGTATTCATTCATGAAAACAATTTATATCGATTACTTTCGATAGAAAGCTTTGCTTTTCTCCAAAGGAAGGCAACTTTGCCGCAATATTCAACGCGCTTATAATAACGCAGTTACGGAGTTCCCTTCCGCAGTCATGTGCGTACATAATTTATGAAGCATGCGTCTGGTATAATTTATCGGTACCAAAATGGTAGATCCAAGAATAAGAGAATGCACACGACGAAAATTATGTGATACAGTGCGTAAAAATCGCCTTCATTTGCAAAATTATGCAATAAATCAGATGACAAGCAGGTACATTCGCTGGTATCTTGAGGTCGATCTCTGAACTGAGGTGGTCGTCCCGTAAATTCCCGTTGCGTGGAAATGTTTCATCGATCAAGGCCGAATGTTTCCATTGTTCCCTGATAGTGTAGGGTTTGTTTATCTTGCTCATATTATGGTTATTTATTTCTTTTTTTTTCTCTTGAATAAAAGCGTAGAGGCTTTACACTGTGAGGGAAAGGCTCTGGATTTACTTATAAATTCAGGACATATTTTATAGTTTTATTGTATTTTTTCTCGAGCTAAGAACAAAACTCCCGGCTGTGGTGGTAGAAATTCTGAAAATAGATGCAGAGTCAACTCTCAAAAAACAGAACGGAAACAGTCACGGAAGGGTAGTTCAAAAATCAGTTACATTCGTGGTGAGAATGATCACGAATTGGATGGACTTATGGTAGGTTCTATCACCTCTCTACGTACGAATTCATACTCTGTTTAAAGTTTAACAAGAATTTTGGGTTAATTTTGAACCAGACTTTAAGACTCTCTGTCCTAAAGAAATAACCCACCAGAACCGACCATAAGTCATCTGGATCATAAAGTATATACGTATTGTGCAATCCCCAAAAATTGCATTTTACTCCTAAGCCTATTTTTCCCCGGAAAAGTGAAAACTCGAATGATCAAGAAACGGAATGAAAAAGAACTCCGTTGGATCACGGTTTACTCCGCAATAAAAGTTGATTCAGCACTATAAGAGCGGAGTTAATTCAACTCTGTGAGAGCAGAGTGACCCAAGAAAAGAGTAGATCATACTTTGCACTCACATCTTTCGGGTTTCCTGGGAGTAAAATATAATCAGTGATGATATGCACTCCGGATTTCATCACTATGAGATTTGTTTCAAAAAAACCACCATAAAAAACCATTTTAAAATGCACAATTGGTCAGAGTAGTCAAGTTTTATGAGTAGGCTTTCCAATCGAAAGATCCTCTTCTTTAAACATATTTTTGTAAAAACACATGCCGATCTGATCGAGCCCTAAAACGGCTTCAGAGAGTAAGCCTTGAGACGGACACAAGACAACATCAGTCCAGCATTATTCTCTCCCCTTTGATAGCAAACGGACATAACACCCCCTCAAAAAACTTAGCTACGTGACCTGATATACAAACTGCCCTTTTCCGGCCCGTATTTCACCCCTGCCTACGCCACTACTCTGAAATCTGGACTTAACGATTTACTTTTAGACACCTTGCTGCTTTTGATTATCTTTTTTTCTTCTTTTGGCTCCGTCTCGTCGGTAAAATCTCCCCGGAGAAACGGAGCACTGAATTTGAAGATAAACTTTGATCGCTACACGCACGAAGGGTGTTTGTTGCATCTTTTATGCATCTTGCTATGCCTTTTTTGGATTATGTACAAAATTACCTAAAATAATAAATAAACGAATGCAAAACGATTCCTCTCATCAGGTAGGAACCAAGGTAGCCGAGACCAAATCCACCATTATTAAATAACATCAACAGATTTATTTTAGCTTTAATGATAAGTGTAATGAAGTCAAATCAAGGTTTCGAGTTTGTCAAATGGATTGAGTTCTTTAAGGCTGACAATTCTAAGCCGCAAACTATGAAAGCTCGAGCGGCTACGTTCAGAAAATTAAAAACACTGCGTCGCTATTTTAGCAAATATGATTAGAATCCATAGCTTAGAGAGGGGAAAATACAAAACTAATTGGCTAAAACTGCAAATTTTGATGTTTAATTCGTCATATTTTAAATTTTAAGGGGTGCTTTTAAGGGAAAATTTCACGTGCAAACCAATGGAACCACTCTAACAACCTTGGAGTGTTGTATAAACGGAGTTAAAAGCGTTTAAAGTTTTAAAATTTTGTCCAACCTCTCATATTGACTCGATTCACTGTGTGCCGGAGCCCTTTGGCGCAGCACGTGTCGTATGCGGACAAGACACGCTTTTTTAGCATCGCGGAAACTTCAAGTAATTCAGAACTGGGTCATTCGGGAACTTCAGCTTTGATTAAAAAAGTTCTCCGTTTAAGAACATGCAGCTGTGCTGTGTGCACCCTGTGGGCCAGCCCTCGAACAGAGTGCGAAAACAAAATCTCATCAGCACGTTGCAAGGTACGGTACCTGTACAACATCGACGCTTTTCGAACCAACTTGAAGTGTGAAGTTGCGAATTTTTCGAAAGGGTCATTAGTTTGTGAAGAGGCCTCCAATTTCCCTCCCTTTGGTGGTGATTCAGAACGTCACATTTAAAAGGATATTTGGCAACGTTTCTCATATTGGTAGTTAAGTAATTCCCTCTCGACAAAAGAACCATATCGCCTCCGAACGAAAGAACGTCACAAAAAAGCGATAGATATCGATTTTTTCACATTGGTAGCATTGAAAGAGGATATGCCAATGCTATTATTTGGATCCAATTCGATAAAATGGAGAATCCCTATGATGACATCGCCATTAATAGCGTCTAAAAGGTACTGATCAGAAAAATATTAGGTAAATCACTGAAATATGAGTTTTCTCATCTTTTCATGTAGAACACGTTGAGCAAATGCAATTATTCCAAACTGTATTTATAATGAAAAAGGATTTACGGAATTGAAAAAGTTCGTTTTCATTTTAGTATATGTGCAGTATTGTGCAGTATACATTTTACTACTTGCCTAAGTCTCGAGGTGAACATACCTAAAACGGACAAAATTCAACAATATGAATGACGACGACCTCTTCGACCTTTTGAACTTATAAATCATTTCAATCATATCGTATTATTACACATAATGTATGAAAACCCTATTCATTTCAATGCATTGAGAATTGCATTGACTATGCAGTTGGCATTTTCTATTGAACGTTATTTTTGGAAAATGAGGTGACACTTGCTGCCCGTATGGGGGACTGATGTCACAGGTTTAGCAATCCTGCGGACCCCAGCTGGTAACCCCTGCCTCATGGGGTAGTGGAGATGGTCACCGGCTTCAAGGCGTATGAACCACCCATTGGAAGGGCAGACAGGGCTCTCAGCTGTAGTGGAAGCAACCTGTCTAGGAGAGGAAACTCCGAAATCAAACCCCGGTCCTCCAGGTTGGGGGTTGAGTCATCGGGCTAACTCCCCGATACTCGGAAAAAGGAATACTGTTAAAAGACCCAATAACAATTGCCTCGGTACAAATGGAAATAAACGGATTTATCGGAAAAAATTACGTAAACGGATGATGGTTTTTGGAACATGGAACGTACAAGGAATTTCTACGAAAATGACGGAAGTGGTATCGGAGATAGGGAGTCACGGATTTGATGTCACGGTATTAACAGAAACGAAGAAGAAAGGACAAGGCTCTGTAAGTGTAAAGGAGTACGATTTGTTTTATAGTGGCGTGGAAAAAGATCAGCGAGCTCAACAGGGTGTTGCAATTCTTATTCGCAAGAGCCTACGGAAGTGCATCACTACATGGGAAGCTGTTAACCCCCGAATGATAAAGATGAATATGACAGTGTTTGGCCATAAAATCACCATTTTGGGAGTGTATGGAGTCAACGATGATTCCACTGTCGCAGTGAAGGACCAATTTTTCGAAGAATTGAACGAGGAAATTGGTAAGATTGGATCCAGGAGGGAAATCATTGTGTTGGGAGATCTCAATGGTAGAATAGGACGTCAAATTAGAAGTAAGATCGTCGGCCCTTTCGGAGAGGCGGCACTAAATGATAACGGAGCCCGTATCATTGACGTATGTGAGCAAAGGGACATGAAGGTGCTCAATGGGTTCTACCAACACAAGGATATCCATAAATTTACTTGGGTTCAGTCTACTCGCGGATTGAAATCAATCATTGATTATGTGGTTGTCAGACAAGACACGGGAATGAAGATTCAGCAAGTTAGAGTGTGGAGAGGTCTTTCCTGCGGCAGTGATCATTATTTCCTCGGGGCGAAAATAGCTTTCCCAGTGAAAGGGAGCCAGGAGACCAGGCAAGCACAGGAAGAAGTTCACCAACAAAAAGATCGTGTCAAGCTTGTAAACTATAACATTGACAGCTTGCAGCATCCAAGTGTAAGGGCTTTATATGGAAAGCGCTTGGATGAGAAGTTGGGCGAATCAAGGGACGGTGATACCGAACAGCAGTATCAGTTCCTGAAGGATTGCATTCACTCGGCAGCAATGGAAGCTCTTGGTGTCGCTGATGATAGGAAAGTTAGCGAAAAACCTTACTGGTGGGACGAAGAAATTGAGAAGGAGATTCAGGAGAAACGGAAAAAATATCATCAGTTCCTTTCCTCTAAAAAAACAGAAGACAAAGAGGCGTATAAAAAAGCTCAGACGCAGGTACGAAGGCTCATAACCAAGAAAAAGAACGAATCTTGGGAGAGGAGCTGTAACAAAATAGACACGTACATAGGAGGAAGGAAAAGCACTGAGAGCTGGAAGTTGCTGAAAGGGCTGCGAAGGGACATGAAGCGTGACTTAATATCTCCGATATCCATTGATAAACTGGAGGGGTATTTTAAAAATTTACTGACAGAAAGGCGACCTGAATTTCAAGATGGAGGCGTAAGCTTGGAGTATACTAACGATAATCATAACTTGGAGATCCATATGGAGGACGTGGTAAAGGCCGTACGAGAGCTGAAGAACGATAAAGCTCCAGGTCCGGGAAATATCCCTGCTGAGTTGATCAAGTGTGGAACCTGCAAGCTGTTTCAACGGTTGAGATACCTGATGCAAGATTGCTTGGACGGTGGAAAGGTACCGACAGAATGGAAAGAGTCTTGGGTGTCACCTATATACAAGAAGAAGGGTAGAAAAGATGAGTGTGATAACTATAGAGGACTGTCGGTTGCAGGTACCCTGAGCAAAGTGTATGGAAAAATCTTGAAAGCAAAAATTGAAGAGGAGTGGAAAGAACATGAAGCGGAAGAGCAAGCAGGTTTCAGAGCCGGTCGGTCAACGATTGATCACTTATTTACCATCATCCACGTCATAGAGAAAAAGAAGGGAGTTGGCCAGGAATTACATCTAGTGTTTGTGGATCTCCAGAAAGCTTACGATAGTGTGCCATTGATGAAACTTTGGGAAGCCTTGAACAAAAGGGGTTTTAGTGGGGGACTAATTAGTGCTATTAAGGAATTTTATGGTGGGGCTTTCTCTAGGGTTAAATCGCATGGGGAGTTATCGTTGGGGTTTTTAATTACTAAAGGACTGAAACAAGGGTGTTGTTTGTCGCCAACCTTATTTAAAGTGTACCTGGAAGAAGTTTTAAAGGAATGGAAAAGATGCTGTTCGGGAATGGGCGTCCCGCTACGTGAAGATGGCACCCTTTATACTCTGTGCTTTGCTGATGATCAGGTGGTAATAGCTCAGGACGAAGAAGATGCGAATTACATGACGCGGAAGCTAGTGGAAGTATACCGAAAGTGGGGAATGGAAGTAAATGTGGTTAAGACGGAGAAGTTGGTTATCGGTGGTGATCAGCAAAGCATTGAACTGGAGGATGGCCGGAAGATCCTGGACTGTGAAGAGTATAAATATCTCGGAGTTTGGTTAACTAAGGACGGAAATTTGGATCGGGCCATTAAAGATCGGAATGTGCAAGGCAGGAAAGCTATCGCGATGCTAAATGGGGTTCTCTGGGACCAGAGTATCTCCAAGGAGACCAAAAGGAAAATTTACAACGTCATCGTGAAGAGTATCGTAACTTACGGGAGTGAGGTCTGGCAACTTAAGAAAAGAACTGAAGACATGCTTAGGGCAACCGAGATGGACTTTTGGCGAAGGTCTGCTGGGATATCGAGAAGAGAGCGTATCCGCAATGAAAGGGTACGCGAGATAATGGGTGTGGAAAAGGACATCGTGCACGATATCAGGTCCAAGCAGTTGGTCTGGTATGGACATGTGCGAAGGATGGCAGATGATCGGTTGCCCAAGCAGGTCTTCGATTGGGTTCCTCCCGGAAGGCGACGGCGTGGACGTCCTGTGAAAGGTTGGCGACAAGGGGTGGAGGAGGAGATCAGAAGGTGCCAATTGCCTGATGATCTCTGGGAGGATAGGGGGCAATGGCGATTGGGCGTCGCAGAGCGCGAGGCGGCGCTATAATCGCGACTTTATGTATGTATGTAGGTGACACTTGCTTCGTCTGACACACCCGCTCTTGAGTGATCACCTTATGATATGGCTGACAATCATAGCCTTGGCAGTGAGCATGGTTTTTTTCCTGAGAAAATATTCGCAAAAGCATCCACTCAATCAATTGACATAGCGACGAAGAAGTTCTTAAACCACGTATCTCTGCTCGTGATGTTGCAGACTTGTACAAAAAATTGTAAAGTTAAGGGAATTCAGGGTGATCCAAAACGTATCTTGTCGGTACCCATGTCGAATAAAAACAATGTTTCTGAAAACGGAAGACGACAGTGCACTTTCAATGATCGGCGGTTGATTAAAGTACTAAAATAATCACTCAATTAGACTACAAGTACAAAAATGAAATTCAAGTGCTTCCTACTCAAGTTGGTAAAGCGTATCTCAATTGGACGTATTTATGATAAAAGGAACTATGTGCATTAGATTTGCGTACAACATAGTTCCTTTTAGCATAAAGACGTCCAATTGGAAAGTTCGGACAAAGATCGGGAACCGCCAAGGACTATAGCTTCAGATAAACTCGCATATCACTTTAGATCAAGCGCAGTATTAACCGATTGCTTGTCCATCTCTGTTCGCAATTCAGGTAAGTTCCTAGAACTAATATTTTCGGCAAAATTACGAGAAAAGTTGAAAAAACTCCCAAGAGTTCTTCTACTCTGATGACATAATCACATTAGGAAATTCAGGCGATAGTAGTGTGGCTGTATAGTATAGTATTATATAGTACTAGTATAGTAGATAGTACTGTGTGTATAAGGGTTATATGATATGTAATTATAAATATATTACCCTGTCCATATTCGCTCTAAAGGAACACTCTCGGGTGCTCATTTTACGACGAAGTTAGTGAAATGAAAAAGATAGATAAACATTTGTCTCAATAATTGATGCAATATAACATGTATGTATAAATACAAATAATAATATAAAATCTCGAGAGTCTCAGCTTACTTGGTATAATCTATGGAGGCATTGGTCTTGAGACAAGATCAATGTAATCTGTTCTCAACAGAGAAGTGAGGAACAGTAAAAATTTAGCTCTTTTTTTTCTTTTTTTTAAAAAAAAAATGATGTTTCTCGATTTAATACTGTTCATCACCATCTGAGGTTTTGCAGAGGAATGATCTCATTAAATGCTTAATTTTTAGTAAAGTTGTGATAACCTTATGTTCATTGATCGTGATGTAATTATTGTAGACTTCAGCCGGCTGGTGCATGGCCATGATCTATAAACTCCAGATAAACGCAAATGTATGAGTGAAATATGACGTAGAATTTTAAGACATGTGCAAATACTGGATAGGGGAAAGTAATAGGCAAAACATTGAGAAAAACTAAAATGAGAGAGCGCTTTCATGAAAGTTTGAAAATCATGTTGCCCATTCGGGTTACCCTGCCGAACTATTCATTAATATTTTCAGTGAACAAGTTTGAAAATGAAGTAATTTTCTTGGAATTAATTTAAATTTGAGAGGATAAAAAATTTTACCTGTGATGGACCACTTATAGAGAAAGCTAAAGAATGAAATACTACAGCGCATGGTTTCTTGCGGTCCTGATGGTGTTTTCTATCCGCAGGACTACAAATGAAGACGATGCTGGGATCGCAGGTCTTATCACTTTTACTCGTTTTTATCATTTTCGCAACTGAGGCAGCGCATGTTCCTGAACCTACTCTCACGGGGGAAATCCAAAAGGATGCGGTCTTCCCAAGAAGATCAGAAATGACGTTTTTCGGTCTTTTTAACCATTCATGGTCGATCGGCGTTTCTTGTGACGACGAAACGTAAGATTTACATATTTTGACATTATTTCTTTCTAAATGATATAATATTATTCGATTCCAAGCTAATACATTAAGGGTTCAACTTTAGTCAGGTAGCGTAGGAAACGAGGCATTAGAGCATCACATGCAGGCAGTTTTTTTCGAAGAAGAAATAAATACTTAGATGTAGGTACGCGATTCATCACAGTGGGGATAAAACCTTGGTTTGATCAAAAAGTATGAGCCAGTATACTTTTAATCCTTCATACTTCAATGGATTTCATTAATAAGACATTTCGAACAATACGTGTTAGTCAGCGTCAGAAATCGACAAGAATAAGTCATACTCAAAGAGATGCTGTAGAGCTAAAACTAAAATTGAAATCTCCAAGTCTGCCCTAAAATTCCACAATACAGCACACGCATTTACTGTAATCAAATCATCCCATACATCACGAAGAAGTAGAAATTATTTCAAGATCAGACTCGAGCATAGAGACGTGGTTACGGGGGAAAGCGAGGGAAGGAGCCCCCTGGTGATTTTCCAACTTTCCATCCTCTTCCATTCGTACCGGGCTTGAAGTGCACCATGCAGTGCAGAGTGCACCCCCCCCCCTTTCTCCTGGCTTGGAAACCTACTCACTTACGGCCGTAAGGTTTACGATTATATTGGTATCAAGTCCAAATACTTATAATCCAGCACCTAGATTTTTGAGATCCAGTTTTTGAACAAAATTATTCAATGCGTTACGTTAAAAAAGAATCTGTTTCTAGTACACAAAATTAATTCTGCAAAACGGAATTTCGCAAGAGAGGCAAGAACTGATTTTTTCGTCGAGCAGGAAGATTACCAGAATTTTCTGGCATGTTCAAAAGATCGGAGGATCAATATTTCAAAGTCCTGAAATGTTTTTTCAGAGGGAAATTTTCGATACCCTCCTCAGTTGATTTGATTTTTTGGAGTTACTTCCTTTTTCAAGAAAATGAAGACATACCCAAGAATGTTAAAATAAAATAATAGGTTCAAAATGGGTCCTGAAATTTGTGACACTCATTTTCGTTATTTCTGTAAAGCTATTCTGTGAAGCAAAGGAGGTGTAACTTTAAAATGAAGACAAAAATTTAGAGGCATTGCTATTTTCCAAAATGAAAATATGATAATATCTCATAAAATGTGTAGATACCATTCAGAATGCCAAAAATACACACCAAAAAAAATAATTTTAAAATTCTGGGCTAACGCCCTCAAATGGAATCTTGACCGTTGTGACTGTTTGTGTTCGTCCTATTTTTCAGTTTGAAGTACCAGGCAGAAATCAGCTCCGAAACAGTCTCGCGGGTAACATTCCCTCAAAACAACACACAGAGCGACAAAATCATCAACCGTTGCGAGTTCGTGGACGAACTGGCTAAGTTTTGGGGCGGTTACGTGTACATCGATAACGGAATTCCTCCGTTCACCACCACCATCACAGTCGCCATTATTCCTCAATCATACTACGGATCATTCAAATTCCTAATTAAATGTTACGTTGTCGATTCGCTTATAACGAGTAGATGTCTTCCAACTTCAAATGATCTTGAAACGGCGCCGAAAGATGAGGGCAAGCTAAACCGTGGCAAAAGTTGAAAGTCTAGGACATCCGGGGGGGGGGGGGGGCGTACACCGAGAGAAAAAATTTGGCTTTTATGGAACATACATGCTATTAGTCCAGGTAACTGAAGTGTTAGGTCATATAGACCTAATGCCACGTCAAAAAACTGTTTATAGTTTTTGTTAAGCATACTAAGAATGTTATTCACACGAAAAATTCCAGCTGTTTAAACCTGAGTTTGGTACGTTCGACCAAAAACCTCAGTAGAGGGGATCGAAAACTTCAACGTTCCATATGTATGATATGAATAAGAGCAGTTCTTGGGACCGAAGTTTTTTTTATTCGGTGTACAGGGGAGAGTGGAAATAACGGGATCCTTAACGTATCCTTGTATCCTTGTCTCTCTCAGAGAATACACCAAGCTTAAATTCTCATGGTTCTAAGTTTCTTAAAAGTTCCAAGACACAGGAGATATTATGAGCTTCAATTTCACATCGTTGTACATTAATTTAAGTTTTTGGACTTGAGACAGCTGTTGAACTGTTAGCTGATAATGGTTCCTCCTTAATAAAAGTCTGAGTCAGCGGCATCACTCCGATAAGAGATTTTACAATTGTGGAAAGCTTGGTATGGTTTAAAATTAATGTACTGAAAGACATATTTGCCCATTGTCGGATGGTCCTGTAGTCTAATTTCACGTGATCATATGTCAAAAGCCCGGGAATAGGAGATTAGAGGGGAATAGAAGAACATTGATGGAACATGGGCACCGCTTTCTTGAGGAGTTTATCCCGCATCACAATTTTCAAGGAGCGTTGTGAAGTTATGGCCCCAGTGTGTGGGAGTTAGAGCGCAAAAGTTTGCAAATGGGCCTGTTGCAAACTTTTGCTAGAGCAAAACTAAGAGTTGTTTCTTACAGATAATGCCCTAAAAATCACGATGAGCGCATCGGCAAAGTCTGAAATTCACTCATAACTTCACAATCTGCGTAAGAAATTTGCGGTTTTTTGAGCTTCCCGCTTCGAAAACGATACTACGGTACAGGTGAACATTTTGTTAGAGGAGTCGTTCCATTGGCGGCAATACTCATCATGGCCGACGCCAGTCCGCCAAAACACGTGTGATGGGACGAGATAACACCTGAACAGGATTAAACCACATAACAATCGGCGTGTTTACGTTCATATTTTCCTCGCCCGCCTTAATTGACCTTGAACTCTCCTTGAATTACGCGAGGAACTGCGCAAGCGTCGGCCATGATGAATATTGCCGACGATGGAGCGACTCCTCTAACAAAATGTTCACCTGTGCAGTGGTATCGTTTTTGAAGCGGGAAGCTCAAAATAACGCAATTTTCTTACGCAGATTGTGAATTTATGAGTGCATTTCAGACTTTGCCGATGCGCTCATCGTGATTTTTGAGGCATTATCTATAAGAAACAACTCTTCATTCTGCTCTAGCAAAAGTTTGCAACAGGCCCATTATAGAATAAACTTACCTAAGAGGTTTGAGCCGATTTGGCTGATAGAAGCCTAAAAGCGTAAAATACTCAATTTGGTTGGTTGGAAGTGTTACTTGTATATTTTGAAATATACGTGATCAAAAAATTGTTGACTCGTTTCCTTTTTTCCTCACACCGGTAAAAAAAACCTCTTGGTTCTAGAGTGCAGTTTCTTGTCGCCGGATTTAAGAGTCTGGACTTTTGTTTCAATGCAAAATCCGCTTGAAACAAGAGTTCAAGACTCTTAAATCCGGCGACAAGAAACTGCACTCTTAAGTCAATGCACCGCGGCATTGGTCCAAGAGGTTTTTTTTTTTTAACCAGTCATAAATAATCGAGAAATACCATTTGAAAACAGGGAAAACTCACTTCAATTGCTGATTATTGGTTGAATTACTTCGAGAAAAGATTATTCGTACCTGAATTCGTTCCTGAAACAGAAAAAGAAGAAAAGTAAAAAATGATGTTTCAATGTTTTAGGAAAGTCTCGTTTAGTTACATAAGATATACAAGCAAGTGTTGTGCATGTGGATATTAATTTATTCGATAATTGCGGGAGAAATTAGCTTTAGACCAATTCCATCAACGTTTAAAAAGTATAGTTCTCAACGAATTTTTATACATCTTGCGCGACACATTTTGAATATTAGCTGCTCGCCTATTCTCTCGTGCTAAGAAAAAATGGCGTAGGAGCATTAGGGCATTGCGACACTTTCCCCGATAAATATTTACCTTCGAGAAAATTCACGAATCTTTATACTTGAAATTTTCTGATAGTTCAGTTTAAATTGCGAGCGCATTTGCTAGAAAAATTGAAAGAAAAACATTCACGAATTTCCAAGTAAATTTCTATTTTAGGAGGAAATTTGGCAACGTCTAGAGACTCATGCGGTGCTCTCCCTCAGCACGGAATGATTGATTACGCCAATTGGACTTCTTGCAATAATTAGGTACTATTTCTGACTCATCCGTAAAATCATGTAAGTGAACAGGAAAAATAATGGTGAATACGTTGTTCCTCATCCGAGCCAGAAATTGTAGGTCCTAATTGAAAAATGTAATCCTATTATTGTCTCTAGCAGAGCGTCGGCCTGATATATGCAAGATCGGCCGCCATCACGCCTGAAATTTCTTGAGTTCTTGAGAGCCTCTTTTTTCAAAATTCTGGGGCGCTCGAGTTGACAAACACACATACGACATGAATCAAAATAAAATGTGAACTCTCATGATTGATGAAGTTTTTTCCCACCATCAATTTATCTTTCTAGCTTTAATCCCAAATGTTATAAACCCTTCTGTCCCACAATTCTAAAATTCAAAACAAGAAAATTGTTGACCAGAGCCTCATAACAATAGATCCGATGGATTTTTTTTTTTTTTGAGCCTGTGACCCGTAAAAATTTTAGCTCCTGAAATGGATGTCTACGTTGCCAATCTTCGCATTTATAACTATCCAATTTGCATGGGGTAATTAAGTGAAATTCTAGAAATTTGCTTTAAAAGCTGACAACGCAACCGCAAATCCCGACGAGAAAGGCAATTGGCGAGGGTTAATTATGTAAATATTGAACAACGCGAGCCTAACCTTGCTATCCAAAAATTAAATTTCAACCCCACGTTTGTCTCGCTATCAAACAAAAGGGGGAGGGGGGGGGGATGCGTTAAGTCGCCATTTTCGAAGACAGTCGTGGAAACGATCCCGGAGTAACTTGCGCTTTGTTCATAATTGGCATCGCTCCGTTGTTTCTTTTATGACTGTCTCTCGTGCTGGTCTTGTTGAATATGTTGTCATATCGTCATGGAGGAAAGCTTTTTTTTCTCATTTTCGGAAATTTTAGGAAGTCAATGAAACTCTCTGGAATGAAAGCACAATGACAAACTTAAATTCCGCTTGAAGTGGCATTTGGTGTAGGCTTTCAAGCGATGCTGAAGTATTCTTTACTGAAATACTGAAAATTTAAAGGTCTCGATTGATGGGTCAAAGCATACTAAATCAACAGATTCTTTTTTCGGCATGCAGGCTACCTAATAGCATGAGATAAGCGCAAGTCAGGAAGGCAAAAATGGAACTCTGAAAGCTATGATTTGGAAATCATCGTTTGAGAATTTATAATTAATATGTAGTTGAGCGAAGCCTTAGTCGGATTTGTCAACATCTTTAATTTGACAAAATCACTGAAATCGTTGACTTGCTCTGATATGCGAAAAGCGGACGAGTTTCAAGAAGGCGCCTACCTGTTTTAACATGAACACTTTTGCAATCAACAATTTTACCCTCGGTTGAGGCGTTCGGTTCAGCGAGATCACTTTTCCTCCGTTGCTAATTTAAGTTTCACACTTTCTAAGAGAAAAAAATTGAGTGAATTTTTTGAAAATGTACGTTCAGAGTGTTATAAAATCATAGAGAATAGCTTTGAGCTTAGAGTGCATGAAACGATAGCGGAGATTCTAAGATACCACAATCGAGAAAGTGCTTCTTTTTTTTTCATCCAGCGATTCAATTTTGTCCAGAATTTTCAAATGTTTTTTTTTTTTTTTTTAAATTTATTTTTCATTTATTTATCAAATTATTCTGTCAAGTAGATCCAGTGTGGGATTTTCATACATTTATTCACAAAAGTGGCAACTCTCATTGAGACTTCAGGCCCCAGGAACGACTTTATCTTCTTTGCTGCCGAGGTAAGGAAAAACGCATTAAGAACCTTCAGACGTTTCCAAATTTTCTTTGATAAAATACGAATTCATTGGAAAAGTTGTTACTATTTTTCATCCAATTTTTCAGACAATTTTGGTCGCAATTCAATCGAAAATATCTAAAATTTCAAGAAAAAATACGCCGGCATGACTTTCTTCCAAAATAATTTTTTAAACAGGGGAAATTTGGCGACATTTAAATTTTCATGCGGCGTTTTCCCTTAGCACGGCAGTGTGCCCCTCAAAGATCATCCTCCTTCTAATCTCTTTGTGCCCACATGTTAACAAGAACTAAAGTCGCGTAATAACCGTCTTCCTCCCTTCGTCGGACATGAATCCCTGGATTCAAAGGGACAAGAACAAGAGGTGGAAGACATCCCGACTTTGCCGACGAAAATAATAGTTATATTTCTTTTGGCTGAGCGTAATCAGCCGTGTCTCAGCCGCGTGCGTTGCTTTGAGGTTGGGATGAAAGATGAAAGAGAAAGACAGTATTAGCCATTCCTTTAATTTACTATGAACATGGGTTTTCCATGAAACAAAGAGACATATATTTTTGTCCCAAATTCATTTAAAAAAATAAAATCAAAAAAAGTCGTCCGGCTTTAGTCTTCTTGGAAAAATTCCAAACGTTGCCCGCAGCTCTGATAACTAGACCGCTTTCAGCAGAGAGGAACCAAGCCATATCAGCTACTGCCAAATTTAACCGGGCAATTTAATTTTTTACAAGAGAACGTTTGTGCGGATTCCTTTGAAAATCATTAGGAATTTGCTGCACCAACTATGGAGAATTTTCACTGAAATGTGCACGAAGATCCGCACAAAACCGTTTTCATGAAAAAAATTAATTTGCCCGATTAAATTTGGCAATAGCTGATGTGGCTTGGTTCCTTTCTGTTTAACGCGGTCCAATCAATCGAGATAAGAGAGAAACCAAATACGCAATTTGGGTAATGTAGCATCGCGTCCGTGATATTGGACTCCATGATCACCTATATAATGTCCGGTTGCTCATCACGTCCAAGATCTTGGACTCCATGCTCACTTTAAATGAGGGATAAATTTTTTAGAAAAATCAAAGTGACTATAGCGTCCAAAATTGTGGATGTAGGTATTCTCTGACAACACAAAGAGCATATGGTCCAAAAATTTATTCAGACAATTTTTGTGAAATGAAGACGTAAAAAAGTGTTTTCGTAAAAAATTGTGCATTGGTTAGGTTAGGTAGGTTAGGTTAGGTTAGGTTAGGTTAGATTAGGTTGGGTTCAAGTTAGATTAGATAAGAGAGGTATACGATTTTCGATCATGATGAACCATAAAACTAGAAAAGGTCTACTTGCTATTGGACTCCATGCTCAAGCAAAGAAGTGAGAAGTTTAGCGATGAGCATGGAGTCCAAAATCTTGGACGAGATGAGCAGGCAAATATATCAAGGGTGAGCATGGAGTCCAAATATCATGGACACGATGCTACATAATCACAATTTGGCCTGGAGCGGCGCGGCGCAGAGCGCAATGATGACGAGGACTTTAAACGAAATGGAGCTCGGCATGGCGGTCGGCATGTATATTAACACATAATAGCTCCTACAAGAGTGCATGAATACTTAACGCATTGCGTCAAACACAGTGCGGGTCAATAGCGGTTCGCGTGAAACGCACAGCGCCTACAAAACTGCATGAATACTTCACGTATTGCGTCAAACACAGTGCGGTCAGCAGCGGTCGGCGTGAAACGCATAGCTCCTACAAGACTGTAGGAATACTCCACGCATTGCGCCTAACTCAGTGCGGTCGGCGCGGCGGCGGAAGTTAAAATCATCAAACCACATTCATGTTTGTTGATTCATAATTTTTTATTTCATTCTGACAAATGAAAGGCCTTGTCCACTCTATAGGAGTGTTGACGGGGCTTACGCAAAAAATGTGTCCAGCACGAAATTTGCTTCGTACTGAGCGGAAAATTCACTGAAACCAGCACAGAAATCTGCAAAACTGAGTTGATGTAAAAAATTAAATTGCCCAATTAAATCGGCAATAGCTGATGTGGCTGGGTTCCTTTCTGCTTAGCGCGGTCCAACGGTAAAGATCACCGGTGAGAGGTAGAATTTCAGAAGTCATCGGTTGGTGCGGTTTAATGAAAGCCGAGTATAGAAACTCGAGGCACGGGAGAGGAGACGCAATAAGATGACAAAAACAACTTTAAAATCCAAGACGGGGCCCTAAGTGCTGACTTCATCAGAAGAAGATGAGACTTTTGCCAGACTCAAAGCAAACAAGGCGGCACGGCGGCGGCACGTACGATGTACTTGCACCGTCCCTCCTCTGACGTAAGCGCGATACCACTCTTGAAGATGAGCCCTATTGTCCGGATAACTCCTTGCTTTACAAGGCTCGAGTAGAAATGGAGATACGTCCTTGCATCATAAGAGCGATGACATGTCCTCGCTCCGACTTCGCATGCAATCTTACAGCCAGAGCGCAAATGTGCCCGGATCCCCACTCATAGTTGTCAGTTTTAAAAAAAAAAGAAAAAAAGAAAAAGAAAAACGCTGTGGGTGATTGATCACAGAAAAGCGATACATATCGATGGTTATTATCACTTATTATCTGCACACTGACGATTTTACAGTATGAAGAAAAAACTTCCCGATTGTTGTAATTGTGAGGTTAGGTTTGCCATTTTTTCCTTCATTACAGCGTCATTACCCTGCTGCTCCCTCATACGGGAGTGGAAAAAACTAGAAACACCAGCATGCGTATTTTAAACTGTAGAACGCGGCAAAGTAATGCAACCCGCAACAATGATCGTATAGCTCTTCTTTCGGTTTTTTCCTTTTTCCCTTCATCTCCCCCCCCCCCTTCCAAAACTTAAGATTCTTCCTTTTCATGTCATAATGAGCCCATAGCACAGAAGTTTTCAAAAATGATTGGAATTCACGAAATTTCATTTTATGAAGTTACATATAAAATCTTGCATCTATGGTTTGAACCGTATACCGAGTATAATTCCTTGGCGCGCACCTTGCGGAGCGCCTTCAACATCGTAGTTATGCTTCAAACGCGACACTCACGCTCCGATGTGTAATTTTCGTATGTTGCGCATGTCAACAAAATTCATGTTTAAATCCGCAATTTTTATTTCCATGCCGAACTGAGAAGGGGATTTTTAATTCCATGAAGGCTTGATGGAAATGACTTGGTTTCCGTGTGAGTTGCATGGAAGTGTCATGAGTTCCATGTCGAGCTCACAAGGAAATATTTTCATTTCCATGAAGACTTGATGGAAATGACTTGGTTTCCGTGTGAGTTGCATGGAAACGTTATGATTTCCATGTCGAGCTCACAAGGAAATGTTTTCATTTCCATGACGGCTTGATGGAAATGACTTGGTTTCCATGTGAGTTTCATGGAAACGTTATGATTTCCATGTCGAAGGACATGGAAGTCAGACGATTTCTATGAAATCACATGGAAATCGGGTCATTTCCACGTGAATCCACATGGAACATTTTTAGCAGGGTCGCAAATTAATTTTGGCCATAATGGAGAATTCGCAGGTGTCTAAAATTTGATGATTTCGTGTTTAAGTGGAAACTGCATTGCAAACTGATACGAGGATACCCTTGGTTCATATATTGAACAATTATTGGAGGAGAGATGACAAAATTATCAAATCTGCCGAAATCTGAGCGACACCTCATTGGAAGCATAGAACGAGCGGGGCATTGCGATTTTACGCCTCGTGCCATCTCGCGCGCCTTCAATTTTGCAGATGCAACACGGACATCCATCGAGTACGAATATTTGTATCTCTGCGCCGTCATCAAGACGCGTCCTTAACCATGACTTATTTCCATATCGTGATCGTTTCCATTAGAGAATTTGCGGGTGTCTGAAATTTGATGAATTTCGTGTTTAGGTGGAAACCACAAAGTAAACTGAACACGAGGATACCCTTGGCTCATAAATTGAACAAATATTGGAGCGAGAGATAACAAAATTATCAAATCTGCTGAAAGACATATGTTAAAATGGGGATTGCCGCCAGATGACGTCTCAAGGCGGCACATTTTCCACCTTAAAATCTATTTTTCTACAATTTCCCATTTAAGAAAGAAAAAAAAACTATGAAACATACTGCGAACTCAGCCTCCGATGTATGCCAGACGGCAGTTTCCGGGGCCGCAAACGGATCTTAAACCTTCCTCTTCAAGGAAGTCCTGCCCTTAAAAACTAGCCTCTTATCTCTATTCTCTTGTTCTTTTCTATTTTTTCTTTTGAGGCCTCTGTCCCTATGTCTTTACTTTTTTTATTATCAATTATGTTTTCATTCATTGTATGAACATAATTTTTTGTACTAAAGTTTTATGCGGCAAATAAACAAAAAAAAACAAAAAAACTGCGAACTCAGTTCACCGAGCACTTTCAGATGAAGCAATGAAACATGTCTTTGCAAACTATCCATAATCAGTTAGGAGTCAACTTCGGGATCTTAACTCCATGCCGATTTTCAGTTCAGAGGAGCCCAGGCAGTTAAGATCATTCTTTACTTGGTTCCGCTTCTAATCCCGCTGGTGATCGTAGAGTTGATATCGATTAATTCCTCTGCGTTACTCGTGTTGCAGGGGTGTTCGCTTCTACTGGGAGTGATAAAAGAGGCCATTTGCGTGTTTTTGCTCCGAACCGCAATGAGCTGAACTTCTTCCTGCGGTCATTCTGCAGTCTACAGGAGGGATTCCAGCTTCCTCCCGCCCCCCTTCACCGCACTACCATGCTCTTAAAGTTACGCCCTTGCTCGAGCAGCCCGTTGGGGAACATGTGGAGAAATTAGTCGTCATTAGTGAGTGGACGTGACGCATTTTTCTCCTTGCGTTTTCTCCGTACGCATTTGCCAGATAGCTAATAATCGCGTCGAATTTTGGGTAAAACGAGGAGGAGGCTGACTTCAAGTTATGGATTGAAAATTCGTGAATTTTGGTATGAAGCTGACTCCATTTTTAATGCTTCCTCATTTCTTCCATCTCTCGTTTCCGCGGGTTGTAAGTTTATTTTCACGTGAACTCCGAGCAAACAATTCTTGGTAGCCATACACTAGGGAAAACCTATGGTTAAAATTACCATGTTAGCGGTGTTTTAAATGAACTCTATTGATTGTACTCGTAATCATTAATAATGGTATTTTTACCACTCCCCTGGTAAAAATTGTTAGTAGAATGTGTGTTCCAAAATACTATAGACCTAAAGCCGGCTGTAAGATTTCCAATAGCTTCTGTAGCTGGCTGTACAATTTCTTATGGCCTTTTATAGCCGATGGCGATTAAGCAACAGTCAGACGATAAAGTTTATGCTAAACGTTACTAAATACGGGTACTAGGACTTAGTTAGTTTTTGGACCACCGCTCTCTTTTTGTGCCGTAGTATCTTGATTTATTTTGCGAGGAATGTTCCGTACTTTTGAAGAATGCCTGCCATTCTTAATATGTTGGAGCGCCTTCAATTTCTTATGATACTGTGCAGTGCCTCTCGTGTGAAATAGTTGCTTCAGACGCCGTGGCACGCTGCGGCGCGGCGGGCGGGCAGAGAGTGCGAAACGCGCATTAGCGCCTACAAACCTAACAGGGATACTTCACGCATTGCGTAATGCGTGAAGTATCCCTGTTAGGTTTGTAGGCGCCAGTGCGTCGCCGCTCCGCTTTGTGTTAGGCTCTAATATTTAATTTCGTGGAGTCAGCGTTTTTCAACTCATGATTTTGAAATGTTTGCACACTCTGTATGGATTATTCTCATTTTAATTGATGAATAAAAATATGTTTTAAAGGAAAATATAATGTGTGTTTTGTAAATATTAAGGTAGTTCCGTATCAAACTTAATGATTTCCAAAGCACAAGAATTTCTACACAATTCTTATAGCCTTTTATAGCCAATGGCGATAAAGTGTAAAGCCCGGCGATAGGAACTATAGCCCGACTGTATACTTTTTTATAGCTTCGTATAGCCCGGCTGTATGATGTCCTCCGCTTTCTACAGCCAGCTATATGATTTTCAATAGCCTTCTTTAGTCGGCTTTAAGAACTCTTATGGTATTTTGAAACGCAGCTCCTATCGCCTATTTTTACCAGGGTCCATCTTGGTAATTTTACTACTGCGGTTGTAAAATTATCATTTCATGACAGAAATCACAACTTTTATTGGTCGAGACAACTGTAAAATTAAGAGCTCAGACGGAGTACCATATTAATTTCAAACACATTTTTTCCTTGGATGCACACATTGCACAAGATAAAGACAGTGATTTTTACTTGACCCATGCTAGAGCACTTATTTGATTGATAAGGAACTTGGAACGTTTGATAGCAACATTCGAGAGGAATTTAGAGATCGTCTACTTTTTTAACAGATGAGACACTATAATTAACAGGAAATGATCAACAGTTTCGTTGTCAGTGATATAAATTAATGATTCTTAGAGACATAAATTCTGTTAACGATTCAGCTTATTCTATATTCCAACCGACCGTCAGAACTTCAAATCGTAACAGAAAAACGGAGGAAAAATGGATGAAAAAAACGCAGGAAAAACGAAATTATCAGTATAAGTACTGCAGGGATCATTTATTTCAGGCTCAAGGAGAGTTGCAACGGATGCGCAAAGCCTACACATTGTAGTAAGCCGGCAAACTTGAAAAAGAGGAAAAAAACCCCACGCAGAAGAGGGTGGAGTGGTTGCCTGATCCAGTCGTCTGGCAAGACAAGGGTTGGAAGCAGGGAAAGAGGTGTAGAATGAGTAAACAACGAAATTTCAGAGGGGTTTTGCGGCACCACATCTCAACCGAGACGAAATAAGCCTCTGGCGAAAACTCCCTCTTAAGCTCCTCCCCTCTGGCGCTATACGTGCCTCAACACCCCTTTTTCTCGCAGCGTGGGCCTCTTCGAGACAGAATTTTTCATCTGGAATCAACTTCTTTCAAAATCGAAATTCCACGTGTTTCCTTGAAGTTTTGTGTATCCTCACAGAATCGGCCGTGCTCGAGTGTCGCGCCTGTTTTTAACTATAATGTGATTTTTCAACCCAAATATTTGTCCAATATTCATTCTGACAAAAAGAAACGCTAACCAAAAAATATTAACTTTCAGGCGCGTTCAGGTTTGTGCTCTACCTCCTACTATTAGACAAAAACTCTCGGTCACTTTTACCTACTGTGACACACGAGCTGTCAGGGTGTCTACTAAAACAAGCTGGCCAAAAATCAGTGCAGTTACGCTACTTTTTCAGTGCATTCCCAACAAATTCAGTACCTCCTCGATAGGAAAATTCAGTACTTCCATTTGATGAAACTCGAAAAATTTAGAAAATTTGAAATTCTCGCTTGAATTGCACCAAAAAAGACGTAGACATAAAATTTCATAGGTGGCTTGAAGATTAACCGACTGCATGCACAATTGGGATCTTGCAGGAAAATACTATTCTAATAATCAACGAGCATCAGACAGTGAATTATCCATTACTTTCCTGAAACTAAATTGTTATGAACTATCAACAAAGAAATATATACCTATTTTAAAAAGAAGGAAAGAAAAAAAATCTTGTTCAGAAATTGACACAAGATAATTCACTCAATGTTTAAAATTTCGCTGGAAAGTTTTTCTTTTCTATGTACTTTAAAGGTGAATTTTCAGCTATAGTTCCGAAAAAATCCACCACGTCGCGGACAGCGGCGGCGCGCAGAGCTCCGGCCGTCCAGCCCGTAAGTAGCGCCGAGAGCGCAAGCTGCCTATGCCGCTCGAGGCCGCGACTTACGGTTTTCATGTCCGTAGGACTCCGCGTCGTCCCCGCACGTAGAACCCGGCCGTCAGGCGCGTAGGCGAACGGTAGTGCCATATAGCCCATACAGTCCGTGCTCCAGGTTCGCTGTTTCTGGCCTCCACGGCCGGAGCTTTTTTTGAGTGTGGAATTGCATACTTCACAAGCTGTATCAAAAAAAAACAAAAAACACGCGAATGAAGGAAAAATTCCGGACCTTCTTGCAAAATATCCGCTCTTTTTCAGTACTTTCCGGCCCGCTCTAAAAAACCAGTACTATTTCCGGAATTTTCGAGAATTCCGGACAAGCAGACATACCCTGGCTGTATCCGGTAATTTTACGGATTTTTTTCTTCCGATTTTTCTTCCTCCTACAAATACTCTCCCTTTTCTTGTAGGATATAAATACTATCTTTGAATTACAACCGTCCTAATCCTTGAGCACTTCAAGATGAGACAACCCCTCCGAATCCACTGTAACGTCTTCCAGCGCGGCGGCGCACGGTGGATCGAGTCAATGGGAGGGGTCGGTCATCGCGCATCACGCGTCTTATTTTCTCTGATTACGGAGATTTCCCACCCTTAGAATAGAGCAAATTACACTCATCTAATGTATTTTTCGTCGTAGATTCCATTTTTGATCATTTTTCAGCCGAATAACGAGTTTTAATACGAGTTTGACACACTTTTTCATGACTATTGAAATTGGGATCCTTGATAGCTGTTTTTTCACGTTACTTTCGGCGAATGGGACCGTAAGCATCTTACATAAAGAATAATTTTGCAGAACTTGACTCAAGAACATTACTTGAGGAGTGAGGGAGGGCGGCTTTACAGCCCCCTCACCACGAAGGTTGCCATATTTCTTTCAATTTCTGCTAACATCGTTTTTTGTTCATGTTAATTGGTTTCTCGCAATTGCATACTGACACATATACGGAACATTCTGATAATGTTCATTTTTCTTCTCTTTTCCTCCAGCCAGTCAATAGACGTTTTCATTTTTATGAACTCTCTACTCTTTCAGTTATTCAACAAATATTCATATTTCAAAAAATAGATCAATATATTAAAGAAATAAAAAAGAGATGTATATACTGTAGCTTCTTTTTATCGAGTCATCCTAGAATATTATTATAGGTACTTATCACCACATAAAAAAAATTGAATGTGCAGGGAAAAAAAAATTATATCATCTTCCATTATTTCGTTTTGTTCCTCGATGTTTGGAGTGAAGTTTGAAACATATTTATTGAATAAATATTAAAATAGGAGGAAAATTATTTTTCATGCAAGTTCTGATCCCTTGAAGAACCTCTGAGAAGGACTATTGTCTCTTGAAGAAATTTCTTGTATTTCTTCTTTTTCAACCCACAACCAATTTTTACTTTCTCGCTACCCTAGGGTAGAGAAAGTATTGTCATCCTCCAAGGGGGGAAAAAAAGTTGAAATTTTATTTGTATGGAGCTCATGAAAGAGTTCTAGGTATGTTGCAGACATTTTGCAAGAAACGGGACGTGTGAAATATACAATGCGCAAAACATACACCTTAAACTTTATCGCACAGTATAACGCTGATCGAATCAGCTTCAAAGACTAACAGAAGGTTAATGTATCGTCCAAAAATATCAACAAGTAAGCCAAAATCAGTAATCAGTAGAAAAATTATCGAGATTGAAGGATATCGTGTGATGCACGATTTTATTGATGACAATAGAGCAAGATCGGATTCCCAGCAGGCGCGACTTCCTATCATTCAAATGGACCGTTTTCGCAGATTAGCGGATATTAGCGGCTAATTATTACATAATATCATTCCTGATAGTGTACAGGAGGCAACCCAACAAAGGATTTTGCGGACACTTGTGGACATTTTTTTATCGAGCTATTTTAACATTTTTTTGGGCGTTTTTTTAAAGCAAGCTTTGGAGGTGGTTTTGGTCCTCCTAAAAATATGCCAATGCACATTAATGATATACCAAAATGTTCCTTAAAGGGAGGAGAATAAGCATGTTTAATTGAAATTTTGATTTATCTGCCACAGAACTCATGCAAAAGCGAAATAAAACCTTGAGAATTAGACGGCAAATTTGATACCACCTGCAATGTCAGCTTTAGGCAACCCGCATGTCAAAGCGGAAGGGTTCAAAGATCCTAGAATCGTGGATACATTCATTTTGGAAGCTTAACTACTAGAAAACCAAGAAAAAATATTTAAAATCAGACTTTTTTTTTGTCGCCCATGACCGACCTCTACCATTGACTCGATCCACCGTGCGGCGCACCGAATCCATGCAGCCCCTCAAAGTTTTAACATTATCCCGGTCAAACGTCGCGTTATCTCTTTTATTGAATGATACAACATCAAAAGGTACCCCCCCCCCCCCTCCCCGTTCCGATTCCGACGACCCGACCCTTTTAGCCGGGAGCCATAAACCGCTTTTCTCTTCCTCCGGAGATAAGGAGGGAGCGCGTAAAAAAGAGTCACCTTCGCCCGGACGTAATGCGCTCTCAACTTTGAGAAAACGAGGGCTTATGATAGAAACAGGAACGGAATAAGGCCAAGAGTCCATTTTTTGGCGGTTCCTAAAAGCCGGAACGACTCGGCACGGAAGGGAGCTTTTCGGTGATTCTGATGGGGAAAATCCGTTTCAATTTTCCGTAGAACTTTCCTCGGGTTTTAAGACTTGAGGCGTCAGTTGGGATGCTACTTTGAAGGACTTATGCCAGATGGAAAAATCTAGTAGTAACAATGAAAATATAGATAATTAATGAATGAAAATGGAGTTTTAATTTTATGGACTGAAGATTGCGTTGCTCGTAAAGCGATACACTCTCTCCATACACACTTGCTTTCATCTTTCAATACACGAATTTATAATATGGGGTGATCCAAGGTTAAACGGTCAGACTGCAGGAGCATGTTCTATGGGTCAAAATGAGACTTTTATGTTGTATTAAGTTTTTTCCAAAAGTGCCCCCGGTGGAAACTACACCCCCCCCCCCCCCCCGAAAAAAAATCGGAAAGTAAATCGTTTCCCTGAATTTTGGCAACGGTTGTGAAACAAATCTCTGTAATCTAAAGAAAATCGCGCGTGCGGAATTTTTTTTTCTTTTCCATACGTGATAAAAATGAAAAACTGTAAAAAACTAAGGGTTTGACGTGACCGAAAACCATCTCTCTACTCACTAATTTGTAACGTCCGATTAAGAGAGCTCTAGAGTAATTCTCAAGAAAATGTTTAATCTTCCTAATTGAAAGCCATTTGTTCTGATGCATCGCAAAAGTAACGATGTGGTTCTTTCATCGTTAGGGCGTCTCCTACTTTCAAAATTCGAGGAAATTTAAGGTGCAGTTTGCTTAAAATATGCTACAATGTGTCAAAATCAAAAATCATGTTGAAAAAAAAAAAAAAAATTAATAGCTCTGCCTCTCTAAGAATTGGTATTTTGGCAAGAGAAGTGTCGTTTTTCAAAGGAAAGCATTAAATCGCGGTCATATTGGCAAACAAATTTGCACAAACTGCACCATAACCTTTCTCAAAGTTCAATAATCAGTTCTATACACCCTACCCAATGTTCAGACCGATCACTTACGAAACGGTATATAATTCAACCCGTCTACGTTATGCTCGTAGTTGGGAGATGAAAGGCGTGCACTTTTCCGGATAAGTTTCGCGCCGACCTGCAGACTACAGAGGGGGGACGAAAAATATGCGCGTCGTCGGAAAAGTTTGCCGTAAAGAGGGGACACGTATCTTCTGCTCGAGATTTCCCAGTTTTTTTTTAATGTCCCTTCGAATCGAACATTTTCCGGAACGACGGACGGAAGAAGGAAACACGCACACTGGGATCGACGAGGAGAATACAGGTAATTCGGAAAAGTTTAAGCGTGTGTTTGAAGGGGCGGCAAATGATATAACTCATGCAGCATTGTAATAAAATCCGCGGCCGAAAATGGAGAATCTAAAGTAAATTGCAGAATTTAATGGTGGATTGAAAATGGCCGTATATAGATTAGGTATTGTTGCGTGATTGAAGCTGAGGATAGCTCCCTCGGTTGAATGAAATTCTTTTAGATGCTACAACTAAAAGAAAATCATGGTGACAGGAAAGCTTTCATCGTCTTATTTAAAGTTCTCCTCGGTTACTAGTTAGTCACGAAGACGAGAAACCCGTTTTCGATTTTTCTCAAAGTCAGTGGAAAAAGATTAAACAAGCTATGGGCTAGGGGCTGTACATAAAATACGTAAGGGACACGGAGGAGAGAGGTCCAGATTTGCCTTACAGAACCCTCCAAGGGTAGTGGTTACGGGACGAGGGAACTGGATATGGAGGGGGGTGGGTGGAGGTTATAAAATCAGAAACATTTCTCGATGTAATTTATTGACGGTTCCTTTATGTTTTCGGCGTGAATGCAATTTTAAGCAAGCTCTGTTTTCAATCAATGTAACTTTAATTTTGAGGTAAAATTTCAGAGCTTAGGTATACAGTAAAACACACTAGAACAGCCTTAAAACATTTAAGGAACAACAACAAATAAAATAGAAAAGAAAAGAAAATTACGCGGAAACGAGGCTGGAAAGCAAAAAGATGAAAATTAAAAGGACGAATAGTTCCTCGGACATTACCAACCGTATGAGGAATAATAAAAATGCTGAAAAATCAAAGCTTAAATACTCTGCCGGACGAAAACGTCCCGTACTTGTTTTTAATTTTAAGTTTTTCAGCTTTGCTCCCGCGTTATTTCTTTTTACATACGGCGGACTGTAAGGGCTCCTCGTCTGCGGGCTGATTGTTGAAATTGATAGACAAAGCTATGGAAAAGATAATAAAAGGGATCCTATTGGTGGAGGCGGGTGGTTGCAATGGACAAAGGAGGTAGGTAATAGACTAACTAACGGTAACCAACGAGAGACCTTATAGTTAGTCCATCATTTTTTCGCTTTTTCTATAACAATGAATAGGATCGCTCCAGACCTCTTATGTCTTCTTTGTCTATCGCTTTATCTATCAATATCAATAATCAGCCCGCTGGCCGCGTAGCACCTACACATTTACGATCGTCCTATCATATCGTCGCTCCTCTGACGTAAGGGTGTATCTCGATTTCTACGTGAGCCCTGCGATCCGCGTATACATTGGCGGATCCAGCAAATTGGCAACGTTGCTTTTCTCCATTTAAACCTATGGAAATGTATCGATTCTTAGGGGGGGCAAGTGCTCCGACAAGAATCGATTATTTAACATAGCTGTAAATGGAGAAAATCCGGTGTTGCCAAATTGCTGGATCCCCCTAGGTCCGTATAACACTATGCTTTCTAAGGCTCATGTGAAAATCCAGATACGCCCTTACGACAGAGGAGCGACGATATATCTCCAGACATAACTATGATACAAAATTCATAATTCAGAGAGCTTAAACTAAGCACTCGTAAACTTGTAAGCGTCAATCATTAACGCAGTTTCTTGTGAACCCGCGATCGGTTCCATTATCATCCGTTAAAGCATAACGCCGACCCCCGCCCGGGCCCACTGGCATTACCGCGAAATAGACGAGCGTCGACCACGATAGATGAGCTGACAACTTTTCACTCACTCGTCATCACTGCCGCAAATTGATTTCCGTTAGGTATTTCAGTCACGTATTTCACGCGTGCATTCTCCCTCCCTCTGTATTGCACCCCCTTCGGCCCGCCATTCCATAGAAGACCGACTTAATGAGCGTGACATGCGGTTTCTATCTGCATTAACGGTTAAAATCCAATATTCCTGACAATTTCCATTCCGAGAGAAGAGGCGCAGAGCTATGCTGCCGTCCTAAGGAAAAATGCCGTATGAACCTTCAGGCGTTGCCACATTTCCTCGGATAAAACACGACTTTCCCGGTGAACTTGTGAATATTCTCCTTCCAATTTTTCAGATAATTTTGTTCGCGATTTAACCTAAAGTTCCCGGGAATTTCAGGAAAAAATATTCATAGATTTCCTTAAAAATAAACATTTTAGGGAAGAAAATTAGGCAACTCTCGAATGTTCATACGGCGTTTAGCACGGCCGTATGCCGGTCCGGATGCAACTCCGATCTGAAGCACTCTTCCCACATTAGAATGGATTGCATTAACCAGGATTGACCTAACTGCTCTTCACATAGCCAAATTTCTCTCAAATATTATTTTTTATAATTTTTTGTTTGCTGGAAGAGTTGTCCATACTTTCCCTATAAAAGTACTCTGGTATGGGGCCCTCAAAAAGTCCGATGTACCTATCGTGTGGTTGCTTCAGAGAAAATGGATATAATGTAGCTCTTAGGGCCCAAAAGGGCGACAACGTGAAAAACGAAAATCACTAGAAAAGTGCCGCTGCGAACCTATGCATTTGAAAGATTAATCAATAGGGCCGACAGTGCATTGAAAACAAACGTTGTTGAGGATTAAGACTTACAAACTGAGAAAATATATGCAAAATCAAAGTTTTATACCCGCTTTTATAATTTTTGATCAGTGTACCTGTACCTACTCTCGGAGTTTGAAATCGTACCACTGGACGATTCGAGTTCATGGGTCGGCTGCTTTTTTGGGCCCTGAGAGCTACATGACCTGATCAAACCTAACCTCCAAATTTTCGCGTTGTCCATACTCTCCCTATAAATGTTCTCTACCCTGTGCGCGACAGGACAACGAAAAATGGGGCATACATGTTGTATATGCTGATGATAGTGACATGAATCGCGTGACGACATCAAACCTGCTCCCCCTCCACATATAAACCCCTCCTCCCCACCACACCCAGCGCGGTCGCAGCACGGTATCGAAGAATGCGCTTTGTTCCAATCAAAAACTCGCTTTTCGCCAAATTCGTGGCTCGCGTCCTTATTAAGATTCATGACGTCAAAACCACCCAGGGTTGCCGGATGACCGCCGTGTCCCCCGCCGCACAGTGGATCGAGTCAATTGGAGAGGTTGGACATGAGATTTTTTGCAAATTTTGATGCTTATTTCGTCATATTTCAAATTTTAAGGGGTGCTGCTGGACGAGAATTTCACGCGGAAACCGATGGAATCACTTTTAGGACCTCAAAGTTTTGTATAAACGGAGTTATAAGCTTTTACAGTTTCCGGATTTCGTCCGCTACCTCTCCTATTGACTCGATCCACCGTGCGGCGGGACGAGTCTGGCAGCGAGGCTCGTGGGTTGTAACCCAAGCCGGGGCTTGGCGCTGAATATTGGAAAACTTTTTCACCGCACAAATTGGGAGTATCGGCACACCCTAATTCTATTATCGTTCGATCACAGCGTGGAGGCATTAATCACTCCCGCGGAGAGTGGAGGTTTTGGAAGTTACAAGTTTATGGGGCTCCGCCGTGTTCTCGACGTGCCTTGTAATTACCGTAGTCTCTCCCTTCTCGCATAGAAGGATCCAAGGGGGTGCGGCGTCACAGGCCCCCCCCCCCCCTCCCCACGATCACCTCCGAAAATGGTCCATGAACGGGAAGGCAGTGAAAAGCAATGGAGAATTTGCACACAAAAATTTTATTGCTTCATCTGCACTGAGAAAAATCCATGGTTATAATGGAGAATTTGCATGCAAATTTTTTATTTCTTCATCTGAAAGTGCTTGAAGAGCTGATTTCACAGTATTTTTTATAATTTTTTTCTGATATGAGAAAAAGTATACATATAGATTTAAAAGTGAGAAAATGTACCGACTAGTGACGTCATCTGGCGGCATTTCCCATTTAAAGGCATGTATTTTAGCAGATTAAATCATTTGGTCATATCTTCTCCAATAATTGTCTATTTCATGGATCAAGGGTATCCTCATGTTCAGTTCACTCAGTAGTTTCCACTTAAACACGAAAATCATCAGATTTCAGACACCTGCAAATTCTCTATTACCATATTAGTGGTGTTCAATATTCACTCTTAATTAGTAAGGGCCATAACCAATAATAGTGATATTTTTACTGGAGCAATCGTACGTTTACAAGTGTGCGGTAGTAACATTAACATTTAATGGTAAAAATATCTCTATTATTGGTTACGCAACTATTAATTAAGAGTTCATATTGAACACCACTAATATGGTAATTATAACCATAATTTTTCTCAGTGTGAGAGTGCTTAATGAGCTGAGTTCGCTGTATTTTTCTTACTTTTTTTGTGACATGGGAAATTGGAGAAAAATAGTTTTGAAAGTGAGAAAATGTGCCGCCTCATGACGTCATACGACAGCATTTTCCATTTGAACACATGTATTTTAGCAGAATAGGTTATTTTGTCATATTTCCTCCAATAATTGTCCAATTTAGAAACCAAGGATATCCTCGTACTTAGTTTTCCTAGCAGTATTATTTTAAAAATGAAATTTACAAAATTTCAGACACGTGTAAATTCTCTATTGTAGAAATCATACGGTAGCTATTACGTAATTATTTTTATTTGTAATCATATCAGTACCCCCGAGCCCAAAAGTACCAAACTCAATTTTAGTATTTCCATGGTTTAATGGAGAAAAACAATGTTGCCAATTTTGCTGGATCCGCCAATGCTCTGCAGTTAAGTTTGCATCCCTAGATGTAAGTTTAACTAGGCAACAGCCAAGCGAGCAACTTTAGAGCATTAAGCACTTTTTGGCACCCATGACGATATCTTAGCATTTTATTTTTCTCGTTGTGGTTTATAATCGAAAACAAAATTCTTAAAGGAACTCTAAACTGTTTTAACCGATTTTCAGAGCTTCTGATCTCGGCCATAAGCTCATTATTTGTCAGAAATATTATGTTAAAAACTCCACTGTGTTTGCCCTTGGAGAGCGAGGCGCCTCAGAATAACGTGATAAGATCAAAACGGCGGATTCTCGAAATTCATTCACTTCTTACGAAATTGAGTTCAGTGCCAGACAACGCTATCTCCCATCAGCCCATCAAATTCCCTTCGAGCCACCCACCCCATCCTCTGGCCCAACAGTCTGTTGAGGCAGGTATTAAAAGATTCCCGTCAAGCGAGATAAACGAAGAGTAAACATTTGGACGCGAAACGAGGTTTCATTGCTTTCTCCTCTTATTCAAATGAGAGGAAAACGAAAGGCGGAAAAAGGGAAATCTAATTGAAACCATTTCTGACGTCACGAAACTGTTGAAGAGTTGCGGTACTCGGTCGTTTATTTAGGAACCCCAAGGCTCTGAACTTTGAATGAAAATCAAACCTCAGAACTGCGCGTGAAAAAATCGAGATCTTTTATTTTCCTGTCAAACACCTAAAATCGCATCACTAGCACACAAGAATACACGACACTATTTTCTCAGTCCCCTAATAGAGCATTTCAGGAGCAAATACTGTTAACATTAAGCGAAATGAAGCGAAGTGGAATTATACTTTTGTAAAGGATTCTACGTTAAAAATAAGGTTAATGTCGGGAAAAATGTGCCTCTAAGTGGAGACTTAAAATGTTGATCGGTCCAATGAAAAAATCGATTTGAGAACAGGAATATCTGTTTTCAGTTTCCATTTCTAGGAGCTTTTTAATATTCTTGAAAGCATTCCGTCAACATTTCGAACCATAATGTAGTTTAGATTAAAATACTATTGATTTTATAGACTATTTGAAATTAGTCCTTTTTGTGGTCTGAGGTTAGCAACAGTACCGGCCAACTGAAACTGCGTTTCTCTCAAAACCGCACCAAATGACGCATAATTAACTTCGCTAAACTACGGTATAGTAATCTCATTTTCCTTCTACTTGGAGGCCCATTGGTCGAATTCGATCACAGCTTGTAACGTTTCTCATCCGCATTTCATAGCCACAACATCCTCAGCATTACTGTGGCTTCTGTCCGCCAGGCAACTATTCGAGCACCGGAGTCGAGGGGTTGCATACACGAAAATTTGAGGGCAATTTTTATGGTAAGGCTCGTTCCCTGTTCAGCAAAGTCAGATCTCAAGATATTGCGGCTATTTTGCCGTAATCAGACGGCCTTACACGTGATACAAGTTGTACCTTGAATTTGTTCTCCCTGATGGCCGTGCACACCGCTTTAATATTACTGCCATGCTAAGAAAGAACGCCGTGTGAATATTCGAGAGTTGCCAAATTTCCTTCGATAAAATGTTTATTTTTAAGGAAAGTCATGGATATTTTTTCGAGAAATTTTCAAGAACTTTAAGTAAAATTGCGAACAAAATTATCTGAAAAATTGAAAGAAACATTTATACAAATTTTCCCGAAAATTCGTGATTTACCAAAGAAAATGTGGCAACGTCTTAAGGTTCATACGGCGTTCTTCCTTAGCACGGCAGAGTAGCGTTCCGCATAATATAAGCGGAGGCAAACTTTAATGGCGCTTCTCTTAATTTCTCAATTTTCCGTCCTCGAAACCTTAAAATGCTGCCAAAAGATCGATTCTTAGAATTAGTAGATGTTTTTGTGCCCAGATGACATAGAATCGACCATTAATAGTTATTATTTGGTTATCTTATTTTTTTGTTTTTAATCTGCCACCTTAGGGTATGTTTTGCCATACTGCGTCAAAAATGATTGAAATGGCAATGCTATCCGAATATTGCTTCTCTAGGCTTTTTATCTGAAACGAGGTCTGGAAACATTGCAATGCTAGCAGTTCCTTTTTACAAAACGCGATTCAACTCACACTCCAGGACGTGGGATTTTAATTTCAGCTATCTTTCCAGCCGACTGATTGCTGCGAAGGATTTTTGTTTGCACGGGAAGAAAATCCGGCTCAAAGCTCCCTCGCCGGGTTCCCGCGTACGCGTTTGTCTCCAGATTTATTGAGTTAGCCCCTTCGACGGGCGGGATGCAGCCTGCCGCGCGCCGCGCGAGGCCTCGCTGACACTTGGTCTCGGCCCTTTCAGCGAGATCGAGATCGTCTACTTAGTACTTGCCTCATCTCTCCGAGCCACCCTCCATTACATCCATCAAATTGAGTTATCTTTCGCCCTCTCTTCGATCACCCCTTGCAATCACCACGCGGGGTCGGGGTCCCTCGTCTCAAATTTCGTCGCTCCTCCCGCGTAAGCTCCTAATTCCATTTCCACGTGAGCCCTGGAAAGCAAGGAATTATATAGACGATAGGGCTCGTCTCCGAGTGCGGTTACGCTTCTACGTCAAAGAAGCGACGATTTTCGCCCTGTATTTCCTCCATCTCCGTGCGTGAGT
This sequence comes from Bemisia tabaci, assembly GCF_918797505.1. NCBI lineage: Eukaryota > Metazoa > Arthropoda > Insecta > Hemiptera > Aleyrodidae > Bemisia > Bemisia tabaci. The sequence continues at coordinate 23,322,142 of NC_092793.1, read as the reverse complement.
AGTAACCCTGAACGTAAACATCAATAAAATACAGGAGGGGGTCTAATTTTCAGCCTGTTCGGTGGAGGGCTTAAATAGGCTGTCATCGCTTTGCAAACGGCCTGTCTTTAAAACTGAAAGTATTCCTAAATTGTGTTGAACATATATTAAAAATATTGTGCTGAATTTGACGATTTTTCTCTTGAAAAATTCGTCGTTAAGTTTTTGAGTCGGGTTTTTAAGACTTACAAACTAAAATTTTTAAAATTAGAGGCCTTGAAAACACTTACAAGCGCATTAAAATATTTTACCAGGCGAACATTTTTATGTGCAAACGAGTGCTTTCAGAAATTTTAATTTTACCGACGAAGTACTCAGGGGTTTATTAATTTCCATTCAGTTCCTGCATATAAATCATTTTTAAAATTTGTCAAATATACCGCCCGAAAGCTATAGTAAACATTGCTTAAAAAATGTTTGTTCTAATGTTGTTTTAAGAATAATTAAAAATAGTTTTAGAAACATTTACGCAGTTCTATCGTCAAGAATATCCTGACCATTTCGGCAATCACTCAAAAACGTTGCTACTTATTCCTGTTTTACAGGAGTGAGGCTCTGTTCGAGAGCGTTTATACGTAAATTGCATAACGCTCTAGGGGGGGGGGGGGGGGTTAAGAGCCTGCGTTAAAAGAAGGCAGGGGACAGTACCAGCGTTACGTAACCCTCTCTATTAGAATGAACGCACACAATTTTAGTAAAGTTCGCGTAAGTTTTTCGAGAATGTTTCATCCAGCATGTATATTTAACAATTTCCCACAATTTTGGGAAGGAGGGTCCGTCATTTCCGTTAAGCGTTACACAATTTTTAAGGGAGGTCCTGAGGTTGCGTTATAAGGGGTCATGCAAAGGGGGAGGGGGGCGTAAAGTCCCGAAAAAGTGCGTTACGTCATTTACGATCGCTCCCGTTCAAGAGTTGCTGGATCGAGCAGTGTAAAGACATAAAAATTAATGGCTGGGCATAAAATTGACGTCCTGAGATTCACGGAAAAACAACGAGGAGCGAAACTAAGGACAGCCTGAAGGACTCTACAGCGTGTTTTCTCTCTAAAATTTGGCTGAAACGATTCACGGGAGGGATTTTTGGAAATATACTCCTAAAAAATATGAGCAATTAATAATCAATATTAATTGAAGGAGTATAAAATCGTTATCTGTATCGTTTATTTGTCAGTGATCCAGTACTGAGTACTATTTGGTGACCGCAGTAAAATGATCGCTTATGGATCAGGGAAAAAATCGAGTTAATAAAAAAAAACAAAAATGGGTTAGGTAGTTTTCTAACGTTGAAATAAAATTTACCAGGATGTAGAAATCAAAAATTAAAACTATACCCTTAAACGGACAACAATTTAAATAGAAACGTTTCAGACTACAAAATATTTCCTTTGAACTTAATTTATACTTTATAATCAAAACTAATACGTCTGTTACTGTTATTACCGCGGGACTGGAAATAGAGTCTTGACTTTCTACTTTTAACACACTATGCTTTGAGACTAACTTCATCTATAATAATCATTCCCTCAAATTCTCAAACAAACAGAGCGCCGGCCGCAGGTTTAACTACACACGTTTGATTTAAAATCCAAATACCCCAATTTCAACACAGACACAAGAGACAACTAAGAGCCTATCGCAGTTGTCAAATTTTTGTCGCGAATCATTCCTTTGGCTCCTCTTTTCAAGACAAATGTAGCGATTTGAAAGTAATTCGGCAACCATTCATGTTTCTTCCTGTGGCACTAAAACCGTTGAATGAACCTCACGGAAGACCTAGAACTGCAGCGCTCATGGTGCCAATCGAACAGCTGCGAGGGGCGAAGGTATACATGTACTGAGCTGTACACTATACATGTTTTATAAGCCTACCACTGATTAAGTTTCGTCATTTAATTTAGAGGGAATATTAAACTGCAGAAACGCATATCTTGGTCTGTGGCGCTGCACATTTCCCGTCGCATATTTTATTTAAAAAATATAGATACTATTCTCTTCTCTGTGTGAAAAATATAATATGAAAATTCCAAGAACTTATTTTGGTTTCGATTTCCTTTTAAAAACAAAATAGAGGCGTATATTTTTAAACACAATATTTTTAAACAGTCCAGATGCGCGTTTTTGAAAATTCACCGTCGACATACGCATAACAGGAGAAGGAGAGCGATTTTGAACACTAAAAATATGCAAGTTTTTTTTTCAAAAATGTTTCAATTAACTGACAGTGTTTTTATACAAATCCGATAGAAAATTGGCCTAGCTTGCGCTTTCTGGTTACAAAAGGAACCTGGAGCAGCATTTTCACAGTCTTTACTTGATGGTTTCGATCATCATTTCTTATTTTCATTTTCGCTATCCGGTACGGACCTCCGTCACACTGCACCGGATAATCGATGATCGTACTATCACTAGTTAGGAAACAATATTGAACAGAAAGCACTCGGAATGTGTCCCTCAGAACGTTGAAACTGTTGGGAATAGTGCTTTCAGGGATCCGATTTTGCTTCAGGGTGCTTTCAAGCTTTTTCTCTGATAGTTGAACGACGGTACATCGGATAATCGATGATCGTACTCCCACTAGTTAGGAAACAATATTGAACAGAATGCCTTCGGAATGCGTCCCTCAGAACGTCGAAGCTGTTTGGAATAGTATTTTCAGGGATCCGGTTATATTTAAATTTATTTCAGGGTGCTTCCAAGCTTTCTCTCCAATAGTTGAACGGTTCGCTAAAGAGGGCGCCACCTCGTCGGTATGTGTGGCACTGTGAGCTGGTGAGTCTTAATTCTTGTTATTCCTCGCGTATCGAAGTGTCACGCGGCCCACCCCGGTTACCCCTTTCCGGGTGGGGAGAGCCGTGGAATGCCGGGAGTGGAAAACGGAGGCGCGGCGGCTCCCCTTTGTGGTGGAACCGCGCGGGAGGGGGGGGGGAGGGGGAAGGCGCCCTTCGCGCATTACGAGTAGAAAAAACGGCGCAAGTTTTTCGTCACACGTTGCCGTAATATCATTCGGGGGGCGTCACTCTCGAATTGTGAAGGTCATTTTTTATCGGGAACGAATGGGTCAATGCGCTGGTCACAAAATCGTGTTTTGATGCTTGATTTCTAGTAGATTAGCGAAGAATAATAAGATCTGTCCAAACCGCAACTTTCTACTTTCAATAATAACCGAGATATCACCCTTTGAAAAGTCGGGTTTTTGACGTCATCTATCTAACCAACTCTCTAAGAAAATGATGCCATCAACATCATTGCACAAAATCTAATGTGAGGAATTCTATTTTCTACCTAGTATCACAATACTTAAAATTTTTTGCGGATGTGTTACGTTTTCAGAAGGATACTGACCAACAGTTATTCTCAAAGGTCCCTGTGACTTTCCATTATTCCTTCACGTAACATCACAGCCAATTTGCAGGAGTTGGGGGGGGGGGGGGTTACAGGGGTGCAGAAAATTCCCGATCAAGCCTCCCCACCCCGGGCCGTGAAAATGTGGAAGGAGGGAAAATTTAGAGGGGCCAAAAGTCGAAAATCAAAGGAAAATAGAAGAAAACCGTAATCTTTATTATGGATTGGTGGGAAATTTTGTGGAAAACTTATGAGAAAAATGTGGAAAGCCGTCTGGCGGGATTCTTTACCCCTGAGTAGTTATTTCGGCCATTTTACGGAGCATACATTATTTATTTCGACTAAAAAATCAATGCTTCAAGTATTCGCGATTCGACGACTAGGAACACCCTTCATACAAGTTGCCGAGACACATCCTCCATAACGCAAAATCCCCATCAATGAAGGGAGGGGGAAAGCGTAGAAAGAAGGGGACTATGCATAAAAATTAATGGCGTTGCCATTCTCGTTCCAGGTTCAGGCGTGTGAGGCGTAATGTTGCGCCCGTAACGCGTCGGGGGGGGGGGGGGGGAACGCCGGACGCCAGACTGTGTCGACGCAACCCCCTTTCCCCACCATCTCTCTCTGAAGGGAGCGGGGCTGAACTTACTTCAAAAGCCGTCAAATTAAATATTGACGCGTGAGGGCGTCAACAAGACTTCCAATGTTGCCGACTGAACGACAGAACGATTGAAAGAAAATTAAAGGACCCCTTTCTGTCGTTAAACCGTAAGTATCCGTAAGGTGTAGATGATCTGTGGCTTCAATTTTACAAGTGAGATCGATCAGAAATTAAAGATGATATGACTCGTTTCTGCGAATATTTTGGATGGCTTCAGAATACTCGGGTTCCGAAAGCACAACAGAGCATATACTTGAATTTAGTGCTCACTGGATTTTGTAACATAATTTACTGATCATAGGCGTGGGAAGACATGTTTTTCGTTGGAAGGGGGGATGGGCGAGAGAGCATCGATTCGTCGCGATATGTTGAAAAAAGAACACAAAATAGGAAATAAGGCTAAATATTCCGAGAAATTTGGTCATCGATCAGTAACTGCAGTAATTTTCGATCGGTTGAATACAATAAATTGTACAATAAATTGTAAAAATGTTTTAAAAAAACCTATAACTACACTTTCAGCTTGCCGCTGATAGGAGAAAAATAGTTACAAAAAGCTCTCTTTGTAGACGTATCGTAGTGTTGCCAGATGTCGTCGACTTGGGAAAGGATTTCCAAGTAAGCAATCCGTTTCCTTTTTATTTATTAATCTGGTTTTTTTCGGTTATTTCTCATTGCTTTTTGAGGCAAGATGAAAATTTCTGTGATTTACCGGATTGGAAAATTGACTCCGAAAAATTTTCATCATTGGGCTTTTTCTTTCTTTTTCTTCCTCTCCTTTTTTTAGACTTGTGGCATTTAAGATACACATGGCATGTAGAATAAAACGTCACTATGCAAAAACAATGACGTACAGCTCTATTTTCACTATTGTAATGGGCCAATCAAAAAGAGACACAACGATTCGAATCTTAAATGTTGCCCATCGAAATTGAGGGGTGTTTCTACTTTAAGATCAACACAGATCGCAAACGCAGAGTATCGTATGAATGTCTTTCGATGATCTGTTCGCGATGTACCTTGATCAAGAAGTAGAGATGCCGCAATTTTGGTGAGCAACACTCAACACTCAACAGTCGCATCGATGTACCATTTTGATCGTGAGAACAGAGCTGCCGGCTGATTATTGAAATTAATAGACAAAGCGATAGACATAGGAGACAGAGGAAAAATGGAGCTACCCTACTGGTTAAAATGAGTGGTTGGATTAGGACAAAGGAGGTAAGTAATAGACTAACCAACGACAGCCCACGTGAGACCCGACAGTTAGTCTGTCATTTCCCCCCTAAGTCTATGAGAAGCACCCGTCTCAACCAATAGGATTGCTCCATACTCTCTATGCCTTCTTTGTCTATAGCTTTGCCTATCAATTTCAATAATCAGTCCCTGAAGAGATAAGCCCTGTTGCCCGTATGACTCAATGATTGCTAGAAATCACGAGCCGATGGAGTTTTGCGCAGCAGAGTGACGATGTGAGGTACGACTTCGGCCCGACCAGCCCCAGCGAGTGTGGTGCGGCCCTGCCTAGAACTCACCCGACTCCCTTCATCCCCTCTCACGGGGGCACGATCACCCCTACGATCGAGCTACACGCAACACGCAACACGACAAGATTGACACCGATACACGGCAGCGGGATTAATGGCCTCTCAACATCGATGTAAAATTGGGTAGGAACATATCAAAAATTCCTCTTGGAATACAATATATAAAGGATTGGTTCAGCGTGAAGTGGCAACATGGGTGAACATTTTCCCACAGCGATGCCGACACTGAGAAAAGCTGATTTAATCCTTCCAGGAATCGAAGCAACTGTGATAACAAACTTCCCTGTCATGATATTCATACTTTAATGACGTTAAAACTGAAGTGGTGACAGTTTATTGAAGTGTGTCTCGCGCTTGTATACGGTGTTTTGGTGCAGATATAAGGGATTCGTTTTTCGGGAAGTTCAGAAAGTTAGGCGTTTTTAGAGGTTTGATATAATGTATGGTAAAACAACGGCGAGGACTCGAGTGAGGCTTTCGGTAATTCACCAATAGCATGCATTGCGTACACACGATGCAGATTCGAAACAAATAAACTTTCTGCTATCCGGTTGGTAACGGACGAGAACTTCTACTATCGCGGAGCTCATCATCTCTTGAAATTTTCAGACTTTTTAGATTATACTACGGACGATATCCTCTGAAAAATCTGAAGAATAATATTCACAAATTTTCCTGAAAATTCGTGATTCGTCGAAGAAAATTTGGCAACATCTGATGGCTCATACAACGTTATTCCTCAGCACGGCAGAGCAGATCACCTCTTTTCCGGTGGTTTTGGAGATGTTCCGGTTATGTTGCCTGCGCTCTGTGTAGGATTGGCGTCGATGGATGGAAGTGGGGGGGGGGGTGTTAGGGGGGTTGGGGGGATTCCGGAGGCCCCGTCATTAATTACAGATAATAAGAAAGCACTGCTCTGGAGCCGACGGCGACGCGAGTACGGACGCGACGACGACCCCGTATTTTATTGACAAATGATCAATGGATAACCGCGGCAGACGCGGATAACGAGCCACCCTATCGTCACGTCTTCCCCACCCCCGCGGTCGGACTCGCATCCCTGTCAACGCTGTGCAAGAACAGATATCCCTCCCCGAAGCGCTCCGACCATGTTTCACCCAAGTCTTACCCTCACGGCAATATATTCAAACTCAGAGTCAATGGCGCAAGTAAAACAATCGATTCTTGCATCACCTGAAATCGATATTTTTAATGGATTTAAATGGAGGTAAAACAGTGTTGCCACTTGAAAATCGCCTTTGCTCCGAGGCCCCACAACCCTACAATAATTGGACTGCATTTTGTAATATGGAGCTATAAATTCTAAATCATCTGGAAAAACACGTATGTGCATCGGGAAACTAATGGCACACACGTTGTTTTTAAAGCGGGCCGGACTTTGTAGGTCCTAATTGCAAAATGCAGTCCAATTGGTACACTTAAAAGATAGGTTTTTTTTTATCAAGAAGAAGAAATAAAATATCTCTAGGAACATCGTCTCCCGGAAGATGGAATGTAACTCCATTCCAAGGTTGTCAAAGTGACTCACACAATTACTATATTTTATAGAAATGTATCTGAGTAGTTTTGATCCAAAATTGTTCTGATACTTGCATGACATCCAAGAAATAATCGTAGAAATTTTCAGTTAGAAATGTTCAAGATTCTCCTGGTTATAACATGCAATGTGCGAGGATAAATTTGGTAACATTGAAATGTAGTTACGTCCTTACGTGCGGGAAACGACAAATAAAATGTTTTACTGCAGGCCGATGACCGAAACCGATAGACAAAGCAATAGACAAAAACGACAAAAGGGATTTGGAGGGATCCTATTGGTGGAAGCGGGTGGTGGCAATAGACATAGGAGGTATAGGTAATGGACTAACTAACAGCAACCCACCAAAGACCCGACAGCTAGTCCATCATTTTCTCCCTTAGTCAATAAGAACCAACCATGTCAACCAATAGGATCGCTCTATACTCCCTATGTCTTCTTTGTCTATATGCTTTGTCTATCAGTTTCAATAATCGGCCCGCTCAGGCCGGAAAAACCTTTTTTGCTTGAAGGAGGGAGGGGGAGAGAGGGAGAGAGAGAAGGCAGAACACTCTATTTTTAGATCTTTTAATAAAATTGCAAGGGGATAAATTTGCGACCCTGATCCTCCTTTGTCCACACATTTCAAGAAAAAATGGATGATAAGCTTCCTATGATGTTTTTAAGCTTACAAACTGATAACCCCACTTAATCCATTTATCTTCAAGTTAAATCCCCTGTATAAAGAATATCTGGTGAAAATTTTAGGCAATACTACATTGCAATTGAAACTACTTGTCATCATTCATTTGCGTAGAAAATTACCGAGATTTTCTCCACATTTTCCTGAAGTTTAAAATTCTCTGCTTGAATATTATTCTGTGAAAAGTCTAAATACCTGTCATTCTTCATAATGCAAGTAAATTACCGGACTTTTCTGAAACTTTTTTGTCGAGTTTTAAATCCTCTGTTTAACAAAAATTCTGTGAAAATCCCAAGCAACGAGTTTGACTAGTTTCTGTTCAAAAAACAAAACAGTAGGGGCAAATATTTTAAAACATAGCAATCTAGATACGTGGCTCCAGAGTTCAGCCATCGATTTAATGGACTGCATCTTTACGAAAGGGAGTCACTGACATTGCAATTTCACTAAATCCGTTTAATTTATGAACGGTTGGTTAGAAAGCAAACCCAAGAATCTAAACGAATTAACATCCAGCATAAAAAAAATAATAAATAACAGAGAAAGTTATCTCGTGCATTTTAAGTATTCATTGATTTACTTCTAATCAATTTTAAGTATCTGTTGTAAACGTAGGAATTGCACACTCTCAGCAATGTTGCAATGTCAGTAGTTTCTCAATGCAAAATTTGGTTTCATTTTCAATTTTACTCCTTCGGTAGGTAAGTAAAAAAAAAACCAAGCATAAGAGACAACACTGAGAATCATGCTGATGTATTTAATGATAACGTCTCCAGAGCTACGTTATCCGTATCAACGATGTGACTTTTCAAATATACGACACACTTCAGTTGTGGCATTCCAAAATGTTTCCTCCGACTTTACTATCAAGAAGGTAAACCAGGACAATTGACATTCTTGCGCAAAATTTTACAGGAAATCCGGTAGTAGGTACGAAAATATAAACTACGCAGTTTTTTCCAGTGACAACGATCAGCTATCCTCTAAAAAATTGAAATTCAAAAAGAAATCTGCTACGTGATAAACCGAGGTAAACGGTACACTATCGACAAACCACTGCACTCTTTCCCAAAGAATTTTGTATGCATGAAATACTTAAATGAGCTCATCGGTTCTTAAAATAACTTTATTCGTGCCTTTAGGTTGAGATTTTGTGATTTCCTACGTTGTGTAAGCTCAGACAAAGATTTTTGGGACTTAGATTCAAACTTCTTCGCTTAAATGAGCTCAGAAACGCGATCGTGAATTTTAGTGGACATAGCTCAGGTGTGAAAATCAGAATTACATGTAAGGCACCTAGATCTGAGGTGCCAAAATGCTCCAAAACAAGCCCATAGAAACGAAGTCGTCTGTTTTCTGTTACGATAAAAACATACTTGATTCAACTCAAAGCAATTTTAAGGTTAGGTCACGAAACAGGGACCATGCATTGATGCATTGATATACGTTAAAACCAGTCGTTTCTCCTACCTTGAGAACGGAGCTGTCCTCTCCTCCTCGCAAGGCTGATCAACAACGAAGCGCCGCGAATTCGGACGCACAGGAGCACTTTAAAAATCGCGAAATGGGAACACACCGAATGAAAACTTCGATCGGGAACCTACGATAGGACGGGCTCGGCTTGCGAAAGACACAAGACTGCACTCGGGGAGCGCGGAGCCACTCGCGGCCCGTAACCCCCTCCCTCCCGCCCCTGGGGGCGTATCGACTTTTCCACCCCTCGCCAGAGCGAGGCACCGCGCAGCCATGACTCACGCCCGCAGGCCGCCAACTTCGGGCCCGTTGCACCCGCCGCGCCGCGGTCAGCAGTGGGTTCCCATGGAAACGGGGACGCTGCACTACCGTCCGAACTGTAGGTAGGGTAGTTTACTAACCTTCACGGCCAGACATGAGGTTCTCGCTTCGTGGATCCGCGGGAATCTACCCTTCGCGTATGAGACGTGACTAACCTCGCGAGTCAAGTTTTCAACTTGTTGGGTTGAAAAAGGAAAATTGGATGAGTTATTGAAATTATGAGAATAAGGGATTTCTGGTTTTAATTTTTTCAAAAAATACAACTGCGGTTAACGAGGCTAGATGAGAACACATTCACCGAGACGTTTCGGCTAGAAACATCACAGCACTCTTCAGTTGGATAAAATAAAAAATTAAAAAGATTAAATTTAAAACTTTGTTAATACCAGGTTGTACCTTCCTAAACGAGACGTATGAAAATATTATCAAACTAGGCCAAAGCTATGGGTCGTCTTGACTGGAAAAGGTACACTCTAAACTGAGTTTTAAAAATGTTTAAATTTTTTTATACATTTTATCCAACTGAAGAAAGGCTGTGGTGTTTCCAGCCGAAACATCTTGGTGAATGTTATCTTATCTGGCCTTGTTACCCGCAGTTCTATTTTTCTAGAATGTATGTCTCATCACGGGTTGCTTGTTTTCAACACATTTCTGGTTATGAGGCATCCAAAAAGATCAGTGCGCACGTTTCTCGTCGTAGGAAATGCAAGGATTGGGTTGGTTGCGCTGGTCTCAAAATGGTGTTTTGGTGGTTCAAGCTCGTGGTAGATTAGTACAAAATGAAAATAGCTGTACAATCCCCAAGTTCTTAAGTTCAATATTGAAGGTCATATTGCATGCCAGCAAGTTGGGAACACAGTTTTTTTCTCCATTTAAATGTATGTTAAAGAATCGATTCTAAGTGAGGCAGCCTGTCTCGCCTAAAATCGATAGATTCAAATTATTTAAATGGAGTAATGGCAGTGTTGCTGACTTGCTGACATCGCCACCGTGATAAGGCGACTCTGATGTGCAATATCCTGAAGTTAATATGTCACGTTGTCTTACTGAAGAGCAATTCTCAAAATGCTCGTTTAGTTTTTTTTTTTTTTTTTTTTTTTTTTTTTTATCTCTTCACTGGCTCTTAAAGGGGTAAAACAAAAGACCCTAAGGAGGAGAAGAGATGGTGCGACGATATAAAGACGATTATGCCGTCATTTCATTTCACCTTATTTCACCACAATGACTTCCGTAACAACGTGTGCACGCCGACAGGCGCAGTGTAGGCGATTTGCACGTCGAACGGTGTAGCGTTGGAAGTATCTCTTTGATGTTGAAGGCGCTACGCACAGCTGCGCGCGCGGGCGAACAGACAGCGCGGCGAACAATAATTTAGATTCGCTGCGTCGTAGACGACCGTGAAAGTATTAGAAGTGCATTATTTTTGCTGAAAACTCTACAAGTACCTCAACTTTGATACCGATGTAAAAATTCCTGCTGGCACATCAAATTTTCTGGAGAGTATTGCAGCTCGACAAATGTTTTCTTGATTTTACCAACTTAAAGTGCGGTTACATAAAAATCACAAATTGGAAACCTGTCATTTTAGTAGAGTTCAGGATAATATTTTGCTGAATTGAAGTTGTGCCAATAGCGACGTCTTATTGAGTGATAAGCTAGGCAAACAATAGAAACTACACAAATCCTTGCGAAAACATTTATTTTCAGATTAAGTCAAAGATAAAATATCAGCCTTAAAGTACGGAAAAACGAGTTTTTGAGAAAAAAAAAAGAGGAAAAAATCTCAAAACTCAGATAGGTATCACAATAAACCAGATCCTCAAAGATAAGCCGTGGAAACGTATGATGAAACAGCGCAAGCATTCTTACCCCTGATAAGCTTGATGTAGCCCTGCAAAAAAAAAATAATAATAAAAATAAGTAAGTTTTACAACAAAAAGTTTGATTGATTTTACAAGGAGTTAAGATCTGTGACTGTAAGTGGACTAGAGTGCAGGGAGTTTCAGTAATTACGTCAGTTTTTTATACATTTTTAGATGAGATAGAGCCATGAGTGGACCTAGGGGGTAGGAGGCTCCTCCCCCCCCCCCCCCCCACGTTCTCAGCCACATTCAAGATATTTGAGGGCTACTTCTGCATGGGAACGTGGCTATGTCTCTCTTCTTATTAATCGTGATTCAGTCAATTTTTCGGATACAACAGCTCAAAATAGCTACGAAGACGACTCAACTTTTTAACATTTTTCCGAGGAAGCCATCCGCACCCTCATTCGGAGCTGAGATAGTACCATAGATCTCTTTTGGTGGGGTTCTTTTATTGTTAGTGTCCCCCAGACCCCCTTAAGGAGCTGCTCTTCTACACCTCACCCCGCGAAAAGTCCCTGGCTTCGCTCACGAGTAAACATTTGGTTTCAGTGCATACTTTTATTTCTTAAATACTTATCCTCATATCTCGCTGCATGCGGTTATACAGTTTTGCTGAAAATACATCAGTTCTGATTTCGATTGTGTAGTGGTTGAATTTAGTCAACAAAGATTTTTCAAAACGGTCTAAAAATGCATATTGTTTCAAATTCATCATCAATGCATGGTTTTGAATTTCAAATTTCCATTGGATGTCCACCTTTGACTCGAAAATAAGCTCGGTCCGTTCATAGCAATGGCGAGTTTATAAGTTGGCAACACTGTATTTCCTTAATTTAAATCTAGTAAAAATGTTGATTTAGGTGAGGCAAAAGAATCGATTGTTTTGCATACATTTAAATTCAGGAAAAACAGTGTTGCCGAGTTTCAAGAACCGCCTCTGCTTTATCGAGCGATTATTTAGTCTCATAGACTTTAACGCCCGACAGCAAACACAACATCTAACTGAACATGCAATCCTTGCGTCTAGCCACCACTGTTCTCTGTGCCGTGCCTGGGTACCAAATATCGGTCCATTAGAGTAATTTATGCGGCTGCATCTTTACTATTGAAAAAACTCAAAGGAGTTTCCCCCTTTTTAATCGGGGCTCATAGGTATCCTATAAATATCAACTGACTACATGGACTGAACTTGTGATCTTCAAGCAAGTCCAATAAATTCAAAATTTCGGAAGTGTCGAGATGAAGCTAAAGAATTACACAATTTGAGAGTCCTGTTGTTAGCCTAGACAATGTGAATCGTAAGTATATATCCACTACGCTTGGGTGTGGTGTCCTATTGGACAAATCGTTGAAAATTTGCTGGTCACACCGTGCGGACGAAAAATAAACTTGTCGAGACTTTTTTAGTCATTACTCACCTTATCTCCCCACGAATCGCCCCAACTGTTTTTGATGACCCAGTAGGGAAGACCTGCAACAATTATAAAATGTATTAAACATTGCAGTGCATTCATTATTAGGTAATATTAAACATACTTAAACATGGAAAAATCGATAAAATGTTACTCTCTCTGATGAGATGGGGACCCATTTGTCCTAATTCATCACTGCTGCAGAGACGTCAAACATGAACTCATCTTTAAACATTTTTCATTTCTCTTTTTAAAACAACTTTGTCTTTCAATTTTTATTATTTCCTTGTCCTCCCTTTTAATGTGTTGTACCACCTACTCTGTTTCGATCTCTATTATAAGGTGTTAATAACCCAGTTACGTTGAAGCACCCTTAAATAAATGTATCAAACAACAAAAACAACAACATACATATACGTACATGCATATATATTCTTGTTATGTACGTTCATCTGATCTACGACCCGTGATCGATGCTCTTCACAAGGTTCTGGGTCCGACATCATGGGAAAATGCAATAGTGTATTTTCAGCGGAAAATACATACTAAAAAGCTATGAACACGATTCAAGAGGTAATTGCGAATGAGGTAATCGTTGTTATACATTTTTAGCTGTTCTAAAAATTTTATTTTCTTCATTTTGAAGATAATCAGTCAGTAAAAGGAGAATAATTATTGATCGAGAAGTTTTTCTTGGTATTAAATTCAAGAGATACTCGATAAAGTATTATTCTGATAGGTAATATAATTTCTTACTTTTCTCCACTCCGTAGCCGACAATCGTTACTCCGTGATTGACATCTTGTTTGTTTGTTGAGCACTGGTTTCTATCGGGGTTGAAAATTCCTTTTACGTAAAACTGGAAAAAAAAATGTTGTTGAGTCTTAGTGGCATAATAACATGCTATAATTGAAAAGAATGATGAAGAAAGGAGGCCTCCTCGTCAAGAAGAGCCCAGGGGACCATTGAAAACACCCTTAAGAAGAAGTATAGGTTTTCTCCCGCTCTAAAGGGATGTTCGAGAGCGTGTCTCGGAAAATGTTGAAAAACAGAGTTGTCCCAGGAGCAATTTCGAGCTGCTTTCCCCAAGAATTCAATCGAATTGAATTTTCAAAGGTGAGGAATATGTCACACATATTTGGGAAAATCTCTCATAATTCTCAGTAGGTGCCAAGTAGATTTCGGGGGGGGGGGGGGGGAACTAGTTCCGTTCATACTAACCCCATCAGGCGTTGCCTAATTGCCTCTTACACCTCTACTAGAAAACAAGGCAAAATTAAGCCTTGATATTTTTAGGGTATACATTGTTTGTATCTAAGAGATAAGTTCCGAAACGTGGCATAACCTATTTTTTCTGAAAAAATAAAGCATAGGCGGAAATTAAGCAGTGTGAGCTACAGTTACGCTAAATCTGCGTGCATCCATCCAATCGTGACTAAGATGAGGCATATACAGTCTCAAGAGCTCTAAGAGCAGATTCAATACCAGGACATTTAAATGGACCCTAGACCCTTGATTTGTTTTTTAACCCTTTTTCAGTTTGAATTAGGACAGGGTTCGTGTTTGAGATGTCGCACCTGGAAGTTGGCGGATGCGACGACGGCAACGGAGAGAGGACCATTCTTGATGAGGGCCCTGGCAATTTTCTTCTCGTTGGCGGGGACGCCCCTGGACCCGGAGACCTTGACAGCGGCCATGCTCTTCTTGAAGCGGCATTGCCCTTCCTGTGCCGTGTATGGGTAGTCCTTGGATTTGGCCACTCCGCCTAGTCGCACAAGCTCCTTCACCGCATCTTCCATCCAGCCTCCCATGCAGCCGAGATCTACTTTGTCACAGTCCAACAGCTCTGCGAGTAAATGATTCGATTAAGTCGTGCATTCTCGGAAAATTTACATCACAGTAGTAGATTATTGACTGATTTTCAAATATGTGATGCTAGGGATAGGACATCTAAGACTGCACTGCGTGATGCTTGAATCGATAGTTAGTATCAATGCTTTACATTGAACATGAAAAGTCGACATGAAATTGCAATTCTTCATTCAAGTTGCGTCAGAAAATGTCTATTTCATGGCGGAAGGGCGAACAGAGCATTAAAATAGACGTTCTCAAACAAACTCGGAAAAAATTAAACTGCTGATTTAACAATTCAATCGCTAAAAAAAGTGACTGCAATGTTTCAATGTAGATTTTACACAAAAAATGATACTTTCATCACCCCCATTAGTGGTTAATGTAGCATTTTTCTTTTTGTTGTGAAATCGACGTTGAAATATTTTAGTCACTTTTTTTAGCAATTAATTGAATTGTTAAACCAGCAATTTAATTTTTTCAGTGAACTCTTTTCTACACTACGAATACAATTTTGAAGTAAGGCGAAAATTTCTCCAAACCTCAGGAAAATGAAGAGTCAAGTGTCGACCCGTTTTAGAAAGGAGCGTCATAATAGCAAAAAATATATATGACGTACGCAAATATAATTATAATACTTGAATTATCTCTGCACTTGTAAAATTTCCATCGGATAAGAGATTGAGAGGGTATCGATGATAAACGCCCTTAATAGCACATATAACTCAACAATATCGTTTCAATTTATCCACTACGCATCACTTTATTTTCTCAATCGACTATTTTTTTTTTTTTTTTCTTTTTAACTTTATGAGACGATGCAACGATATAATGGGAGATATATGTCAGGCCAATATCACTTGCCTTAGAATCTACTTAAAATACTAATCTCGGTGCTTCAAACATTGAGATCAGTGTATGGAGACGCTGCGTTCAATGTTGCATGTATTTTCCAAAATTTAGTGCAATTTATCTAGCACCTGCAATTTTTATCGTAGGGGGTAGGCACTGGAGAACTAGAGAGTAAAAGGACTAGCATCGCACTATGATTCAAATTGAATAGTATATATTAATAGTATAGGTATTTCCCATCGAAAAGTACACTCGAAAATATAAATATCGAATGGTCAGTCGTCGCATCTTTACCTTGCTCAGAGAGATCAATGAGTTGTTTCTTCTTTTTAGCCCAAACTCCTTCGATGTTGGAAATTGCTGAGAAGGCCCAACATGATCCGCATGCACCCTTTAGGAAAGAAAAAAATATATACATATACTTTAAATTTGTGTTTCACTCTATATTTGACTGCAATTTTAAGCTCACTTTCAGCTAGCCCTCAAAACAGCCCCTATTTGGTTTATGCGTACTTTTTATATTATTTTTGAAGGCTCTTGCTGTGAAAAAAAAAACGTTCAGAGCAACTTCAATTACGACGCACTTATGGAAAATGAGGCAAAAGTTTAAAGTTCGAATTTCATTCATCATTTTTTGTCACCTATAGATGCTAAGTGCGTTCTAAACCTCACCAGAATATCGAGCCAATATTTGAAGTTTCAGCTCAACTGATACAAACAACTTGGGTAATCTTGCAAGGAGAGGTATCTTTCGATTTTTTCACAGCAAGTGAACATTGAATTCAGACGTTCAAGTAAGTTCGATATCATCTCGATTTTAAGCATACTAATACCTTTAACTGTATAAGGGAAGTTTTCTTCCAAATTTCCGTCCATGGTGGGAATACAATATTATTATAATTTTTAAATTGTAGTTTTAAATATTTAAGAGCGTTTTATATGCTCACGATTCCGCAGTTAAAGTTTTTAAACCTCTTTCAGGTTCATCCCCTTTTTTTTTATTTGAAGAACTTCCGGGGTGGTTCTTGCAAAAAAGATCGGTTATTTATCCAAAAAATACGCACTAAAACTTGTCTAGGCCTGTTAAAATTACTTGATTTTTGGTAAAATCAACCAAAGCGGAATTTCAGCTCTGAATAATCCCGTACCTGGTTCTTGACGGGTGTTACTGCCTTCTTTTTGCGGTAGTCAAATTGTTTCGGGATGAAGACCTTGTCGTTTGCTACGACCATGTCCTCCTCCTCGGAATCATCCTCCTCTTCAGAGACACCCTCGAAGTCATATGAGTCGCGCAGCTCGTCCAGGTTGTCAACGAACTCGATCTCCTCGTCACCGATCGCTTCCATTCGTTCTTCATGACGAGCCCATGCACCTTCGCTCAAGCGTCCTCCCGTGGAGTTTCTAGTAAACTCCTCGTCTTCGAAACAGAAAAATGAAAGCCTCGATCAGCAACATCGAAAAAAATAATATATCGACGGTGAAAGTCGGCAATCACATAACTCGTTTGCGGTGTCTGAAAATCTCCGCCTCTACGTCATTTTTTTAAAGGAGAACAAATTGATATTATTTCTTGAAGTTTTTGCAGAATTTTCTTCGCATTGAGAAGAAAAATCATGACAGTTTTAAAGAATTGCCGTTGAGTAGTTTTCCATTTAAAAAATAAAGTATGACAGGAAGTCCGCGACGTCGCAAACCGAGTTATGTGATTGCCGACTTTCACCGTCGATATGCTGTTTTAGCACCTAGGATGTTAAAAATGTGTCTGGTGATCCGGAGTTGTTGTCCTTACTGCCCTCGCAGTTAACTTTACATCCTGTGAATGCAAATTTAACTCTGTAGGCAGTTAAGGCAGCATCTTGAGATCACAAGACACATTTTTAACATCCTAGGTGCTAAAACAGCATATTATTTTTTTCGGTGAAGCACTAAAATCATAGAGTACATAGAGTCGTAATGTAAATGGGAGAGCTGGGACCATGTCCTGGACGACGAGTTCCGAGCCCGGTGTGTGGGTCACTTTTCGAGAATGTTCGATCCAAAATGGCGGTTTGGAACACGTAGTAATTTCTATCTTCTTTGTTTACATCGGATGGCCGGGTCCCCGTGTATCGCAAACAGTCGATTATGTCGAAAAAGTGACCCGGCGCCGCACAGGTGTCATGGAATTCGGAACCTGGAAAATGCTTAAAAGTGGTCCCAGCTCTCCTAATCACATTATGACTCTATACCTATACTCTATGGCTAAAATCAATTTACGGAGGGCCTCTGGGAGTATGCAGACAGTGAAACTGCAAAAAATATTTTCTCGTTTACGGAAAAAACGAGTTTGTGTCGGAGACACAAGGCAGGTAGGTCAACTCATCTTTCTCCTCACGAAACATAAGCGGATCCAAGGAGGGGGGGTGTAGGGGGCATGCCCCCTATTTTGACCAAAAAAAGGAGGAAGAAAAAAGGAGGAAAGAAAGAGGGAAGGAACGGAGGAAAGGAGAAAGTAGGACGCTCCTGAGTTTTGGGAATTATTCATGACGAAATTGACTCATATTGCATATTCGATACGCTTTAAAATGTCGACAATTTTCTGGAGGAGGCCTCCCGGACCCCCTTTCACTCCCTCCGTGCAAAGTTCTGGGGTCGGTTATGTCACAAAACAACGTAGGTAATTATATTTTAATGTTGCTAAATTTTCTCTCGCATATTGCATTTTTTACCAGGAAAATCTAGGCATTTCTAACCGAAAATGTTACTGATTTCTTCCTCTGATCTCATCCAAAAATCGGACGAATTTATCGGACCCAAATTCCACGGGTGCAATCTTATAAGAATTTGAATTGTTCGAGTCGATTTTGCAACGTTTGAATGGAGTTGAGTTCCTACATCCGGGAAACGAGGAATGGTCGTAACCTGACTTATTTGCGTCCAACACCTGTCGGTTAAGGGCTGACGTGCAACCGGGGTACGTTGTGTCCCTAACTCCCTAAACCGGCAAGTGCGGGTCGCAATAAATTTTATGGAACATCAATTGACCTCTCTGTCTTGTGTCTCCAACACCTGACATTTTCCCTGTGATTTTCAATCGAGAAAGAGCCAACACCAATTCTTGAAACTTTCAGAGAATAGTTTTAATACAGAGATGCAGCGTCGGAAACCGAGATACGCGTTTTTGCAATCTCTGTGCACTGGTGGCTGTGATTTTCATATTACCTTCGTTAAGAATAACGAGGAAAGTCTAATACAACGTAAGTTCGAGAAGTGTAAACACTCCTTATCAAGAGATACTTATGAGTTGCTTTGTCCAAGCACTTGCCCTCTTATTGTCTTGGGAAATATGTTTCATGAATGACGCGGGTAATCGAATTCAACCTATTTCTCTTCCGAAGAATCCTCCGGTCGCAAACAATAACTCGTGAATCAATGAGTAGATTTTTAACATCGTTTTTTCACGATTAGAAATCCTCAAGTTGTGCTTGACATAAATGCTTAACGTATGACCTCATTTCTGGACCTCTCGATTTTTTTCTTAATTTTCTTCCACTTAAGCACTTACATGTCAAGTCGGCGAACGGAGTGATGCCATATACTGCGGTGCCCTGCTCCTCTCGGTTGAGACGATCAATTTCCTCCAAGTTCTTCTGGAAAATTTTGAATCGCTTGATGTACTCCTCTGCACCATACTTCTTGTTGTGCTGGACGTAGAAGTCTTGGAACAGCTGCACTTTTTCATGGTCGGCCTAATAAAACACATTAAACTTGCATGATGAAAAAATGTTGATTATACGTCCTTGGGTACAGCTGTAGCTGTTTTAAGGATATCCCATAGATCAAATGAAGGCAAGAAAAAACATGACAGAGGCAATCAAAACTCACAGTGCCTGGCAATAGGTATCATTCCCGGATGCTAGTTTTTGACAGACCGTTTTGACCGAGACTTTCAAGTTATCAATGTTAAAGAAGGTTCTTTTAGTTTATCATCTCGCTATCTCTTCCGCGTCTTCAAGAAACTATTTCTAAGGAAAAAATACATAAATAATACTTCCAACTTGGACACGACCGGATTTTCTGATGCACCATAAAACAAATTTTCACGCTATGAACACCCTGTGTATCGATCCTTTTCCATAGGTTTAAGCGACAGATCAATCGATTTATCGCAAAACACGCCTTGCCACTGGTTGAACTCGGTACAAGTTAATGATGTTTTTTAAGGCTATGATGGTTTTTATTTCGCGGCAGAATAGCAGAAAGTAGTGACCCCAATTTAGTAGTGCTGGGTATCTGATTATAAAACATTTAATAATGTAATTCTGACCGAAAAATGTATTAAATATTGGGCTGATATGAAAGCATATTATTGTTTTGCATCGCTGTTTGATGAGGAGTTCGAAAAATGTGCAATTTGAAGATGTATTTCTAATTTTTGGGGTGTTTTCGTCGCTTATTTGACGCCAAGGTTTACATCGATTACCAAAGTGCGAAACCACGTATCTCCATTTGCGACTTCCTGTCATACTTTAAATTTTCTTTGAAAACTGGTGAACGTAGTTTCTTGAAAACTACCTCGATATATCTTCTCGGCTAGAATATTCCAGGTACATAAATTTTAAAATATATAGGTTGCTTGTTTCTCATCGAGAAATGGAATACGAGCGAGACATTGAAACACCGCAATGAGGATACGTGGTTTTGTACCTCGAGCATCGATATCTATTTACGCGTGAGCCGTGAAAAGCATGGAGTTATGTGGAAAATATGGTTTTCGAGGAAATTGCGAGGCACGCTTTTACGCAGTGGAGCGACGACTTTTTAGACTTCCCTCATCCCAATTCATTATTGCACAGACCTGTACGGCGTGCATCATTATAGTTCAGTTATGTGAAAATTCTATAAAAGAGAATAAAGATAATTCACTCACCTTGCACCTGTAAAAACATCCTGACTTAGTCTTGTCGGCAATGCTTGTAGTCTGCTCTTCCTGAAAAAGAAATTAAGAAATAATGATTGTGCTCTAGTGGTAAAACAAGGAAGATAGAGAATAAAGAGATAAACGTTACAAATTAAAATATTCGAGAATATCGACTACACAAACCCAGGTCTAGAGCGCAGAGTTTTGAGAGCGCAAAATTTCGGGACATTATTAATGATTCTATATAGGCCATAATAACATGATATGGACTAAAATAATAATACCTGCCTAAACTCCGAACTGAGTCGGTAACCCTATTTTCGGCTGAACTTGTGGCCGAAGCCCGCATCTTTTTTTAAAGGATGAACTCTCATCAGCCCCATTGAAGATAAGCTTTTTCTGTGAGGTGCTGAAGGTTAAAATTTCAAGAAACTCGCGCATCAATGGCTGATCCTCTCAAGGAGCATAACTTGATAGCAATTGCAGGGTTCAGAATGAAAACTGTTGTCATATGGTTCATACATGACGAAGTTTGGGAGCAGTAGTACTTTATTTCAGTGTTCTGACCTTATATGTTCAATTTCAAGTGTACATAGGGTTGCACATAAATCCCTCGCCATAGAGTGGGCTTTGATTCTTTCCTTCCTGAGTTCTACATGACCAGTTCGCCTTCAAGATAGGTGATAGGCAACATAAGCGGCTCGAGGGCTGCAACAGTTGCTTGCGACTATTTGGCCAAGAATGGTCTTCTTCCTTTGTCATTTTTAGTGATATTTTAACACCTAACGATGGTAAAAAGATAACCACTTACTAAGTCATGGAGGTCTTCCGAATTCTTCGATCGAATGGGATCTGACACAACAAAGAGCGGTAAAACAACCAAAACACAAAATAAACACAGACGAAGCATTTTGGCGCCTCAATCCGAATAGTGCTTTCAATGTAAGAATGGATCACTAAATGTTTCGCTGTGACTATGTCAACGCGATTTATATCTGATTATCTGAGCAGAATGGTGAGTGCCTCTCAATCTAATGAGTGCTCTCTTTGCTCTTCAGATTTGATATCTGTAATTTTTCTTTCCTCTCGTCCTATGTCGAAAGAATTCAGTTTTGCGTTGTCACTTAGGAAATTGAAGTATGCGTGATTTAATGCTCAACTTTCACGAGCTATGACGGGACTGCGAGTTTTTTTTTTTTTTTTTTTTTTTTTTTTTTTTTTTTTTTTTTTTTAGTTGAGTACCTGAGAAGCCTTAAGTCAATATTCAAAAGAGTCTTATTTACATGCAGTTAGAGTTTTAAGGCGTTTTATTATCTATTTTTTCTATGACTCAGATTTGGAAACTATGTTATTGAGGTTAGGTCGGTGAAATTCGTCTTGATGATAAAACCAGGAAAATGAGAAGCCACTCATTCTGCAGTGTTTTAAAAATTGTTTCCTTTTCTACTTTATTTCTTTTAATGACTTTTTTTGTATCCGAAGGGCCCTTTATCATTATGTTTAGGAAAAATCTAGAATATCACCTACTCCAAACAAATTTTCGCTGGTCTATACACACATTGATGTTAAAAGAATAAAACCGTATTCAAGTTTTTCAGCAATATGTCCTATTATCTCTCGACTGAAGCTCCGGAGAGGATTTTTTTTTTTTTTAAGTATCCCATAAATGAAAGGATAGGATTTCAGTGAAGTGTCGAGGTACGATTGTACTCGCAACCGGTCAATTCGCATCACTCCCCTAAAGAGGAGGTACCTACGTCGCCAAGCGTTTGAATCTCCGCATTGGGGGAAGCCCATATCGTTATCTAATAGCATTTTATCGGTTAAATCATGGTTTTGTCGAGAATGGTGCTGGCTTATTGTCATAAGGTTTTATGATCAAATCACACGTTCACGAGTACGATAATCGAATTACAGACTTGTCAATCCTATCGCTTGTCGTTTCGGTTTTGGAGTCGAAACATGTAAATAAGTCTGATGGTGGTCTGATTGACGATCGAACGGCGTGTCGATTAACTCGCTATCGATCGGTTCACGAATGGATTTCAAACCTTCTCGATGCACATATCGTGATTTTTGAGTTACCTCATTAAGAAGCATAGTTGGATCCAAAGATTTCGAACCAGGGGGGTAAGATGGCCTCTCCCAAAATTGTTTCGAAATTTTAAAGGTCTAATTCACAGTTTCAGTCAAGTTCGTAGGCACGTCAGCCAACATAAGTGACTTTCAAAGGCTTGCAAAAAGAGAGTGTCGTAATGAACATATAAATAGTTGATGTGCAATGTTTACGAGAAAAGAACCTCTCAAAAGGTATTGATTTGTATATTCAATATATTAATTGTGTGCGTCAGTGTAAATATCTTATGTCGAGAAGAACATTCAAACGATGGGATTAGGCAATTGAGAATATTCCAAGAGTTTCTTCTTGGAAATAATACTTAAGCAAAGTACTTAAGTACTGTGCGACTAATGCCGCTAAGAATCATAAATACAAAATCATCTCACCCGAAGCTCTTAAACCAGACATAAGGCAAAATATTTTCTTAAAGATGAAGTTGCCAATATAATCAATTTTGATTCAATTTCAAGGGAGCATTATTTTTAAAACGGAGGTATATTTTGCCAACTCACTTTACGGCACTCAGGTAGGATTCATCGGTGAGCTGGAAGAAATATCGTTATTTTTAGAAGAGATATTTCTGAAAGTTGCTCATAAGTGGAGAGAGTTCACGCCGAAAGTACGGTTGAATATCTTTAGAGTGAGACAAAAGACTATAACATTCTTCATTCGTTTGTTTTAAAATTAGATGTAAAAATGAAGGTGCCAAATCTTCTTATCCGTCTGTCTAAAAGCGCATTCAGGCTCGTACAGATTCAATCATTCATATTCGTTCCTTGAGCGCAAATCGACGGATCAAGTCCGCAATCACACATCTCGTTTGCGGTGTCTGAAAATCTTCGCCTTTATGTTATTTTTTCAAAGGGAGAACAAATTGACATCATTCCTTGAAGTTTATGCAGAACTTTCTTCGCACAGAGAAGAAAAATCACGGCAGTTTTATAGAATTGCCGTTGAGTAGTTTTCCGTTTAAAAGATAAAGTATGACAGGAAGTTTACGACGTCGCAAACCGAGTTATGTGATTGCCGACTTACACCGTCGAAATGCTTCCTTAAGCGATAAGAATCACATTCTTCAAGGAGACCTTAACATTTACGGAACAACTACGACCCCTAAAATTATTTGGCGAGGACTCTACTTTTCTCTGGAGGGTTTCTCTAAAGTAACCAGGTCGGGGTCGCCCTTGACCATGGGCGGAATTAGTAAATTTTCGTGGAGCAGGGGATGGTGTTTTATCAAGAGGGGTACAAAAACAAAACTTAACAAAAGGGGGACTACTTGCCAGCGTCCATCGGGACTCGCTCAGCTTCAAAGGAGAGTTATTTTTTTTTCATTTAAACCTATGGAAATGTTTCGATTCTTGGAGGAGCCAGGTGCTCGGACAAGAATCGATTATTTGAGAAATAATATCGGTGTCGCCAAATTGCAGGATCCGCCTATGCCTTGATGTGACCGGCGAC
Source organism: Bemisia tabaci (assembly GCF_918797505.1). Classification (NCBI taxonomy): domain Eukaryota; kingdom Metazoa; phylum Arthropoda; class Insecta; order Hemiptera; family Aleyrodidae; genus Bemisia; species Bemisia tabaci. The sequence goes on along the minus strand of NC_092793.1, from coordinate 23,298,059 downwards.
CCTTTCCCCGCTAAAAACGACTATGCTGACCGGTGCATGATTAGTATGACCACCAAGTTGGAGCGTGAAACATAGTATACCCTATTGACGCCAGCGTGGGTGCCAACAGTTTACCCACTGCAATACCATGTTGAGATTAGTAGGTAGGTGCGGGGATGTTACCACGATGAAACATACACAGTAACACACCTACTTGTTTCAACATTGTACCTTACATATGATTATTAACGTATCATGATCATATTAACATATGAATACCTTATTTGACAGCATATTACATCGACAGTGAAGCTACATCGTCCCTCGCACCATCGCGCCTTCAATTTTGCAGATGCAACAAGGAAATCCATCAAGCACGAATAGGTTGTATCTCTGCGCCGTCATTAACGAGCGTCCATTCTTCTGCTCCATTTCTATATTGTTCGTTTCCGTTTGTCTTATTCGTAATGGAGCTTCAAGGGCTAAGTGAGTAACATAGTCGAAAATAAGAGGGACGTAATCGGGCCTCGTTTTAGGAATTTTCTCCCGAATCTGAGCGACACCTCATCAGCAGCATAGAACGGAGCATCGCGAGTTCGTGCCTTGCGCCATCGCGCCTTCAATTTTGCAGATGCAGCACACACATCAATCGAGCACGAATAGTCGTATCTCGGCGCCGTCGTCAACGCGCATACTTTCCCTTGCTCTATTTTTTCCGTATTGTGTTGGTTTCGTTTGTCTCATTTGTAGTGCATGTTGCTTCAAGAGCCACGTAAGCAACACAGTCTAATAAGACAGGAAAGACGTATTCCGGCCTCGTTTTTTAACTTTTCTTACGACCCGCACTATCAGCATAGAGCAGAACATTGCGAGTTTACGCCAGGGGTGCAGAAAATGCTCGATCATGGCGCCTGGGCGAGCGCGTGAAAATGTGGCTATACTGAGGCTTAGGCGCCTCTCGGGACTTATTTCCGGTTTATAGCACCTGCCTCCTGGACCCCCGTTCGCCACTGTGATGCGTACAAGCACCTTTCTCAACTCTTTACTTTCTCTTCTCTCGTTCATTTGAGAATTTTCTGCATATATTCTCGGTGATAATTTTTTTTTTCTCCCTTTTTTTTGACATCTGATGTCAGAGGGGCGCGCGTATTCAGCGCGCCAAAGGGGTGTGCTGCCAATGGCATGACAGACATTATCACAGACACGAAGATTACGTTTTAAGTCACTCTTCGAGGATCGCGCCGGACCAAAATGCGCGATACAACTCTTACAACTCCTGAGCCGCTCAAATCGTATCTATCGAGTTGAAGGCGAACTTGATTGCTCGTTCCCGTATTTAGTTGTTCAGAGGTAAGCGCGAGAACGAGAGTAGGTACATTCTATCTTGCGCAACTTTTACTTGTCGATGTCAAAATATTTTTTAGCATGGGGAACCGATTGAAAATTATTGTGGAGCTAAAATGCCTCCTCTTCAATTACGAAAAGAATTAGTTAAGAATCTATCGTATAGGAATCATAGGAAGCCCACTATGTTCTGAAATTCGATTTGCACGAAATTTTTCTGGACTTCGGCATGAAAAAAGAAATTGGAATTACATATCTATATATTCATCCTAGCGATGAAAGAATCTTTCCACAAGCCGTGGGTTCATTAGAATTTTCTCTATTTTCCTAAAGTTTAAAATTCTGAAAAAATCTTTTTATACTGAATCCGGTCAATTTTGACATTTGAAAGTTCCAGCAGCATACCTATCTAGAAAATAAATATGTTGCAGGCAATTAGTCGAATCAGGCATTTTATCAAATGCTTCTGGATGGTCGAATATTAAAAATTAACGAAATTTTGATAATTTATGGCAAATCAGAGCACGAAGGTTTTCAATACTCGATCATTTTAGGAAAATAACTTGTCGAATTTATGAATTATCCTTGATCCTTGCTCCTTGAATTATCCTTGATTCCCATTCAGGGCCGGATTTACCTACTTGCCGCCCATGGGCCGCCTGTATTTTTCCATCCCCTTCTCATTCGTTTTGAAACATCAATAGATCGTATTCGATACTGGTTCGATGTATCGTTTGGTTCAAAGCAATAGAACATAGCCTCAAACAAAATTTTAGGATTTAATTTAGAAAAGCTGAAAATGAGAAAATTCCCGACAATTTCACTTTCATTACCATTTGGTACTCGAGAGAATAAAAATTCGATAACATGAGACCCGTTACCTCGAGGATTTCTAAATTGACTTTTGAGGCTGTGTTTACATATTGAACCAATCGATATCAATAATTATAATCTCACTTATAGTTGATCTATCGAATACGATCTATAAAAATCATCGAGTGAACGTGCCGGTGGGGGAGGGGTGTATGAGACGCGTTTATTCGTGTTGGGCACATTTTTTGTGAAAGCCCTGTCAACACTAACAAAAGTTCACGGAACTTTAAGCGAAAGTTAAGTTTCGTAAACCCATCCCTGTTTGGACAAGGCCTTCCGTTTATAACAAAACGAACGAAAAAACAAACATAAATGTGGTTTAATAATTTTAACTTCCGCCGCCGCGCCCACCGCACTGCGTTCGGCGCAATGCGTGAAGTATTTATGCAGTCTTGCCGGCGCTAAGCGTTTCAGGCCGAGCGCTGCCTTGCGGACCGCACCGTTGACGCAATGCGTGAAGTATATTCATGCAGTCTTGTAGGCGCTATGCGTTTCACGCCGAGCGCTGCTTTGCGGACTGCACCGTTGACGCAATGCGTGAAGTATTCGTGCAGTCTTGTAGGCGCTATGCGTTTCATGCCGACCGCCACGCCGATGCGGCCTCTCCTTTTCATGTCAGTCCTCATCATTATAGCTCTCCGCGCCGCTCTGCTTCAGGTCCTATTGCGTGTTTGGTGTCTCTCTTAACACGACTAATTAAAGGTGTTGTCTCTTGTATCACCGAAAGACGACAAAATTAGAAATTACTATACTTTTACTCTCAGGAAATGAGAGATTTTGTCCCCTTTTCTCATTCGCAGTTTATTTTCTGAATCCGATTTTTATCTCACTTTTTTTGATACCTACATTCAAAAAGATTGCAAAATTTGCCGCCCCCTACATTTTGCCGCCATGGGCCCCGCGTTCCATGTGGCCACCCCCTTAATCCGGCCCTGTACTCAATAATGCTAAAATTAAAAAATATTTCGACGGCGTAGGTCCGCAATCGCTTATCTTGTTTGCGGTGTCTGAAAATCTCCACCTCTATGTTATTTTTTTAAAAAAGAAAAAATTGACATCAATTCCTTGAAGTTTTTGCAGAATTTTCTTCGCAAAGAGAAGAAAAATCACGGCAGTTTTAAAGAATTACCGTTGAATAGCTTTCCGTTTAAAAAGTAAAGTGTGACAGAAAGTCTGCGACGTCGCAAACCGAGTTATGTGATTGCAGACTTACACCGTCGTTTTGCATTTTGGGACATGCTGAAAATTTCAAGATATATGACGTTCAGGAACTAAAAATCGTTTAAAATACTACTGCGTATGTATGGTGCAATTTTTTTACCTGGCTAGAAATTGATGACAACTTTTGCTATCAGAATTCAATGAAAGAAGGGAAGCAGAACTGAAAAGTGAATTTTTTGCATTTTGTACCTCTGATTTCTCAAGAAACAGTGGCAATGTAGCTGTATTAAATAAGTAGATCTTTTTGTTCAGAAGCAGTTGAAATTATGAACATAATAAACTATGCGTAAGTATGTCCTCTTTTGCTGGCCGGCGGGCAGACAGAAGGAGAAGCTCTCCTACATCATCAAAATTTCTACTAGATGATACTTAATGTGTAAAAGGATGCTGAAAAACTCACTTTCCTCCAAACTGGCACACGAAAGGATTGATTTTTACCTATGAAACTCATCATGTATAGGAGGCCAAGGCCAAAGAACATTCAAAGTACCTAATACTTCGCACGATTCAGCCAGTGACCAATCCCTTGGTTTTCTCATAGGTCATTTTCCCTTCTTGTGATGCTCCTTACCATTTTAAGATAGTTTCACGACACAACTTTGTGCCAGTGGTACTTTCAAGGTTGTGAATCAGTTGAAAACAATTCTTTGGGGCAATGCTATTGGCTGCAATTAAAGCAGCTGGCGAAAAATGAAAAAAATGGATATGCTTGGTAGAAATTAAGAGCTTCTTCTTAGCTTCTTACCAAAATTCCACACTCACACTTAATGGCTATTCAACGGATATTTTGACGGTGAAACTATAAGACCATGTATCTCGGTTTGCGAAGTTGCAGACTTTCTGTCTGTTGAGGGCTGTTGAAGAAGCCAGGAAAGGGCAAAGGCTGAGTTCTGCTAAAAGACGCCATGATGGAACTGTATTGCTGGTGCCGCTAAGACAGGGCCACAGCGACTGGGCTTACAGTGTTGCCAGTTATGACTACTATCAATACTGTCATACTTTATATTTTAAATTGAAAACTACTCAACGTTAATTCTTAAAAACTTCCCTGTTTTTCCTCCTCTGTGCGAAGAAAACTCTGCGAAAATTTCAAAAAATTGTATTGATTTGCTATTCCTTCAAAAAATAAATTGGAAGAGGAGATTTTTAAACACCGGAAACGAGGTACCTGGTCTGTGGTAGTTTCGCCCTCGATTTGCTGATATTAGCCTATCAGGCTCTCACTTCAATCTCTATCTGCCCCAAATCATGTGTCATAGAGTCATTAATAAGAGGGACATTTCATCAGTCCAGCTTTAGGCCTATGATATTTTTTGAACTGATTTTAAGATAACGACCTGGGGCCAATTTAAACCAATCACTTTTGATAAAAGCCGAAAAATCTTCTATTCACATCAATTTTATTCGTTAACAACGACACCCCTACAAACTTACAATAAATTAGGAAAATTGAGTCTGCAAAAAATATCTACAATATTTACAAAACAGAGGGAGCACCCATTTTTTTTCACTTTGTTTCTGACAACTTCTTTTCCAGCAGTAAAAGGTTCCGATTTCGAGCTGCACGTTTTAGCAATTCTCTATCAATTTCCTCCTGTTCTTTGGATGGAAGATGTTTGGAGTACATCTCTTTCACCCAACCTTCGAAAAATTCTGGCTGATTGAATGCGTAGAACGTTCCTACAGGAAACATTATGTATGTGAACATACGGAAGATTTCCAGTTGCCATTTCCAGTCTTTGGCCATTTTCACAGGCTGTTTTCAAATAAATTTTGGGCTTCTCTGCAACAAAAACATGGAATTGCTTGATTAGTTTCTAAAATATTTGAAAGGTTGTACATTTAAAAACCGGAATTTTCTTAAATTCTTATCTGAATTATGTGCAGGTAGGTGCTGCTCTTCTACACATTTTGACAAAAAGGCAACTCAATGTTTCTCTCTCGACATGGCCACATCATAAAATAGGGTGGGTCAAATAAAATATAAATTTTTTAAGGCATCCAGAAATTCGAATGGGTGGCAGTTTTTTGATGTCCCTGATCGAGTTCAAAAACAAGGATTTTTTAACTTTGACCATTAATACGTAAGAAGAAAATCAAGAGCAAAGTTTGTCACAAAAAGTATATTGCGTAAATTAGGTACTTAGGTCAAAAACTCAGCAGGTTTTGAATTTTATGTCCCTATGCTTGAGTCTAAATAATCATTTTAACCCAAAAAATTGGCAAAAAACAGAGAAATGAAAGCAGAATAATATTAGGAATAAAATCTTACATGCGATACAGAAATCGATAATTGTGTCGAATGCAAGGTTTTTTTCCTAACACTATTCTGGAATTTTGCAAATTTTTTGGTTTGAAATGATTATTTAGACTCGTGCGCAGGGGCAGACCTATTTTTTTTTGCTAATAATTTGGAATCTGCTGAGGTTTTGAACCTAATCGATGCAATATATCAGAGATTCGACCGCGTCGGAGAGCTTGACAAATCACCTGAGGGAATTTTTACTCCACAAATGGATAGTAGAGGCATGAGCATGATGCGGAGATTCCACTTTGAATTTCGCCAAGAAACAAAAATATTGTGATAAGAGGTAAAAATGAAGACCCAACCGTAGACATAACCTCAAAGGAGGTGATAAGAGCTTGATTAGTGAATCTTAAGCAACTGCGATTACGTCTGATCATATTTCGGTACGAATACAATAATCGAATATACTTACTTACAATCTGTTGGGATCTGTTTTAAAGAGAAGAACAGCAACTGAGTGGCATTACAGAAGTAATTGCAGAGGTACTGATTGCACCTGGAGACACAACATGAGCGACCAATGGTTGTAAACAAAGCTATATCACTAGATAATAGATATCAGTGATATCACCAGGGATATCTCACCATCTCACCATCACACATCACCAACCACATCACACCACCACACGACTACACCGTGGACCTCTGATGTGAGGTTAGGGGTTAGGAGGTCATTCTTCTTCTAGTGTTCGAGTGTGATAAGAAGAGGCCGTGTTTTTCATCGTTGGCAAATTCGCTGAAGTTAGGTTTCCGGTCGATCAGCTGATCAAACTCAGTAATTGCAATATAGTTCCTAAATTTAATGAAATATTCGTAGGTGTAACGCTACAAAATCACGTTTTCACGCCCTTGAAAGTCGAGTTGAAGCGTTGGCAATCTCGATCGTTCGGTTTTTCGTCGTGTTTCAAATCAGTTGTGAGCTGACTGGCAACTCAGATCGTCGGCTCCTGATGATCGGATCATCTAACCTCAAGTAGTCAAAATGTCAGTTCCTGAATCCAAAATAATATCAGCCATCGAGCATTACCAGAAAAGCATCCGCAAACATGAGCATAACAAAGAGAAAGTAAGTGCTACACATTTCCTCTTTAACTATTTATATAGGTATTCAATTGTCTCAGCGCCCTCATCTTCGGGGATGATGATGCAGGATGTCCCTCGGTTGGGCTTGGAGCAGTATTTGCTCTTGTCTCGTTTTAGCCTTCTTCTTTCTTATCAAGTATTAATCAAGTGTAGGAGGAAGAAGTAAGCACTGTCCTTTATATCCCGTCCTAATTAATTAAACGTGAGGGACTCTGCTTTGACGCTTTCACCACAGTGTCCTTTACACAGCCTTGCACTTCTGTTGACATGTCCCCATCGAATCCTTACTTTCATTTCCAAAATTTTCATGCTCAGACTTGAAACGCAATACTGACATCCTGTGTCAACAGTACCCCTATCAACCAAATCTTCTAACCTCGTTTATATTAGTTTTTGGATCAGGTATTTGTTACTTCACCATATGGTTATCTGGGAGTCTAACTTTCACAAGTACAGTTAAGAAAGGTCTGAAAATGAAAATACTCATTTCTCCTATCCTAGGCTTTTTTATCATGTCTGGAGCACCAAATTACTAATATTCCTATGCTCAAGTCTTCTTTGCTGTACTTCGTAACCTGATACATATTTCTTACCTAGTGCATCTAGGTACTAGCTTGTTCTTTTGCAAATAACTCCAAACATAAGTATGCTCAATTGCAGTTTCCTAAGAAACTTCTGTTCTTAGGGATTCCTCCTTTAATCATACTATTCCTATATGAAGTAAAATTTGTGCCCTCATTTTGCGAGACAAGAGACCTCTTGAATGCCCCATTTAGTCTCATCCATTATTGGAGTTGTCAACCTAGGTATAACGTAGTCTCTTTTAGGTATGCCTTTCTGCTGGCTGCTTTTTTTTTATTGTTGTATACGTATTCCATGCCAACTAATATAATTTTCATCATAGAAATCACTTTGTTTTTATTTGAATACTCATTAGTGTTATCAACTTGGAGTTTAAGTTCTGAATGTAATTGATACATCAGTTTATTTCTCTCTTTATTCTCTAGGAATATCCGTTTCAGTGTCCATTGCCATCCTGTAAAGTTTGTTTGTCTGACAACTTACTTAAACTTTGGCCATCTTTTAAAAAAACTTGAAATCAGTTAATTTCAATGCATTGCGCCTGCAGGAAAATTTGGCATTAAGGTTCAGAAACATATCAGTCTTAAAAATATACTGAATACTAAGTTGCATACATTTAGTGGCATGCACTGGAATCTTGTTTTTCATTCTACATGTTAATTGGATGCCCTTTGAGCCCTTAGGTAAGACGAAAAAGGTGAGACCTTACAATCAGTGTTCGAAACTCACAGGTGCCAACGCGCCAAATGCCCCTTAGAAATTGTTCATGGCGCCAACGCGGCAATTGCGCCAAAGAAATCGGTCATGGCGCCTAAAAAAATGAAGGTTCTGCGCCAACGTGGCCCCTAAAAATTGCCCCCCCCCCCCTCAAAAAAAAAATCCTAATTTTTCTGTTTCGTTATTTTTGGAGCTTTTCTCTTCCCCAAGTTACAGCTACTAGTTCTGTAACTAAAACATCTTGCATTGAACTTTTCACAAAATGCACCGTGACATGTGGGCTAAAAGTCAATTTGGCCCCTTAAAATCGAGCTTGATGGGCCACATGGCTCCTGAAACTCAAAGGTGAGTTTCAAACACTGCTTCTTGCAATACAATGCCTTTTACAGTTTTACAAAATTTGATATATCAATGCTCAATGGCTTTAATGTAATCAACTGAACTCAAATTCTGGGTTTTTACTCCTTCAAATGTGTGAGAGAAACACAGGAAGCCAACTACCTTTTCTCTATATATTTTAGTAACATATGAGGTTTCTAAATCATAATTTCTTTTTTCAGTTGTTGTATTACTTGGGCAAACTTGCAAAATTTCCGATGACTGTTTCCATCCTACAGAAAACCATGGTTGGACTGCAGATAAACGCTCTACGAAAATATGATGGTGATGTTGGAAATGCTGCTAAAGTTCTAGTCACAAAATGGAAAGATGTCGTACGGAAGGAAAGTGAAGGGGACTACTCTGATGAAGAAGGTGAGGAGGAAAAAGAAGACACAGGTAATCGTAATAATCACTCAGATGATAGTGGCGTTGACAATGATGTTGAGGATGGAGATAGAGACTCAGACGAAAAGTCAGCTGATCAATTTTTGGACACAAAACCAGCCAATGACAAAAATGATGCAAAAAATTGCAAAAGGCTGAAAGAAGAAAACAGACACTCATCAAGTCATAAGAGTAAACACAGTGACAAACATAAAAATCATGATTCTGTGAGATCAAGCCGAGACAGCTCCTCCAAAAAGTCAAGTCACGATTCGAGAAAATCTCGACAAGAAAGCAACTCCAGCCGTGACTCTGATCACAAAAAGTCAAAGCATGAGAACAAGAAGAGGAAATATTCAAGTGAATCACAGTCTGATTTGGACCAAAACGACTCTGACTCATCTCAGTCAACAAGGAGTAGCAAAAAGCGTAAGATAGAATCCTCTGGTGACGGTTCCGAATCGGATTCTAGCACTAGTGATTCGGACAATAAAAAGTCTAGAGATAAGCGAGAAAAAAATAATTCTGCCCACCATCATCACTCTTCTAAACATAGAGACTCCTCGCATAAGAAGACTGATGAAAAAAAAGTGTCAAAGAGCACAACTAAAACTAGTCATAGCAGTGAACGACGGAAAGAGAAAGAAAGTGACAGATCTTCCAAGAAGGACAAACCATCTAAAGAAATTCATGTGCATCACAAAAGTAAGTCAGTAAAGACAGAAGTAAAGGTTAAATTAGAAAAGGATGACTCCAAGACTTCCAGAAGTGAAAAGGAATCGTCCAAATCTCAAACCCCTGTGAAAGTGAAACAAGAAAAGGATTCCATGGCAGGTAAGTTCTTCATTAGTAGCTAAGCAGTTCCTCCTTGTAGATATAGGAGAGAGTTTTATTGAGGAATGACACCCAGTATCTGTGAGTGTCCGTCTCATTTTGTTTAGTCACTCTCAAGTCCATTAGTTTTTTGTTGATTCAACTTTTTTATTCTGGAGATTGTAAATTTTGCGTGTGGACATCCAAAATGAATATACTTAAAGCAGAACTTTAGCTAGGTTTATTATCTCTCTAAATAGCTGCCTTTCATAATACCTGTGTGCCAGAGCCCTTTGTCATTAAAATTTTGAGTGCAAGTAACACTAATGTCAATACACACTCTCTCTTCACCACCATGTGCCTAATTACTCGCAGGGTTGTTCAAAAATGAGTTTTTCAAGTATCTTGTTTTTCAAAAAGTTTTCTATGTCAAAGGGTCTTGAAGAGACCCTTGAAATTTTAAACTGCCACATGAAGTCAAAGAAAAAAAGCCTGTTGAAATTTCAAGGGTGACCTCAGGTTGGAGCAATCAAAAACTAATTGCAAAACCTTAAACCCTTTAAAGAAAAACGGAAATTTATTCACCTTCCTTGTTCCATAATATCAAAAATCACATAGAAAAATGTTGCAAAACTGAAATTTATGTTTCAAGCAAGTTCAATGTGCTTGTCTCTCTTTTTCTAGCCTGCCCAAGGTATGATTTTCCTGGTGTTTAAACTATCAGTTTTTGTACCTTTTATTGCAGTGAACAGTTTTGAGGCAGCTTTGATGGGATTCTCATCCCCAACAGAGCAACCTAAAATAAAAGTGAAATCGAAATCGTCGTCGTCTAGCAAAAGTGGGTCCTCATCTTCAGAGAAGAAAGGTTCTCATTCCTCAGAGTCCAAACCTTCAAAAGTTTTAAGCTCACCTTCTGCATCACTTGCCGAGGTAACTATTCTCTAAAATACCAGTAGCTCTAAGTAGAATAGTTGTAACTACATTTGTTCTGAAATAACTGCCCGACGGCTTCATTGCTTTCCATGTAGGTAGCTCATAATATTTGAATTTTTACCTTTCGCGACAGATGCTATTACCAAATTATTTCCCACACATACTTAGAGCTCCTTGTAAGCATATTGATAATGAAAATAAACTGATTTTACTTACTGATAAGCTGAAAAATAAGTGTACAAATTTGCATTCTCTATTCATGTTAGATCCGGACAAGGAACCATAAAACAAGGAAAAATCATGGGTCGTAGATTACAAATCTATTAGTCGTTTGAACTCTTGTTTTTATATATTTACATTAGCAGCCCCACAGTGCATCCCAAAATTGAACCTCTATTAACACTGTTAGTAGAATCTGACGTTATTAGTATGATGCTGTGCTGAGCCAACATGTTTCGTGTTCCCAGTGAAGGAATGTGCAGCCTTCTTCTAATTCTAATCTACTTGATAAGTGTCAATCTAACATTTTTATTTTTTTATCGTAATTAATTGCTTTTTTCAGAAATTTACTTTGTCTGCAGCCTGATTGTTGAAGTTTTTTGTTCGTCGGGACGACAAAGATGACATAGGTTAAAAGGCGGAGCGTGATTAATAATAAAGATAATTTATAAGACATAGCCGACCAATCACGCTCCGCCTTTTAACCTATTTCATCTATGTCGTCCCAACGAACAAAAAATTTCAACTAGGTATCAGGCTGCTGTGGTTGTCAAGTTTGTTTTTAATTTGTTCTAACCACAATTGTATGTGTACTCTTTCAGGTAGATCTGTTTCCTGAGGTTAAATCTGACTTAGATATAGACATTACATCATCCTTACCGGAATTAGCAGATGTCTATAGGCCTTTGCCACATTTGGAGAACAAGCGAGAAAGACCAAAACTCATGTCAGAGGATGAAGCTTTAGCCTCTATTATGACAACAAAGAATCAAAGGTAACTTAGCTGAGTTCAGGAAACTTATTTCTACTAATGCTACCCTTCGAAATGCTGATAATAAATTGGAGAAATTCAAAGTAATAAACACTGTTCTTTCCACAGAAATACCTCAATTATCTAGTGAACTGTGACAAGCCTCACGCTAGATAATTGAATATACGCAGGGCACAACAACTAGAAACATCAACAAATGCATGATGCTACATAAAGAACATAGTTATCTGTTCTTAAGATAAAATGCAATGAATGAAAAACAAATAAGTATACAAGGCTAAAAAACAGAATATAAACACAACCAGGACGCTTCGGGCCATTTCCGTGCCCACTCTAAACTGGAACAAAAGCTAAAAATTTGAAAAATTGAAAGAAGAATATTGTTTAAAATCTTGTTTTAATTTTTCAAACTTTTAGCTTTTGTTTTAGTTGAGAATGGGTATGTAATTGGCCGGAAACGTTCTGGTTTTGTTTATCTTCTGTTTTTTAGCCTTGTATACCTAAATTTTATTTATTTATTGTATTTTAATGTTCTAATTCAAGCTATTGAGTTGCTTTCCTCTCTTATCACTCTGTTCAAAGTCTTTATCTGTCAGCATCAGCGCGCTAGCCTGGTAGCGGTTGCCAAGTTTCTTTTCAAGAGATAAATATTGGCGTGTCAGCGGTGCTTCATCACCAGATAATGGAGGTATAACTCTATTTTAGTGTGTAGCTTCAAGCAAGTATCCACGCTTTTCTGAGTTCAACCCTGCTTATGACTCTGTAAAATTACCTGCAGTACAATTTCTGTAGAGGTAAAGCAATGTAATCTTCAATCATACAGGCCCTCAAGCTATAAATCATTCAAAATTCTAGATGTTTGCCGAGCTTCAGATGAATCATTCTTAACATAATCTCCCCCCCCCCCCCTATGGCCTACAACATATTTTAATATTTTTTAACGTAATCAGGTATGCCTGGAAATGTCCGCATTAGCTCCTGTGTAAAACATCAAAAAGCTCTCAGGTTTCGTAATATTTTCAGTCACCCATGTAGACAAGTTTTGAGGCAGCACTGCACATTAGCTGTAGAAATTTCAAATGCAAGCATCTCTGACAGGAGCAGCCATTGCTATATCACACTGATGACGGTCATGGGAGGGACGGGATGTAATCTTGCCGAAAATTTTATCCCACCAAGCGTTCCTGGGACCTGTGACAGCTTTGCATGTAATACTAAAAATTTTGGGTTTAGACCAGTCAGATCGCATGACTTTTCTTCTGTGAGTATAATGAACTTTCATTCACTCAGCAAATTCGTTTAATGTTTCAGGACCAAAGTTTACTCTGGTAATAAGGCATCGTACACGAAGGTCCCTTCATTATTCGAGCTGTGCACCCGAGTTTTAATCGATAATATTGACCGTAAGTATCAATTTTTGAACCTTGCTCTCTGGTTGCATTCTAAAGACATTGAATTACGTAGACTGTGCATCTGGCTCAGTTCAGTACAGGCGAGGCATGACAAGTTTCTCGTAACTCCATGATGGGAGGGCAGGGAATGGGAGAGAGTATGTGTCCCAAGCACTCTAAGAGACTGCAGAGGAGCGATGGAAAATTCATTCGCAGGCTCGATTTTTCGTGAATAACTCGTTCTGAATCCATTTTCAGACAAAATTTCTAGAACAGAAGTTGTAGAGCATATAATTTTACAACCGAATTGCAAAGTTTCACCTTTCCAAACTAATTGCCAACTGAGAAAAAAGCCTCAAAATCCAACAAAAATTCACGTGGGGCCGCTACTATGCATGTGCAGGGGGACACACAACTCACCGATGCAAGGTCGGCGATCTACCTTCATCGACGAATTTTTAAAATTTGTCATGCCTTCCGTAACACAGGATGCACGGTCTACAGGCTTCAATGATTTTGCTACTTTCAAAGTTTCTGTCCAGCCACAGAGCAGACTGGAAATCGCACAAATTTTACAACACTATGACTGTAAAGATTCCCCTCTTCTAAACTTGATACCTATGCTGTTTAAGAAAAATATAAAAACACTAGGTAAAAGTCTTGAAAAGAATTCGTGGAATCTTGGATTTTGAGCAATAAACTGGGAGACATTAGTTCATCTTTTCTATGAGGAAGTTCTTGCATGCCAAAAAAAAAAAAGGAAAAAAAAAAAGAGATTGTCCAAAATTTTTAAAAATGTCCTCTTTTGATTTTGAAAATATTAACCAACTTTTTCATTCAATTTTTAAACTTATGGAATAGTGGAAATTCGTTATTTTTTGGGTGCTAACACTTTTTTATTCAATTTTTCTTATTTGGTGTCTGCTAACAGCTACCTGAATAGCTTTGACCAAGAAATCACTTTCTAATGGACTTTTAGTCAGAGCAAAGAGACTCTTCGTTCCCATGTTTTCTTGATTTGTTGCCTTCCTCAATAGGGTTACACACTACAAAATTAATAATATATTTATTTTCAGTGTTGGAATATACCGGTGGAGTTCCTTATGACATCTTAAAACCAATAATAGAGAGGGCATCGCCTGAGCAACTATTTACTCTTGAGTTCCACAATGATTATTTGAAGGTCGATACTGATGTTCATTGGAAGTTCCACTGTCAGAGGGATTTCCGCGACAAAACTAGGAAGGAGGATGAAACATGGCGTGATTTTTATGTTGTGAGTTTGACTTAACTCTCAATTACCTATTTGAGTATCTTCTCAGATTTTAAGTTAATATTACGATGCTAATGAAAATAATATTTTTTGCACAAGTTACAACATCACATCAAGAAATTGTGCTAAGTGGAGTAATGCCTGAAAAATTGCAGTAAATTATTCCTTCATTACAAATGCTGTACTCGCAAAATTTGAAATCTGAAAGTATTTTTCAGTTTTCTTTAAAAAAAAAAAAAAAAAAAAAAAAAAAAAAAAAAAAAAAAAATAGATAAATAAATAAATAAATAATAAAACATGAGAGAAAATTAGGTAACATGTAAAGTAATTAGACTGGTTTCAGTAAAAGCCATCTGTTCTTCAGAATAAAGTTGTTCAGTCCTAGAGAAATCTTAATAACATTAAATTTTTTTTATGAGATCAAATTTAATAAAGCGCTAGACAGAGTGAGACATTTGAAATCACTACTTTACATGTTTACTCATCTAAATTTAGCATGGAATATGGTAGACACAACAGAAGTTTTCTATTTTAATTCATAATAAAGTAATTAGTGTTATCCTCTCAAATCAAATGCGGGCACAAAAGTAATTTTTAAGTGCTGTAATAACATAATGAATTATTTCTAAGAGGAAGACTATCAAGGATCAGAAGTGGAACAAAATTGAAGCGCTGGGTGCAGAAAGGACATTTCTTGGTTGTTGTGCCCGAAATCTCTGATAACGTTTCATCCATTATGATTAAAGCAAATTCATGTAATTTTGTTTAACTTTTAAGTGAAACCGAACTCAAACGATTTGCTAAACAGTAAAATTTTTGTTAATGGCTAGTTTAAACTACAGTGGTTTTGGCTTTTACGGTAGGGAGAAGGTTGAACTGAGTATGTAATTCTAATGTTAACTGAAAATGCTAATTTCTTTTCTGTGAGTTGATTTTCATTATGTTGAGTGTGTTTCCAGTGATTTTTTAATGAGAACAAGGTATAATCATTAGGCATAGCATGGAAAAAGTACAAATACACTGAAAAAGTAGAGATTATAAGAGGTCAGTGTGGAAGTCCGGAAACACACTGATTTTTTATTCAAAGGTATGAAAAATTGTGGTTAACTTGAAGAAAGAGCTTTAGAAGTATGTATGCGATATTTTGACAAGAAAGCATGAGCAGTAGTGCTTATATTTTTACCGTCTTTAGTGGTCTATATATTGCAGTGTATACTAATTATCAGATTCAACCCCTCACAGAGATCTTATCTTCTTTACAGCGCTGCATGGAAGAACGGCAACAGAAGTTAGAAAGGCTAACGAATAATATTACCCGATCCATTGCTGAATCAGCGCCTGTCAGGAAAACTAAATTAGCATATCTCGATACAGCTGTCAAACCACCTAGAAATGTAATGCGGAAACAGGTAATTAATGCAATATAATGATGACTGGAGGTTTGCCATCGGGAAGTATTAAAGCGGAGCCCAAGAATTGACTTAAAAAAATTATTGAACAGTGATCAATCATTAGTACATAATGAACAATACATAATGAGCACTTATACATTGTATATTTCACTGTATTTGCCATTTGAGGTAACCTCATTTTACATTTTGTCGTCTCTCACACTAAAAAATGTACCTTGTCCTCGCCGTTCCAGTGTTTCTATAAAGATATTACTTTTTTGAGGAAGAAATTTTGCACACCCTCCTCTGAAAATTCTGGAGTTCTTTCTCACAAGGATAAAGAAAAATCATTAGAAATGTCAGGAAAATTCATGTGACTTTTCTCTTACAAATTAATGAAGTGTAGGTAAGCAAGAAATACTGGAACAGTGCAATCGAGACCCGCTCCTTCATGTGGAAGGTAGCGACTCCTGAATGGACTGTTAAGAATAAATAATTCAAACTTATTAGTGCCTATTGAAGTACTGCATTATTTTGTAGAGCTGTTAGTGTAGAATACTGTGTAACGCCTGAATTTCCGTAATAAGTGTATAATAAGAAGAATAAACAAAAATATTAAAACTTAAGGCTAAGTTTCAAGCACTTAGTAAAATTGTATGCCAAAAACAAAGTAATTGTGGTTTGAAAATTTTTACAAAGGCATTGTACATTTGTGACCATGTGAAGTTTAAAATGAGTCTCTAAGCCAAGGCTCTCATTCTCTCAAATCAAGACCATATGATTTCATTAAAATATTAAAGATTGAAGTTTTTAAACTTGACTATTTGAGGCAAATGAAGAATTGTTAAATGAAATTCCTGCATAGTAAAACAGTGCATATATTCGGATAATTTTTATGTCCCATAGCGCCTTTTCACTGTAGTTTTTACCATTTGAAGCAGAGAATGCGGTTGAAGAAAACTTAATCTGTTAACGCTTTCTAACTGGAAATTTTTCATTCACATTTATGAAATATTGAATATTTATCTCTCAGGCTAAGCATGGAACTGGCTCCGGCAGTGCACCATCATCCTCCAAACATGACATCATTGCTAAGGCTGTGAAAGGCGAAGGTTCCAGTAGCAAATCAAGTGAGGCGCCTGTCAAAGTCTCATCTCCATCCATGCAAAGAGCTGCAAATTATGTAAATAACCTAAGTAAGTTAATTTGCTGTCTAGTTTTCCTTATCGTTTCCAGATATAAAAGTTGTGTAATCCCAAAATTGAATATTTTTATGAATGGAGTAGCCACTACTTGCCCGAAAATAATTCATATCAGCTTTTTTTACGTAAAATAATATTATAGTCAGAGGTCAGGTGTGGGTAACGTTATAAAACTAGGACTGTACAAGCATGGTTTTTTGTTCGAGCGGAGTCTGAGTTTTTTTTTTTTTTTTTTTTTTCACTTTTTGAGCTAAATTTGAGCTTTGAAAATGAGTTTCAAGTCCAGTTTGATCAATTTTGAGCTTTTTGCAGAGTTACTTGTGATACATACCTACTAATTTTTTTCCTTCTTTTGCACAAAAATTTGTTTTCTGTTTTAGTTCCTTTTTTTCTTTTTTACTTTCTCTGCATCAGTAGAACATGATGTTGCTAAAAAAAAGTTTGCTACAATGTGTAATTAAAATCTATAGCATTTTAAAATATTTTTCCCTGCACCCAGAGGTGTGTAAATAGTAAATTTTGAAAGCAAAGCTTTTACAAAATGAATGGTTCTGTTGTACCTCGGCAAATTTTAATTGTTACTTGGTTTTTACTCACAGTTAAAAAGAAGAAAGCACCACTGATGCAGAAAACACTACAGTTCATCAAAGGAAATCGTTTTAAGCGGTAATCTCTGAAAGAAAACCATTAGATTATTTTAAGTCATGGATCATCACTTTTGTCATGTTGTGGACTTACAGTGCCTCCAGTGGCTTCTCATCGGTCATTGAGGCAGCGGTAAATGTACTTTGTAAGTATAATTTTTTAAGTCGCAAGAGATTGCCAACTAATTGGATCTAAAATGAATCAATGTCTCATGTATGTTGATTATATTAGTGATCCCAAAGACATTGAATCACGTAGACCGTGCGTCCGGCTCGGTTTAGTACGGGCGGAGCGAAGCAAGTTTCTCGGAGCCCCATGATGGGCGGGCGGGGAAGGGGAGAGAGCTTGTGTCCCAAGCACTCAAAGAGACTGCAGTGAGGCAATAGAGAATCCATTCCTGCGCTCGGTTTTTCACGAATATCTCGTTTAGAGTCCATTTTCAGACAAAATTCTTAGGAAAAAAAGTTTTATACATGTAATTTTACAATTGAATAGCAATATTTCATTTTTCCGAACTATTTATTAACCAAGAAAAAAAGCCTCACAATCCAACAAAAATTCACCGGAGCCGCCATTGCGCATGCGCAGATGTGCGCAACTGGGACACACGAACTCATCGATGTGGATCGGTGCCACCACTCATCGGCATGCGAATTTTTAAAAGTTGTCTCGCCTTCCGTAACACAGGATGCACGGTCTACGTGATTCAATGTTTTTGAATGATCCACATGTACAGGTCGTTTGAGTCCTTTAAATTTTGTCTTTTTCACTGCAAGATGTTACCCGAAGTCTTTTTAATTAAGATCAGGACTTTGTGGAATGTAGTAAATTTCCACATGAGAACATAAATGTGCAAATCTTAGTGTTTCGGAACCATGGTTCACATGGTTGCATCTTCATTAAATTATCTGATTTGGAAGGGGCACCAGTAGTTAATCTACCCATTAAAAAGTCAATTGGCCGCCCCTTTACAAGAATTCTAAATTTTCTAGTTCAGGAGAATGCTTTCAACCAAAAAATGTAAAGTATCAGGTCATTTCAAAATTTGCAGAAAATTTGTGTATACCAAGTCCCAATATATTTCAGAATCTGGAACAATATGTCTAACAAGTAGTGTGATTGAAATGTGAAAATTGGAGAGAAACCCAAACTCAATTTTTCACTTGAACCACATTTTGCTACAAGGAACTAATATTCGAGGCTCATTTTAGAAACAACATAATTACATGTGTGCTATCAAACTTCCTATGCAGATAGGTGATTTTATGGAAATTAGTTGCTAATGGCAAACTGTAGTCCAATCATCACATTCTCTTCGCAAACTGCATAAATAAACGTATCTACCAACCAACCATACATACTTTAAAAGTTCTTGGGGTGTCTGGTTTGATGTCAAGTGAAGAAGTCAAAGAATGTGGAGTATGTACAAACTAAATCGTAATCGGTTCATTAATGATGATTCTAATGCTACAAGTTTTTTATCCCTTCACTTCCCTTCAGTTTTTTTCCCTTATCTCTTTTTTTACAATTACAGACTCATCCTAAGTTGAAAAATTTTTTCCCAGACCCCAGCAGATTGCAAATAACTGGATATCTGTCGTTTTGGCCTTGACTTGTTTTTAGCTTCTTTTTTGATAATCGTCTTAGATAAGAAGATAAGAGTCTCCCTGATTGCTTCTAGGCCGACAGAATTGGAAGTATTCGAGTAGTTTGCTCTTGATAGTGTGAAAATAGGTTATTATAATCAAGTGATTTTTATTCAAGGCTGTGTAAACCTTCAAAAGGTTTGAAC
This sequence comes from Bemisia tabaci, assembly GCF_918797505.1. Classification (NCBI taxonomy): domain Eukaryota; kingdom Metazoa; phylum Arthropoda; class Insecta; order Hemiptera; family Aleyrodidae; genus Bemisia; species Bemisia tabaci. The sequence goes on along the minus strand of NC_092793.1, from coordinate 23,278,756 downwards.
TGGACTGCTGATCTTGATTTTTTGCAAAATTGAGATTTCGGTGTCAGAAATTCCAAAATTTTTAATGCTATTCTTTACAGTACGATAGACACTTGCAGTTTTGAGCGAGTGCTTGTGATTTTTTACGAGCTTTTGCGGTTTGGCAGCTGTTTGCATGCCATCGCAGTTATTGCGGTAAGATTTTTTGATCTTTCAGGTACGTGTGAGCTCCTCTGGATTTTTTGTGGTCTTTTGTTGGTAATTATAGATTTTTAAGGGCTTTATGTTAATTTTTACCAAAGTTCTTCAGATAATTTTGAAGAGAATAGAACAAAATGGATTAAAACAAGACAGAACATGTCAAAACGGCACTCTGGCGAAAATTGGCGGGTTTTTTTGTTGTTTTTTTAGTGTATTTTGCTGTCTTGCTGATGCAAACCATTACTTGAATCAATATATCCCAGTGTCAAAAGTATCAGTTTCATATGTATGGAACTTGAATTTATGACAAGGGTTATTCACCCTGGTTTTCATCACCATTAAATACCATAAATGTATTCAGCAAACCCTGCTTTTGCGGTCTATAACAATGCCTCGCCAAGTGTCTTAGGAGAGAAGAGAATAACTGCCCCCTTTTCAGAAACCTTCTCTGCTTTGAACAGTAGCTGATCTTTTCTGCACATAGGTACACCGTGTGGAAAGTGTTTCACATAAAAAAAGAAAGTAAATTATGGCATTTTTGCCATAACCTGCCGCTTATTGGCCAAATCTAGAATTTTACAGTTTGTGACCCTACATGCAATATACAGTTTGTCCCAACAAATGTTTCTTCATGATTTACTGCTCAACCTTACAATATGACTGTCTGCTCAACCTTCTACATTTCTCTCCAATATCCTCCCTCTCCCATGTACAACAATTGTTTTCACCTCCCCCCTCCCCCATGGTTATTATTTTGAATCATTGTGTAAATCATGATCTGACAGGTATAAAAAGGAAGGTTAGAATCATTTTGATGTAATTAACAATTACCCATTTTCATATTTTCATGAATCCTGCCCCCTGAAAGAAGTATTCGTTTGACACCGCTCTACGAGATAGTGCTGGATGAGCACTACTTTGTCCTCTAATAGAATGAAGGATCTTCTCTTAAACTATTAAGGGCATATCCACAAGCAAATTTCTCAGAAAAGAATGGTTGATCATAATTACTTAATTTTCAGATCTACTCTCTAACCTACCATACTTTTAAACAATGAAAGCTGCATGAAGTTGACATGCACAAGAAAATTTTGTCTGTTTTTATATTAACCTTGTTTGTCTTATATTTTCTCTGTCATAAATGGGTTGAGAAAATAAGAGGTGCTTATTTCCAAAGAATGGTTCCTCGTACGAAAGTCATCCAGACTTGTACCAAAACTGCATCACACAGTTTTAAGGGAAAATTTTTGTCATTCTCTAATTGTACAATATGATAAGATATTTATTCGATAAATTTTTATTTTTTTTTTATGTCTTTGTTAATGCGTTCAGCCTTTTTCTGTTGATTTTAATCATAAAATTTGAGTCAGTGTCACTCACTTTATGCGTTTCGTTTCTCAAATGTTTAGCACTTTAAATGTCCTTATAGCACTTTAAATGTCCTTATAGCCCTTTAATTCCAAAGTAAATCAATGGACAGAGCTCTATATTTTTCAACTGACATGAATTTTTTTACACACAGCAACAACACTGGAGATTACTGAAACATTAGTAGCATGACTTCTCCAAAATACCAGTTAGATACCTTTTTGTTCTTAAACTTTTTTTCTTTTTCAAATGACTCAGAAGAATAAAAAGACATTACATTTTGTCTCTGAAAAACCTTCCAAATAACTGCCAGAAAGATGGAAATAATTTTTTTTTTACCTTACTTTTGTTCTCTGTAGGAAAATAATATCTTATATTTGCTCCCTACTTTTTGTGGAAAATTCCTAATAGTAATGCCTTGAATCAGCCACAAACGTCACATTTCAGAACATATTGGAAAGACTTGGGCTTCCTTACTTTTTCATAGCTTGAGGCCCTGGCATACCAAAGAGCAAGAACATAGGGTGACACTGAACCAAATTACTAAGATTTTGGCTGAACATTCTGTACAGTTTTGAAGAAGTATCTTGATAGAAAGTTTGTGAAAGATGTTGAAGAATGTTTAAGAACCGTTAGAAACTTAATTTGTGCTAAATCTTGACATTTAATGAAGTCAGTCATATCTTCCTCAAAACTGGATAGAACTTGGGGTATGAATGTCCGAAGGGCTCTCTAAAAATATGTAAACAAGTTTTGAGATTTTTGATGAGTGAATGATACATAAGAGTGCCGGCCTTTGATGATAGTTTAATCTGTGTTGAATTCTCTAGAGGGTATTGATTCGAATGACATGTCCAGGCGGAAAATCAAAACCTTAACTAATCGACAATTCTTAAAAAAATCCAATATGAATTCGACCGACATGAATTGATCCAAAAATAAAAACGTGAACTGATCTCAAGTGACATGATCAACAACCATGAATCTATCGTCAAACTCATAAATAAATCAATTTTTTTTATTGTTTCACATTTTTGTTTTCTGATCAATGCATGTGAAGCAAATCCGCACCCTCCAATTTTCTAGGATTAGACATCTTATTCATGAGCTATTTCCTTTCAGCTCGACAATATTCTTGAAGAAAGCAAGAGAGAATGACTCACTGGAAGTCACATTTTCTTGCGTATTCCTCAAAAAAATTTAGAGAAAATCTCACCGGATCTCTAAGGCATATTAGGAAGTAATAAAACCTAGTAGAATTTCTATTGTGGATGTATGTTGTAAGAAAAATTCTGAAACTTCTCTAGTTTCAAAAAAAGACTGAGAAAGTAAATGAGGCAGAGCCAGAAAAAACTTGTGTTCAGTCAGCATTTAATGGAGGTATTCATGAAAAGTTGAAAATGTTGATCAATCAGTGAGAGAAATTGAATGGTTTGCCTAGAAACCCACCCAACTTTTTCGCAACATTTCAGTACTCTTTTTTTTTTTTTTAATTTTTCTTTTATTAGCATCTTAATTTTCGAAGAGAATATGCATCAGCCAACAAGGTCATACAATTTTTTAATTGAGCAAGAAAAAGCATGGCTAAAAGTGAAAATAGCTCTACTAGACACTCAGAGAGTACTCCATGAAATGATTATGATGACAAGCAGGAACTCTTTCAATACAAACTTTAGAAATCATCATGAGATGATACTGTGCACTTTTATGATAGGCAATCGAAATTCTATAATTTGAGCACAATATTTGTGGACATGCATATGATTGAGCTTTACCACGTCAGTAACAATAGTGTGTGACGTAACGAATTAACAAGGTTATCTAACTTATTTCAGTTGTTTTTGCCATTGCATTAAAAGGTAGGCATGGTGGAAACTCTAAGAGATCTTGGTTTTCATGTTTCTTGCATTAAATATCTGCTCGAATCTTCATTTTTCCAACAACTTGGAAAGCTGTGGTTATTTTAAATGGTTCTCAGTCTACAGAATTGTTGTATTACCTTGTTTTTGAGTTATCAAGTAATAATCATGGAAATCAACTTTTGAACAAGCTCCATTTATTTTCCTTCACGCCAATTTTTCAGAACTTTGAGTGTTAAAGTGATGTAAAGTTTTATCTCTATACATTCATAGATAGCCACAAACTTCTTCTCCCCTTCTTTTTATTTTTAAGTCCGTTACTTTCTTTACCCTAACGATTAGTTTTATTCACATTTTCACCATTACTGCATTATAATATGGGAAAATGCTATATTCCATACGATTGTCCCTTAAAAGGCAATCTGATTTCTGTTCTTATCGCATAGTGCTCAAAAGAATATTCAAGGGAGTCTACAAGTCTCTCTTACTTAGCAATGGTTTTTAAATTCGTGATTTTTTATGTTTCTTCCGTTTTAATGAAGTCTGTAGCAATGAGCGATGAAAACTGACATTATTTTATGCAGGAAAAAACTTTTCAGATTCAATTTTATCATAATTAGACGACCATAAAACTCTGATGTATATCTGCTGTGTCCTTATCAGGATTGATTTAGATAATTTTATTTGATTTTATTGTTAATCAAGACATGTTGTAAATGTTTTAGTATAATTTCAACTATTTTACCATCTTTCCTCCCTGATTTTTATTTTTATCACATGATGAAATATATTCTTCTCGAATAATTATCCTTTTGTTCTTTCTCTTTTCATTTACCAATAAGACTCTCTCAATCTTTCAGTGTCTAGGTGAGGCTACTAAAAGTACTTATAGAGGCTATTTTGATCCACTTTTTCATCCAATCACACAATTTTCCTGGGCCACAACAGTTGTTTCAGTGGTAAAAGGAGATGTGTAGATGTATAAAAAATTAAGGTTGGAGGATTTCTTCACTTATATTTGAGGCTACTCATTCATTCTCTTTGAATACGTCCTAAAGGAAACTATTTATGGAATCAACTTCAGTCTAATGTGAGCAACCACTGACTGTCTGGACTTTTTTATCATATAGTGATAGAGAATGACGAACAACAACATAATCTGCAATAAGAACACAAAAGCAATTCAACAAATATAAATTTATTCAAAGACACAGTGATGATCAATATTGATAAAACTTTGACTAATTTTAAGTCAACCTATTTCTCTAAGATTAGATAGGTACTTATGAAATAAAAACTGCATTCCTAAAATAATAATACTCCGGTAAGAATTTAGAAAAAAAACTGTATTCCAATTAGGGGGTATCCAGTTAGTCAAAGTCTTGACATTCATGCATCTAACTGGAGAGAAAAAAAAAAAATTACCCTTCTGGTTAATTAACTGGGTGGTTATCTTTGCCTAGCTCTGGAGATTGTTAGCGAAATTTCTACTGGTTGATAATGAAAATTTGGAAGTATCCTCATCACAAGTTTTAAGGGAGAATTCATATCAAATAGCTCATTACACTTTGACTCACATACTGCTAGGACTGATGATATTTTTATGTCGGTATATTCAGAACATAGATAGCCCTGCAATTTACATACAGGCTTGTGAAACAAAACAATGTGCGAGTGAAAGACCTTAAAGTTAGCAACCATTGGCAGATTCGTTAATTCATTTCATTAAAGAGAAGGATGCTAACAGTTTATGATGATGGAACAAGACTGACTCATGTTAATCAACTTCAGAAAATGTAGTCCGCATATTTGAGTCCACAAAATTGGGTCTAGCGGGTTATATGCGGTCATTGTATGACCTTTTTAGAGAATCATCAGCAAAAAAAGCCGATTATTTGAAATACAGGGGCTCCTATGATTTCCCCATAAAATTCTGTGGCACAAGGTGGCTAGACAATATACTGGTGGTAGAGTGAGCTCCTTCAATTCTTCGACACTTACTTAAAATCTTACATCAAAGGATTTCTGTGAATGGATTTCCTCAAGAAACCAAATCAAAATCATATTGAAAGGTAAAAATTCATCTGAGTGATCCATTGCTTAAGATTAAAGTTGCCTGCTTTATTAGTATCGCCAAAGAGTTTAAACCATTGCAAGTTGCATATTAGGCTGAGAAGACTGGTCCTTTTTTTGTACGATGACCTGTTTCAACTTCTAGCAGTGTTAATAACATAGGTACCAAAATTGTGAAAAAAAAAAAAAAAAAAAAAAAAAAAAAAAACCCTTGGGACCAAAAAACTTAAGTACAAGAATTGATGTTAATATGTCTGATGATTTGCTAACTTGCCAAAATATTTATTTAAGGCATCTTGTAACTGAAGCTTTCTGAGAAAAAAGAAAGATTTTGCAGGATAAAACTAAAGAAATCCTTGTTTTTTGAAAAGATCGTCCTTAGTGTCTAAAACACGCTATCACTAAAATTTTGGAAAAGTCTCCACTGAAATATTCGATCACCAGAGCTATGACATTCCGTAACTCTATGTTGATCAGCAATTGTTAAAGAAAGAAAACTCATTTCCATGAGTCGCATCTGTAATCTTGTCTTGAGAAATTTGTTGAAGGGTTGCTGTGGATGAAGTCAAGAGTGACTTCCACAAACTGTGCCTCAAAAGACAGTTGAAGAAAAAATGGCAATTTTTAGCCGAAGAAATGATTGACTTGGTCCTTTTTGGAGGACTGTCATTACAGATTTTGAAGGTTCCAAAGAATTGCTCAGCAATTTAAGGCTCATTTTTATTCTTTTCCCTGGCAACGCAGATAGCGAACGTGGATTTTCAATTAACAAAGAGATAGCTGTGGTTAACTAATTAGGACACTCCCTTGTTGGTCAAAGAATCGTGTATTAGCTATTAACTCATCGAGTATCGAGTACTCATCCAGCTGGAGGTGTTAATTTTAAGCAATTTAAGATTCTAAGAGGTATATTATCAGTGGACCTCAAAGAGGCACATTTAAGCACTCATATTATGCTGCTTTCATATGATGAATGTCAATGATCAGCACAGTGTAAGGCAAAGAATAAAATATAGAATATATTTTAACATTATTGTCATATCCAGCGTGACGTAGTGAGGTGACTCATTGCACTACGTCGGAAGGAGCGCTCCCCTTCACTGACGTTCTATGTATTTCCGGCCGCCTGGCACCGGTAATAATAGAGCTACCGTAAGGAGCTCAGTTGTGTTCATTCTTTTCAATAGATCACTTCTCCCTCAGATTCGGTAGTCTCTTTCCTTAGCATTCTTTGTTCCTTCACTGTCCCTGCAAACTGACATTACGGGCCATAATAATTGGCAACGAGGCAATCGGACGCGTGTGTTTCTTTCCCAACAAAAATAATTTTTTTTTTGCTAGGTTACTCCGCTCCGCCCCTGCGACATCGAACTCTCGAGGTGTTCTAAGCTGACGCGTTAATCCGTCTCAAATTGCAAAAAGTCGATCGTTACCATGGATATACAGACCCTCACCACCCAGCCTGACATCCAGCCTGGACAATTCCTGCAGCCACCCCAACTGGGACAAAAGAACTCTCTGGGACAGCAAGCAGCCTGGGAAGACTTTAAATTCACTAAGCCAGAGGGATAGAAGACATCATACCCCCCACCCCTCCTTCCTCGTCAGCAGTGCCCCTCAGACACCGCTAAAGTCTCCTTTCTCATTACCCTCCCAGTCATTTCACCCCCACATTTCAGTTTTTGTTTTTCGGGGACCCACACGCAATTCGTCAGTGTGGGAGCAGGTCATATCCGGCGTAACGTAGTGAGGTGACTCATTGCGCTACGTCGGAAGGAGCGCTCCCCTTTACTGACGCTCTATGTATTTCCGGCCACCTGGCGCCGGCAATAATATAGCTCCCGTAAGGAGCTCAGTTGTGTTCATTCTTTTCGATAAATCACTTCTCCCTCAGATTCGGTAGTCTCTTTCTTTAACATTCTTTGTTCCTTCACTGTCCCCGCAAACTGACGTTACGGGTCATGATAATTATCCTCATCTTTCCTTTTGGGATGATGGAATGACAGACTCAATTAACGGCTGAACCAACAACTTATGACTATTACCAGTGGATGGCCTGACGGGGATTGTAACAATCCTTTTATCAAAGCACCAAATCAACAACTTTTGAGTATTACCAGTGGATGTCCAAAGTGGGATTTTAAGGGTCCTATCATCAAGTAGAAACAGAACTACCACATTCAGGTTATTTCTATGATGGAGCAATAAAAATGTTACTTCATTAGATCATTACTTAGATTGAACAAGGAAGTTTACACAAGCTGGTTCATATGGGGGTGAGCCCCTGAGAGCAGGATCCGGACCCATGAGTTCAGAACTATTGGACTGTCAAATGACAAGGACTTGAAGGAGCTTGCTCAAAAACTGAGTCCCTTCCTGAAAACCCTCCTGTCACCTGCCCTGTTATCAACTCCACCAAACTGCCTCCGTGAGGCATCAAATAATATCTACCAAGGTCACCAAACCACCACCTGTTGCAGGGGTTTCCACAAAATGCTGCTACCGGTCGGCAGCTGCAACACATGTGCCTGTGTGTCCAGCCTACATTCATTGTTCATTCTATGTTCTTAGACGAAAGATTTTGCGGATGTCTTTTGTGATACTTCAGTTTAATAAAGCTTATTCTTTTTCCCTTCACTTAGAGTAATCATTTCGACAGCATCCAACATGGTGACGAAGAAAATACTAATTTAATTCTTCCTTTCAACTAACTGTATGTAATGTAAATCTCAGCTTTCACTATCCAAGTGAGTAATAGCATCCGCTTCCAGCCAATTCACCCTGCCGAAACCTGTGTGGACTTGCAGTTACCTTTCCTGACCAATCAATGGACAAAGTTTATAAGAAACTCCAATACGTTCATTTTGGCTACCCGCCAAAGTAAATCTAAACCTAATGTGCATGCTGCACAGCTATTAAATGTAATTGGCAATGAAGCCCAAGACGCAATTTACACTTTGGGTTTTAAGATCTTGCTGATCCTGATGAAATAATAGCAGCTTTCGATAAGCTTATGCGCCCGAAAGACAATAAATTATTTAATAGATTTCTTTTTTGATTCCAGAGATCAAAATGAGGTGGAAACGTTTTATCATTTCCTACATAAAATGAGCAAAAAAATCTGCAAATGTCGTAGAGTTAAATTAGCTTAAGAACGTAACAGGATAAAGAATATCTGGACGTGAGGTGATAGCTAAGTAAAGTAAACTACCTATCAACTGTTGATATGGTTTCTCTAGATCTGGGCGTACCGGAATATCTTCGTCAAATTTTGTATCAATAAGAGGAGTTGAAACTGGCTTACAATTTAACAGAAAACCAACGCAACAACACTGGACTTGTGCTCAACGTATTTTAAGATACTTAAAAGGTACTTCTAATCTGTCTTTAACTTATAAAAAGTCAGATTATGATCTTCTTTGTTACTCAGACTCTGATTGGGCCAATAATTGTCCTCAAAGGAAATCCTTCTCTGGTAATGTTTTCACTTATAGCGACTGTGCAATTTCGTGGGAATGTCAAAAACAAAAAACCACATCACTCTCAAGTACAGAAGCTGAATACATTGCAATAACTTTAGCTGCTAAAGAGGCAATTCATTTAAAATTTCTCCTTCATGAGTTAATTAACAGAAAAGATTCTGCACTTATTTTCACTGATAATCAAAATGCAAAGAGAATAGCAGAAAACCCTGTTCAACAAAATAGAATAAAACACATAGATGTGCGTTACTGGTTCTTACGAAATGATGTTAAAAATAATGATATCACTGTAGAATATCTCCCTACTTCAGTTATGCCTGCTGATTTTCTAACTAAGCCTGTTCCAGCCCCCAAACAGAAATTCTGTTCTCAAAAAATTGGTCTCCGCTAATTTCTTTTGCTATTTGCTATAATATCTCTGTTGTTTAAATTTTTCTGGTCATTATGTTTCACTTAAACAATTGCATATCAAGGGGAAATCTTTTTCAACCTTCTTGTTAAAGCATAACATGCAATTATTTTGTCGAAACATTCAAGTTAAATTGTCACTTTAGTCGTTAATTGAATTGTTAATATTTTTTTAACAATTAGATTGAGGGGAAGTGTTGGTGTTCCACCCCTAATAATATTTTCAATCTAATGTTAATGCTGTAAACTTGTCAACCTTGCACTTCATATTAGCATGCGTGCGCATCTGTTGCTCTCAGCTGTCTTTTGTTTTTTTGAGGTTTTATTACATAATAAAAGTAAGAGGCTTAAGCCATGTCACCTACTAAAGCTCTTCTTCTCTTTTCTTGTCTTTCCACCGCTGTGCATTAATTTAACTCTACGACAGCAAAGATGAGAGTTTGGAAATCGTACGTGAAGCTCAGGGCCAAACAGGTACCACCAGGTACAACATCGCCGCACCTCGCAAACTCTTAAATCCAATATTAAATTTGTAACTGTGTTTTAAACCATCGTCACTTCAGTGTCATGACAATCCTTTTAAAGTGTGATTTTAAATTATTATTTTTTTTTACTATGTTGGTGGCCTGAAGGCCTAGAAGCAAAAACTGTCAATATTAAGTTTATTCTGGTGATCCGGTTTCATTTTGTAATCAGTATGTCCTCAAATCTAAAAGTAAAACCTTCTCCGAGCTTACCATTGGATCAGCATTTGGAAACTTATTAAAAATGATTCAAATCTCGACTTGAACATTATTCGGTCGCAATCAAGTTAGCGAAACAGGATAAAGCGGTTCAAGTGGCAGTCATCCTTAACCTATTTAGTGATGAACATAGCACAGGTGGGCGACCTGTGTGGTCCAGACCCAGACTGATTTTCCTCAGCTGCCCTGACATCTATCAGAGAGAGAGGTGGCTGGCGCCAAGACAGGTGACAAAGGCTGCCAACCACACAGATAATTTAAAATTGCCCAAAAATGCTCAAAATGATGAAGGACAAAAAGGCTCTCTCGAAAAGATTGCTTGACAAATATTGTAGCTAGAGTTCACGCCAAATAAGTCTATATACTTTTAGATTGCAACAAAAGATACTTTACATATATGTATAAAAGTGGTGTCAGACGATCTTCGATCTTTCGGTCTAGAAGCGCGTAAAATTATTTGGCGTAGACTAGTGAGTTTGAGCTTTCAAATGTTTGACTACAAATATAAATGTATTAATGACATTCCCTTTCTTTGTTACAATGATTTAAGACTAAAAATATCTAGGTGCAGGTTTCAAACCAAACCAAAGGACCGAGTCTTTTGCAATGGGACAAAATTAACCCTCACAGGACTTATTCATCACTCATTGATTATTTATCTTCAATATGTCTAGTTTGGTCACATCAGATGTTGTCTGTTTAAAATAGAAAATGTTATCAGACTTAGGCAATAGGATTGATAAAATCAGTTTTAGAAACATAAGAATATATGTTGCGATACCAAGATATCAGGCTCTGCATTGAAGGCCAGTATTCACGGCGGGAAAAGGCTTGAACCTCATTTAAGTTTCCAATGATTACCTCCCATCGTAGAAAGATCTTCATCCACATTCTGGCTGAACAGTAAACAGGGATGCTATTAAGTCCTGCCTCTTTTCAAGCTGGCATCCAATAAAAATCTGAAATTAAAAAAAGACATCTTAATGTTAAGGAAGATTTTAAGAGGAGAGGAAAAGAGGTCGTATTCTACTTTACTGAGAACAATATGCACAATCCTCATTCGTGGCGCTCTGAAGAATTGCATCAAATTTTTGGGGCTAGTAAAGAATCATCTGTGAGGCTTCATCATCTCTGTGCTATGAGGTTAGATTTTTGCTTGAACTCATTGCTAGGCATGCCATGGCAAGTCACATAACCAGACAAACTGCGGCATTTGGATCACGACTTATAATTTTGCTTCCCCGAATACTCTGATGGGTTTCAATTTGTAAGAGTGTGTTATCATAAATTTTAACTTATTTCTACATAACTTCCCCTAATTTTTTTTTTTTTTTTTTTTTTGAAAATCTTTATTTTCAATTAATTTAACTGTGATTGAACCCTCGAATTTTCAAATTATAGTACAGGTCAGAATAATTAGAATCTTTTTCGATAGAGCATTCATTTTCAATAACTAATGTTAGAACAAAACTAATTTATAAAAAAATTAGTAAATTACACAGAATGATTTGTTTCGATTTTCCCCCTCTTTAAAAAAATATAGAATAAATGAGTCATACATAAGTTGGAATTGGTAAAAAAGATATGCACAGAAAACACACTTTATCACCCACCCTTAGCTCGGCTATGGTTGGACGGCTATGACACACAATGGTCATCTGACAAAAATGTAAACATTTTCTCATATTCTTTTCAGACTGATAATCAAATCAATATTGCAGACATTATTAAAGGAACAAAATATTTTACAGTCTACCTAAATAATTGTAGAGAAGAAACATTGCAACACTGGGAAATATACTAAAATATTCTTAGTACATGTCGAGAAGTGATCCGTGTGTCATTAATCAGAGTGCACAAGAAAAACCTCACGATAGGCGCCATAATGCTCATGCAAAAAGTTAACTTGGCTCCTAAAGTTGGGCTTTCAGGCCAGAGTGGGTCCTAAAATTTTAGGAGGAAGGCAGAACGCTGCTCACTACTTGTTGACAAGGCAACTCATTACTTTATTGTACGACAGACAATTTTCAAAGGGACAGTCTTGACCTGCCTTCGTCTGCTAGGCACTCAAAACAACTTGCTGCCATTTGCATCATTCAAATAGTTGATTTGGTTTTCTCCACTTATTTTTCTCTTTGAATCTATTGCACCTTGTATTACCTAATTTTGATATGTATAATTCAAAAAAAAAAAAAAAAAAAAAAAAAAAAAACTAAAAAATAGCACAAAAATTTTTCTATTTCTGAGAAGCCTTGTGTTGAAGATGACTTGTCATTTGTCATGAAGAGCACACATTTAGCCATCAAATTCAGCTCAAAAACAGAGCACATGAAAGGTTTGATTTCTCATTTTAAGGGACCTTTTCAACGATTCAAACCTGGGGCTTCAGTAATCCAAGAGAACATTTCACAATACTTCAGCAGAAAAAGAAGAAGAAGAAGGAAACAGATTAGAGCAGGATAAATCTCCAGACATACCTTGTAATACAGAGCGTTGAAAGAAAATCCAATTCGAATGCAGAGGCTGAAGTAAGGTAACTCCATGCTCAAAAGTGTGAAGATTAGGGTAAAATTTTGAGCCCATGTATGAACCAAGCCACGGACAGACCTTTACCATATGAGTATTTGAACGCTACTAATTTGACTTTGAACATGAAAATAAATTAGGTATTAAAATAATAAAATTTTTATAGTTTTTACCGTAAATTTTTTGGGTCAACACGGAAAACTAGACAAACAAATGTATGAATGTTAAAGCTAGGATCTGAAAATTTAGCAACAAATGAGTGCGTGCATGAAAATTTGAGAATTGGAATCCCTAAAAGTAGTTGAACAATAAACGAAAATAGGAGAAAAAAATATAGGAACATGGCTGATTTAAACCTTACAAACTAATTAAATTTGTGATTTGCCAACATTTTAAAATATGATACCTATGCTGCCATTCTTTTGTGTTATTTTTCAAAGAAAGAAAAAAAAAAAAATCACTTAAGGTCCAACCCACAGTCCGATCTCTTCAATGTAAATGCATGAATAGTAAGTTGACAAAAATTCGAAGTTGATTGTTGAAAACACATAACTCCATTAACACTACTAATAAAACATGGTAAAACGAACCTGTTTCTTTCTTTCTTTAAATTTTTTATGGTTCTTGTATGTAAAGGTATGACTAGACCTGGTAAATTTTACATTAAACACATAACTTTTTTTTTCTTTTTTACCTATGGCCATTTTTTCAATGACATACATTACAACTGAATCTGCTGACACTTCTGTATTTGAGGTTATTCCTTCAATACCAACAGGCATTTGATTTTCCTGGTATTTCAGCATGACATGTATACCAAGAAAGAAAAGCTTAAGAAAAACAATTATTGAACCTTACACAGGAGCCTAACTTGACACAGAATGACAATTGGTAAAGAATCAAGGACCAATATTATATATTAATAGTTTGAGATAATCTCCTGAGCTGATAAGTAATGTTACAATACAAGCAATGTTGCCTTCGAATGAGAAATCTACTTGATTTAACTGACTTTCTAAGTCAGGAAAGGTAAATACAATGAATATAGCATTTCTTTTCTACAAGGCAGATCATACAAGATCATCTTCGGATTGCACATAATGGCTTCTTCTGGTAAAAATAGGACAATCGTTACACGTCATGTTTCATGAATTGTTGGCGATACTGAAATTGTTTTCAATTCTTATTTGGAAAATTTAACCAAAATTAATAAAACAATTCATATGAACCATTATAAACTAAGTTTGGGTGTACATCATATCATTGCAAACATGAAGAGTCTAAAAATAATAGCTCGAGAAAATCTCTATTGTTTTGAGGCATTGGTGGTTCCGAGTTCTTACTGCAATTTAATTATTTGTATGATATATTTTCCAAATACAAATAGGAAAAAATTTCATTTCGTAATTCTTGTGGAAGATCGGCTAAGGTTTTAGCAGTGGCATTGGGATCTTCTTTTCCTATAGATTTACTGTATATTTTCGACAGCTTTGGAAAGTCATCTAAAACTTTATAATACAATCTTGCTAAAACAGTCTTGTGATGTTCAATGGAATGGTCTGCTACATCCATTTCATTGAAGATGCGAGTAAGCTCCGTCTTATTGCGGTACGTACTTAAAATGAAATCTACGTCCGCAATGGACATGCCATAAGCGTAGTTATTGTTTTTCATAAATTCTTCTAAGATAAGTGATAATTTTAAAATTTTATCTCCATCAGCTGTACGCATCACGATGTCTATAGTTCTTTTCATTTGAACATCTTTCGTTTTAATGTACAGGTCTCTGATTTGAGACACGATGTATAACACGTCTGGTCTTGAAAAACAACGATACAGTATAATGTTGTGTTTTCTAGATAAATCTTGCAATAAGATGATACTATATTCATCAGACTTGTCCCTAAATATCACATTAAAATTGAATACCATGGAATGAAGTCTGATGAATAGACTGGGTCCGGTCAACGATAGATTTCTCAATGCTGCTAAGGCTTCAATAGCTCTGTTCAACCATTCATCATAACTACCATAATCCATTTCATCATTTATTTCATTTCACTTAGTCTTCATGGTTAAACATTGTCATGGAAACTGTATGATAATTAGTTAATTAAAATTGTTTCACTATCCTCAAAACTATCCCACTACCTACCTAAAACTATTTTTGCTATGGGACTTTTCTCCCAAAATGATAAACTTGATTAAACAATAGTGAAAGGCATTACTCATTGCCGGAGGCTGCCTCTATTAATAATGACTCTCATGAATTCTTTTTTACATTGATCCTGTTGCAATCAAGAAACGAAATTGAGGAATATTAGTTCTTACATAAATGCTGAGTAATAATTTAGATGAGTCTTGCTTTTTTAACCTGAGCTAAATTAATGCACAATATCTGAAATCTTAATTACGTGATGGTTCTTCAGTGTTAACTGTTTTGACCGAAGGAAAGTACCCTTGACAATAATGTAACCAAAAAAGTCATTTTCTTCCATCCAGCTCCCAGAAATTTTTATCATACCTGCTCAAGCAGCACACCTCTCTGAAACAAGAGCATGACATAAAATTATGTGCATTCTACTTCTAGGTGAAATGAAACAAATAAAGTTGAGAAATGCTTTGAAAAAAGGTAAAAAATTTAACTTTCCTGATTAAAAATTTGGCATTAGAGTGCTTAAAATATTCTTTACACTGGCGACTATTTTTTTAAACTTATATTTCCCACTGAATACGTCTCTTTTTTCTAAAACAAAAATAAAAAAAAAATTTGCTGTATGCTGCATGCCCAAAGAGCTCGAGACACATTAAAGAGGGGTAGAATCGGGGAAGAAAAAGATCCATGAAGACTTTGTGGAGGGAACTCTGTTGTGAACCACACTATTTGCAATTAGGTCCCTATGACTTGTCTGGCCTAGGCAGTTTGCAATGTTCATCAATTACGATTTGTGGCAACAAAAAGTTGTACTTATGGAGTGATAAAAAATTGAAATTAAGTGACCCAAAAATAATAGTCGAACCAAGAGCAACTATTAACTGATGATCTGACAGTGTAGTTGGATCATTCGGCAACTAAGAGAAAAAGAGAGGAGAGCAATTTGTAAGTCATTTTGTTGCTCACTTGACCGTTTGATTTACCTACATTTGATCAGCTTCACTAACCATTTAAATGTAACCTGTCTCTTACCTACATTACATTTTGAATAGTTTGTTTCATCGTTAATTATGATATGTTGTGGGAGCTTGTGAGCCCCTTCCCATGGAGATGGTAACAGCAGTAAATTGCCGAAGTTTCTTTCATGCAATTCGATGCTGCGACAAATCTCAAAACTGCCTAGGGATTAGGACTTAAATAAAAATGCAGGTTTCAAGGGATGAGCCCAAAAATTCACTGTGACACCTTTAAAATGATAGATCACACGTAGTCAACTTATTGACTAAGTACTGGCATGTCCAGGTGTAATGAGAGTTCTTCAAGGCAATGTTCAAAATCAGTCGCAATCTCGTCCTCTGAATTCCTTTTCTCCGTAAAAACGTCAAACATACCTACACATGAACATCACATAGGTTCAGAGATAATTACCAAATTCAAGCAGTGCTCATCTGGTCCGTGTACTGCTGAAATGATTATTGTAATGATGGCAGAAGCAAATATTGAAATTCGATCAGTCTATGATTTAGTTTGATGCCTCCTTCATTTTTTTGCTGAAACACAACATTAGAATGCCATTATTCGGAGACCAAAACAACTAAGGGATCAAGGGTAAATGAGAAGCTGCAATACTGAAGTACCTTCAAATTTTCTGATTGTTCGATTGTTACTCGCCAAAAAACAGGCATTTAGGTACCCCTACCATACAAGGGTAAACTGAGAATACATCTTCGACAAGGATACAGTGAAGAAAGTAAGAGATAGAGCTTGAACTCACCATAGTCTGACAGATGAAATCCAAAAAAAACCAGTCAGAGTAATATTTTTTAAGTTTGAATGCTCATAACTTATGGGGATGCATGCAAACCAAGCCTTGTAAAAGAGAAAAGATGCCATTAACCACTTTGAAAAGTATAAAGCGTTGTTTGGATTTTGTGAATATTAGAACCCGTAAAAATTATTCTGGTTACTTATCGAGGAGGTCAGAAACAATATTAAAAACTACGAATCATGGCTTTAATGTTGCTTCAGACTATTCGGACCGTATAACGTATAACCTAAAAAATTCATACACTAATTTTTTTCATGTTTTTTTCTCCTCGACCTCCTCCAGAGACCACACACCAGAGACAAAAAACCTCCTCTTGAACCAATGTTGCATTGTTGCTTGGTTAGTTGCATAATTACCATAATAATTACCACTACTTATTACTTTACTTTTTTAACAGTTTTGCAACGCTTGCTCATCAACCTCACCATCTCACGTGCCGGTGGTTCAACATTCAACAGTCGGTATTTTGAAATAGTTGTTTTGATTTTGGTCCGTTACTTTTTCATGTTTCATGAAACTTTCTGATTGATCTTACTTCTTTTGCAATCGGGTGTAATTGCTGTGTTAAATTGAATTGAACACATAATTATTAGGTAGTATTCTTAGATAGTGTTGTCTCGCTTAGGGAGAAGTGCGCTAGTGTGTGTCATAAGAAGAATCAATGGGAAGGCGAAGTGTGTTCCTTCCCCACAACTGTGACCATCATGGATTTTCAAGTTTTCCATGTAAAAGCTTTTTTTAATGATCTAGGACGTTTCCTAACGTGATTAATCATTTTATCAGAACAATAAACTGACTGTACATTTTTGGAGGTACGTGTGATCCTTTGTCTCACATCTTTTTGACCTTTGATGGATGAGAAATTGTCCGTTCAATGAACTGACAAGATCCTAGGAGTATGTTTCTACCTGTTATTTCTATCCAGGCATGTAACATATCTGTGGTTTCACTTGAAAGATCTTCAGCTTTAAGATGATTCTTTCCAGGAAGTAAGTAGACATTGATATATCAAACAAATTTTTCTAAAATACGAGTTTTGCTTTTCACTCTTTGTAAAAACAGAGAAGTTACAGTGTTGAAGCATATTTCAGCAGTCTATTGGTGAAGAATCTCCTCCGTAAACCCTAATTAAAAGCCAAACAAAACTAAATGCAAAATACCTCACCAGATTAGTCAAATTTAGTAGTACCTAGTTGATAGAAAAATGCAAAGGAACAGATCTGATGAGTGCTGAGTCCTAACTCAATCTATCAGACGCATCATTATTGCCTATGAGGATGAAAGAGTGGTTGTCATCAGTGCAGGTGTTTTAAAATTTTGGATTAGTGCGGGACTAGTATTTGACAATTTAAATCGTTCCATTGTTGTTCTAAGTTTGTATGTAAGGAGTCACCTTCAGGATTCTCTTCAAAATTTTTAAGTCCTTCTTCTTTCTTTTTTTTAATTGACTGTGTTTATCAGGTAGAAAGGCCAATCGATGTTTAAGTTTTTTATTGTTTACTGCACCTCTTGCACAAGCGGTCGCTTTTGACGGTGTGGTCAGTGATTCCAGTTTATGTATTGCTAAATATTTTTGTGAAATTAAAAAATCTATGTAAGTATCTATGTATCAAATATTGAACTGGAATTTTTGAGTGAAGTCTTATCTTCAGGGGTATCCTTGGGTTTTTGGACATGATATTTCAAGTCTAGACTGCTGAAGTAGGTATGCTTCTACACTTTTGCTTATCTTTATGAAGATTGAAAAGCAAAACTTGTATTTCAGCAAAATTTGTTTGATATATCGATGTTTGTTTGCCTCCTGGGAGAAGTCACCCTAATCGAGTTTAAGTATTTATCTCTTGCCTCAAATGATGCGTATTATCAGGAAACCTTTTAGATTTTTTCAAGTCCAAATGCCATCTTGCTTTTGCACAAGTTCCCTATCACTGTCTCATAGTAAATTTTTGGTTTTGTCTAAATTTTTTGTTTTGCAATTCTCATTCATTGCATCTCTCATTAGGTAATTATTAACAACTTTCAGTAGCCAACCAAATTTAATTGCCATTTTCTCCTGTAAAGTCAACAATGAGCACTATCAGGATTATATTCACTGTCATCCCTTAAACGTTTAGGCCTCCCAGACCATAAGAATTGTATTGATCTAGGAGGCCTTAATACCTACTTGAGGTACGCCTATAAATACAACCCTTAGAATCTCTAGGTACCTATTTTAATAATTTTCAAAAAATGTATGGCAGTTCAGATTAATATCTCATAATTTTTGTCCTCTATTTGCAGTTGAAAGCCCAACCTTACAATGTCAGGTGAAGCAAGTAAGATTCGTCAAGCGCTGGTGGACAAAAATTCGGTTGCTATCAAACACTCCAAAAAGAAGAAATTGGAAGTTACCTATTCTCTGTCAGACTCTGGAGATATATTTGAAGAGAAAAAGTCCTCTCAGTGTAAACGCAGGCCAATAATCCGGCCCCAAGAAAATTGTAATGTTCGCACCAATCACATAATTACGCATAAATCTTCAACAAATAAAAATGATGCTTTTCCAAGTCGTCTTCCAACTCTCTGTCGATCAAAATCTGTTGCTGAGATCAAATTGAAAGCAGCAAGCAACAAAAGCAAAATGGATCTGAGTCCAGCCACTGCGTATGCAGCAAGTAAGTGAGATTTGAATGATATTTACCCATGATTTCCATCATGCAGCCATAAGCACAGCCAAGATTCTTGTTAGTGCTGATTTAAATTGTGCTCTAGAATCAGGCTAGAAACATCTTTAATAACGCCTAAATTTAAGCTCAATCTGCATATACTGCTAACCAACACCAAAGAAGCTTTCCCTGGTAAAAATGGCAAGTGCTCAGATCAGTAGCACTTGCCTTTGGAACAGACCTAAGCACTGATGTCAGTGCTGCCGGGCGCTGATCTGCTACCTCAGTGTTAGGTCTGTTCCAAAGGCAAGTGCCTCTGATGTAAGTGGCACTGACCTAAGTGTCTCAGACGTAAGCGGAGTGGAAACTCCCAGAAATACTGTACAGGCAAAAATTTCGTTAATTACCGATCTGCCAGGTACGTTAAGTCACTATTTGACGATCAGGGAGGGCTGCTGTGAGTTTTCAATCCCAAGCAAGTATCACAATCTTCAGGGGACATCGCTCGTTCCCATGCGGTCTCCAATCTAAGTACTAACTACGCCCGACGTAACTTAACTTCGGTGATCGTCCTAGCGATTGAACCACTACACTACCTGCGCGTGTACGTGTTAGGGGCGTAATTTTACCATTTCAGGGCCCCCATTGGGGTAATTTTGCCAGCAAATGATGATTTTGTCTTTGAATGTGAATCCGATACTTAATTTTTCTATTATTCTTTTTTAATCAATCAACATGTAAATGAAGTTTTGTAAGTTACGTTTCTTTGAAAAAAAATGGATCGCACTAAAATTCAAAATTAAAGCTAATGATGCAAAAAAAAATAATGAAAGTTGAAATTATACAAAAAATATAAATTAGCAGATACAAAAATTGAAAGTAAAGGAGTAAAAAAGTTAGAAAAGAATTGAAAATAAAGTAGGAAAATTTTAAAAAAAATTGAGACTGAAACATTTTAAAAACAGTTAAAACTGAAAAAAATTAAAACCAAATTTAAAACTATTTTTTTTTATAAAAAAATAATAATGCTTAAATAAATATATCTAAATACATATTTTAGCGGTGATAATATTTTTATCGATCTCATTTTTTGTTGTGTTTTAATTATTTAAGTGCCATCTTAAACGAAGAGGGTAAAACAAATTATTCAAGAGTGTGGCTACTTAAACTAGTTTTCCTTCCCTCTTAGAAAATCCCACCTTCTACAAAATATGCCTCTCTGAAAGATAAAGTTTGTGGTCCCCGTGTCCCGAGGAAATATTCCCCCACGAAAATGAAATAGGGTGGGGGAAGGGGGAGCCATCTCTACTTTTTGGGAGTGAGTGCGGTTCGATTAAGATTGATGTCAGAGACTTACCCTCTGAACCAAGTCCTGACCTCAGTCCCGCTTACCTCAGAGACATCTCTGCACTTAGGTAAGTCTTTCTCCCGACGTCAGTGCCTCTTACCTCAGTGCTGACTTCTTGGGTAAGTGCTTTAACACTTACGTCAGAGAAAACTGAACTGACCTCAGAGCAAATTGCACTGACCTCAGTGGAAAATTCACTGACCTAACACTTGCCATTTTTACCAGGGTTTGCATTAAGATTTTTCATCTGGATTCCCTTTTTAGGATGCCAGCTGTTATCCTGGGTCTTGAAGTCTCTTGATACCATAATGAAAAACATTTTTAAGCTGGCAGTTAAGTTATGCTTCACTTAAAATTTATTTTAATTACTAATAACTATGGTAAGATTCCCTAATTTTTTCTTACTGCCCAATTGAGAGAAATGCTTAAATTGTTGATATTTCTCTCGGATCAAAAATAATAAACATACTTAGTTACTTACTGTAGTATGTAATAGTTATTTTTGATCCGGGAGAAATACCTACATTTTATGCATTTCTCTCAATTTGGTCATGAAAAACAGTTAGGGAGTCCTACAACTATAATCTTAAACTTTAATCTTACTGTGAAAGATTTTTCATGCCTGCATTAAGTAAGTATGTAAATATATACAGAGCGAGTTTAAACTTTGATGTTAACAAATAGTTCCCCTTGACCAAGAAGTACTGGACCAAATTTCAAGTCTCTTTAGCTCAATTTG
The DNA here is from genome assembly GCF_918797505.1 of Bemisia tabaci. Lineage (NCBI taxonomy): Eukaryota > Metazoa > Arthropoda > Insecta > Hemiptera > Aleyrodidae > Bemisia > Bemisia tabaci. The sequence goes on along the minus strand of NC_092793.1, from coordinate 23,257,402 downwards.
TTCAAAAGGTACCAGGGTATTGTATGATGTTAACTCTGCTTTATATTTTAAAATGTAAGTGTTAACACTTGCAACCTTATATCCATCCAACGCAGTAGATTTACTTTCTTATGAAAAAGATATTTCCTGTGGAATTAGCAATGCTAAAATTCCATCCAGCAGGGAAAAAAAAGACTGCTCAAAAACATCAGGTAGTTAAATTCAAAATAGACCCACTTAGATCACACTGATGTCATAAAGGCTTCACTGTGTCTTGCAAAGAAATGAGCAAAGGCACAAATAAAAGAGAGGACCTTTTTATGAACAGTACTCTTCACCCACCTTAGAATGTCATGGAATTAATTCTTGAACTTGTCTCTGTTGCGGCTTCATTGTAGGAAGAACTCCTCTTCCGTTCCGGAGCTTTCCAAAAATACCAAGAACACCAGTGAATGCTCCCAGGTAAATATACTTTTGCTAATTATGTATGTAAAATACTTTCCTCTGTTGCCCCTTCTACTTTTTGGGCTTTTTAATCACATGCAGTTTTTCATGTCTCGGAGAAAATTTCACCCTCATAGTAAAATTCATTTTGCACTTGGACGGTGGCTTTTCTCTTTTTTAAGCATTCATCTGCTTGACTCTACAGCATAAATTAATTTTTTCGTGTCGGATTCGGGGGGACACACATCAATGCTGCAACTATTGTAAAAACATAAAAAGTTCCAAATTTTTTCCTCAAAATATCCAATTTTGCTTATAATTGTTAAAGAAAGAAGAAAAAAATTTAGCTATGTTTTGGACTCACTTGCACTTTCTTTATTAAAATGAATGCATTTCAAGGGCTCTGCCTTCATCATCAGCAATATCCTGCGACTCCAAACTTTGCAACATCATAACACAGAGAGATATTACAATTTTCTTAAAAATCCCCCAATTATACATCGTTAAGAATGAGCAACACTATGCAACAGAGAATTGAGGTGCATCACCAGCCCTTTAGAGAGTGATTCGATAGTCACTTGATTAATTCTGAACTGCTTTGGCTCTTCTCATCATAAGAAAGTGTCAGTGTTCTTGAGGCGCCTCTCTACCGGTACTTCCTATTTCCAGGAAAGTGCCTGTGAAACAATATTCTGCAGTGTCCGTTTGCATGCCTAGGCTTGAAGTTCATTATTTATTGTCCACAAAAGTTTCTTGGATGGTCAGAATTTACTGTATATTAATTGTAAGACAGAGAGAATAAAATAACACAGTCTGTTTCTACAATTAAAACATATTTTCTCTTCTTAGGTTTGTATTCATAGCCGTTCCTTAGTCAGGGTCTTTCCTGAGGAGGCCTCATATACTTAGTTTACATCATTGTGATTAAGGAAGATTTAAGAGATCCTCAACATAGCATCATGAAAAGGACATTTTTTTAAAATAAATCTCAAGTAAAATTCAAGAGTATGTACAACTTTGGGAATGGACCCTTAAAAGGGATTGTAATGACTTTTTTAAAAAGAATGAAGAATACACATCCAAGAAAAATATTGCTGGTTTAAAAAATGTTAAGGTAGGTTTGCACCTTGTGAATGTGGCATGAATTAATTTTGGTCTCGGATTCTGGGGGATACAAATGATCTATGCTGTATTTTTTTTGAAAACTAAGCGCCAAATTTCGCTAATAATTTTTTTCAATAAAGGAAACATAGATAAAAATTTGTGCTATCATTCTCATGAAAGTAGCGCTCAATTGCAAAAAATAGTTAAGTTAAGGTGCTTCATTTCTTCATGAAACAAGAGAAAAATGTTTTATTTCATTATTGTTTTTGTTTTCTTTGTTCACAGTATCCCTGGAGCTCCAAAATTTGATCATAAAGTTAATTGCAAAATTCCGGTAAGTTCTAGCTAATTTGTTAGAGCACACATTTATGCTCGAATTATAGCCTTTTTTTCCAAGTTTTTTCTTCTTGCTCTGTATTATGTGCATGGTTCAGTAAAGTGGAGCCGCTCCTAATCTTTACTTTTCTAAGTTTTTAAATTTGGAATCCGTGAATGAGTTAATGTTACCGCAGGCTTCTGTGTTCACACACAATCTCTGTTCAGCATATCCATACATAAGTATTTTTAAACGTAGAATTGAATTTTTATGTCAGAGAGTCGACTTGGCTTGAGGCCGATTTTAGGTTTACGGAAAATTGATATTTTCTTGGGACTGAAGTTAGTCATTATTGTTTCACGCAAAAATAAATGCACCTACAATGACTAGATCATATTGATTTTCACATCTTTGCACTTATGGAATTGATATGTAAAGTCATTGAATGAATACATTAGTATATCTTGTCCCTGCAATTTTTTATGGCAAAGCGATGGGTTTTCAGGATTAGTTTGCTTACTTTCAATGCATGAATGAATAAAGCATCGGACATGGCTGAACTTCTTTGTATGACAAAATGCTAAAAATAACAAAATAAAGACATATTTAATGCAATTGCAATTATAGCAAGTCAATTTTCTTTTCAATAATATAACGGGATTTAGCACTGGTGATTTAGCTATTACAGCCCCAAAATACCTTTGAATTGACTTTATTTTCCAGGATCTTGACGTATCTTTCTCTTTTTTGGCTCAAACTACTCAGTAGACGCTGTTCTTCAAGAATCTGATAAAATTTTGCTTGAGGCAGATCAATAAACTTAAGCTTGTTCGCATGGCCTTATACGATCACAATACACGGTCTCGTCGAGGTGCGTGGTTGACCTTGCAGTGTTGGGTCGTGAATTCCCCTCATGTGCTGCTTACCTATATTAAAATCTCTGAAAATGAAAACTAATGATGTATGCGTCAGTGACGTGCCTTATTAACACATGGCGTTGGAGTTCACTTCTTGTTTTTCTTTTCCTTCCTCTCCTTACCATTGCCCTATCTTCCTTTTGCAAAACCCAGAGCAATGGTTGTATAACATACTCTAGAAAATTGAACTGAATAGGAAGATAAAGATAAGTTGTATTTCGTCGGTGAGTAAAACAAGCTTATCTTATCTTAATATCTCCAGCTGTTCACCCATCTATTTTGAAGGAAATCTCTCAGTCATCACTGATTTATCAGTGTAAGACAGTGCATCCTGGTTGGAAGTTCAAAACAAAAGTAAATAAAAGTAAGTACAAAAGGCACCTTTCTTTTCTGCAATGCCAATACAAGGATTATCCAAAGTTCTTTTTGACTCCCACAATTTCAGCTTCAATTTTTTATATTAGTTAGCCTTTTTGGATAAATCGGTTTCAAGAGAAACCAGCTTCAATGCAATGATTTAACTCTCTTTCTTTTTCTCTGCAGCATGTGTTCATCTACTCATGTCAGGTTAAATTGCATACACTGCATTAATTTTATTTCATTCTCTCCCCATAAAATTAGGTTTGTAGCTAATTATCAACTTGGATGATATCAATGAGTGAATGGGCTCTTTGACAAGGTATGAAGCAAAGCATTACACAAATAATTTTCTCTTCAAAATTTCCCTGGCAAAACGAATTGCACCACAGAGAGTGTAGAAGCAAACTACTAAACAAGCTATAAGTGTTTACAATTAACATGGGTTAAATAGCAAAAGTACGAATGATGTCATTTGTATAATTTATCTTCCAAATGTTCTGTGTTTGAAATACATGTTAATTCCTTATTTAGGAGTTGATCTCTGAAATCCTTGTTGTGTGAATCGTATTCTACGTGAAATTTAGAAGAGAAAATTTGTGAGTTTTTCTCTGGTGGCTCAATGTACAGACTCTCAAAACGATTCAATTTGATCATTGATCTCTGTATCAAAATCACTTTATTCTCCGAATGTTCAGATGTTAAAAAATGTTGTGAAGAGAAATCTTTGCAGCAAATCCATTTATCTCAGAAACTGACCGAAGAAAATGTCCAACCAATATTCTAAACTGAGAAGGTTATACACGAGGAGTGTGTTGCTTCTATTCTAAGTTCCCTAAATTTTTATGGGAATAAGTAAGGAACTTTGGTCCCAACATCCAATTCACTGGGAGGTGGGAATACGGTGTAGAGGTTGTAATGCAGTGTAGAGGTGGTCTTATTAACAATGAGCGTTTCACTTTTAAAAGGAATTATGTGAAAATGAATTAAAGCACAAGGAACTGTGGGCATAGGGTTTGCAAGTTACATTCCTTTTACGAGGCTTTTCAGTAATATATTTCTGTTTGTTGCATGTAACTTTCTCTAACCTTTCTTGTTTATTTCTCAGATTCTGCAACGTTCGAAATCTTGCGTATCTATGAGAAGATCTGTCTTCACAAGTACTCCACTGAAAGATTCTTCTGGCTCATTAATCCTTGGTCTCTCACCTATTGTACCACAAAACGCTCCACAACCTCCTGTAATAATTCCCTCTCAAGAGCTCAAACGTACAAGTAAGTTTTTCTTTCAATTTTTGGTCTTTTTTTTCTACCTAAATACCCAAGTAATACAGTTTTACACTCATCACCTGAGCTGCAGTCACAATTGAGTATAGCATCAGTTGCCACTCATACAGAAAGAAACAAATGCATTATGGCGTAAGCTACCTGAGTGATAGTACACTGAATTTTAAAGGTTCTTCTAGTATCTACTCTATGGTGAGCCAAAGCAGTGAGTTAGTCGAGTGATACCCTTGATAAAGACCTTCTTCGATCAATTAACTCAAAGAATTACCTAGATTCCTGCACAAGAGAATAGCTCAGTTGTAGCTTCCAAAGAAGTCAACTCCTAAATAAGATAGAGTCAGGCAAAAGGACTCTTCAAGTAGAAAACTAGAGAAAAAAAGGTGATAAACATACCATACCACAGGATAGACGAGATCATGTTATATCATTTGAAGCAAAAAAGGCCCATAAAGCCCAAGGATGCACTACCGAGAAAAACGGAGTTTTGAGAAGAATGGGGTGAAATTTGCCTGCCTTTAAAATAATTCACTTTAAAAGGTTATAACATCATTTGAAACAAAAAGTATGGTTTAAAATTTGGACCCAAGATTTGTCAGAGTATTAGAAAATTCAAATGCATGTAAAAATTGGAAATAAATTTTTCTGACCTCAAATTAGTAACATTACTTGTGTGCTGACCTTATTTTTGGATGATTTAGAAGATTAGCCATCAAAATTTTGATTCTATCCCAAGTGCTTTGACCCATCTTGAACATTATATTTTTTAATAGAATAATTACCCGTACAAAAAAAGCTCTAAACCTTGTAAAACTCTTGCGCTCGTAAATTGTTAATGTTGCGTACGCGTCGTGCTGTCTTCACACTCTGGCATCCTCAGTGCAACTCCTCATCTTATTATACTGAGGATGCCAGAGTGTTGATTTGGCAAAATGTGTATGCAACATTAACAATTTACTCCCTTGTGAGTAAGTATTTGTTAAGTGCCTTTAATGATCTTTTCTCGTTCATTAGCCTTATACATTCTGAAATTGGAAATCATAAAAGATAAAATGAGGCTCGAGCTCATTTACCAAATTTGTATAATTTTGGGGATCTCTCAATTTTTGAAAATCTAATTGTTGTATTTTAGGGTTAAAGGACATTTATCGTCATACTTACTCTCGCAACTATCAATCGCTTCAAGAGAGACCAAACAACATGATTCAACCAGGTGTTGGTCCATCTTTTTGTTTCAAAAACTTCTTTGAAGTTTCATCTGGCCGGATTTAACTTGAGCTAGCTTAGCTGCATTACAAGAGTTGCCTAATTTTCTCTTGTGTTTAGAACTAGTCACCGCTGTTAAATTCTGTATGAATTTACTCTAAATTATGACAAATACCTACATTTACATTTTCAAGTTACAGTGTCGCTTAGTTTTCTCTCTAAATATAAAACATCAGAGGAAATTATGTCAAATCCGTCCACTTATTACATACCTTGAAAGTAATGCATTTTTTCCATTTTAGCAGCAGAGCGCATAGCTCGAGTGGACTCAAATCTACCATTGAAATCATCGGTGAAGAAATATCCATCTCTTCTACCAGGTATAGTTTTTCCCCATTTTTTCCCATGATATATTTTATGTAAATTCTTTTGGAGGGAAAACCATTTGCTATATGTTGTACCCGAAACCTTCAATTAGTACCTTCTGGTAGTAAGTACTATCTAGTGCCTTCAGTTTAAACACAGTCCAACTGAAGTCAATTGCATCTTAAAAGTTTTGGATGCATCTTAGAATATGCAAAACACACTTGAGAATTCTCAGTTTGCCTAAGCGTTTAAAATTCCCATTCTACTCTCCACATGCCTCCATGAAATTGAGCATGTAGGTAGCATACTATCTGTCAGCTAGAATATACAGTACGGCTGTATCATATTTCAAATAGAAAGCAGCTCAATCACAATGCACAATTCCCATCATAGCAATATAAGGGTTAAAATGTCAAGTGTCCTTCTGTTTACAAAGAAGGTACATACCAATTTCAGGAGTATTACACTGTATTGTTATTCCTGAGCAGTGGTAGCCTAAACCTCAACTTTAAGTATCCCAAGGGTGAATTGTCATGTGTAATTTGATTTTACAAGGCACTTCATTACACTGAATATTGCAAAAAAAGTTCTAAAGAAATTCCTCTCTAATTCTTTTGGAAGAACCATACTCTTAATATTGCAATGGAATTTTCTTATGACGTTGGTAGAACCATGGCTGTGCATTTTCCATACCTACTTCATAATAGGTTCAAAATCAAACTAATGAACATGATACATAAATCAGTCACGCACGGAATCAACACACTGTATTTGAGCTTACTACAATTCATGTTTTAAGAATATTTCTATATATTTTTTTCCAGATGAATCTGTGATTCCAGATGTGCCTGCAGCCGACATCAAACATACCACTTTTGTTAAAACAACAGGAAACTTTGTTTCAAAACAGACTGTTCAGTCAACATCAAAAGAACAAGCTGCAACTTCCACTGTAACATTGAAAACTGTAAAACCATCAAGGGCACGGATTACAAAATCTAAGACCTCCAGCTTTAATCCTTTACAGAGCTCTGACGAGAACAATCGCAATGAAACTGTAATCTTTGTTGGAGACAAAAATATCATCGCCAATGAAAACATACTGAAACCAGCATCAGTTGTCCCGCAACAAAAATCCATCGCAAAAAAAATTGATGAAACCATCAACCTCAGTTTGGATATGCAGCTTAGGAATGGTACAACCAACAAGGGCCTGCCACTGATATCTAACAATGAGAATGTTGCTGCAAGTTCTAGCCAAGGTGAATCATCTAAAGTCAAGGTAACAATGGAAACAAAAAGAGGAAAGAAAAAAGATAAGAGTCAAACTGGAAAAACCAATGAACCACCAAAAGAGGCACTGTCTGAGATTATCAGTCAGTCTGTTCGGCAAGAACCAGAAGGGAATCAAACAGGTGGTGTTTCAAAGCCAAGAAGAAGACAGAAAAAGGATGAAACTATTCAAGGTCCAGTCCAAAGCATGAAAAATCCAGAAAATGTCAAGATCAGGTCTTCACGTAGAAAAAATGGAAAAAACACTGTACAGGTCGATTGCGCAATAGATATGGATATCGTAGAAAAAGAAGCAGAACACAAATTGGAAGCCTTGTCTCCCTCCACTGCTGAAAATGTCTCCAATGCTCATGAAGCTGGAGCTTCTAGTGAAACTGCTGACTCAAAATTACTGGCAAACGTCACTACGAGGAGAAGGAAGACTGCAGAGCCGGCAAATGAGGTACCAGCTAAACGTCCTCGGAGTGAGTTGGTAGGTCAAGCTGAAAAAGATACAAAGAAGTCCAAAGAAAGAAAATCAAGCCGTGTTGCTGGAAAACTGGTAGCAAGACGCACCAGAAGAAAAGTAGAAAATCAGCCCATGGAAGAAAGTTCCAAAGAGAATGATGTCTTGAAAGACGCAGAAACAAAAGATGTTAATGGGATGTGTGTCATAGCTCTCTCTGAGAGAGGACAAAACATGGAAACAACCAGCAATTCTGAAAAACCTAGAACTCGAGCTGCAAGGAGCAAGAGAGGAGAACTTGCTCCATCAAATGACCAAACAGAAGTGAATGATGATCTCACACGAAATACTAGATCAAGGGTCGCGTTTGAAGCAGAGGTTTCAGAGCAACGTTATGCCAAGTCTAAGAAGGGAAATCTAGCAAGGAACCGCACTCCGGATGAAGACTGTCTCCCTAGTTCAACTTCTGTTTTAGATAGACCAAAAGCCAAAACACGGCCGTCACGCTGTGATGCAGACAGTGCAGAAGTTGGAAACAGTAATCGTTCCCGGAGAGGTTAGTCCATCAATGCTAATTATCTTTTTTTAAGTTTTGCACGTGAAGAAAGAATCATGCTACATTTGTGAACAAGCTGTAAAATACAGGGAAGGAACGTAATAATGAGGAAAATATCAGAAGAATTGAAAGTATCATACAGTCAATCAAAATTTTCTACCTTCCCAAATCTTATCAAAGATTATGTGCATCTATTTTATTTTTTTGGGAGTCTGTAAAAATAAAAATAATGAGGCAAGCATTTCAAATTGTAAAAATTAAGAAATATTATGAAAAATGTCAGAAATCTTAAACACAGAGAAATACTTGTTGCTCTGGGTTATGATCCAAAAGTGTCCATCCTTAAGGATTTATTGAATTCATATTGTGTTGATGCCCTTTTAAACAAGATCTAATCATTGACTTTTTTCCCTTTTTTTCTAGCTGCCACAAATCTCATTTTAACAAATGATATGAAATTGTCTGAAGTCAGTAAGTATAATAATTATCTTCTTATAAAGAAATGATACATAGACGCAGAAATATAAAATATAAAAGAATGAATTTATATACATTCATTATAATTTATTTGATAAATTTGTTTAAATATTGTTAATTAATAATTCATATTTTTAATAAAGCCTATAGACTCATGGCACAATTTCTTATTTGACGGAGGAATTGTGGCTTAACCGTATGTACCATTCTTCCAGGTAACTTATTCAAACACGCAGATCCTACCCATTTGACTCTTCATATCATACATTAAAATTAAGATATCTCCTTGAAACTTTGTAGGTAAACTTTTGATGTCATGAGAATTTGAATCGTCTAGGTAATGGTTAGAAAGGACGTATGCTTGTGTTCCCTTTTTCCAGCAATCAAGTCCATTTTGAAAAATTGTTCTTGAGTGTCTTGGTGGTCATTAGTATGAACAGCTTGTGTCAAGCTGACTACTTACATGTTCTTGGACTATCTCAGGGGAAAAAATGGGCTGAAAACTCCTGGAGACACTTGAGGCCCTCTTGTTAGATGCTTTTACTTCAATCTGAGGGAGGAAAGGTTGCTATTTTCTGTCTGACAAGTTCATATATTGAACTGCAAAAATCACTTTGTTTTAATCTGTTTTCTTTCTTTTCAAGTCTAAACTTTGTATTCTTTTCCTTTTTGCAGAGACATTTTGGAACCAAAAAGTATCGTATCATATTCATAACACACGCAGTGAAGATCCCTCACATAAGTATGCCTCGTTGGCGCTATTTCAGCATGAGGACAGTAAAATTCAATGCGGTGTATTAGAGATTCCCCCTCAAAATTACAAGCCAGAGCAAAAACACCGCCGTGATTTAGTGAGTAGAGTTGCTGATTTTATCTTTTAAATTATTAAGGCTAGAGCTAACTACAGAATTGATATCAAAATGTCTACAGTTCGGATTTTACAGTTAAAATTTGTATCAGAAACTCTAGACAGCAATGGAATCCAGAGGTGCAGAGTTTCTAAGTGCTGACTGTTTTCCAAGATCTGTTGTTTAAGCCTCACAGCCATATTTTCGACTTCTCCTATGACCAAATGAAGGATTTTACGGCTAAATGTTTGATCTCATGGTGAAATGTGCAATTATTTGTCTCATTTTTCAAGGCGTTAAACTAAAACAAACAAAAATTATGGGATCACTATTTCTGACTTATTCACAAAAGCTCTCATCTGCTTTGGAAAACTAATGGCCAACAAATAGCTAGAAGCCAGGAAGTATCCAATATCTGAAGCCATATCTGTAAAAACAGCGGATATTAAACATCCGCCATTTTGAGGGATAATGTCTTTTAAGAATCTGCTAACCTTCCACAGTGTTTGTGCTAAGTTTCAGACTTCTGGTCTGGTATAATTTTTTTTCAAGATGTGAATAAAAAATCAAGTGATATCTAGAAACAGCAGATGTCAGAATTCATTGAAATAATAAATTTTGAGCTAAATTATTCGCTGAAGCTCATTAATTTCGTTAAGGATTGTATATGTAAGCACATCACAACAGCAATAAAAGTTAAAAAGACCTACTGTACGTGGGTCCTTGGGAGATGGTACCCCTATTATTAGTTTTTTATTTAAAAGACTGATAATATAGTTTGTTCCTTATTTTTTTTTTTGAAGTTACCGAATATTTATTTTTTTAAAAAAAAAAAAAAAAAAACCATTAAAAAACTTGACAGTAATTACAATTTGCTCAGTATCAATCGCTCTACATACCTCTCTTATAATTAGCTAGGTGGTTCATTTTATGCCTTTAAAAAATAATGTCTCTGTAAATACAGCAGATGTGGTCTTTTTTCAAAATCACTGTACCTTGTTTACATTTGCTTTAAATTTAAATTTCTTAGGCTTATTTTTTAGAGGAGGATTCGTTCTGTAATGAATTCCTTGGCCAAACCCTATTTGCTGCACGGTCATCGAAATGCATAGCTTTCAAAATTTAAAACGTGATTTTCTCAAAACTTAAGAACGCAACATCCGCTGTTCTCACACAGGTATAAGGAAAGAAAATAGAAAAATAGTAGAAAAAGTAGCAGAAATAGTAGTCATTTATTGCAAAATTTTGTTCAGTCGCAGATAGGGTTTCATCAAGCGAAAAAAGCTCTGTGGTCACCGACTGTTTGTGTGAGTTATTCATGCCAAAATTATCGAAATTTTGAATCATCTAATGTGCAGCTTGAGTAAATTTTGTCATGACTAGTTACCATGTATGAGCGTCCTTCCTTATTCTCTCCTCAGTTCCTTCTTTCTTTTTTCTTCCTCTTTTTTTCGGGCAAATGCCCATCTCCTCCCTGAATCCGCCTATGATAAAAAAATCTCAGAATTCAGCTGGCGCCAGATTTCCTGGAATTTTGCACCTAGCACTTTCTGCCTTCACTGCATTGATGCACCTTATGAGCTCACAATCTCACTTGGCAACTGATATAAACTTTTTTTGTTTAGATGTTAACCGTCTTGGATGGGACTTGTGATGTCATAGTTAATGGAAAACATCAAAAATTGGATTTTGGTTCCGTCATGGTACTTCCCAAAGGTAATCATTGAGTTTTTAGATTAAGTTCAGCCCTCAATAAGACTCCCGTTTTAATTGGATTTTGTGGAATGGCTAAAGTTTTACTCAAGCCCCCAAACTAGGACTGTGCAAACACTCAAAAGATTCTAACTAGACAGCCTATTTGAACAAGAAAGGAAGATACCCTGGAGTTTTCCCATACAAGAATGTAAGGCGACTCTCCTTTCCTTAGGCTTTTGCCTGGAAGATTTCTGCCGTTTTCTCAGAGAGTGTACCCTTCAGGAAGCCTAAAGTGCAAAAAAGAAAAAAAAAAAATAATTTGAAAATTCCGTTCTTACACTTTTCTACCGAGTGGTTTCCATTGCTTCTTGTCTCTTTGTGAGGCCGGTAGGCCCAGAAAAAATTTGAGGAAAATGTTGAGTTTTTAAAAAATGTACTGAATTTGGAACCCATTAAAACAAAATTTGTTTTGTTAGAATTCATAGGAACATTCAGGAAATTTTGCCTGCGGGGTATAGCAGAAACCAGCCTAATTGAAAGGAAAAAATCCAAGAGGCAGTTTTGTTCAAAAGTCAGATAATCCATAAATTTTGGAGTCAGAGAAGTCTTGGAAAACCGGAAGTGAGGAAATTATGGAAAGCCTACTGTCGGTGGTCACATTTTATCCTGTTTTTTTATTGTTTGTTTATTTATAGTTTTGAGTGGTAGCAAAATTAATGATATTATTTCATTCCTAAAGTATCCTTCTAAATCCTTGATGAGATCAGTCGGTAGTTTTTGGATTTGCATCAAACTGTTATGTGCCTAATTTTTTACATTTCATTGTTTTCAGGTTCGTTGTATGGGATCAAAAATATCGGCTTGAAAACTTGTAAAATACTGTTTACGATGATGCCTGCCTTAGTACCTAATTTATCTAGTGCTTAGTCACCTATTTTGTGCCAGATTTTGGAGTCTGAGAAGTCTCAGAAAACCGAAAATGAAGAAATTATGGAAACCCTACTGTCTGTGGTTACATTTTATCCTGTTTTTTTATCGTTTTGGGTGGTTGCAAACTTAATGATATTATTTCATTCCTAAAGTACCCTTCTAAATCCTTGATGAGATCAGTCGGTAGTCCATGGATTCTTATCAAACGGTTATGTGCCTAATTTTTTACTTTTAATTGTTGTCAGGTTTGTTGTATGGGATGAAAAATATCGGCTTGAAAACTTGTAAAATACTGTTTACAATGATGCCTGCCTTAGTACTTAATTTATCTAGTGCTTAGTTACCTATTTTCATTGGTCAATTCCCGTAGATTTCCGTACACGGCCGATTTTTTTCATTACGGTTTTAAATTTATTTTTGTATTATTGTTCACACTTGTCCTTACAGTATGTATATTCCTCATTTTTAAAAAGTCAGATTTTATAGTGTGAATTGTAAAAATTTTGTGAGAGTGTGTACACAATTTTAATTAGGAAGACAAAAATGTTTGTCTTCTCTATCACAGAAAAACTGTGTATTATGAGCAATGCCTGTTTCAAAAAAGAGTGCATTTCCTGTCATTTATACTCTCTATTTGGCTTAAAACATGTATTTTCCAAAAACAGCCAAACAGTATTTTGATGTAAATTATGATGTTTTTACAATTCGTTTTAATACCTGTGATAAGTATATTTTTTTGCTTGAATACTCTTTTTAACAATTAAAAGTCTATGGTCAAGTGATTACAGCTGAGTTCTTGCATATGTATCCTCTCTTAAATCTCATCCCTTCATCTCAAAGCATCTTTTATTACTCTTCTGACTCTCATATGAGAGTGATATGTATCTTTTGTTTTTCGTTAAGGCTTTAATAATAGTAGAAAAACGATTTCAAAAACGAGAGAAAATTCAATTGAGTTTGTAAGTAAACTAGTCTCTGAAAAATGCAGAACGCATGACAGATGAAATAAATATGTAGTTACAAAATAATTTATTATTCTCTTAAAAGTGGAACAAGAAGTAAATTTACACAAGGTTGAAAATATATCAGTTTGGTCTTTTATCCTACTTCCATTCTTCCAACCAGAATAGATTGTATTCGAATTTATGTTGATTGGGTTGAACCTCATAGTTTGGCGGTAGATAATAATGTTTCATCCGAACACTCAGTTTGAAAGTCTAAAATTGACGGAACTATCACCCTTTAAAATTCCTGTATATCCTGATAGATGACATAATCCTCAACAACAGTCTACACTTACAATAATTTCTTACATGTTTATCTTAAAAAATATGGGAACGGGCAACTAATGAAAATTGTATTCATTTCTAAAAGAAATGATTCTGGGAGAGCACTGTAGTGTGCCATGGAAGAAAACATTTTTCATTGTGTATTTCTGACAGTGACGTCTCATGCCTAGTAGAATATAAGCATGAAGAATTACACAAGACAAACAACTGTAGTTTAGTATGCAGAAACTTATCATTCAGAAAGATATAATTCAATTTTACCTACAACAATCCACCGATGAAACACAATTGATCCATCAGGGTGGTTCAGAAATACGAACCTTTAAACTGGGACTACAGAATAGATAAAGTTTAAAGAAAAATTTTTTACTGATACTGTATATCTTTTTTATAACGACAATAATATTTCTAAAATTTCCAACAAAACTCTGCTGCATTGCAAAATGTTCATAAAAATAATTTTTCTTTGGCTTGATGTCTACAATCAAAATGGGTCATTGATGCATTTGTTGAGTTGCTAATTGAAATGAAGGCAGGATTCAGATTACAAAATTTTCACGCAGCCCAAGGGCTGTGATTAGCCTGCTTCAAGAAATAGGCTGATTCTGACTAGAATACCTCATAACAAGAGGGAATAAAACAACAAACACTAAACCTCCTTTGTTGAATAAAGATAATGGCCTCAAAACAGAGCATAGCAACAAATCAATGGTGTAAGTCGGCAATCACATAACTCGTTTTACGGTGTCTGAAAATCTCCACCTCTATATTATTTTTTTAAAGGAGAACAAATTGACATCATTCTTTGAAATTTATGCAGAATTTTTTTCGCACAGAGAAGAAAAATCACGGCAGTTTTAAAGAATTGCCGTTGAGTAGTTTCCCATTCAAAAAATAAAGTATGACAGGAAGTCTGCGACATGCAAACCGAGTTATGTGATTGCCGACTTACACCGTCGATATGCCTTTTTCTGCACATTCTTTCCAAGGAAAAAATTATCATCATTATTTTTCTTTTTCAATGTCTCCAAGGGACAGTGTAAGAAATTCGGGTTTTGAGTGGGTATCAGGTATTAGGCGGATAAACTTGCTCGTTAATAGTATTAGTTTATAGTTTAAGGATCGCTGGAGTTCCTCCTTTTTTTGGATTTACAATTAAATGAGAAGTAGTATCTTTGGTACTCTGGTTTTAAATTTTTAAGTACACCAATAATCTTAATCTCTTTACTTTCAGTTCTATCCCATGCTTTGACTGTAATTTAAAACAGCGCATGCTCAGGTGGTCAACAAAAATCACTGATCACTTCATCACGGTGATACATTAAGTCTTGAGGCATGAATTAACAGTTAGAATAATTCCCCTTACTTCATTCTTTCGTTTTATCATGTTTCAATTTTATTGTAAAGTGTGAGGAGAAATCTCTGCAAAATCAGGATCCAAAGACCTGAGGATGAGCATATAAATACTAGAAATGGGCATTGTCTCAGCTTTTAGTAAGTTTGAGGAGATCAGGATAAAAGAAGAAACATAGGTAATACATTTGCTATTAGAAGTTTGGACTGCTTCAGCCTTAAGAGCAAAGCATGATTTTGTCTGAGGCCCCCCCTCAAAACCCGGATTTATGACATTTTTCACATTGTTTCTAGGGTGCACTAGAAAAAAGAGATGAAATGGTATACAAAATTTCTTAATAATTAATGGAAAAAATGCCAGCGCTCTTGAAGGCAGTAACTTGGAAGCCCTTTTTGAAAGTCTATGTAAAATAATCTTCATTTGATCTTTAATTCAATCCGTAAAGTTTGATCTGCTCGTCATTTAGTCCGCAATATTTGTTCTCCACAATTAGCTTGATATATTTTACAGGTGTGAAGGAAATTGTGGGACAAAGCCATACTTTATTACTGGTGTGAGGTTTTCTGATATCCTGAAAAAATATAAATAAAATCAATGCTGATGTTTATTTTACATAAAGTGTTTTAAACTGGATTTAATTTTCGGTACATTGCTTTTCTTCATAAATAACATGGCGTTCTCCTTCATCGCAATGGGCCTGTTGCAAATTTTTGCCAGAGCAAAAATAAGAGTTGTTCCTGATAGATAATATCTCTAAAATCACGATGAGCGCATCGGTAAACTCTGAAATGCACTCCTAACTTCACAATCTGCATATGAAATTTGCGTTTTTTTAAGCTTCCTGCTTCAAAAAGGATACTACAGTACAGCTTAACATTTCATTAGAGGAGTCGTTCCATTCAATCCCTGCTCAACATAGCCGACGCTTCCGCGCGCAAGTTGAGGAAGGCCCGAGATCAATCAAGGCGGATATCTATCAACGCGAGAAAAATTTGAATGTAAACACGCCAATTGTTATCAGGGGGTTAGAATCATCGTCTCGTCACATGTGTTTTGGCAGATCGGCATTGGCTATGTTGAATATCACGTAGGATTCTTCTGAACAGGGGTTGGATGGAATGACTCCTCTAACGAAATGTTCACCTGTGCCATGGTATCGTTTTTGAAGCAGGAAGCTCGAAAAAACAGAAATTTCTTTTGCAAATTTTGAAGTAAGGAGTGCATTTCAGACTTTGCCGATGCGCTTATTGTGATTTTTGAGACACTTCCTATGAGTAACAGTTCATACTTTTGCTCTGGCAAAAGTTTGCAACAGGCCCATTGGTGGCCAAAGTGAAAAACTACATATCTTTACTGCGGTGTTTCAAGATTTCCGCTTAACTTAACTTTTTCAAAGAGAAACAAGCCATCTTTATGACTTGAAAATCCAGAACATTCGGCTAACAGAAGAGAAAAATCAAAGAAGGTTTCGAAAGATTACTTTGGCTGGTTTTCCATGGAAAAATTAGAGTAAGACAGGAAGTCTGCAATGTTGCAAACGGAAATGCTTTGACTGTCAATATGTTTTTTGATACTTTTTAGGTACTTATTCAAATTATTTGTTAATCCCTTGAAACAAATTAAAACGGAAATGTTGCAAGGAGCGAGAAGTTACGATTTATTAAGAGTATCCTATGGAAAATTTTGCAAAAAGAAAGACAGTACCAATTATTAAAAAGTACAGAATGGCCCAATAAATTTAAAAGAAAAAGCTTTTTATTTCCAAGCTGATTTATTTAAAACGAGATTTTGGAGAGACTAGTATTGTTTGTTAATTACTTAAAACACTGCTCTCTATTTCTGAATTCTCCTTCCATTACCTCAGCTTGAAATATTTTCTTTAAGATTACATAACACTGGGGCTTAGTAACTGTCTATCATTATCAGTATTGTTTAGAGAATCTGGAGCACAAATTTTAATTTCCCCTAAAAAATTGAATCATTTGAAAATGGACCTTTACATAGTACTATACATGGCTCCTTTCTCTTGATGAGTCCATCATGGACTAAGCAACTGTTGACCTCCTTTCCCCTTATGCATTAGATCTCTGCTTCATGAACAGTTCAAAGTTGATCTTTCTTACATTGCATATTGAAAAAGGCATAGAAAGTGAGGATTTCACTTACATTTCAGTCTTAGGCTTTAGAGTAAAGTTGGCTCGATTGACATTGGCGATAACTTCCACAGGTCGAATGGATCCAAAGAAGTCCATGATAGACACTTTATGCGGATCTCGGGGAAATAAGTCTTTCCGCACACCCACAGTGGAGATGCATAGTTTTTTCGGACAAACCGCCAGCTGAAAAATGGGTAAATAACTGAGTAAGCTACAAAATTGCATTAGAATTGAGTACAAAAAAGAAAGAAAACTTGTACATTTCAACTTCCGGACAAAGAGTGCTTTCCACAGCTAACTGCTTAGAGGTTAAATTAGAATTAGAACGAACCAAAGGGCAAAAATATAACGATGAGATGTCAACAGTAGAGTATTCTTGTTTGTTTACTGCTGGTTGACAGTGGCATCATTTCAATTTCAAATTCACCTTGTAGGTTGAATTCTCAGTAGGTAGAAGAGATAGTGGAAACTTCATACTACCAACAGGATAAATCAAAATTTTTGACTGAATTACTGTCAAAGAGAATTTTGTCTTGTGTAATGCTAATTTTTAGGCTATAAAAAATTGAGCTCTTGAATCATTATAAAAATTTGAATTTAACTTACAAATTCACCCATTGTTTTTGCACTGTTGGGATGAACTTTTTCTAGGAACGCAAGTGCATAGTAAGTGTATCGGTCTATGATGTAAACTCCAATGGCTGGATCAACATGATGCTGAAACAAAATGAAGACTTTAATTGGTGCAAATTTTCATCATTTCATAAGAACCTAAACTTTAAAAAGTTAATGACAAAAGCATAAAAGCCCTTGTACTATTGTCAGTGATAAAGAGGACACTTGGAGTGTAAAAAAGAATTCCTACCAACTCAATAACACGGAAAGCAAAAGAAACAATTACAAAAGGGATGGTGGAGGGAGTCTCCTAACGCACTCTTAAAATCTATCAACTTGTTAGGCATTGCGGATAAACAATGCAACCTGCGTGACATAGCAAGGCATACTGTGCTTTCAGGTGGGGGGAATGACATACCAGTACCACGCCTTATTGAAGTTGGTCATTTACTACATTTCACAAAGAAGATAATAATTGTCCGAAAATTAACCCTCAGGTAGCAATGGGTCAGTTGCGCTGGTCACAAGATCGTATTTTTATGCTTGATTCTTGTAGATTGGCTGAATATAATAAGATCTGTCCATACCGCAACTCTCTGTGTTCAACATTAACCGAGATATCGCCCTTTGAAAAGTCAGGTTTTTGACGTCATCCACCGCAGCAGTGACACCCTAGGTTTCTTCATCTTTTGTTTGATCAGTGATGGAGAGGATGCAACGCGAAACTTCAAAGACGTTAAACGTAAACAAACTCTAGAAATAGATGGATTCGCACTTTAAAGATCTTCTTATCAGGAGATAATGCACTCGCCACGAAGAGATTAGGTGGTTAGTCAGTTCACCTCAGTTCGTCTATGTTTAACATCGTTGGAGTTTTGCCCTGCTCCCTCTGCATCACTGATCGAATAAAATAGGAAGAAACCAAGGGTGTCACTGTCGCGGTGGATGACGTCAATAACCTGACTTTTCGAAGGGCGATATCTCCGTTCATAACGAACGTAGAAAATTGCGGTATGGACAGATCATATTATATTCAGCTAATCTACAAGAAGCAAGCATCAAAACACGATTCAGTGACCAGCGCTGACCCATTCAAAGTTCAAGGAAAAAACAAGGAATTCTAGAAAACTACTGTTTAAATTTCCAGCGATTTTGTCAGTTTTTGGAACAATTCACTTTCAAATATATAAATCATTATTGATAATGAAAATCATGACTTCAACTTTGACACAATGTTCTAGAGAAAATTAGAAAATGTTAGGGGTTTTAAACTGCAAATTGATATTATTGACCGCGCAAACCACTGACCTGAACGATTTAAGTTTCCACTTGAAGGCACATTTTGCCCTGCTGCTTCACATTTCATGCTAAGAGTAATATCACTGATAAAAAGTGGAAAAAAATTCTAAGGTAAGAGAAAAAACTGCGGTCGTTTTTGAGAATTCTGTTATCTTTTCTTGGAAAATTTGTAGGCATTGATTGAAAAACTTGTAAAGGAATGGCATTGCCAAAATGTTGCAGACCTGTGCTATTATTGAGGCCATTTAAAAAATATTTAACGCTGAATTTCGGTTTTTTTCGACCCCCTCCCCCTCCAAACGCTTTCTTGAATGGCACATGACTAAGAATTAGAATTTCTTTTTAATTTTCTTCAACAGTTATTTGTGAGCAATTTTTCTTCCTAATGATTAGAAACAGACGCATTGATGACATAAAATGAACTTTGATTGATGTTTTGATTGAATAAAGCGAATTGTGAAAACTGGTGATTTAATGCTTACTGATAAGGAGTCTTCACCAACGAGACTACTTGCAACAGCAAGTATGTTTGGAGAATAGAATTTTTCATACATGGAGGCTGCTTGACAAGTGTCAATCATGAAAAACACCTCATTATACCTGTAAACAAAACAGAGAGACGGTTCTAATAGGAGTAATGTTCGAATGGGTTTTTTGAAAATACTTTTGGCACATTGAATGAGGCCATAACATGGGATTTTACTGAAGATAACTTAAAATGCTAGAAAAACAGAATATTTTTCAATAAAATTTGGTAATCTGATTTATTACTTATTTCATCATCTTGATTCTCTGAGATTATCTTGTGCACGTTTTCAAACAGTTTTGTGCAATCTTAGAAGCAGATACAATTGCAATGGTTTTACCTTCTTTTTTGCCACATTTGCTCAAGAGCATCTGCAAGTTCTTGACTGGTGACTTCCTCCGAGTCTTGAAATTTGAGAAAACCATCACCACCATGACCTGTCAGGTAGACTAGAATATTGCTTCCTTCATCCGTCAGTAATTGCTTTGATCTGGGAGTGCCTGCTGGCAGCCTCCCCGTCAGTAAGCGGACAAAATTTTCAACCGTAACCTGTGAAGTACATCATATGAAACATTTACTTCACCAAAATCTGAGACAAATTCAATTGCTGAAAAAGTGCGGTATAATCTAACTTACAAATCCAGCTGCTGTTAGAAGACTTGGAAACTTTGAGGATAAGTAACTGTGAAGGTAAATTATTTGGACTTTCTTTGAACATTTTAGCCGTTCACTTTAGTTCAGATATAATTAAATTGGAAAGCAAAAGTTCCTACTTACTCTCTTTACTTGAGTCGTGTCACATACTGTCACCTAAATAGATTGCTTTTAAACTGCAACTGAGATTCATTTTTTGGGGGGCTCATTGCTAATTGACTTGAATGTTGTGAACGACGAGAAAACATTTATTTTTTGTAATTCAGCCAACTACTCCCTCTTGCAAAAAGTGATGATCCCAGAGGAAGTTTTAATACAGGCTAAAATGGCTAAGTCGATGACTGGGCCTTGACAAGTAAAATTCAATGCTAACAATTCCTAAATTTTCCTGGATTTCTTGACTAATTACCTCACTTTTTTTGCATGTTTTAGAGAAAAAATTGTCGTATATTTTTGAGTTTGGTTACTCTCCACCAAAAATTGCATTAGTAGACAAGGGCTCTAAAGAGAAAAAGACCTGACTGATACTTAATTTTTTTTGGGCTTCCTGGTTTTTACTCATACCAGTTACCCTGCCTAACCGCTGACTTGGTGACTCCATATGGAATTTTGATGCCAAACGTGGTCTTTCAAAAATTTTCCAGGATGAAAATTCCTTGGAATTTAAAAAAAAAAATCAAAAAGAAACAACCTAATTCAATAATCAACACAAATTATACACCCTTGTCTGTACTTTGTTCAACTCCTTCCCTAACATTAATAATAAAGGCTCTGAAAAACACAACACATACCTCGTACCCTCGGTAATCAACTTCCACATCATCACCATAGACATTGATATGCTGATTTGCATTGTTGAAAACTGTGCCAGGTCTAGGATTTCGAGGGTTGCAAGCCATATCATCTGCTACCATTAGTATTATTTGACTGTAGGAGAACACAGAAGAAAAAATTTCACAGTTTCAAGAATCACTTGAGACTCTTTGACTATCTCTTGTTCTAACAATACTAATTTAAATGGAGAATACTACATAAATAATTTTCACATGCATACTCTCTGTATTAAAAATGGTGCTTGCCTTTTATCTTGGTTTGATACTGAAGTATGCATATTGCGAAGCACTTTCATGATAGGGAAACCTCTACTACTTTAAATGTGCATATCGACAGTGTAAGTTGGCAATCACATAAGTCGTTTGCGGTGTCTGAAAATCTCCGCCTCTATGTTAGTTTTTTAAAGGAGAACAAATTGACAGCATTCCTTGAAGTTTATGCAGAATTTTCTTTGCACAGCGAAGAAAAATCACAGCAGTTTTAAATAATTGCCGTCGAGTAGTTTTCCGTTTGAAAAATGAAGTATGATAGGAAGTCTGCAACATAGCAAACCGAGTTATGTGATTGCCGACTTACACCGTCGATATGAATTTTGCATTAGGAACATACATTCAAAAGGACATGTTTATCTTCTTCTGATACAAGACAAGGTATGAATTTAAGTACTACACAAAATGGTTTCTCATGAAATTTTTGCAAAACCAAATCATATGGTGGGAAGTCTGGGAATCAACTCCTAAAAAGATATCTAAAATTTTACTATTGATAGCAATTAAATGACAATAATATAAACTTCATTCATGCAATCTAACTTCTATTCGATCTGTACTAAAAATACTTCTTAATATCTTATTCAGGAGTCAATATCTAAGCCTCCTGTTAGGTAGGTGAATTGGTTTCAACTTAAGAGTTTAAAAAGAAAACATTTGCCATTTTTTCCTACTTCTGATCTTGTTTAGTGCCCCAGTTTGCTAGCAATCGATGTTGATTTTACATATCTTCATTCTAAAAGAACATGACATCTTTTCCGTTAATGTTAAAGATTACCGCTTTCTGTAGATACTTAACCATTTTGTAATCCTGCAGTGAAAACAACATACCTGTCAGGTATTCCAAGTCGTTTTACACTACGATATATTGATAGAACATTTGCGACATGACGGTAATTGAACCAAAATCTTGAGGTATCAACTAGAACGGCCCAATTATTTGTGTGCACAGCCTGCAAAGAGAAAATGGCAAGAATCAGTTTGTATTAAGAACAATTGAAGTATTATAAGAATACAATAATTAATAGAAGGATACACGCAGATTGAATAAAGCAGCTATGTGTTTGATAGATCTTTTGAAGACCCCTTAGGTGGAGGGGACTTCGTTTGAGACTAACATTTATTTTGGTATTTTTTGAAATCCATACTGCTGCTTGTTGAAGGAAGAATGGGTAAAAGAGAACACGGTACCTCTATTTGGATACTAAAAATTGATGCTTCAGAGAAATGTCTTTCATAGATTAGAGGTACGTTCTCATTACTATCCTGAGCCGCTTCAAGAAAAAACAAATTGCAAGTTACAGAATGTATGTTGCTCTACGATAATCATGTACCAGACAGGCTGCTAGTAGGATTCAATTTCTTCAATGGATATGATTATAAATTGGTTCAGAGGTAAAAAATCAGGAAATTAAACATGTTCGTGCATCGTTTATTAAACTCGCAAGAACAGCTAGGATCCGGGTTTGTCTGGAAACTAATGCAAATGACTACCTTCTGCCGCGCCATACTCTAGGAAATGAAATTCTTAGGAGGAAAAGAAGTCGAGTATGCACAAGGTAGGTTTTACGTTTTACCTTAAATAACTACTTTCATTACTGACTCAATTAAATAGATACAGAGCAGCAAAGAGTAGAGCATTTTGAGGCTATGAAACCATCCCTATCTTCATGCTGAAATACTCACCGAACACACATTCAGTAAACTTAATACGACAATATGTACACAAATACTAAATGAAACGTTCATTTTCCTGATCACATTAAAAATTACTGATTTTATAAATTTGAAGGGGGTGATATAGCCGCTCAAATTGCTATCACCGCATGATGAATTCTATGTAAACAAAATGATATCACCTTGAATGTAAACAAAGTTTAGTTTTCAACTTTACCGCCAGAGCCACCAGAGCGCTTGAGTTTGTACGGCGGGTAAATATTGTTTTCAATAATTGGCGGGAGTTTTTGAAAGAGCAGACCCCCCCCCCCCCCCCTCCCTCTTTCCGTAGGGAGAACGAACGTTGATAATTTCTTATCGTCCGATAATTTCATATAGGGGCTGTCCATAAATTACGTAACGAGATTTTTCCGATTTTTTTGACACCCACGAACCCCTTGAAATGCTATTCTAACGCTAGTCAATCACCCCGAAAACTATTATGTAACATTTGCCTCTACCCCCCCCCCCTTCTCATCTTTTTTATTGTTTTTAAACAACCTCAACTTGGTGCGTTCGTAAGGCCTCCGTGAATTGGCAAGGCTAATAAATTTAAAAAATGCTTGTATAATCACATTTTTTTAAAAGGTGCGGATTTGAAATACTTTCCTTGGTGTCTTAACCACCTAACATCCTCTTTTATCCGGGCAAAAGGTGGGAGGAAAAGATCTGCCCCGAGAGCGACAATTCATAGGACGCCAACCGACGTTCAACCTAGATTGTAAAAATTTAAATCAGGCCATGAAAGCACTGTGAATGAAGTAACTTCATGTCCTCCTCCCGCAAAAATCGAATTAACATGCTCAAACTGCTACAAGCAACAATTACTGCTCGGAAGACACTCACATTGCTTATCAAATTTTTGAAGGCGAACTGGTCAGAGTAAGCCTGTAGCACAGCAAGTTAAGTAATTTCATGTCTTGAGTCCTCTTCCTGCTAGAGCCGAATAAACATGCTCAAACTGGGTATACAGGCGACTATTACTGCTCCAAAGACGCTCAAATTGCCTGTCACATGTTTGAAGGCAAACTAGCGTTGAAGTGTTCATTTATTCGTAGAATACGCAATTATATAGCTTCATGAGCTTTGGTTGAACGGATTAATGATGTTACAGCCCATCGGTAGATATCGTCTTTGATATCATGCCTTACTCACCTTACTTATTACTTTATTTCTCGCATCATGCGTCTTTCTTGAAAATCTCGTCTAAATTAATATGTAATATTTACGCACTCAGCTTAAGGAAAACATTCCCTGAAAAGTATCTGTTATATGAATTTGTAAACTTGAACCGGTATGTAGCTTTACTTTGATTTCAACTAAGTGTTGAGAACTTTCTCTGGGCTAGGGAGTTTGCTTCAGAGAATACCAGTGACACCGAGCACCGACACCATCGTGAAAATGGCCACAACACATCCCATAAGCTGAAATTCGCGGAAATTTAAAACTTTAGAGAAATTTCGCGTCAGTTCACTGGAAGTTTTACAATCTGGAAAAGTTACAATCGATACTTTTAACTCACTAACTTTGCAATGCGTCCGGCTAATGCCATTTATCGATCGATGCATCGACCATATAAGCGATAATCCACCAAGTCGACAGCCCATAAGCGCAAACGGGACGATTTGCGCTTATGGGCTGTTGATACCTATCGGAGATTCGCACTCATGGGCTGCAGTGCTGCGCCGGTGAAAAACGGAAGCAAAAGTACTAAAATTGCATAGGTATTCTTATTGCGTGCAAGAGCATCGGAAACCGTTGTTGGCTCCGATCAGATTCGCTTCGCTCGTTTCGCGCACTTTTTTCCCCTCCGACTTTGTCGCGACCACCTCGCGCGACAAATCGTCGGCGTCGGAACCGATCGATGCTGCTCGGCCCCTCAAAGGCGTCGATAAAATATGACATGACCCCGCGTTTTTCTCCGGCGACGACACCGGTCCCCGTCACACTCGGGGACCCGAATAAACGACCACAATGACCCAGCGCCGTCGTCGGCGTCCCGGCCCGGCCGGGAACCGGTTGCGACTCAGCCGGGAACTCCAGTCACCGGCGACGCGTCAGTCGCGCCTCACCGTTGCGTTGCTCCGCTCGCCGACTCCCTTTCGCGCGGCCATGAAGCGCGCCCGACGCGCCCAATTCCCGTTTCCCGCTCCCGAAAGCTTAAGCCCCGTCGATGTCTCCGCGATTGTCATGGAGCGAGATCGTCATCCGACCCGCCGTGGTCGCCGTCATAGTTGCCATCGTCCTTATCATCATCCGACTCACTCCGTTCCCGGATATCAGTAAGCAGATCCAACTTATTACACCCCCCCCCCCCTCAAATAGGGTCAGCTGGAGTGACGTAATACCGGGAATTTCTCATGGGAGGGAGGCGATGATAGACAAATTCTTGAAAATCACACGAAACGATGTTTTTTTTTTTTTTTTTTTTTTTTTTTTTTTTTTTAAATGTTCATGCAGTTGGGGGAGGTTGTGGGCTCATACTTACTTTCCCCTCCCTCCCCGACAAAGTCGCTGGTCAGCTGCTGCAGACATAAATGAGTCAGTCGATACATTAGAACCTGACTTGTCGAGTGGTATAATATATTTGGGATATTAACAGTGCATATCGTCACCTTCCAGCAAAAGTAACTCAAGCGCCATTCATGGTAGACGCTATGCTGCCAGTCATCTCAATATTTTTTTAGTTGTTCCTTCAAAATTTTTTGCACACTTGCATGAAAATTTCAAGGATGAATCTTGATGACGAAAGAAATATGAGGTACAATTTTCAAGAGATTCTGTTCATTAGCTTTTCCGCGCAAAAATTAGACAAGTTTGAGAATTTTGGCAACATAGTGCCCATACGCAAATGGCGCTTGTGATACTCCGGCTGGCAAATGATAATATTTTAATAGTAGGTATAGTGCAACTTCATTTTGATTCCTTCGCATCAAATGCAACAATTTGAGGATGGGATTACTACTTATATATAGCAGTAAATTACATGGATAGGTTGTACCTATACGCAATTTTTTGTACGTATAAAGGTTTCTTACACCTTGTTCTCATTAATGGAAGCATTGAATGCAACTTCCATGCCCTCCATGAAGTTCACGACTTTCCTTCGATGTTGAATGTAGACCATAGAGTACTCTTTGATGTTCAACATTTGCCACATTGATAGATTTCGTCAATTTTTGACACCATATAGAGTCGACGTCCAAAACATGACATGCACAACGGACGCTTTGCAAGAGGTGAAATTTCAAACACGCAAAGGAAAACTAAAGGACCCATATTCCAACCGTAGCTAATCATCAATCAATCCAGCAATCAGTTCAAACATATTTGGTTTGAACTGTCCACTTATTCACTCATTTTACCAATTTTTGATCATATTTCTATTGGCATTGTCACGTAGAGATTCGGGATATGAATGGATGTGCCATGATTAGGTCGCAATTTTTTCCGCAATACAGAACAGAGGGAGTCGAAATTAAGAGATGATTCTTCAGAGAGACGACAGGTTTTCCCGCTCTTATCGGCTGAATATAATCCGGGACGCTCATAATTTATTTTCATAGGTATTGATGACCTTGGATCGTTGTGTGCCCCCGACATTTTCGGGCTCATTGGACCAGCGCTGGTATATATTAGAATTCAAAATCTGGTTGGTTATGCAATATGACGATCTTTTTCCCGAATGTCCCACAATTCTCTTCCTTTCTGCGGTTTGCAAATCGCGGCGACCTCACTCATGCGTATTTTTCAGTGAATTTTGCCGACATCCACAAACGCGTGAAAGTGCTGATTGAGCATAATCCTCACTTCTGCAAACTTCACTCTTATTCCGTCCGCAGAATGTCCTTTGTTTTAATAATCACTTGTGCTCTAGTACTTAGTGTGACATGCAACGAAAGGATGAATGCATAATATGTTAAAAATTTCCAGGAAAAGTTACCGGAAATTTTACGAGACTGCAAAATATATAGGAAAAAATATGTAGTTGGAGGCTGGATACCCTGATAAAAATTGGCGATAGGAGCTGCGTTTCAAAATACCATAGGAGTTCTAATGGCCGACTGCAGAGGGCGATAGAAAATCATATATTTGGCTGTAGAAAGTGGAAAAAATCATACGGCCGGAATACACGAAGCGATAAAAAATTATACAGCCGGGCTGTAGTTCCTATCACCGGGCTTTACACTTTATCGCCTGGCTGTTGTTTTTTCGCCATCGGCTATAAAAGGCTATAAGAAATTGTGTAGAAATTCTTGTGCTTTGTAAATCCTTAAGTTTGTACGGAATCACCTTAATATTTACAAAACGCACATTATATTTTCCTTTACTACATATTTTTTTTTCATCAATTAAAATGAGAATAATCCATACAGAGTGTGCAAACATTTCAAAGTCATGAGTTGAAAAACGCTGACTCCGCGAGATTAAATATTAGAGCCTAACACAAAGCGGAGCGGCGGCGCACTGGCGCCTACAAACCTAACAGGGATACTTCACGCATTGCGCAATGCGTGAAGTATCCCTGTTAGGTTTGAAGGCGCCAATGCGCGTTTCGCGCTGGCTGCCCGCCCGCCGCGCCGCTTGAAGTAACTTTTTCACACCAGAGGTATTGCATAGTATCATACGAAATTGAAGGCACTCCAACATATTAGGAATGGGAGGCATCCTTCAAAAGTACGGAGCTTTCCTCGCAAATTAAATCAAGATACTGCGGCCCAAAAAGAGAGCGGTGGTCCAAAAACTAACTAAGTCCTAGTATCCGTGTTTAGTAACGTTTAGCATAAACTTTATCGTCTGGCTGTTGCTTAATCGCCATCGGCTATAAAAGGCCATAAGAAATTGTGTTGCCGGCTATAGAAGCTATTGGAAATCTTACAGCCGGCTGTAGGTCTATGGTATTTTGGAACAAAGATTCTACTGCCGATTTTTGCCAGGGTAATAAAGACCGCACTAGAAACAAGAAGCAATGCAAAAAATCTATTTTTAAGGACATGTAGGTACCTACACACAAAGTTTCCTCATTTTAGTAATTCTCGGTTTATATTCTGTGTCGCGTGTGTGAAATATGAGAGATACTTAAAAAAATAAAATGATACTTCCCAGGACCGTGGCATGAAATTTCAGCTTCTGGGGTAAGGATCCAATTGGTCTTTCAAGGGAGGGGGGCCGGGGCCTGGTCGACACCCACCAGGACATTTGGAACGAAAGAGTTTCCTGCTTATCTTTCGCTACGGGTTTTTTTCTTTGTCTAAGTCGGTGTAAATTAACGAGTCGACGAGGTGAGACTGCATTGAGGTGCTCCGTGATGTGTTTCTCGATTCAAAATCTATAGGCTTAGTAGCGGAAATAGCGCAACATTGAATTTTAAATAGGTTTTTGTGAGATGCCTATTTGTAGTAGAGACTTTTTTGGGACGGGCTGGCCGGTAGGGCTAACGGCGCAAGAATTGCTTTCTAAACAATCATCATAAGGGCTTCGGTGGGGTTTATACATTCAGCACTTTCAGACATTTTGCAAAGCCTCTCAGGGCCTCTTTTTAAAATGACCCGCAGTTTAAATTTTCCAGTTTTCCTCTAATTTGTTCTCCTTTTATTTTGACTTGGTTGGGAACCACGCGAATACGAATAAAGGAACAACACGCTACTTTTGCGGCAACAACTTTCGCTTAAGATTTTATGCTCCTTTTATTTTAACACATGCCAATACGGTCGCAGCTGCGATGTTATAATTGTGAAAGACGATCATCACAGACGGATGAACCTCCTCCTTTCCCCTCTAAGCCCCTCCAAAAATAGTCGGCCGTACCATGAGTAAGTGAAATTGGTTTGAAGCGTTTCGTCCGAACAATAATGTGCCGAAAATCTCGAGTGAGTAAGAACTCGCGACGGCACACCGTATTATTGACCACCAAACTGCCGGATGATATAGACGGCTGCATGTCAAGGAAAAACGCCTCATGGACATTTCAGGCAATGCCAAATTTCATCTGCTGAATACAAACATTTCTGGAAACTCGCGAATGAAGTTTTCCATGAATGTTTCACAGAATTTTATTTACAATTAACTCATTTTATCGGAGTAAAATTCAGTGAAAAATATTCACAACTTGCCCCCAAAATGAATGTTGAGTCGGAGAAAATTTGACAGCCTCTAAATGTTCGAATGACTTTTTTCTTTAGTTCAGGAGAAGAATGAAGGACTGAGGAAAGAATGAATGCTTTCGGAACCGCACCATTGTTGTCATGAAAGAAGCATTCAGCTCACGATGACAACATGAAAGAGCGAATTTCCCCTAAAAATTTCAAGGATCTCCTTAAACCAAAGGTTGATACATAATTGTTTCCTCTGTGCTTTCGTACTTCGATGTTTCATGGAAAAAGTATTTTGAAACTGTTTTTGAACCCTCGCATTAAAAAAAGAAGAAAAAACCTTCGAAATGTAGAAAAGATAATTTAACAATTGTTTTATTTAGGTACATTTCAAAAAAATTTGCATAAAACTTTTTCATAAAGTAAAAAAAAAAAAAATATTTTTAATAGAGATATTTTAAAATATTTGTCGAATACCTATCAGTGTGTAAACAACGGACTGAGAAAAAGCATTGGTCGTATAGAGAAGCAGGTCCCGTAAAAAAATAATGCTCCAGCAAATGAAAGCCAGCCGATACTGAATAATTATCAGTGGTTGAAAAGTTTAAGGTCACATAATACTATTTGTAGCTTTGCAAAAACGCACATGAGTGCATTAGGTAAAAAATAATGGAAGATTTGATTTTCTGGTTGCCTTTTGGCAAACTCAATGAAAGCTTTATTTTTCAAAGCGGCAAAACCCTTTCGGTTGGAGTCGCTCAAAAACCAAAGCCTGGGGCATTGCAGTTCATGAAAGTCACATCAGAGAGAGGGCCGCAACCTCGCTTCAATTTTAAGCTGAGCTTTTGAAACACCATCACCGATTAATCTACCTCACGCTCTTGCAGAATCGAGACAGCTTTGCCACGGCGCGGCGTTTGCTCGAAAATCACTAAATATGTGACCGGCCAACCAGCATAAAATACATTTGCGGTCGATCTGACAATGAAGCAATTGCAAGAGGTAATAAGATAAACACGCGCAGGACCTACGAATATTCTGCGAGTCATCTTCGAGCCCAGGCATAGAAGCGCACTCTGGTTGCCAAATTTCAAATTAAAACCTTCTGCTTCGCATAGTACCCCAAGCATGGAATACAATAGACAGTGAGGAGTCCTACAACCCTGTCCGAGCTGGAAGTTGAAAGAGGGCCAGCATGCTGAGCGCTCATAAGAGGCAGCTGGAGCGGCAGCCATAAAAAATCCTCACAAAATAATTCCTATCGCGAGTCTCGAGTCCGGTTGCGCCCTTTTGACATTAATCCACTTGACAACGCACAACTTTAAATGTTATTGTGGGGGACTTCTTGGTAAATTTTGTGTGAGCGTCGTAAAAAATTACTGGTTAATCCACATGATATATTTTTTTTTTTTGCTCGGTGGAGCATTGTTGAAATAAAAGTATTGCATTTCAGTTAAACTCAAACAATTTGATCGCAGTCCTCTTTAAACGCGTAACGCTTGATTGATGACTCTTCAAAAAAATTATAAAACCAGGTCCTTATTTCAAAATATATGATTGCCATGATTGGAAATCAGCGACTGCACATCGTTGACTGTAGAAAAAAAAAACATACACTCATTTTATTTTCTACAGCATTAGGTTATTAAAAATTAAACAGCTAAAGAATAAATTACTACCAGTATGAGATCCTTAGAGGTGATTAAGTAATATTTCATACGTTAAAGCTTACAAAAAAGTACCCACAGAGGTAACAAAAAGTTGCCAATCTTATCAACATTGGAATCTTGGTTCCCTTTTGCAAAATGCAATCCAAATCTATTCTCAATCGATGTCCTGTGATGTCGCACCTAGGCCAGAATCACCCGGATCCCGGATAGCATCAGTGATGCTCATAGAACCTGAAAAGTTCCCGTTTATCTTTAGTTTAGAGGTGCGAGGTGGCAAAAGTAGCTTTTGATACTTATCAAAACCTATGGAGACGGAATCTATTGTGCTGAAGTTCTCGTGTTTCTTAAAAGTTGTCGACATAATTTTCATCACTGGGGTTCTCGAAAATAGCTGCTCAAATACCGCAGATACCGTTTCTTCCGGTTTTTCTGGTCAGAATTTGGCAACAGTGCCAACAATTGCCGTGCATAATCAATTGCGGTGACGAAGTCTCATGCGAATATAACTAACATGAGTTCTTGACAATACCAGGCTTTACGTTTCCCGCATTCTGCAAAGCTTCTGTTCGAAACTTGAAAAAAAAAACCCGCTTCATCTTGTCATAAACGCAATGGCTTTTATAATTTGTTTGCGCTTTTTACTGCTCTTATTTAAAACCTAGTTTTCAATGATCAGCAAACCTTTTAGGTGACCAGGAAGTATCACTAAAAAATGACTGCTGTCTTTTCGGAAATCTCGCCGGTGATGGAGAGGGAAATCTTCATCTTAGGGCCCGCAGTTGGGTTTGGGTCGGTTAGGCAACTAAACAAACTTGATGGCAACGCGTAGTGTATCCCGTCAAAAAGAAGGCGTTTCAACATAAAATCATGCTGTGAGACTAATTTAGGAGCGAAACCTTCATTGCGCTCTCTTCATTATGAAATATTTGAAAATTTACTCACGTTGTTATTATTCCTCATAAATTCTCAAGACCATGATACATCATGAAGAAGTTCTGCCCGAGTGCACAATGATGCACTTTATCACCTTATGCAACTTTTCTGCACCAGAAGTCTGCATCTATGGGCAGAGCCATAGGAACTTTTTGTGGGAGAGCCCGAAGGGTACCTTATTAAGAGGGACACTAAAATACACCCCACCAAAGTGGATCTGCGAGCTGATTATTGAAATCGATTGACAAAGCGATGGGCAAAGAAGACGACCCTGGTAAAAATTGGCGACAGGAGCCGTGTTTCAAAATACCATAGGAGTTCTTATATTCGAATGAAGAAGGCGATAGAAAATAATATAGCTGGCTGTAGAAAGTGGAAAAAATCATACGGCCGGAATACACGAAGCGATAAAAAATTATACAGCCGGGCTGTAGTTCCTATCACCGGGCTTTACACTTTATCGCCTGGCTGTTGCTTTTTCGCCATCGGCTATAAAAGGCTATAAGAAATTGTGTAGAAATTCGTGTGCTTTGTAAATCCTTAAGTTTGTACGGAATTACCTTAAGTTTACAAAACGCACATTATATTTTCCTTTACTACATATTTTTTTTCATCAATTAAAATGAGAATAATCCATACAGAGTGTGCAAACATTTCAAAGTCATGAGTTGAAAAACGCTGACTCCGCGAGATTAAATATTAGAGCCTAACACAAAGCGGAGCGGCGGCGCACTGGCGCCTACAAACCTAACAGGGATACTTCACGCATTGCGCAATGCGTGAAGTATCCCTGTTAGGTTTGAAGGCGCCAATGCGCGTTTCGCGCTGGCTGCCCGCCCGCCGCGCCGCGCCGCAGCGTACCACGGCGCTTGAAGCAACTATTTCACACCAGAGGTATTGCACAGTATCATACGAAATTGCAGGCGCTCCAACATATTAGGAATGGAAGGCATCCTTCAAAAGTACGGAGCTTTCCTCGCAAAATAAATCACGATACTACGGCCCAAAAAGAGAGCGGTAGTCCAAAAACTCACTAAGTCCTAGCATCCGTAATTAGTAACGTTTAGCATACACTTTATCGCCAGGCTGTTGCTTAATCGCCATCGGCTATAAAAGGCCATAAGAAATTGTGTTGCCGGCTATAGAAGCTATTGGAAATCTTACAGCCGGCTGTAGGTCTATGGTATTTTGGAATACAGATTCTACTGCCAATTTTTACCAGGGTAGGGAGTATGGAGCAATCCTATTACTTGAAATGTGTGGTTCCTATACTGCCGTGCTAAGGAAGAACGCCGTATCAGCCTTCAGACGTTGCCGAGTTTCCCCTGATAAAAACCGAATTTACTCGGAAAATTGTGAATATTATTTTCCAAAATTTTCAGGAAATTTTGTACGCAATTTAATCTATAATATCTGAAAATTTCTGGGGAAATTCTGCATGAATTTTGACAAAAATACATGTTTTATCGAGGGAAATGTGGCAACTCTCGAATGTTCAAACGGATTTAAAAAGATACGAATGGCCAAACTCTGTCTATAAAGGTACTCTACCAGGGATGAAACGCAATGCTGCATTCGTTACGCTTCAACAGTAGCCATATTTTTTACCACGGTTTTCCGTGCGACTCGACAACGCAAATCGAAGCTCCTTCATAGGATAAGTTCTGCGTGTTTATTCACCGTAATCGATGCGTCGGACAGAATAGGCGAAGGTGAAAGCATCCGAATCGATGATCAATGCATGGACGAATTTTCATCGGTGACCACCACTCCACACTTTTACTTTCATCCAGATCCAACGTTGCCGTCTTCAGCGAATCATCCCTAATTTTTTGGTTCTTCGTATCGTTGGTTCCGAGAAATCTGGCAGATGGACACAGACTCAGGGCGCTTCCGCCCACCGTTTGTTCCTGGTCCTTTAGTGTTGCATCATATCAGTCTCGCCAGAGGCTGCATGCGTTACAGCCAGGCTACCGCTGCCTGAGCTACCGTCCCCGACCAGTCGGTACCTAACAACTCAGATTCTTTGTGAATTTTCGTCATTTCGTGAAAATTTCTCCACCGTGGTTTTCCTCTCGGAAAATTTCGTTCAGTGTAGTTTCCGGTTTCATTAACTTTCTCGCCATGCAAGTGGAGATCACAAAATTTTGTCCCCGTCAAATATTCATGGAGGTCATAACAGTGCAAGTGTGTTTTAAACCTGTTATAGAAAAAGTGGCATTGTACAGCAATTTCACATTGTAGTTCCTCTCTCAAAATTTCACGATTCTTTTCTCCCAGAATTTTAAAAAGAAATGATTCAACGATTTTAATTATCAAGCTGTTACCAACCTAAACTCTATCCTCGCCTCCTTGTTTCTAAGTTCAGCTCCGTGGATCATCTCAATTTTAGTTTTGGTTTTGTTCAGATAGAGTTTTGTGCAATACACACTGAACTATGACAGTAATCAACATCTTGTGTGATGATGTGGTGCTTTCCTGGAGGATTTCTTTGATTCCCGATCGGTTTTTTCTATCAAGCATTACCTCGGTCGTCTCTGGCAGCTTAAGCTACGTCTCTTTTTCAACATAGTTACATTCTCTACTACTAAATCTCCCGTCAAACGGCGATAGAAAAAAATCGCCGATGTAGACTGCAAATTCAAGGCTGAAATATAACAGAACAGCTCCGGAACTTTCGTGATCAAGGGACATATTCGGGTATTTGAGTCGAAAATTAACGTCTTTTTGGTCAAGTTGTTCTTTTCTTCCTTTTTTCCCATACGCATTCAGCTTTCCTAATAGTGCCCTATTAGTGTGTTTGTCATCAATACCTGCTAAAAATGACCAGTTTAGAACAGTGTCGAAATTATGCCTATCAAACGGATTTTTATACTGTTCTCTACTGATGTCCGTACAATATTTAATTGATATCACACAAGATCAGTACATAAAATAAACTGGTAATTTTTATTAGCATAGTTTGAATAAGAGTTACGGGAGGCTATGATAGCCTCTAGATGCGGTACTTGTCGCTGGAACTGAAATTTCAACATCGCAATGCGGTGCTTTAAATGTTTGTCTAATGGAATCATGACTTGACTAATGGACCTGTAAAAATCACGAATTTCGATGCCATGGCGTATATTGACACTTGTTTCGTAGTCCTCATTCGGATGTCGGTCGTCCTTGGTGTGGCCTCCTTGGCGGCCATCATGCTGTTTATGACCCCTCTTCCAGGTATAAACTTTACTCCAAGTGTACAGGGTGATTCAAAAGTCCCACACTACCAACGCCAGGCGTCACCCCTGTAACTTTTGAAAAAATTGAGATAGAGACTTGACATTTTGTGAGTGCTCCATAGAAAATGAGTTTTGGGACCGCCCATAATTTTAGAGGAATCGCCCTTAGAAGGGACAAGAACCATACGGGTTATGGTGGATCCGCGGGACTTTTGGATCATCCTGTATGAAAAACTCTGTTCATGACCGAATTCATCGCCCAAATAACACTCATTGTTGTAAGTAGCAATCTCATAATCAAATTACCGTACATTTTGGGCGAATTACTCTACCGATAGGAACGAATTGCAAAGAAGTTGCAATACTAACGTGATTTTTAATTGTGGGTGCATATTGCCTATCCTCTTAATACAATGCGCTGACATCATCGCAACTGATTGAGATAAAAGTTGCAATTTCTAGTATCGCCTCCTCTCCGCTCTGGGTGCGGAAAATATCTGTAATAATCACGGTGTTGGATCGGACGAATGTTGATTTAGAAATTTAATGTTACCGCAACATTTGGCTGAACAAGTTGAAAATTTAACTCAGAGCCCGTGATTACGACATTCTGGGGCAGAGGCACTTTTTAGTGTGATTTTAAGATGTTTTTACGATAAAGATACAGTCGTCTCTCCCTATAATGTTTCTCAAAAACCGTGTTCCGAAAACAACGTTTATTTTTTTCAAGTCTTGGCCGGTCGCTTTTCGTTATAGGGTTTCTCAAAATAATGCTCTTCCGGAAACAATGTTTATTTTTTTAATTCGTTTCGACTGCGTTATAATGAGATACGCCCGTATTATAAACAGGGCCGGACTTACCTACTTGCCGCCCATGGGCCGCCTGTTTTTTGCCGCCCCTTCTCATTCGTTTTGAAACATCAATAAAAACCATCAAGTGAACGTGCCAGAGGGGGAGGGGTGCATAAGACGCGTTTACCTACTCGTGTTGAGTACATTTTTTGAGAAAGCCCTGTCAACACTACTAGCAAAATTTCACGGAACTTTGCGCGAAAGTTAAGTTCCGTAAACATATCTCTGTGTGAACAAAGTCCTCTATTTATCAGAAATGAACCAAAAAATTGAAAGACCAAACATAAATGTGATTTAATAATTTTAACTTCCGCCGCTGCGCCGCGCCGGGCTGATCGCACCGTGTTTGGCGCAATGCGTGAAGTATTCCTGCAGTCTTGTAGGCGCAACGCGTTTCACGCCAACTGCTCCTGACCGGCGCGGCGCACTGTGTTTGACGCAATGGGTGAAGTATTCGTGCAGTCTTGTAGGCGCTAATATGTGTTACATGTCGATCGCAGTGCCGAGGGCTTGTCCTTTTCATCTCAAGTCCTCGTCATCATTCCTCTCTGCGCTGAGCTCCAGGCCAAATTGCGTGTTTAGTTCCTCTCTTATGTATGTATGTATGAGCCGCTTTTACGGCGCGCTAGGGCGCTCTGCGACGCCTATTCTCCACAGGAATCTGTCATGGTAGAGATCCTCCGGAAGGTGGCATCTCTCCATCTCTTCATGGATGCCCTCTACCCACCGTTTGGCTGGACGCCCTCTCCGTCGCCTACCTGGGGGGACCCACTCCAACACCTTCTTCGGCAACCTGGTATCAGCCATTCTCTGCACATGCCCATACCATACCAATTGCTTGGTCATGATATCGTGCACAATCGTCCCCTCAACGCCCATTATCTCTCGGACACGTTCATTCCTGACACGTTCTCTCCTCGAGATTCCAGCCGATCTTCGCCAGAAATCCATCTCGGTCGCCTTGAGCATTTCTTGGGTCCGCTTCTTCAACTGCCACACTTCACTGCCATAGGTGATAATAGGCTTGACAACCGAGTTATAAATCCTCTTCTTGTTGTCTTTGGAAATCCTTTGGTCCCAAAGGATCCCATTAAGCATGGCGATGGCTTTCCTTCCTAGAAGATTACGGTCCCGAATGGCCTGATCCAGCTTCCCATCCGAAGTCAGGTTCACCCCCAGGTACTTGTATTGTTCGCAACTTTCTATATGTTGACCATCCTCCAGGACTATGCTTTGCTGAGCACCTCCGACTGACATCTTTTTTGTCTTACGGACACTAACCTCGAGGCCCCATTTGCGGTACTCCTCCACCAACTTCCGGGTCATATACTCCGCGTCATCGTGATCTTGACTTATGACTACCTGGTCGTCAGCAAAGCATAGCGTGAACAGTGTTTCTTGGTCATTTAGAGGGACGCCCATGCCGGCACACTTTCTTTTCCATTCCTTCAGAACGTGCTCTAGATATATCTTAAACAGCGTCGGTGACAGACAACATCCCTGCTTAAGCCCCTTGGTGACAAAAAAACCGTCTGAAAGCCTTCCTTGGCACTTAATTCTAGCAAAAGCCCCCCGATAAAACTGCTTGACTGCCCCAATAAGTCCTTTACTAAAACCCGTTTCTTCTAGGACTTCCCAGAGTTTCACAAGAGGAATACTATCATAAGCCTTTTCAATATCCAAAAACACTAAATGAAGCTCCTGGCCAACAATTCTCTTCTTTTCGGTTAACTGGGTAACACAGAACAGATGATCAGCGGTAGACCGACCAGCCCTAAAACCTGCTTGCTCCTCCGCCTCGAACGGGGTCCACTCCTCTTCGATCTTCGCTTTCAACACTTTTCCATAAATTTTACTTATCGTTCCTGTCACCGCTAACCCTCTGTAGTTCCCACAGTCATCCTTCCTTCCTTTTTTATGCGACGCTGTTATCCAGGCCTCTTTCCATTCTTTCGGGATGTCATCACCGTCAATGCATTTCTGCAGCAAATCCCTGAGATGGTTAACCAACTTGCCAGTCCCACATTTAATTAACTCGGCTGGAATGTTTCCTGGCCCAGGAGCTCTTCCATTCATCAATTCCCTGATTGCTTTGACCACCTCCTCAACTCGAATACAGGAGCGCTCTACAGGAAGCGGCTGGATGAGAAACTGGGAGTAGAAACTTTCGATACTGCAGAAGAGTTGTACCAGTTCATCAAAAGTTGCATACATTCAGCTGCGAAGGAAGCCCTGGGTATGTGTAATGAGAGCAAGGATGTACAGAAACCCTACTGGTGGGACAAAGAGGTAGAGGAGGTAATTGAAGAAAAGCGTAGGAAGTACCATGACTATCTGGCTTCTAGGACTGCAGACACCCGCGGCGCGTACAGGAAAGCCCAGGCGAGGGTTCGTCTTTTAATCACCAGGAAGAAAAAACGAGTCTTGGGAGACCAACTGCTCAAGGATTGACACATACCTGGGGGGAAGGAAGAGTGCTGAGAGCTGGAAGCTGATCAAAGGCCTAAGAAGGGACATGAAACGGGACATTATATCTCCGATAACAATCTCACAGCTTGACGAACATTTTAATAAATTATTGACGGAAGGACGACCAGAGTTTCAAACGGGGAATGCTGAAAATATAGTTCCTCTCTTAACTCGACTAATTAAAGATGCTGTCTCTTTTATCACCGAAAAACGATAAAATTAGAAATTACTATACTCTAAGGAAAGAGAGATTTTGTCCCTTTTTCTCATTGATAATTTTTTTTCTGAATCCGATTTTTTTTTATACCCACATTTAAAAAAAATTGCAAAATTTGCCGTCCCTTTGCCGCCCCCTAAATTTGCCGCCATGGGCCGCGGCCCATGTGACAGCCCCCTTAATCCGGCCCTGATTATAAAAGGCTCCAAAAGCCGCCACATGGAAGAGAAATGAAAGCTGTAGATCCTGAAATAATTGCCCTCTCTTTTGTAAAGATGATTAGGTGCTTAAAGTCTGTTAATTTTTCATCCTAGATTTGTTTAATGGAGGGATAATTTTGTAGTTTCAGGCGTAAAATATTGCTCTTATACGGTTATATTCTTATCCTGTGATGACTAATTTAAAATTATTGTCCTACAGATAATACGCATGCCAACTGTGATAGACCGTGCCACGAATTAGAATGGCCAATGATATGTCGCTTCCAATTCATCATTGAATCTCGAAGGTCCTTAACTCGGTAAGTTCTTTTCTTAAGCGCTCAGCCGATAGGCGGCGCTTTTTGATTTCGATTTGCCACTAGAGCTCTAGTATAGTAGGGCGCTCAAGCGGTCAAATGGCGCACCAACTCATCGATGCACGGAACGTCATTTAGGAAAATTTATTTTTTGATTACCTCATAATAGCTCTGTGAATACGATTAAATGCAAATTAGCGTGAGAAATAAATAACAGTCCTAAAACTCTCTTCGCTATGCGGTTTATAGTTATTCTATAATTACTTTCGAAAGTTCAAGATGCGCGTTCTGATTTCCGAAAACTTTTCCACCGGTGATAACTTTATTCGGAGACCTTAGTAGAATTCGCTTACATCTAGGTTATGTGTCTTTGACTTATTTGTCTTTGGCTCTGGCGACGGTAGGTAGTTGTTACGCGTTTACGGTTTCCTTGGTAACCTTTGTTTGCTATCAGCTGATGTCGAGTAGTATGACTATAGGAAGCTCCAACCACGGCATTCTTCGAAAAAAGCGCGAAAACTTATAGATTTGAATTTTCAAATTTTAAGAAAAAAAAAATTCTATTTAAGAAAGCTTTAATTTAGTTTCTGTAATTTAGTTTTTAATAAAAATTCTGAAATAAAGTAAATATATATTGGTTTAAAAGTTGAATATTTCTTCACTTCAGGCAGACCCTCAATGCTGAGCGCTTCTCTAATACCAACGTATTAGAGCTTTCCCGCTTGTTTTTTACTGTATTGACAAAATTAGGGGCTCCAATACTTCATATGTAATGACGGACTATCAATTAAGCTTCTATGGTCGCAAAATCTTATAGGCAATTAATATACATAGTTAACTGAACAGCATATTCAAGGGAAATGGATCGATGCATGCTAAAAGGCGTAAGCACAAAAAATGAGGATCCCCAGTGGCCTTCGCAACCAACGACAGCCAGGGCTCATGAGTTTTTGGACTTATGCCCTTCTGGCAGACATCGATTCAAGTGTGCTTGGATAATGAAGATGTTTCCCATTATTATGAGATTAGTTTATCCTGATTTAAACACACTGCACTGTAGCAAAATCATAATATCTCTGGTTAATCTTGGGTATTTGAGTTCAAACTGCAAGAACATTTTTGAGGCGACGAGAGGATACGTTCTAAAGCTTACAACCCCAAAAATTCCTAAATATCTATACGTACATGGGAAAAAAAGATGCGTGCTGGACAGAGGAGATTTTGTTGGGAAAAGTGGTCTATGATCCCTTGAATATTCAATGACCACGCTTTTGTAAACAGATAATGCAATCTGTTTTCCCTACGAGACTTTTAAGCTTTCAAAGAGCAAATGAATCATACACAGTATAAGTTTCTTTGCATGATCAACTAATTTGCGTATAGGATGATTTTAAATCCACCGCCGTTTTGCTAGTATGAATACTCTATTGCGTTATCTTTCTTTCTTTTTTCTTTTTTTTTCAAACTTAATTCCCATTTTAGAAAATCGTGTGACCATTGCTGGAAGAATGCCTCTGACTGCGCAGGAAAGAAATATTGTTTCATCGGCGATGGATCGGACAGACGCATCTTCACAGTCAACAGACTGTTTCCTGGTCCCAGCTTGCACGTAAGTTCCCAATGTTACATGTAAACAAAAATAATTTAAGAATTGCATACCCTGCAGCTCTTCTCAATTGAGTCCGCGTGACGCTCCCATATGTATACTCATTATGGAATATTAAACATAGATAAATAATGAAAGTTCCATGGGTTGCTGTTTTTTTATCATATTTTACAGTGAATGTAATAAGGAGATTCCCTTGTAGGGGCAGCATCTAAAATATTAGGGGTTGTCAACACCTTTATTACACAAAATAGATTAAATAAATTACAAAAAGAAAAATTATTTTTTTTTAAAAGACAAAATCCATTGGTTTAGATTGCTTTTGTATTGGAGTGGAATCTTTGAATGATTCGCGCGTTTTTTACAGCGAAATTCAACACATGTCGACATATGGAACAATTTTGCTAAATTACTGATTTCTCTTTAAAGTGATTTTTGGATAAACGGGCACTTCTTACGTACTTCTAAACATAATGGATCTGTTCTCCTCGCAAAAATATAAAGTGAAACCGTGCGAAGTCTTGATTATCCGCGGTGATTCGGACCAGAGCTACCGCGGATTTTCGGAAATCGCGGATAATCCGGAACTAATTACATGGCCAGGAAAAGTGATCAAGGAAACTTTATTTTAAAAGACTCAGTTCCAACACCAAGCCAATAGTACAGTGGCGATTCATGAAAGTTGGCAACACTGTTTCCTCCATTCAAATTAATGTAAAACAATCGATTCTTGGTGGGACAGCTTGCTTCACTTAATGTCGATATCTTTAATGGATTTAAATGGAGAGAAAACAGCGCTGCCAACTTGCAAAATCGCCCCCGAAATAATGGATGGAGATGTAATCATTTGCTCAAAATGAATAAAAATTTCACATAGAAGAGGTTCTTTTGGCAAACATCATTTGTGGAGGAAATTTGTTACAGAAGTTTGCGGCCAAGAATTGTGACGTTTCTGGGCTACAATCTTTTCCTTGCGTTTAAGGACGCTTTCTCAGATTTGAATTGATAG
The DNA here is from genome assembly GCF_918797505.1 of Bemisia tabaci. NCBI lineage: Eukaryota > Metazoa > Arthropoda > Insecta > Hemiptera > Aleyrodidae > Bemisia > Bemisia tabaci. The sequence continues at coordinate 23,215,888 of NC_092793.1, read as the reverse complement.
ACCCCCCCCCCCCCAAATTGTATCTTATACTCCATAATAATAATTAGCGGATACTCCAGACTCTTCTATAGATATTTAAAGAAAGTTTGATACCTCTATATTTCCTTACTTTTGCTATAGGTTCACCTTAAGCTCTCGAAGTGTCACAAGCTGGCAGAAAGATTTTATGTTCAGTGGTTGCAAAGATTTTTATGCCTGTCGTGATTCAGTACTCTCCCTCTTCCATGAATTTATGATTTTGATATGACCTCGCTGCAGGTATGCGAGAACGACATCCTGGTCGTGGAGGTGGTGAACCGACTCGCAGGGCACAGTGTGACCCTACACTGGCGTGGCCAGCCCCTGCAGGAGACCCCAGCAATGGATGGCGTCCCCATGGTGACCCAATGCCCGGTGTCCCCGCATACCACTTTTCAGTACAAGTTACGAGCCTCCCAGCCTGGAACCCACTTTTGGCAGGCCATGACAGGTATACAAATTTTACCCACAAGTCACCGTCCACGAGAAAATTGACCACATTGTGAGTCCTCACAAGGCCGGATTTACCTGATTGCCGCCCATGGGCCGCATGTATTTTGCCGTCCCCTTCTCATTCTTTTTGAAACATCAATAAAAACCATCAAGTGAATGTGCCGGAGGGGGAGGGGTGCATAGGATACGTTTACTCGTGTTGGACAAGTTTTTGCGAGAGCCCTGGCAACACTACTAGCAAAAGTTCACGGAACTTTGCGCGAAAGTTAAGTTCCATAAACTTATCTCTGTGTGGACAAGGCCTTCATTTAGAAATGAAAGAAAAAATTATACAAGAACAAACATAAATGTGGTTTAATAATTTTAACTTCGCGCTGACCGCAATGTGTTTGGCGTAATGCGTGAAATATTGCTACAGTCTTGTAGGTGCTATGCAGTTCAGGCCGACCGCTACTGAATGCACTGTGTTTCACGCAATGCGTGAAGTATTCATGCAGTCTTGTAGGCGCTATGCAGTTCAGGCCGACCGCTGCTGAACGCACTGTGTTTGACGCAATGCGTGAAGTATTCATGCAGTCTTGTAGGCGCTAATATGTGTTACATGCCGACCACCGCGCCGCGCCGCGCCGAGGGCTTTTCCTTTTCATCTCACGTCCTCGTCATCATTTCTCTCTGCATCTTGATTTGCGATGTTGCAGACTTTCTGTGATAATTTAGTTTTTAAATAGAGAAAATCGAAAAAAGCGAGGTGGATTTAACATTCTGGATGTAAAAACAGGGTTAGCAGTTACTTTTACATCTTGACATTGCTAAAGTAACTGCTTTAGGGGTTAATTCAGCGTTTTGCGAGTTCTCGCACACTTTTTTTTACATCTGGAATGTTAAATCAACTTCACTTTTTTTCGGTGAAACGTTCGACGTCATTGCTTGAAAACTTCCCTGATTTTTCCTCCCTGCCCTCTTAGTTACGTTCTTAGTTGGACGTATTTCTGTCAAACGAACTACGTGAATTGAGACATGAACCCTGAAATCCATAAGAATATATGCATAATAGGGCTTACGTCATAATGCACATAGTTTCGTTTGGCAGAAACACGTCCAGTTATGTATTTAATGGATGCTTATAAATGACCATAATCTTACTTGATTTAGGTGACACCGAGATGGACGACCTTTTTGGAGCACTGATCGTCCGCCGGTCAGCGAAGTTGGAACCTCACAGGACCCTTTACGATGAGGATAATCATGAGCATCTCATATATTTGAGTGAGTGGACCTCGCGAAGTGGCCAATCAACCCTCCTCATCAATGGAATGAGCGCCGGAAAGGTTTGTATTCTGCTTTTGAATCCAAGAGTCCCTTATGGAGAAAGTTTATGGCTACTAGAGCCCATACTGAAAATATCTAAATATTTTATTGGATCAGCCAACTTAAGCGCACGGTAAAGCGCTTTATATCAACAAGAAATATGGCGGACGTTGTTTGCAGATGATTCAAATGTAAATTAAAATTCAAATAATTTAATTCAAACAATTAAAATAATATTATGAGAGTTCATTTTTAGCAAATTCCGCTACTAACTTAACAAACGTTGAAATGCTGAAATAAGAATAATTTATTTGCTATTTCAGCAATTTGTCAGTTATCCCAGTGTTTTGCAGCAAGGCACTGCTACTTTATCCCATGTAGCTTGCTATTTTAGCGATTTACTTTCTTCAGTGAGTCCGCAGTCCGTTATCAGTAAATTTTATTCAAATTTATAAATTATCTACACCATTTTTGTCAATAATTTACTTGTCATATAAACAGATATTCCTCGAAACCATCACGTCTTTACTTTTTATGCAAAACTTAACTGTGCTAGGAAGGCAACTTTTTCCCGCTGCAGACGTACAACGTTACCAAAGGAAAACGTTATCGATTCCGAGTAGCATACACCACAAGTCACTCAGGGTGCCCTGTGTCAGCACAAATTTCATCGCATAGCCTCCTGATCTTGGCCCTGGATGGACAACCTACAGAACCGAAGAAAGTGGATTCCATTCATCTGGTGCCAGGTACGGATCACAAATTCACCTTCAGCATACAGTACATAGAGTCGTAATGTAAGTGGGCGCCACTTTTAAGTATTTTCCAGGTCCCGAATTCCGAGATTCCTGTGTGACGCCGGGTCACTTTTTCGATACATGATCGATTGTTTACGACACAGTACCCGGCCATCCGATCGAAAAAGTGACCCGAATTCGGCGCACACCGGGCTCGGAACTCGTCGTGCAGAACATGGCGCCAGCTCTCCCATTTAACATTACGACTCTATGCACTCTATGAATTTCAGAACTTGGAGGAAGATGACAACTGCTTCCTCCGTGATTTCAAAAATGTGATGAAAAAACTGTTGTAAACTTCTTACAGTTGATTTTTAATCTCGGCTCTCAGGTTAATTTTTTCATACCCGCGGATCCAGCAATTTGGCAACACCGGATTTTCTCTATTTAAACCTATGTTAAATAATCGATTCTTGTCGGAGCATCTGGCCCCTCCGGAAATCGATAAAGTTCCATAGATTTAAATTGAGAAAAAACAATGTTGCCAATTTGCCACTCAGGGCTAGCAAAAATATGTCGCTCTCTAAGACTTTGAAGATGATGGATTTTTCCATTTGTTTCTGCTTTCCAGTTTTGTGCAATTTCACTTCGCGGCGCGACTTAATGCGATTGAAAAGAAAAAAAGGCCATCATATTCGAAAAATGCCGCCGCGCATATATTATTCGCCCCCCTCCCTAAAAAAAAAAAAATCCCCGACAGTGATTTGACCCCAAATCTCCCAAATTTGACCCTGATACTCAATTAGGATTTAAACATTTTAAATATATCAGATATAACAGATTTTATCCACCCATAATGACAACTAGAAAGAAAAAATATGACTTTTTAATGGATAATATTGTTACACATTAATTCAGAACTTCAGATCTTGACGACTCAACCACATGCTCAGTGTCGTTCGTAAGACTGGTCGGTCTCTGATTGATTTTATTTCCTCTCGTTTCTTTTTTAAGGAGAACGGATCGATTTTGTACTGAGTGCTGATCAAGCCATCGACAGGTATACGATTCGGTTTAAAACTTCTGACTGGTGTTCGGATTTGAACGTGGAGAACTTTGCGATACTCATGTACAACAGCTCTCATCCCTCATCAAAAATTATAACGAAGGCATCTCAAAGCACGGTAAGAGTCATACCATCCTTGAATGGGAAAACACGTCGTAATTCCATTCTGAAAAGTGATGGAAAATTCATCCAAATTAGATAACTATGCCACAGTGGACTAAATATTGAAGTTGCGATATAGTCAAAACTATGGACAAAAAAGACATATGGCGTATGGGGTGATCCCAATGGTTGAAACGGGTGGTTTTTATAGACTAAGGGGTAGGGATGGACAAATTATAGGGTCTGTTGTCGGTTGCCGTTAGTTAGTCTTATACCTACCTACTTTGTCAGTTGCAACCACCTGCTTCCACGAATAGAATCCCTCCATATCCCCTTTGTATTCTTTGTCTGTGGTTTTGTCTATCAAATTCAATAATCGGCCTGGATGCACTTTAGAATGAGAAGTTCTACATCATTCGTCGCACCAAGAACCACTCAAAAATCCAATCTTTCAGAGCATCTTAAAGTTTGGGAACGTGAAATTGTGATTTTGAGAAAATGAATCAAAAGTTCTGAGACGATACTGCCCTTAGATACGTCCAACCCAGCATCAATCCAAAGAAATCGTCAAATTTCAAATCTTCAAAATTTTATAACAAAATCAAAATCATATTTAAATTGCACGTCCATTGAGGAAAATTATGCGTTATTATTCAAACAAAGTTATGTGAACCACTAAAGAGTAAGCAATTATTGTTTCTACATCAGTTTGAATAAAACATGTGTATAATTCTTATAATTGCCGCTGTTCATATTCTAAAAAATATAATAATTCACTCTAGTTATAATAATTTTTTACCTGCAAGCTGACATCTAAAAATGCCGCTCAGCTTAACACCAAGCTATGGTGAGCACTTTTGTCAACTAAAAAAACTCTTAGTTATGTCATGATTAGCAATCTTGAATTTCGACTTGAGTTATTAATTACTGTACCAAAGATTGCATGCTTTCACTTTAAGCTTAAGGAAAAATATCATGTATGACTGTGTCATATCGCTGGAAGCTCACATTAGGACGCTAGGTACATAAAGTTAAAAATTTATGAGGTCGCCTCAAAAAAAAATTCTCACACACATTTTATTTCTTAAATAGGAGGAAAAAAAATTGAGCTAAGCTACAACGCTCTTATTTTGGCTTTTATTGCAGTAGAAGTCGCTCAAAATTTCAATTTAAGTGCATTTTCGCACTCCTTTGAAAGTTTTGTTTCAAAAGTCCTCGGCTCTTGACGTAAGGGGGTATCCTAATTTCCATGTTAGCTCTGTTTTACATATAAATCCATGCTTTCTAGGGCATATGCGGAAATAGAGATACGCCCTTACAGAAGAGTAACAAGGAGCTTGTTCCCGGAGAACAATGAAAACAAAGCGGTCTCACATTTAAGAGGAAGAAAGGTGAACAAACGTTAAAAATGCAGATGTGTAAATGCTGTATATTGTTAAGCGTTATCATTAAAAATGTTTTCCTTTATTATATCCGGTTGAGAATGAGGTTGTTGGGACCGCGAGATGCCTCGGCCTTTTAACATTTCCGTTACTGTGCGTTGGTCATCCATTTTTTTTATTTATTTATTTTTTTTTATTTTTTATTTTTTTTATTTTTGTCTATAGTAGTTATAAATACGTTACAATTAATTTTATCATGAATTTTTCAGGTATTGACAACAGTGCAAGATACTGGTTGTGGTGGTCATGTCACACATTGTTTGTCAAATTTAAAGTCTCTAGAAAAATTGCCCGATAAATTGAGTGGAGGAAAAACTGACGTCAGTTTGACCTTTGGACTGCAAGAACGGAACTACTCCGGAGATCAGACTTTCGGTATGCATAGTGTTTAAAGTATTACAAGGGTAAAATAAAAATAAATAAATAAAAAATTATGTTTGGGACTTTCTTAACTACACATTTTATTTCACAGTGAGAAAAATTAAATGCTTTGTAATGTACGCGACATTTTCAATAATGTTTGTTTTGGCCGTTTATTATAAAAATATCCTCTCTATGTAATAAAATCATTTTTAAGACGCCCGATGGACAGGATGAGGAAGGAGGGTAAGACGGTCCAAAGGTCGAATTCCAAAGAAGGAATTAAAATTCAGAGTAAGGAGAAAGTCGTTAAGAATATTGTTTGGCAGGAAATTTTTCTTTGAAACACCGTTTTCTTATTCAATTAAAATTATTTGCTCATTAACTGCCAGCGGGTGATTTCGACGATTTCTCTGGCCGCGCAGCGCCCCGGAAGCTGGGCCGCGTAGAGGCCAGAGGGCGGAGCGCACTAGCAATTTCATACAAAATTATTAAAAATTAGTACATGGCCAGATTTACCTACTTGCCACCTCCTTCTCATTCGCTTTAAAACATCAAAAAAAAAACCATCAAGTAAACGTGCTGGAGCGGCAGGGGTGCATAAGACACTGCGCGAAATTCAAGTTCCGTAAACCTATCTCTGTGTGGACAAGGCCTCCAGTTATAGGAAATGAACGAAAAAATTAGGAAAGAACAAACGTAAATGTGCCAAGGCGCCGCGCTGACCGCACTGTGCTTGACGCAATGCGTGAAGTATTCATCCAGTCTTGTAGGCGCTATGCGTTTCATGCCGACCGCGGCTGCTGACGCGCACTTTGTTTGACGCAATGTGTGAAGTATTCATGCAGTCTTGCAGGCGCTAATATGTGTTACCTGCCGACCACCGCGCCGCCGCGCCGAGGGCTTTTCCTTTTCATCTCACGTCTACGTCATCATTTCTCTCTGCATCGCGCCGCTCCAGGCCAAATTGCGTGTTTGGTTTCTCTCTCCACTTGACTAATTGAAGGTGCTGCCTCTAGTTTCACCGAAAGACGACAAAATTAGAAATTACTATACTCTCAAGAAATGAGAGATTTTGTCGCCTTTTCTCTCGTTTGTAATTTTTTTTTTTTTTTTTTTTTTTTTTTTTTTTTTTTTTTTTTTGAATCCGATTTTCTTTATATCTACATTTAAAAACATTGCAAAATTTGCCGCCATGGGCCGCGGCCCGTGTGGCTCCCCCCTAAATCCGGCCTTGAATTAATAAGCATTCACTCGTTTTAAAAGATGAAGTAAGAGCGAAGATGTTAACAACATGTAAATAAATATATGTAATGATCGCAAAGTGTGCTCCTCTACTTTCTCCCCAAATGAAAGTTCAATGTATTAATTTTGCCTAAACTGAGTTTCAGATGAGTATACGATTTTTCCCTTCTCATTAAAGTCGTTTTACCATGAACATCAAATCAAACACATTTTAAGCAGAAAATAATTGCCAAATGCTAATATTAAATATGTGGCTCAGAGTGACCATATCAGATAAAAAGGGATCCAGGTGTATGAGGATACTCTCTTTTACTTTATTATTCATTCGTTTATTTCACAGAGTTCGATGAGCTTGATTTACGACAGGGCCGGTCCTTAAACGGAATCACATTCACATTTCCTTCCTCGCCATTGCTTCTCAGACCAAGTGACGACTCCCTTGATGAGAATCCGGACTGCAATGACCAAAAAATGCCAGCAACTTGTGCCTCTGAGGAAATTTCTAATTTCTGCGGATGCACCCATATTATCTCCATTCCTCTGATGGCCTCGGTCCAGATTATCATATTGAATCCAGGTAGAGTATACTGACGGACAAAACTCCTTCAAATGATGATGTATGCAAAATGCATGCCTGGAGAGTTGAAATGCTCGCGTATTGTATTTTATTGTCGACCTATTTTGCCCTCCACAGCAAAAACGACAAGCTCAATTACAAATTTTGTATTTTTCTCCCAAACATACTGCGCTATCACAAGGAAACCCAATGACCACAGGGCTTTATTTTTTCATTTTGAGTTCCTTACGGTGTATGCCGGAGTTGATTCAGACAAATAAAGGATGAATATTTTTTGGTTTTCTGGTAAAACAGCATTTTCTAGAGAAAAAAATTGAAAACGTGTTGAATGAAGATAAGGCGACTTTACTTTGGACGCCAGTATTGCACTCTTTTTCTTCGTTTCCATTCGCCGGTATCGACTTTTAAGTGTAGCTATGGCGTATTGATTGTTATTTAAAAGATCCAAGACTGATCCTAACCGTACGTCTCTACTTTTTACGGGTTTGCAGTTTTTTAACCAAAAAAGAAACTCACCAAAAGGAATTAACTGAAAGCCTGTGGTACTATGTGTCCTATACTCCCCATATTAACATATGCTTTCCGCTACTTCCTATCTTGTTACAATAAGTGGGTGGCTACGCACCCTGCATGGCCGCTGCGCCACACAACCCTCAGAGAGCACTTCGCAGAGGCACCTCCAAAGAGGCCTCTGTAAGTTAATCTAATAGAGCAGGCTCGTCTGAGGACTATGCACTATCAATAGCCGCAAAAATCATGAAAATCGGCTTAGTAGATCTTTAGAAACTAATAATTGTGACAATAAATGAAAGTTTACATTGTGTTACTAAAAGGAAGATCTCACAACTTTATCACGTAATATAAAAAAATCTGGCTGATATTGCAGTGCGGGGGGATACCAAAACTAAGGAACTAAAACAACTAGACCACTTTCGGTGTGGAAACCTCTATTTTTACAAACAACACTATACCAATGAAAACCCGATTTGCGCGGGAACGCTCTCGCTGCTCTGACAGGGGCTGACCGGGCCAACTTTCGCGTGAAGACTCAAGACTGACCCCGAGCCAAAGCTTCCATGCTTCTTTTAAGCAGCGCGCGAAAGCTCCGCTTTTCCGCGACCGCGGTTCGTCCCGGAACTTTCGGACGCGGCTCAAAACAAACACGTCTCAAAATGACCTCGCCGTCTGAAACGCTTGACCCACCTTGCTCGTGAAAACTCCGTGATAACGCACGAACAAGTATATTTCCTCTTAGTGGAACGGTAAAACCCCAAGGTTTTAGCCGTACCACTACAATATTTCCAAAATCTGCATAAAATTGGCTCCCCTAGAGACTAGCACTCATCAACAGCCGGCGAAATCATGGCAATCGGCCAAAATATAAAGGTCGAGCAACCGGTGGCCAATAATGAAAATTTAAGGGCTCAGAGGGTTTACAATGATGATAAAAAATGTCAAAATCGCAACGCACAAACTAATCCAAACATTTGTATGACAATTTTGAAAAAGCGCGTTTTTTTTACGCCTTCTTCTATAAGTGAATTTTTTTATTTCGCTTACACTGCACCTGAAAAATGACGGAAAATCACCGTTCGGGAAAAAGAATAATACAAATATTTTTGGTTCATTTTACGCGTTGTTTATGGGTGTATGTGTATGTTGCATCATAAAGAGGCACTAGAGGCGCTTTCAATTAGAAGTCAGTGCTTATGTATAAAACTGGTGGCTATAGGTGAAGGTCGTCCGGTTTCATTCAGAAATCCTGGCGTATTGCTAAAATAGGAACAATTGGATGCTCGAAAATTAATCAATCTTCTGTGAAAGTGAGAGGCGTTTCCTTGTTCTGAGAAACCATAACTCTTTCACTATTTTCACGTCCAAAGCATGATCAACTTAAGCGAAAGATCAAGGACGGATCAAATTGATTGTAGTTTTAAAAGTATACTCGTAAAATTCAAACTCATATATTATACCACGTATATTATATTACCAATTATTCTTTAGCCGGGCATGATGAATCTACACGGAGAAAAAAATTTCGTGTATGGGACCCGAAATTGGAGTCATATGGATCCCTGAAGTTTTTTGATCACGCATCCGAAAACGGAGTACTTCAGATGTGTGACCCAAGTCCTTCGGTATACATCGAAGTACTTCAGATGTCTGACCCGAACTTCGGCAGCTGGACCTCAACTTTTTAGATATACGTGATCCGAAAACTTCAGAGATCCATATGACCTCAACTGCGGGTCCCTCGCACGAAGTTTTCTGATCCGTGCATTATCGTTACGAATTTTAGTTTTTCCTTACTCACTGATATTCTTAAGAGTCCAGATTTACAGAGAGAACAGAAAAGTAAATGTTCAATAGAGGAGGAAATCGACAATCAACAACAAGTCGATTAGACTAATTTGGTAAATGTTGCTTTTCTAGGAGCAAATCATCTCAGCAGTGAAAAATCCAATCCAAACTTCTTTTTCCATCTACACGGTCAACATTTTTACCTGATTCAACGTCGTGAGCTAGCGGACTTTGCTAATTTATCCGAGAGCCACCTCAGATCAACCAATCCGAACATTACGAATTCTGTGCTGAAAGATACAATCAGCATTCCCCCAAAAAGCTTCACCATACTGAGGTTCATCGCCAGTAATCCAGGTAAATCTCTCTCTCAATTATGTATCACCCAAATGGATTCAACTGGGTTCATCAAATGTAGAAGTGTATCAACGGCAGTGCCGTGGCGTGCTATGCGACATATCAAGAGATCTGTCATTCAAACCTATGGAAAAGGATCGATAAACAGGGTGTTCGCAGCGAACACCTTAATAATAGCTTCAAATGGAGGAATATCGATAATCCATCATTCACGCCACGTCCAGGCCCGCCACAAGGGGAGGGTCCCTGGTACCGGGGCCCGTGTTACCCGTGAAAAACCACTACGAATTCACATGCAACCCTTGTTTCGTAAGAAAAAGTGAAAAATTTACCCTAACAATTTCGCAACAGGTGAATAGATTTTCAGAAACACGTTGGGGCACTGTAGAATTCTTCTTTAATTTTCAAAGAAGTATACTTCTTGGAGAATTTCTATCTATTTTCAAGATTTTCAGTACGGAGGGATATTTTTAGTAACTGCGTTTCATTTTCTTCCGTCGTCAGATACTAAGAGTCTCCAGTCGGCATCCTCGACTTCAATGGCTCATGGCTCAACTCCCTTGCCATAGACAAACGAAGGGGGAGTCCAGGGGGGCCTGGCCCTCATAGAACTGAAAATAGTATGCATATGCCCCCCCCCCCCCGAAAAAAAAAATAAAAATTTCCCGGATCTTTTGAATGCAACGATGCACAAGTATTTTGTGCTGAAAGTATAAAAAAAAACATAATTATTCCGCAGAAATTGATGGAAAAATTCTTTATGGAAGCTTCAAAATGCGTCCGCTTAGTCGTATAAATTCTAAAATTTCTCGGGGGATGCCCCTCGGACCCGCCCCCCCTCCGTGTTTGGGGCCCGGACCTTAAAACTGGTACCAGGGCTCGAGATGGAATGTGGCGAGCCTGCATGAAGGCTTTTTTCATTTAAATCTTCCGTCTCATTCTTACGGCGCAATGATAGAACTATTTGAACTCTCCGAAATGCGTGAGGTATCACGCGGTATTTGAAGGCGTTTTCAAATCAGCCAAGTTCCGTTATCAGAATAATCGTTTTGCATATTTCGTATTCTTTTGTTATATTCCGTGCCACTTGTTTATTTTTAATCCTCGTAGAAAAACCACTCATTTGTTTATACAATTCTAGCTGAAGCGCACTTCAGCTATGCATTCACCACTGCAAAAATTTCAGAGGAAATCGACAAGCCCAGCGTGCATGGAGGCTATCTCCATTTAAATCTTCCGTCGCATTCTTACGGCGCAATGATACAACTATTTGAACTCTCCGGAATGCGTGAGGTATCACGCCGCATTTGAAGGCGTTTTCAAATCAGCCAAGTTCCGTTATCGGAATAATCGTTTTGCATATTTCATATTCTATTGTTATATTCTGTGCCACTTGTTTATTTTTAATCCTCGTAGAAAAACCACTCATTTGTTTATACAATTCTAGCTGAAGCGCACTTCACCTATGCATTCACCACTGCAAAAATTTCAGAGGAAATCGACAAGCCCAGCGTGCATGGAGGCATCTCCAGTCTGGCATCCTCGACTTCTATGGCTCATGGCTCAACTCCCTTGCCATAGACAAACGAAGGGGGAGTCCAGGGGGGCCTGGCCCTCATAGAACTGAAAATAGTATCATATGCCCCCCCCCCCCGAAAAAAAAAAATAAAAATTTCCCAGATCTTTTGAATGCAACGATGCACAAGTATTTTGTGCTGAAAGTAGAAAAAAAAAACATAATTATTCCGCAGAAATTGATAGAACAATTCTTTATGGAAGATTCAAAATGCGTCCGATTAGTCGTATAAATTCTAAAATTTCTCGGGGGATGCCCCTCGGACCCGCCCCCCCCCCTCCGTGTTTGGGGCCCGGACCTTAAAACTGGTACCAGGGCCCGAGATGGGATGTGGCGGGCCTGGCCACGTCACTGTGATCAACGGTGAAACTTCCAAACCGCACATACTCGGTTTGCGGCGCCACAGACTTTCTGACATACTTCATTTCATAAATTAAAAACTATTCAACGCCAATTCTCTAAAACTTTTGTAATTCTTTTTCTCTGTAAAAAAAAAAAAAAAAAAAAAAAAAAAAAAAAAAAAATTCTGTGAAAATTTCAACAAGTGGGAGGGGAGATTTTAATACACCGGAAACGAGATACAGGGTTTAGCGGTTTCACCGTCAAAATGTGACTGTTTCCGGAGTTTCAATTTTTTGTCAGGTTGAATGAAATAATCGGAATTTAGATTGAGAAAGCTCAAAAACACACTCCGTGTCCTAAGAAGAAAGCTCCTAAGCTTTCTTCTCTAAGTTCTCTGTTACATTAATTAAAGGCGTTATTCACCTTTGATCAGACAGAAAAACGTAACGACGCAACGTAACGATATGTTGACGTCGCAAAATTTTACTCTTTGTTTCTGTTTTTACAGGAAAGCTGTCGGTCATTTCTAACTGGAAGCATCACTGATTTTTTTTTCCTGATCACACGGAGAAAATAGCAAAGTTTTGGTCAGAAATCGCTCGATTTTATTCTTGTGAGAAAAGTAAATTTTTCTGTCAATTTTGTAATTTCCGAATGGAGCTATACGTTCTTGCATCTAGAAATCGACGATATAAATGGATTATGATTACTGGACTCTTCTAAGCTCGAGCATGGTCGACGGGAAAGTAAACAAGTTTTAAAAAAAAATCCATTTTTTAAACCGCAAACTTCGAACTGCCAGAATTTTAGGTCGTTCGATTTTTGTCACGTTTTTGTGCCAAAATTTTTCGGAAAACACTCCTCTGAGAAGTGTCAGTAGGGTGATTTCACGATAACAGGAATAGTTAAAATGTGAAATACCTTAAAAATAAAAGTGCACCAATTTTAACAGGATTTCATTACCTCATTTTAAAGGTATTGAACCTCCTTTTTCCAGCTTTGGCACGCTCTATTTTGATTCAGTGCAAAGTTAAAGTGATTGATAAACAAGCCATTGAATCAGGTATCAGCGCTTCCCGCGGGACTGCTGGAGGTCCACGCAAACATGGCGGCCCTGCCATATTGTGTCGGTTACGTAACAGACGCAGCGTAACCGACACTTGAAAATGTGAGATAAAAGATGATACAAAAGATGAAACTTGGCAATTCTCGAGTTATGAGGTGGAATTGATGCTGCCTTAAAAGTTTTCTAAACTTTGGAGACTTCCTTTTAGTTTAATAATATTAAATTGAGGTTTTTGCGTAGTGAGGAATTAGTGCTACACACCTAAAAATCACTGGTTTTCATAATAATTAAAGTTTTCATTGTAAAAAAAACTAACTTATCAGTAATGGTTTTGTCGAGAAGACTTCAGCGAACAATTTGATGGCAATTTTGAAACTCCTGACTCCGTCTGGCGAGATAAACACTGCACTCAATACAACTGCAAAAATTTGTTGCCAAATGTGGCGACACCTCTTTCTAATGACTTTTCTCGCTCAATAATAAACATTTCAGTTCAAACTGGCAATTTTCTTGAACATTAGAGTCTCTTTTCAGCAAATATTGCCAAAGAGTTCATGATCAGTACTGATTTGTTACCGCAAATTGCTCTTTTGCTTCAAAATCGGGGTTGGCGACGCGTAACCGACCGGACATTTTCGGCCTTTAAAGTCTCATATTATGAAATATGATAATAATTTATCATATTTTTTAGCGTGGATAGGTTCAGGGACATCATTCCTATTGATTTATTCATTTGGTTTTCAATCGTTTTGCCCTATATCGTTCATAACCCACGGCGACACGACTATTCCTCTTATCGTGAAATCACCCAGTAACACCTCAATTTTATTTATCTAGATTCCACCTTTCTGTCTGAACTTTAGGATAACGCAATGATTGTTTGGACCTCATCTTTCTGAACATGTCTTATATTGGATCTAGTGTGAACAGAATATCTGACTTTGTTTCAGGATACTGGTTTTTTCACGAAGGAAGATCTCAGCTATGGTCGAGAGGCATGGCGGTTGTCTTGAAAGTAGGTCAACGGGATGATTTCCCGGATGTTCCAGAAACCTTCCCATCATGTGGCAATTGGATTGGCCCTGAATTCTTCCTGGCGTAAACCATAGGCATAATCAACTTTGCAAGGAGTTATTTTCCCAGAAGACTGATCTCACTCCTGTCTCACACAGACGTTCATTCTAACAAAGTTCGAACAAAGTCTAACAAAGCGTTTTCTTAAAAGTGATATTTGAAAAACCGTAAAGGTGCGCGTATCTGTATGATGTATATATTAAGTAAAAACTGCCAATAAATGTTGTTCCTAATAATATGATTAGTCTGAATTCATTCATCTGATACATACGGCGATTTTCTATTTTTTTTTTTTTTTTTTATTTTCACAAGGAAGTGATGAAGGAGCACTATTTTGACGGTGGAAGTCCGCAACCTCGTGTCTCGTTTGCGGTGTTTGAAAACCTTCGCTCTTATTTTATTTTTTTAAAGGATCATTCCTTGAAATTTTCACAGAATTTTCTTCGTTCAGGGGAGAAAAATCACGGCAGTTTTTAGGAATTGCCATTGAGTAGTTTTCCATTTAAAAAATGACAGGAAGTCTGCCACATCGCAAACCGAGATAGGTGGTCGCGGACTGGCACCGTCGATTTATTATGCTCGCAATCAATAGGGGTTCTTAAATGTTTGTAACTTTGTTTCTATCCATGTAAAGTTATATAAAACAATTTATACTCAAGGGCGTGTGGATTGCCTCGCACAGAATCGATAATTTATAACAGATCGTAATATCTACAGCAAAATAGTGTCATGATAAACATCAATTGTCACGAAAGAACTGTCATTTTTACTGCCGTGTAGGATTCTTTACTATACACTTTTTTAAAATTGATTTGATTATTTCCGTGGATAATTGGAATTTTTAAATTGCTTTTTGCATTAAAGAAGGAAGTCGGCTAAAAATATCAATAAAAAGAGACATAAAAACAGACTTCCCTCCTCGCAACAGAGGAAAATTACATTTTTATATGCCTTGCATTGACATTTATAATGAATATTCGTGGTAATTTCAAAACAATTAAGTTTAAGTGGAGTGCAAAATGAGATGAAAAATGCAACTGTCCTATATTTCCAAATTTTAGGTATATTTTTATTCATCAGCCCCTGTAAAAAGCGGACGTCCCATTTTTAATTTTCATCCATGGAAAAAAGGCTTCACACTATTACGTCCGGTCTATTACACGTTGATGCTCAAGCCGGGACGAATTGAATCGAGGCTTGCTAAAAACACGGGTCCCGCGGGTTGCATTGGGCGGTGGGGATACATAAAAGTTTTAGATGAAAGTCTACAAATATATTCTAAAAAAGAGCCAGCCAACAAATTGAAAAGAAAATAAGGCAAAATTGAGTGCCAACACAGCGTCAGATAGGAAAAGCATAATCGGGCTTCGTTTCTTGAACTTCTCTCCCCGAATCTGGATGACACTTAATTTACATCATATGGAAGGAGCATTGCGAGTTTACGCCTCGCACCATCGCGCCTTCTTTTTTTGCAGATGCAATACGGACAATCGGGCATCCACCATGCACGAATAGTTACATCTCTGCCCCGGAATTAACGAGCGTCTTTTCCTTTGCTCTATATGTCCATGTTGTGACGGTTGTTGTCGTATGTGTGGTGATGCTTCAAGGGCTACATGAGCAACACAATCGAGGATAGAAAACACGTAATCAGGGTAAGTTTGTTACCTTTTTTCCGAATCCAAGCGACACCTCATTGGCAGCGTAGAGCTGATCATTGTCAGTTCAAGCCTCGCGTCATCTCGCCTTATTCAATTTTGCAGATGCAACACGGAAATCCCTTAATCACGGATAGTTGTATCTCTACGGTATCATCGACGCGCGATGAGGTGTCTCTTTTATTTGAAATTTGAGACAATTTTAGGTTAAGCTTGCTTGAAATACGATATGATGTGTCCAAATCAACGATCATTTTGAGAGGGAAATGTTTAGAGGTCTCTCAAGCGCCCACCAGGACGCAAGTCTAAATATTGGTATTTTGGCGAGGGATATGTAGTTTCAGGGAATTTTTTACGACTTCCCTTGGAAATCCCAAGACGAGTTAAATTTACACGACTATCTCTGCTAGGGGAATTACATGTGGCGAATGGGGGGGGGGGGGGGCGAGAGAGCGCCAATATGTTACCAAAAAGGTGAAAATGTCAAAAAAAAGTATTTTTTACCTTCAAAAACATGTAAATAACATAGATATTACTTCAAAAACTATCAAATTTAATGTAGTCAAATGCGGGTCAATTTGACCAGACTCAGAATTTTACGCTAAAGAAAAGTCCTCGGTATCGAAGGGTTAGAGAACGAGAAACTTTGATTTAGGGCATGGAGAAAAGGAGCGGTGGCCGATTCAAATTCGTATGTTCATTCGTCACAAGTCTAATCTCCGCAAAAACATAGTCCCTGAAAACTTGAATAGCCATCGCATGGATGTCTCCATCCACTGCTATTTGAAAACAATGAATAGGAACTAGAATTGACTGTGGGTTTCTAACGGAACATATGCCATTAAACCAGCAGAAAACAAGAAGACAAATATGATGCGCGTGCCGAATAACTGCAATGTTGGACACTTATTTGTATTTTCTTGTCTTTGCTATTTGTATCAATTGGTACTTTTTGCTAAATTTGGGAGAAAATATTGATTCATCAACGTTGAATTTGAAATTAATTTTGAAGAATCATCTTGATTTTAAGCTGATATGCGGCATTTGCGCAGGACTGCGATTTGCGGCGAACTGCCGTGTATCAGCTTAAAATCAAGATATTTAGACGGAATTTTAGTGCGTTATCATCATAATTTCGCGCCGGAACTACATTTCCACGCTAAAAGATGAATTTGTCAACGGCAAAGAAATTTGCCGCAGTTCTTTTTCTTCTCCTTGGGGGTGTCTGCTTTGTTTATTACGTCACCGCCAAAATTGATACGGCCGCAAGACCTTTTTTTCTCTCTATACGGATTTGGTATCAGCGCATCGATTCTGTGAACCGCAAAATAAACCGATGCGAGGTTAATCATTCTCGCAGGTTGCGTCATAATCTGTAAAGGACAAATTTTTCCATTGTAATACCGAGAGGAGCCGATTTAAAATCCTGGCATGTGCTTAGAGACTTCAACACCGCACAGGAAAAACAACCAACATAATTGCTGCGATTTTATGAGCCGTTTTGTCTATAGATCCATCGATTATCTTTTTGCATATTTGAGTAAAAAGAAGAAGTATGATATATTTGTCAGTAGAGATACCTCTTGTGAAAACTTTAATTTCGAGAGGAATGCATCTTTGAGTTCAAAACGTCGTAAAAATCTTGTCCATTTTTGAAAAATTTAAAAATCAAAGGATTTGTCATTTATGTTGTGAATAACTTAACAGAGATGCCACAAAATTTATTGAAATCAAGGTGAAAGATAATGGGGTGTGCACAACTGTGATGAATGACGTCATACGTTGTGTTTTTCGTCCGATATCTCTCTTAGGCAACTGCAACTACAGTTGGGTTGGGGCCCAACTGCAGTTGCCTTCCTGAATGCACCAAACAGCGTATCCCTTTGATGGAAAATTTTGCTTGTGTGAGAGCTTTTCCCCTTTGTATTGAAATTTTCAGCTTTATGCTGATTTTCAACGCACGTTGACTAAAAAATTCCTATATACCGTCTTACAACCCGTGCGTCGCCACCGTAATCGGTTTGTGTACAAGGTATTAGATAAGTTTCCATTAATTTCTGGATTTATAATGTCGAGACTCCGCGGCTGGCTTGAGAATAAAAAAAGAAAACTGGCTAAAATGTTATAAAAAGCAGTTTTTTCTAATCAAGCTCGGTCTTCGGGTCCAGTTTTTTAATCCAGGCTCGGCTCGGGTAGGGTGAAAATGACACGTTCCCCAAACCCTTGTGAATATGGTGATTTATTTTTAAACATAACATACTTGCAGATCGCGTGACCAATCTGGTGTCAGTTAGGCCACGTTTCCCTAGAAATAAAGTTTCCTCTGCGTTTGTTGCTCCTCTCTTGATTGCTCTCATGTAAAAAAGCGTATCCGTTCACCGAGGGGACAATCAACGTCGAAGTCGACAGACTGTCCAGGGAAGCAGTCTCACCGAAGCACCGCAGTCTTAGCTGTACTTGGTGCAGTTTACAATTAGAGCGAGTTAATACAGTCCGAATTCTTTTCGAACATAAAAAAAAGAGAAAAAAAGAGAAAAACAAGCAGTGAACTCCAACACAATGTGTTGATAAGGCGCGTCATTAACTCGCACATATCAACCCCTTTAGTTTTCATTTACAGAGATTTCAAAAAAGGCAAGCAGCACAACAGGAGAATTCACGATCCAACACTGCAAGGTCAACGACGCACCTTGACGAGACCGTGTATTGTGAATCTAGAAAGCTATTCGAACAAATTTAAGTTTTTTGATCCGCCTCAAGCAAAATCTTATCAGATTCTTGAGGAAAAGTGCTACGGAAAAATTTAAGCGAAGAAAGGAAAAATTCTGTCGAATTCCTAGAAGATAAAGTCGATTTAAAGGTATTTTGGGGTTAAAATACCCAAATCACCGGTATTATAAATCCCGTTATATTATTGAAAAGAAATTGACTCGATATAAATGCAATTGTATTAAATATGTCTTGATTTTGTTATTTTAAACGTCTTTTCATGCAAAGAAGCTCAACCATGTCCATGCTTTATTCATTCATGAATTGAAAGTAAGCAATCCACATCCCGAAAATCTACCGATTTGCCGTAAAAAATCGCAGAAACTTGATATACCAGGTCGATGTACCCACTCTTTGAATTTACCAATCAATTTAGTGAGTGCACGTAGGTATGTGAAAGTCAAAATGCTATAGTCATTTTGGGTGCATTCATTTTTCATGAAACAATTGTAAGTAATTTCAATCCCGAAAAACCATAAATTTTCCGTATAAAATCGAAAAAATCAAAATATGTCGACTCCCTGACGTGAAAATTGAATTCTACGTGTGAAAATACTTATGTATCGATATGCTGAACAGAATGCCCGCCTCTCCTCGTAATGTACAAACCGTTCCTATACTCATCTTAAAATTGTTCTCAGAGCTTTGTGTTATTATCAGCTTCCATTTAAACCCCGGTTTGATGGCCGAATCGGCTGCCCAAAAAGCAAGCCATTTTTGAAGGGCTCTATGAGAAATTCGTGATATTATCAGCTCTCAGGAAATCACCTCATGGGTAAAATTGCTGATATAAATCGAGTGCTTAAAATAATCGTATTCAAGAAACTAAGGCATTAAACTATGGAGTCAATTTCGTTTTAATAATATAACGGGATTTACTTGTCTTCAGGTCAAAACTCATACAAGGAAGCCCCTTGCAAGAGGCTAATTTTTTGTAATTTCACTCAATTTTTTCTCCTTTTTATAATTGAATTGCTTGTCACATTCTGAGGTCAATCATATTAAATTGTAATTTATACATTTCTTTTTTCCCCCTTCATTTTATTTTTTGTTTGGAGAAGTTTTGTTGATTTCTTCGGATTTCGAATACTGTAACTTCTCTTCTATTTGGCCGATTTTTATGAATGAGACCTCTTTTAATTCGTGTTTTAACGGAGAGTAAGGAAAAAATTGCTAAAAACTCGCGAAACAATTTTTTTTGAAAATTGGACGAATCCTAGCGTGACGGTGAAATGGTTAATGAAGCGTAAGTAATTTTGCGAGGGGCTGAGGATCCCGGCATCGCTTGGCAACCGTCATTAGCTATTGTTCGTCGAGACGCCGACGCAGTGAGCAGGAGCGTGGGAAAGAGAGGGGTAAGTGGATTCCTGTATGAGCCACGTTTAGCTAATGGTCTATTGAGTCTCGAGGCTCATCACAGATTGCACTTACACAGATTGCACTATCAGAGCACGGGTACCAACTTTTGGAAATTATAACCGAGGTTACAGATCTGTCAAAGCAACGTTTTGAACAAAACGGAGGAGTTAAATTCTCATTTCGAGAGTGCCGACCTGCTCAGCCATCCTCGAATCAATTCGCTTGATTCTGCTTATATATGCATAATTTAAATCAGCGCGTCGCATTCTTAGGCTTTTTTTGAAAAAACCAAGTAACGTAGACTCTTGGTATTCACTGCACATAAACTAATGAGCCCCAGAATGAGAAACAACTTTAAATCATAATTATTGATGGATAAATAAACTTTTTACACGCTTTGGAAAATCTCAGAAGTTCGCGGTAGTCACTTTTCGGTAAGGAACTAAGGGACTCGGTTATTGTATCGAGCAGGGTTCGAAACGATCGCAAAGGCGGTATACTACGTATACGCGCCAAAAAGCGGCAATCGAGACACCACATGTTTCATGGTGGCGCATTGCCATAAAGTATAATTTTTAAAGTTTTTTATTTCTTTATGAAAGAAATATTGTTTGTAAGTATTTTCCCAATTACGGCATGTTTAAAAAGGAATAAGGAGAAAAAAGGCCTCCGGGGCCAATCCTTTCGTCAATGAATTAATAGTATAAAAAAAGAACAAACCTCAGACAATAGCTGATTAATAATTTGCCATAGAGTCAACAAAATCTCAATTACGAGGAAATGGAGATAAACGAGAAACGAAATTCAATAACTTCTCGAACGATTAATATAAAAAGAAGGGTACACAATTGGATTATGAGTTCCTTTTTTTGTATTTTGTAGATTGGCAATCCACTGCGTAAGTATTTAGCATAATTTATGATGAAATGTTAGTAGTAAAATTTGTTTGCTCTGATAGCCATGAAAAATCGATTTATCAATGGAGATGTTGCATGTGTGAGGAATTTGCGATTTGACTGTTGATTCTTCGTTAAAAGTTCGCGAGAAATACGACGGTGCCACTAGTTTTCTCTGAAATCAACTCCCAAGCTCAAAAAAAGCTCTCAAATTAAGGCCAAAATGGAGGGGATATCCCACGCTATCCTGAGAGTCCACCTCTTCATCAAGACGAACTCTCCATGCAAAGATAGGGAGCAAATACATTGACAGGGCAGCCACTTTATTTGGGGACTCTAAAACTGAAAACACGGCATCCCTGCTAATGTATTTGCTCTCTATCTTTGCATGGAGAGTTCGTATAGATGTAGAGGTGTACTCTCAGGATAGCGTCGGATATCCCCTCCATTTTGGCCTCAACTTGAGAGCTTTTTTGAGCTTGGGAGTTGATTTCAGAGAAAACCAGTGGCACCATCGTGTTCCTCGCGAACTTTTACATGAGAATCAACAGTCAAATCGCAAATTCCTCAAACATGCAACATCTCCATTATCGCAAAAACGACGTATTCTAAGAAAACGGAGGCAAGTTAAAAGCGTCACAGCTGTGAGCAGCGTTGAAATCTGCGCGTGTTTTCCGGGGCCGCTAGCGCTCGTAGACGCGCCCTTTCGAGGAAAACGCGGTTTTACCCTCCACATTTTTTTAAGCCATGCATGTTCACATCCAACTACCATGCCCCGGCTGCAGTGGAATGCGCAATACTCCACTCAACCGAATGAAAATTGGATTGCATTAAGAAGAAAGGGACGAAGCCACATCAGCTTTTGCCAAATTTAAGTGGCCAGGTTAATTTTTTACAAGAGAGCGTTTGTGCGGATTATTTCGAACAGTTTGAGGAAATTGCTTCGCACTATGCAAAAAATTCAATGAAAATTACACCAACATCTGCACGACCGGTTTCGTGTAAAAACCTAATTTGCCCGCTTAAATTTGGCAACAGCTGATGCGGCTTGGTTCCCTTCTGCTTAACGCGGTCCAAGCGCCGAATCAGCGGATAACATGTCTTACGAAAGGTCGGTTCCGTTAGGGGTCGCCGTTGATTCACAGCGGGAGTTATTTCTGCAAATCTCTACGAATTTTTTTTTAACGGTATTGATCTCATCATATCGGTGCAGTGTGTATTTCTCGTTCACCTTGTTCTTGAGAAGCAAGTTGACGGTCCTATATAACGCCACACTGCACCAAATTGCACTTCGTTTGATAGTCAACGGCGTGGTGACCAGGTAAGAGACCAAATTTAACATTGTGATTCATAACGACCTTTCCATCAGAAAATTGGACGTACTTATGCTGTAAGGAACTTAATGAAAATAAATGAAATCAAAGGAAGATATGGGAAAACATTAGTTTGTGTCTTCATTCCTTTTCGCATTTTATTCATTTTCGCAAAATTCTTTTCAGCAAAAAGACGTTTAGTTAGTATTTGCGTCCCTTGATTTTTTGCTAAAAATTCGAAGTAGGAAGATACCTGTTACATCAAGCACTATAGCCTTACTATAGCAATAGTCTTTTTTCAAAACTGAATAATGAGCGGAGATTTGCGAAGTCGTTAATGAAGATCCGCTTTTTCGACTTCAGCCAACGGTGTTCGTAGTCACTTTCCGTGATTAGACCCTTTCCATAGGGAGGCCGCGTATAACATACGTCGAGGTTAAAGGATGTTTAGGAAATAGTTGAAGTTTGCGGTGAGGGGCCGTCCATAAATTACGTAAGGCTTTTTGGGGGGGGGGGGGGTCTAAAACAGCCTTACGGTGCCTTACGAGGGGAGGGGGGGGGCTGAGCCTTACGTAAGCTTTTCAGCCTATATTTAATAGAGTCCCTTTATACCCAGAGTAACGACAACTCACTTTTGGTTGGACCAGGATTGGGCTGAAAGTGGCCTAAAAAAAAATCCAATTCTGATTGGTTCTCGCTCATGGAGGGCCGAAACTAGTGCACCAAGATGGCGGTACCTCGTATGTGAACAAGAATAATGAAAATATTACCTAATTGTGGTTTATCAAGAGTAAATTGTTATTGCCATCGGTCCAAAATGAAAATAGATTAAGAAATTATTCACAAACCAATCTCATTTTCTTTTTAATTGATCAATTTGTTGATGTTGTTGTTTCTGTGTGATAGACATCGCAGGATTCCTGATCCTTATCCCCCAATATCGTTCGTTTGAGTGCACTAGTTTTCGGCCTCCATGGCCAGCCAATGGTCGGCTGCCAGTCAGCTGATAATCGAGTTGTCGTTACTCTGGGTATAAAGGGACTCTAATATTTAAAGATTTTTCGTCAGGTTGATAATAAAATTCAAGATGAAATAGAGGAAATCGGCACATCACCGATTGCTGACCAACCGGATCATGCTCCTGTCATTTCTCTTGATTCCCACTTCTTCACTTCTTGGGATGATGAGTAGTGACTTCATCCTTACGTCAAATTTATACTTTTAACTATTCCAAAGTAAAAAAAAAAAATTCATTAATTTTGCTCCACATATTTTAATTTAGTAAATTAATTGTATCATTAATATTTTCTATGAACTTACTTCAAAATTTAGTTTCACTGATAAATATGTTGGCCTAAAAACTTTATTGTTTTTCTAAAAGAAAACGTAATACTTGGATCTGCGATAATTCAAAAAGGGGAGGGGGTCAGTCGAGCCTTACGTAATTTTTAGAGGAGGGTGGGGGTGGGGTAAGGGATGCCTTACGGTGCCATACGGAGGGGGAGGGGGGTCTAAAAATGGGGAAAAGCGCCTTACGTAATTTATGGATGGTCCCTAAAATGAGTTAACTCTGTCGATTTTGATTCTCAAGGAGCCCATAGGCATTGAATTAAAACTGCTACAGATTCAATCCGGGGTTTTCTGGGTTCCCTTTTTTGGGGTTCCTTCTGTTTGAAGGGTGCCCTTCAGACCCTCACTCGACAATGCCCCAAATTCTCCCCTCAAGCTCTCTTCCCGGTGAAAATTTTCGTATGTTGACAACACTTTCTAACCCCCCCCCCCCCCCCTACTTACGAAAAACCCAAGATATTAATTTAAGAGAGAAGAAAAACAAGCAGTGAACTCCAACACAATGTGTTGATAAGGCGCGTCATTAACTCGCACATATCAACCCCTTTAGTTTTCATTTACAGAGATTTCAAAAAAGGCAAGCAGCACAACAAGAGAATTCACGATCCAACAGTGCAAGGTCAACGACGCACCTTGACGAGACCGTGTATTGTGAATCTAGAAAGCTATTCGAACAAATTTAAGTTTTTTGATCTGCCTCAAGCAAAATCTTATCAGATTCTTGAAGAAAAGTGCTACGGAAAAATTTAAGCGAAGAAAGGAAAAATTCTGTCGAACTCCTAGAAGATAAAGTCGATTTAAAGGTATTTTGGGGCTAAAATACCCAAATCACCGGTATTATAAATCCCGTTATATTATTGAAAAGAGATTTACTCGATATAAATGCAATTGTATTAAATATGTCTTGATTTTTTTATTTTAAACGTCTTTTCATGCAAAGAAGCTAACCATGTCCATGCTTTATTCATTCATGAATTGAAAGTAAGCAATCCACATCCCGAAAATCTACCGATTTGCCGTGAAAAATTGCAGAAACTTGATATACCAGGTCGATGTACCCACTCTTTGAATTTACCAATCGATTTAGTGAGTGCACGTATGTGAAAGTCAAAATGCTATAGTCATTTTGGGTGCATTCATTTTTCATGAAACAATTGTAAGTAATTTCAATCCCGAAAAACCATACATTTTCCGTATAAAATCGAAAAAATCAAAATATGTCGACTCCCTGACGTGAAAATTAAATTCTACGTGTGAAAATACTTATGTATCGATATGCTGAACAGAATGCCCGCCTCTCCTCGTAATTTACAAACCGTTCCTATACTCATCTCAAAATTTTTCTCAGAGCTTTGTGTTATTATCAGCTTCCATTTAAACCCCGGTTTGATGGCCGAATCGGCTGCCCAAAAAGCAAGCCATTTTTGAAGGGCTCTATGAGAAATTCGTGATATTATCAGCTCTCAGGAAATCACCCCATGGGTAAAATTGCTGGTATAAATTTTCGAGAGCTTAAAATAATCGTATTCAAGAAACTAAGGCATTAAACTATGGAGTCAATTTCGTTTTAATAATGTAACGGGATTTACTTGTCTTCAGGTCAAAACTCATACAAGGAAGCCCCTTGCAAGAGGCTAATTTTTTGTAATTTCACTCAATTTTTTCTCCTTTTTATAATTGAATTGCTTGTCACATTCTGAGGTCAATCATATTAAATTGTAATTTATACATTTCTTTTTTTCCCCCTTCATTTTATTTTTTGTTTGGAGAAGTTTTGTTGATTTCTTCGGATTTCGAATACTGTAACTTCTCTTCTATTTGGCCGATTTTTATGAATGAGACCTCTTTTAATTCGTGTTTCAACGGAGAGTAAGGAAAAAATTGCTAAAAACTCGCGAAACAATTTTTTTTGAAAATTGGGCGAATCCTAGCGTGACGGTGAAATGGTTAATGAAGCGTAAGTAATTGGGCGAGGGGCTGAGGATCCCGGCCTAGCTTGGCGACCGTCATTAGCTATTGTTCGTCGAGACGCCGACGCAGTGATCAGGAGCGTGGGGAAGAGAGGGGTAAGTGGATTCCTGTATGAGCCACGTTTAGCTAATGGTCTAATGAGTCTCGAGGCTCATCACAGATTGCACTTACACAGATTGCACTGTATTTCTTAGTTTTAATAAGAAATAAAATATAATTCTGTAAAATTAGTAAATAAATACCAAGACAATTATTCAGGATGTCAAAGACTGACTGAAAACTTTTTATTAACCTCATATGATAAAAATATTATTATCAGCTGACACTGACATTGTTGTCAGATGAACAGCACTATCAGAGCACGGGTACCAACTTTTGAAAAGTATAACAGAGGTGTGGAGATCTGTCAAAGCAACGTTTTGAACAAAACGGAGGAGTTAAATTCTCATTCCGAGAGTGCCGACCTGCTCAGCCATCCTCGAATCAGTTCGCTTGATTCTGCTTATATATGCATATTTTAAATCAGCGCGTCGTACTCTTAGGCTTTTTTTAAGAAAACCAAGTAACGTAGACTCTTGGTATTCACTGCACATAAACTAGAGAGCCCCAGAATGAGAAACAACTTTAAATCATAATTATTGACGGATAAATAAACTTTTTACACGCTTTGGAAAATCTCAGAAGTTCGCGGTAGTCACTTTTCGGTAAGGAACTAAGGGACTCGGTTATTGTATCGAGCAGGGTTCGAAACGATCGCAAAGGCGGTATACTACGTATACGCGCCAAAATGGAAACTTTAGGATGAAAAAGACTCTACTCTACACACCAAAATTCTATAATACCCAAATATTAGGGGGGAAAAAACAGGAAATCAATGAAGACTAACCCTATTTTTCCTCCTCGTATTTGAATCGATTATCTTATATACCTATACATTTAAACGGAAAGAGAACCCTGTTTTCAACTCACAAAAATCGCCACTGGCGGCCTCCTATGGTGTAGTGGTTGCAGCGCTTGCTCTATGATCGGGAGGTCCCGGGTTCGATTCCCGGCCAGGCGACCCGAGTTTGATGGTCTCAAACAATGGTTGCCTGGGACTGGTTCAGTAGGGACGGAGGAGGGGTGGGACTTAAAGCGTGGGATTAGCCCTTGTGGGCTATTTGAAGTAGTAAAACAAAAAACTGGTCACAGCCACAATTTCCGTGCCCGGACTTTTAACAATAATTTTTCCTCGAATCAAACTTTCAGACTTGACTAGTTTCAACAGTTTTTTATTTGTCATAGACCACGATGGCGCCGTCTAACATGCTAAACACGGCGGCTCGTCTTTCGCTGGGGCCCGAATCAGTGGAACCCCTTTTCAACGAGCAAAAAGAGCGTGGGAAAACGAAAGCTCGGACCGAACCAAAACCAGTACCTGCGATCGAGGAACAAACTGTAGATCACTCGAAACAAGAAGCTTACAGAGTCAGGATAGTCTGGAAAAACGTCATATTTTGCTCCATCTTGCACCTAAAGGCAATTTACGGCATTTACCTGATATTCACGTCCGCTAAAATTCAGACAATCGTATGGGGTAAGTACATTCTCGCTTCTCTCCGTATGATCAACAGACCGGTTGAAATTAGAAAAGCCGCGTAAAGACTGCAGTCATTTGTATATTTTTCGTCCCAGAAAGCTTTACTGCATTTAAATCAGTCTGCACCCTTTACGCTGTCATGAACTTTCTACGTTCATAAGTAAATAAACGATTTTGTCGACCACATAACAGGGTAGGAATTATGCGTTTCAAAGGTATGTCTCCTCTAAACTAGGGTTTTTTCATTTTGTCGGATGTCATTATCACTTATGTTGAATCGGACCGGAACAAAAAGTAAGTCAACACAAGTGTATGTCTCCTCATTAGAATTTTATATATAGCACGTGGAAAATGTCGAAAACTTTGAAAGTTTAAAAGTATGTCACAGGTGAGAAATTACCGGTTGTACCTTGCATTGTAAATGGTAAATTCGACCTTGCCGCGACCACAATCAACTTACAAGTTAAGTTACTCATTGAAAACATCGTATGCGTTTGGAAAATAATTGGAGTATGGCTTCACACTCATTTCCTTCCTCTAAAAATGTGGAGTATCTCTAATCTTGTAAATCAAACAACACACAGGAAAATGCTCCGTTGAAAAGTGATCCAAAATGAGTTAAATGCTCTGTTTGATTCGAGTAGATGTTGGTATTTTGTAAGCGGAAAGTATAAATTGGCATTCTAAAAAACAGCTCTTTTCTCTTTTCTGAGTTTTTGAAGAGATCTAATACGTCTATAGTATTCTATGTACCTATAACTCTCATGAGAACACGTACTGAGGTGCTATATGACGTACCTTCCTTGTCTAATGGTTCATCGGTTTAAACCCAAATAGCATAGGTTATAATCAATTGCAATCGCATGCGAGTGTTGTGTATGTTGCTTATTCACTAATTGAAGGGACTCTACCTGTTGACATTTATTGCAATTAAAATGACCTTTCTCACACGCAGGAATCCATTATTTTGCTCGTATAAAACTGGTATTAAATGACCATATTACATAAAAATATCGACATTGAATGGAAAAAGAATTTCAGTTTTATTTCACTAAAGTGTAAAATTATTTCAATATTTTCGTTGCATTATGCTACTTGGGCAGGCTTCAGAAAGTTTATCCATCTTATGTAGAAAATTGCGATTCCATGATAAAAAAATTACAGTTTTATTTCATTAAAATTCAAAATTACTTCAATATTTTTGTTGCATTATGCTGTTTGGGGAGGATTCAGAAAGTTTATGCCAACCTTCCAAATCCTCGTAACAAAACAAGGTTTTCATATTTTCCAGATGGTCGTTTTTTATGCCAGGCATTCAATTGCTCTTACTAGGATTGGAACTCTTCTACATTGAAACAAACATTATTCCCTCTTATGTTTCCTCTTTTCTTTTTTTAACTTCTTTTTTTGCAAGGGTCTAAACATATTATTATGTTATTTATGTTGCGAGAAAGGCTATGAAAGTAGAAAGGAATATTTTTAGCTATTTTAAAACTCGGAGTGTAAGATTGGTATCCCTTTATCAAATATCGATGGTGAAACTGCAGAAATGCGTATCTCGGTATTCGACGTTTCAGACTTCTGCCGTGCTAAGGGAAAACGCCGTATGAATATTCAAGAGTTGCCACATTTCCTTCGATAAAATGTTTATTTTTGAAGAAAGTCATGAATATTTTTCTGAGAAATTTTCAAGAACTTTAGATAAAATTGCAATCAGAATTGCCAAAAAATTGGAGAAAAAATGTCAACAAATCCCGAAAAGTCGTGATTTACTACCGGAAATTTGGCAACGCCTGAAGGTTCATACGACGTTTTTCCTTGGCACGGCAGACTCCCTGTCATACTTCATTTTCTACATGGAAAATTACTGAACGTCATTTTTTTGAAAATTTCAGTAATTTTTCGCCTCTATATAAAAATATTCTGTGAAAACTTCAAGCTATGATGTTGTTTTGGTCTTCCAGCAAAAATTAAATAGGAGTGGAGATTTCGGAACACCGTAACCAAGATACACATTGTTGCAATTTCACCGTCGATAAGTGCTCCAAAGTTTCTGAAACTACTTCTCAAGACTTCACTATTCGAGGAAAATGAGTAAAGTCGAGCAGTTGCGTATATCAAATCCTGAAGATGGGCGGACGGCCAAAACGCATCAAAAACAAAAACATCGCTAGCCGGTGGGTTATTGATGAATAATGATTATTTCAGGTTTTTCCGGTTCGGTACTTTTATAAATCTAGTTGAACACTTGAGGTGATTCGATGGACGCCATATTTTGTGTCAGAACGGCATGCGATATATCGCATCAATTGGTTCCATTTTTTCAGCTACTCGTCATTTTTCTCCAATTCTGATGTCGCAATTTTGCTGTCAGGAGACTAAAGCACTCACTTACCAATTTTAACAAAGAAATTCAACGTAATAAAGGCGTGGTTTTTTTTAGAGAGAAAACATCGCGTTCGAAACTGATATCGAAACTGCACTCGAATGCGATATTTTCTCTCTAAAAAAACCACGCCTTTATTACGTTGAATTTATTTGTTAAAATTGGTAAGTGAGTGCTTTAGTCTCCTGACAACGAAATTGCGATCTCAGAATTGGAGAAAAATGACGAGTAACTGAAAAAATGGAACCAATTGATGCGATATATCGCATGCCGTTCTGACATAAAATATGGCGTCCATCGTATCACCTTAACAATTTGTTCTAGCAGTTGACACAAGCTCTAAATTTCATTATTTGCCTGCAAAGCAGGCTTATGCAGCAGAATGATGCGTATTTCTTCTCACTTTTCCATTATTTAATATTGGGATCAATATTTTGCCGTCAGGTTTTCTAATGTATCAAGCAGGAATACTTGGAATAACAGCTGGAGCTCATAGATTGTGGTCACATGGAGCATACAAAGCCAAATGGCCGTTGAAACTAATTTTAATCATCCTCAACTCATCCGCTTTTCAAGTTAGTATGTGCATAAAGAACAAACTGAAAATCATCATCATTTAAATTATCGAGAAAATAGCGATATGATCAAATTATCTATGGTCCGAATCATTGAAATGCTGTTAATTTACACATAAGTGCTAAGAGTTCTTGTGCGACTTTTATGCTACCTATACATGCACAGGGTTACCCAGAATCAGCGTAATTGCATTTATTTCAGGCCGTCTGTACCTCCTCTTAAGTTTTAATTTCTAACAGAGAACCGAAGAGCATTACGCCTTGGAGCTTCCTGAGAACTTTCCCAAATTAGAATAACGATTTCAAGCTGGAATTTCGAGTAGCTTCGCTTGTTGAAAAAAAAAACACAAGAGGAAATTAGGCAACATATGATATGATTAGGCTGATTCTGGTCAAATCCGTCCATATACAGTACTAGGGCTAGGGGGCTATGCCCCCTGGCCGCTACGCGGCCCAACCCCCAGAGGGCACTTCGCGTTCTCTTAGGTCCGCGTCGACAAAAGATTTACAAAAAAAAAAAAAATGAAAAGATGTTCATACCAGACTCCATACCATTTATCCTATCTCTCTCTGGCCGGGAGCAATTGGACCAATAAGAATCGAATGAAAAAATCGGCATTTATTTCAAACTTTACGCAAAGACTGAAACTAAACGGAACGGAGCGTTTCGTCGCTTTTGGACAGTCTGTAGTGAAGGAGCATACCTTCGATTCACATACCCTACTAATAGACCAAAATTCAACATTTCCCGCTCACTTCAATTTTCCGCTAAATTTGGAATTCCCGCCATTTTTCATTGGCGGGAATTTCAAATTTTGCGCCATTTTCTCAGCTTTCTGGTCTCGTCTAGTATAAAAAAAACATGGGTCCTATTTTCAAATTCTGATTACAGCGGGCTCATCTAGGGACTATCACCTGTCGATAACCGCAAAAATCATGGAAATCCGCCCAGTAGAACGCTCTAACGAACTATGACAAAAAATAAAAAAAATTACATTGTTTAAATGGGAGAATTCGCAACTATACCACATAATATAAAAAAACCTGGGTCATATTTTCAAAATCTGAATAAAGCGGGCTCATCTAGAGACAATTGCCTGTTGATGTCAGCAAAAATCATGAAAATCGGCTCGGTAGAACGCTGGAACTAACAAGAAGCGTTACCAGATACGGAAATTTAGGAGGTCTCGGATCTTATAGAATAGATAATGAATCTTTCAGGTCCCTCTTTTGACCATGTTGTTGACTCACTTTTAAACATGATGTTTGTTTTGATTGACAGAACAGCGTATTCGAATGGGTACGGGACCATAGGGCCCACCACAAATTTAGCGATACAGACGGTGACCCGCACAACTCACAGAGAGGGTTTTTCTTCTCACACGTGGGCTGGCTCCTGTGTCGCAAACATCCGGACGTAATGCGGAAGGGCAGTCGTATCGATATCAAAGACCTCGAAGACGATTCCCTCGTCCAATTCCAAAAGAGGTATACGCACTCGCCTGCAATTTTTAAGCACCGATAGGCACACTACGATGAAGCTGGATCATTAATGGTCCACATGGAAATCGAGAGTGTGGAAAAGATAGTCAACAACTGCGAATACATCGACGGCGCTTTGTTCTCTTGGGGGGGGGGGGGGGGGAATCTAAGTGACAAGTCGATCATTCGGTGGCATGAAATAAATACTAGTGCATTCACGTTGATTTTACTCCAAACAACGAAAAACAATGTAGACAATCGAAGGAGATGGGGAAATGTCAGACCCTAATACTTTCACATTCCAGAACAGACTTTGGATGATGTCAAACCAAATCAAATGCCCGAACACTGCATGTTATACAAGTGAATGGTTTAAATGTTTTAATTCACAAAATTTCCTGGAAAAATTCCAATTAGCTGGCATGATATTGACGAGTCATCAAAACGAAAACCAGCTTCGAAAAAAAGTTTGGCAGAACAAAAATAAGAGTATGAAAAAAAAATGAAATTAGTGAACATCTGATATAGTTCGATTGATGCTGGATCATCATGCAACTTGGATGACGCCATCCAAATGCAAAGTTGGTCTGTTTATCAGACGCTATATAATGAAATGTCGAATTTCTATTCACAGGCACTTCCTGAAAATGGTGACGTTATTCTGTTTCATCATTCCGACGGTGGTTCCTGTTTACTGCTGGGAGGAAACATGGAAAAATGCGTGGTATGTGGCTATAGTACGGTATGCGTTCGTCTTGAACATTATTTGGCTGGTTAATAGCGGTGCCCATCGTTGGGGCCAACGTCCATACGACAAGTAAGTAGATTGTAAAGTTAGTTCGAAAGGGTGCACAATGCACATCAACAGTTGTCTCTAGACGTGTTAAGGTGATTCGACGGTTGTCATTTTTTGTGTCAGAGCGATGTGCGATATATCGCATCAATTTGTTCTATAATTTCAGCTACTTGTCATTTTCCCGAATTTTGAGATCACACTTCTGTTGTCATGAGACTAAAGAATTCATGTACCAAATTTGACAGAGAAATTCAACGTAATGAAGGCAGGGTTTTTTCAAGGGAAAAATATCGCATTCGAGTGCAGTTTCAATATCAAATGCGATATTTTTTCTCTAAAAAAACCCTGCCTTTATTACGTTGAATTTCTTTGTCAAATTTGGTACATGAATTCTTTAGTCTCATGACAACAGAAGTGCGATCTCAAAATTCGAAAAAAATGACAAGTAGCTAAAATTATGGAACGAATTGATGCTATATATCGCACATCGCTCTGACACATAAAATGGCAAACGTTTGAATCACCTTGAAAATAAAAGTTATAGTGTTGCTGACAAAACTATAACCCTAGGTAGAGCTGTGCACTGTTGTGCCATATGCCAATGAAGTCGTTTAGCCCTCAATTCATTGTATAAGCAAGAATACATCGTAAAACCTAAATAGTTGCAGTTGCAAGCATGATTTGAGTTCAGATGGGCAGTCTTAGGCGTTAAGAAATGATAATATTTATATGATGTGCTGAGTTGCAGAAATCAGGGGATATTTCATGCAAGAATCTCTCTCTTTTTTTCTCTGCTTCAAGTACTCTACAAGGGGTAATCCAACGCTTCTAAAAGTTATACTCTTAAATTTTTCTAGATCCTCTCGAGAAAATCGTTTAAATAACGATTTGTTGAACTAAATTAAACCTTTCTTGATTAATGTTCACTTCTTGATTATTAGGACTGAAGTATATAGGTACTGGGTGATATTTCAACTCGAGCGGCTCTCTACGTATAGTCCGAGAGCCAGACGACTTTGAGTGACAAACTCGGGATACATGTTTTGACCCCCTAAATCGATAGCCTTGCATGCACTGAAACGGAAAATTTTTGTCTGCCGCCCTCTAGCCTGTGCCATCACCCTCATCTAGGCCCTCAAAGTGGTCCAAAAAACACCATCTGGTGACAAACTCCTGACGCTCGGCAGACAAGTCTATTATTAAAGATCATACCCAGGGTGACTAGAAAAACTTTGTCTGCCACCCTCTAGCCTGTGCCATCACCCTCATCTAGGCCCTCAAAGTGGTCCAAAAAACACCATCTGGTGACAAACTCCTGACGCTTAGTGCGGTTGCAGATGTACTCCTGTGTGCAGCTTGTGTAATAAAGTTTGAATGATACATCATTCTCTTCGTTTTTTCGTGTAGAATCCGATTTTCGATGTTGTCAAGTCCAAAAATGATGCTGGTGCCCCCAATTCAAGATGGCGCCCAAAATGGCCGCCCCGGGGGTCAAAATTCCAAAATTTGAGAATATTGTCGAGTTTGGTATCCATTTATATGTAATTTTGGTCGTAGAATTCATATCTGGTGTCAAAAAATCATTTCAACCCCTTAGGGACCGTCAAATCCAAGATGGCGGCCAAAATTTCAACTTTAATGATAATTACCCAAGATGCACCTTTCACTGTCGAATGACGTGTCTTCATTCATGTTAATTAGGTCAGAAAACCTACAAGGGAGGTCTACAATGCCACTGCACCCTATGGAGGGCCAGGGTTCACCCCCTCCTACCCCCAATATGGCCGCCGCGGAGGGCATAAATAGTGACATTCTCTCAGAACGTCATAGTAGGTGTCGATTCCTGTGTAATTTGAGGCGTAAATTCCAAATTTCAAGTCATAAATCGCAAATGTGAGACTTGCAATGGCTTATACCCTATATGGGGCCAGGGGAACCCCCTCAACCCCCTCTTCTTTCTAATATGGCTGCCATGGGGGGCATAAATAGTGAAATTCTCTCAGGACGTCATGTGAGGTGTCGATTCTTATGTAAGTAGAGGCTTAGATTCCGAATTCCAAGTTGAAAATCGCAAATTAGAGGTCTGGAATGCCATTTCACCCTACGCGGGGCCAGGAGCAGCCCCTACCCTCTTCAAAACGGTCGCCGGGGGGAAGCATAGTTGCAGTGAAATTCTCTCAAAGCGGCATGTGAGGTGTCGATTCTAATGTAAATTGAGGCGTAGATTCCGAATTCTAAGTCGGAAATTCGCAAATTGGTGGTCTGGAATGCCATTACACACTTACGGGGGGCCAAGAGCAACCCCCTTTCCTCTCCAAAACGGCCGCTGGGAGGGGCATATATATTACATATGCGAAAATTTCAAATATGGTAGGTACATTCTTGTCCCTGGTATTTTATTAGCATATAAATATGTTCTACTCCTACTTTTTTGGCCTTTATATGAAGAAAACACTTTTTCCGAAAAACAAACATTAAAAAATTAGCTAAAGTTCTTGTTTTTTGGTAATTTTTACCCTTTGAATGATGTCAAACGCACGACTGTCTCCCGCATTGCGACCACAGACATTCCGACACTATATAGGGTTCCTAGCTTGCACTGTTACAACTCAAAGAGTAAACCGTTATTCGAGAACTTGCACATCATGAAATACTGTAATACGTTTCTTCATTATAAATAAATAAATAGAAGACAATCATAATTCCTTCACAAGCGGATAAGAACGTTCGAAAAAGTTTACTCACGACCGTCACAGCTAGACTCTAGAGATAAATGCTCCTACCAAACTGTTTGTAAGTAGCGCAACCGGAATCCGGTCGGCGTCGGTGATGCCCAGGGATGCCTGAAGTGGGACGAAGTATTTATCATTACCAGGTTGAAGTTTTTGGTGAATCGGAACAATATTAGTTGGCAAGTAATAATTCTGTTTACTTGGGAACTCACGACCGTCACGCTAGTTTTTTTATATTTGGAAATGTTTTTCATTAAAATCATGCGTGCCATGTGTTAAAGGGCATATCCTTATACCAAGATAGAAACCAAGATACCAAGATAGAAATCCAAGATAGAGATCTGGTGCTCATATGTTCGTTTCCATAGATGGCGGCTCGTGCAGCATTTATGTTGCGAAACTCATGACTGTCACACGCTCATAACCGTCATAAATAGCTGGAGTTTGTACAGGAAAAACTGTATTAAAAAAAATATCCGATAACATTGGGACCATATACGTTTTCAGATCCCAGAAATCGTCCAGAATTAAGAAAACACATAACTTCCAAGGGAAATTATGAACTTGATTTATCGACTTTTTTCACCCTGAAATGTCCGCTATTCCAATATTCGCCCACATAGGAACAGTGAAATTCTCTCAAAGCGGCATAGTAGGTGTCGATTTGTTTTTAATCTGAGGCGTGGATTTCGAATCACAAGTCAAAACATGTAAATATCCCATAGTGACGAAAATACTTAAATATGGCAACCGCTTTGGCCTACATTTTGGACTAAAAATGCTGCTTGGGTTCATTTTTGTCGAAAGAGCTGGAAATGAATTGGTGATTTTAATGGTAATTGACAAATTTCACGCGTATTCTTTTTCTATGTACGCAAAGGACTCAGATGGGCGTCTGTTTTTTTCATTTTTAAAAATTCCCACAAAAATATAATTTTTTTGCCGACGAAGTATGTATCTGCATTCAGAGTTCCTATGTTATTGTTTATGAACGCACTCAGTTTAATTGCAATTAAAACAACTGGACAATTGAGTGCTTTTTGTAGCGCAGGGTTTCGTCTCCTAGTAGAAGCGACACCTACAGTTTCCTGCGTTATCTGCAACAAAACGCACGCTCCTGCTAGAAGAAAATCGATTACAAAAAGAACCATCTATTATCCAGTTATCTAATAATGAAAGAACCAGAAACCAATATGAATCCTCTGTGTACATTTGAAAAAGAACACCGGTGAAATATGTCAATCACCATTAAATTATCCGATTCATTTCCAGCTCTTTCGACATAACTGAACCCAACCCAAGATGCATTCTTTATTCCAAGATGAAGGCCAGAGCGATTGCCATGCTTAAGTATTTTTGTCACTTTGAGATATTGACGATTTCCGACTTGGAATTCGGAATCTACGCCTCAATTACATGAGAATCGACACCTCACATGCCGCTTTGAGAGAATTTCACTGCAACTATGCCCCCCCCCGGCGACCGTTTTGAAGAGGGTAAGGGGCTGCTCCTGGCCCCGCGTAGGGTGAAATGGCATTCCAGACCTCTAATTTGCGATTTTCAACTTGGAATTCGGAATCTAAGCCTCTACTTACATAAGAATCGACACCTCACATGACGTCCTGAGAGAATTTCACTATTTATGCCCCCCATGGCAGCCATATTAGAAAGAAGAGGGGGTTGAGGGGGTTCCCCTGGCCCCATATAGGGTATAAGCCATTGCAAGTCTCACATTTGCGATTTATGACTTGAAATTTGGAATTTACGCCTCAAATTACATAGGAATCGACACCTACTATGACGTTCTGAGAGAATGTCACTATTTATGCCCTCCGCGGCGGCCATATTGGGGGTAGGAGGGGGTGAACCCTGGCCCTCCATAGGGTGCAGTGGCATTGTAGACCTCCCTTGTAGGTTTTCTGACCTAATTAACATGAATGAAGACACGTCATTCGACAGTGAAAGGTGCATCTTGGGTAATTATCATTAAAGTTGAAATTTTGGCCGCCATCTTGGATTTGACGGTCCCTAAGGGGTTGAAATGATTTTTTGACACCAGATATGAATTCTACGACCAAAATTACATATAAATGGATACCAAACTCGACAATATTCTCAAATTTTGGAATTTTGACCCCCGGGGCGGCCATTTTGGGCGCCATCTTGAATTGGGGGCACCAGCATCATTTTTGGACTTGACAACATCGAAAATCGGATTCTACACGAAAAAACGAAGAGAATGATGTATCATTCAAACTTTATTACACAAGCTGCACACAGGAGTACATCTGCAACCGCACTAAGCGTCAGGAGTTTGTCACCAGATGGTGTTTTTTGGACCACTTTGAGGGCCTAGATGAGGGTGATGGCACAGGCTAGAGGGTGGCAGACAAAGTTTTTCTAGTCACCCTGGGTATGATCTTTAATAATAGACTTGTCTGCCGAGCGTCAGGAGTTTGTCACCAGATGGTGTTTTTTGGACCACTTTGAGGGCCTAGATGAGGGTGATGGCACAGGCTAGAGGGCGGCAGACAAAAATTTTCCGTTTCAGTGCATGCAAGGCTATCGATTTAGGGGGTCAAAACATGTATCCCGAGTTTGTCACTCAAAGTCGTCTGGCTCTCGGACTAGTAGACGAGGGATTGACTCGGGAAGGTTTTTTGTAGAAAATCTTTTTGCTCGTCCTAAAAACTCGCATGCTTTGCCTTCTACTTTTGCTTTGCAGCTTCACACAATTTTAGGGGATAATCCCAAACACATTTTCTTTCCGTGGGAGATACGCAGCATATTCAAGAACCCGACGCAATGACAATAATTCTACCCGCTAATAGAAATGTATTGTAATCCGTGCTACTTGGGTTTAATGACTATAAGTTGACTTTAATGACTTATATGTGCTCCGCATTTTCTTGCAGGTTTATTAAAGCGACAGAGAATGCAGGCCTTTCGTTCTTGTCCCTGGGAGAAGGCTGGCACAACTACCACCACGTCTTTCCGTGGGATTACAGGACTGCTGAGTTGGGGAAATTTCAAACAAACCCCACTACAGCTTTCATCGACTTCTTCGCCAAGATCGGCTGGGCCTACGACTTAAAAACGGTCCCCCTGAGTTTGATACGCAAGAGGGCCAACCGAACGGGCACCCGGAAAAACAACCACGAGGGAGAGGTCTGGGGTTGGGACGACGAGGACATGTCCAAAAAAGACAAGGACCACGCAATCATTTTGCTGAAAAAAGAATAAATCTCTTCATAGGGGGCCTACGCTTCCGGTTTTTCTTTGAGGTAAACATTTTTTAGGTGAGTCTTTTAATAAGCAGGAGCGTCTTTTGCTAAGATTTGCTGCGATTGTGCTTGATGAATAACCAAAGGATAGACCTCACAATCTCTCATCATAGTTTGTATTGCCGTAAAGATGTACATATCATGTATATTTTTATTAAAAATTGTTTCTCATTGTATAATTCGTTTGTTTTTATTCATCTGCTAATCACATTTCTCCAATACTTCATAAAAATACGCAAAGAAGGACTCTTTTTGAGGTTCTCACTAAAAGAGGAGTCTCTTAAGTTGGGTATACTCTGTGTTTTTTCCCGTACGTTTTAATTCTGTTGGCGGGAAATTCGCCTAATGGTGTCTGGTGAGAACTTAATTTCTAAGCAAGCTTTTGCAAATTGACAAATTGCTAAACAAATTCCTCAAGTATTTTATTTCATCACTAAGCGAATCTGAGCGTTGACTTCTGAAAGTAGGCAATTTCTACACTATAGGGAGGATAGCAATGCGAGTCTCTAAATTTTATTTGTTCTGATTGAAACCAAGGAATTCGCTGGTTCGAATATTGCAAGAATGGCATAGGCACTAAAGCAGACTATTCCAGAAAAACAGAGGCAAGTGAAAGCCGCCACAGCCGTGAGCAGCGTCAAAAACTGCACGGCCTCTCCCTGAGGCTGTCAGCGCAGTCATAGGCGTCATCTCTGGGAAAACAGCGGATTTACCCTCCAGCCCTAAGCCATGTTTTTATCCAACTATCATGATACGGCGAGGCTCATCGTGCGATATTCCCTCGAATCATAAAGGGACAGGTGCGAATTTGGAGAAAAACACGCGACTTACGAACGGGCATTACCTATTGGGGTCACCGTTGATCAGGGGCGAGGCGTGAATGATCGATTATCGACATTTCCCCATTTGATGCTATGGTAAAGAATCGATTATTAAGGTGCTCGTTGCGAATACCCTGGTTATCGATATCCTTTTTTATAGGTTTAAATGACTTTTTTTTTTTTTTTTTTTTTTTTTTTTTTTTTTTTTTTTTTTTTTTTTTTTTTAGCATACATTTATTTTTATTTATTTATTATTTTTATTTATTTATTCTTTTGCTTTTTGCACATTTGGCTTCACAAAAACGTCATTTTCTAAATAAAGGTACTGATAGGTATAAACATATTTACATACAAATCGTCTTAAATTCATTCATTGACATTCAAAAATTCATTGATTGAGTACGGGCATTTTGCAATCAAATGCCTTGTGGCCAGCTTACCGAATGTTGGACTATATATGCTTTCCTGTATAATATTTGGCAATTTATCAAAGAATTTCCATGCCTTTGTTAGGTATGTGTCGTTCTTTGATAAACTGCTAAATTGGTGATATCTTGTGCCATACCCATGTGTCTCTGCCTTATCTCCCTTCAGCCTTTTAGCCAGTAATTTTAAGTGACTCATAATTATTTTGGCCGGTAATGTTAATATCTCATTTTTTATGAAGTGTTCTCGGCATGATGTATCTTGCTTCAGTTTCAGAATGGTTCTGATTGATTTTTTTTGGAGAATAAAGATTTTCTCTATCTGTTTATTACTCGCGCATGACCAAGTATTGATACAGTAATTTATATGAGACTCGACTAGTGCGTGATAGGCTAGTAGAAGAAGTTTTTTATCGCAGAATTTACTTAACATCCTCAGGACAAAAATTGACGAAGCTATTTTAGATCTTATTTTGTCACAATGCATTTCAAAGTTTAATTTATTATCAAGGTAGAGTCCAAGATATTTTAGTGCGTTTACTTCTTCTAATTGCCTTTCATCCACGAATATATTGAAGTTCCAATTACATTTAATTCTAGTATGTATCAGCATAAATACTGTCTTTTCTTCATTAAAATTCAGGAAGTTAATTTTGCACCATTGAAGTAAGTAATTCATGAGTACATAGGTGTCTTTTTCGAGATTCTCTAGACATTGACTGCGGACAACCATTAGGATGTCATCAGCGAATAGTAGGATTAAGAGTAATGATTTTAGAGCTTCCAATGTAATCTTCCTTTTAAAATATGTAGCTATATCATTAACAAATAAAATAAATAGAATTGCAGCAATCACAGATCCCTGTGGAACACCACCCAGTACTAACAACTTCTTTGATTTGAATTTCTTATTACCAACTTGGATTTCAACGTACTGAGTCCTCCCCACCAAGTAGCTTTCCAGCCATTTACAAAATTTCTCACTGAATCCTATTCGTTTTAGTTTATACATTAGCAGATCAAATCGAACTGTGTCAAATGCTTTTTTAAGGTCAACCGCAACTATACGTACTACATACGTTTAGTTACACAGTGAGAAGAAATAGCCGACATTTTGTAATATGCATATTGACACAAAATGTTGGTTACTTTCTCTCACTTCATAAACGTCGGTAACTTCATAAGTTGAAGGCACTTCCGCTTTTCTCATACTTCTTGAGACATGAACGGAACTCGTCAGTTGTAGGACTCTAATAACAGAGTATCTACATAGGTAGAGTATTATCAGTTAGCGCGACACGAGGCCAGAGATCTAAGACCAATAATTGAAACGGTAATTCTTAAAAAGACAGACTTAAATTTATGCGT
Source organism: Bemisia tabaci (assembly GCF_918797505.1). Lineage (NCBI taxonomy): Eukaryota > Metazoa > Arthropoda > Insecta > Hemiptera > Aleyrodidae > Bemisia > Bemisia tabaci. The sequence goes on along the minus strand of NC_092793.1, from coordinate 23,175,100 downwards.
GACAGCGATGTATGAATTTATCTAAAATAAAATTAAATAGAGTGTGGATTGTCAATAATTATAGAGGTGATTCCTCTAGTTAGTTTAAACTACCGAATAATTTTTTAAGTTTGAGTGGCGCCAGAAATGGAAACACGAGAAAAACGTCATAAATCGTAATAATTGAGCCGTTTTAAAGCGTTAATTATATAATAATTTGATTTAATAATTTATCTTTTCAATACCTAAGAGCTCTGAAATTTAGATCGTGTCGATAAAACGGATTCTTAATGATCGGTATCATTTACCCGGATGCCGAGTTTGTACAAAGAACTCGTAAATTTTTTTTTATTAAATTCTCCTGAAATATATTGAAAAAATTGATTGAAAACTTGATTTACGTGACCTATAAATTTGAATAAATTTTATTGGTTTTTATTTTGATAATTTCAAAATGTGTTTGAAATCTCGAGAATAATTATTCGTCAGGAATAAATCGGTGGGGGGAATTCGTTGTTCAGCGTGTGAATTGCAGCTATTCTTAACGTTGCACGGTGGATCGAAACCTGCAAAAAGTCGGACATGGGCGATTCTCACAAATAGTCATTTCATTGATGTAAATGTCTTCCCAAAGAGTTATATTTTATGATACAGGTATTGGTTTTCAATTTTTTAACCCCAGTTTAACGCACACAGCCTCCTAAAGTGGCTCAGGCGGCACTCGAAAAATGTTGCCTCACTCGGGACAAACCGTTCGCCTGTTGGTATTTCCCTCCGATAGATTTATGACAATTTCTGACTAAAGTAGCTTGTCCTCCTCCTTAAGTAGAATATATTTCACTAATAACAAGTTAAAATATCGCTATTTTTATAAGCGGTATTCTTGCTTAAAAGTACCCTCCTCAATACCGTAAAAATAATAATATAGCTAGACTTTTAACTAGCTATTTCAGCGTATTTCAGGGAAACCTTTGTATAGCAGTGTTAACTGATCCCTGAAGATTCATTATCAAGAAAAATTGGCTGCCCCAAAGTGCCCTTTTGGGAATAAAGCTTAAATGATTTTGAAAAAGTGAAGTTCATAAAATGGTGGCTCGAGAGAATTCGAATTTCACAGGTCTGTGGCGAATAAACACCGGGCATTTGATAGGTGATCTGTATGTAATTTTTAGTGCTGAGTCCGAAAATGACCTTGGTTTTTCTCCAACACCCACCGATTTTCCGGAAAATTGAGATTTTCCACTTAAAATGGACTTTTCGGGAAATGTGATTTTCCGGAAAACTGGTGCATGGTAAAGAGAAACCAAGGTCATTTTCGAATCCAGGAGACAAAAATACATGAGAAAACATGCCTTGCGTGGTTAAAAAAATGTCCACGTTGTTTCAGATAACGGGGTTTTCCTCTCAAATGTCCTAATCGACGCATATGATACTGATCCGTTTGTTTTGCGTCTGAAAAGACGGGAAAATTATATCAAGTTGGTGTCTAATGGAGCATTTTTCATCTACTACTTGATGCTAAAGTCAAAAATGGCCTAAATTCTTTTCTATCTTCTAACTATTTCCCAAAAACTCGCGTTTTTTGACATCGGATTTTTTTTTTTTTTTTATGTTTAATTTCTTCGGAAAATTAGAAGTTAATAGAGAAAATTGAGGTAATTTGAGCTTCAGCAGCAATCATTAAGCCGAAGAAGCTCCATTAGATACCTAAGTATAAATAAAGGCAGTGTACAATGGTGACTCGCGGGGCCCTTAATTAGGAAGGCTCGGATAATACATGATTTGTGTTGATTGATGTGTATTTGATTTGTATTTTTCTCTCATATTTTTCCCCCTTGTCATTTTCTTTTGTTAGAAAGCTAAAAAGGTGCCCCAGGAATGAAGGGGAAAGGAGATCCTCTGTTTTCCTCTCAACATTTTCGGATTTCTATTAATTCATTTTTTGGGGGAGAGGAGGGGGAATGGTAAAAGAGATGAGTAATATACGTTTTATATACGATATTTAAACATTTTACCGGAGAGAAAAGTCCATTGAACACTTAAAACTTCGATTGAAATGAGTGTAGAAAGTTTAAACTTATCTGTTGTTAAACAATATCTCTTTATTTATCTGAAATTGTGCCAAAATACATATCTAAACCCAATAATCAGGAAAATAGTCATCAAAAATGAAATCTGCGACGAAAAATACATAAGAATCATGTATCCTGATTTGTTTTATGAGCGCAAACACTACGTAAATGAGCAAACCAAGTCGCGTGATGTGCCATGTCCGGCCTGCCCTATGACTCGATCCACCGTGCGTTGGCGTATTTTCAGACTTACAATAATTAAGACCGGTCAGCGACGGACTGCGCAAAAACATAGACCAGTTCTCGAACTGGGAAACGGGGATGCGCTAATATGCGCTTCACGGCAACTGACCGACTGCACCGCATTCGGCGCAATGCGAGAAGTATTCACGCAGTCTTGTAGGCGCTGATATGCGTTTGATGCCGACCGCACTGTTTGGCGCAATGCGCGAAGTATTCAACCAGTCTTGCAGGCGCTAATATGCGTTCAACGCCGGTCACACTGTGTTTTGCATGATTTTTTGGACTCGCGTTAGAATAATCGCCTCGAATGTTGGGGCTTTAAAGGTCCACCTTGTGTTTCGACGTCATGGGAGCATTCCAACGTTGCATCATTTCTCCCGATATGATATTTTTCCGAGAAAAGTTAGAAAAGTTCTCTACGTTTGCTTTCTTAGATTGGATGGACCATTAAAAAAGGTACGAATTTAAGAACTTTTATACATGATTCCTCATCAAAATTTCACGTAAAATACGATTCGCGCAACGAAAGCCACTGAAATCATCTCCTGGCTAAGATATTAACGTTTTCATTGTACATTGTTTACGGGAAATTTGAATTGCCCGGTCACAAGAAAAACAATACCGTACGCAAGTAAAATCGTGCATTACAATGGTTTTAGCAGACTACTTAATCAAGCATTGTTTCTTTATCACCCTGTGTTGTTTAAAGGGTGGATAGCTTGCTAAAAGCTGATCCAAAGCGTCAAGATTGAGGTTGCCATATTTCCATATTGCTGAGACTGTCATAGTGACAGCATTTAGTGTGCAATCGGACCCAAGTAAATTAATCTCTCTCCCATGGGTGGAAAATTTGAATTCATTCATAAAGAACGTTATTACCGCGCCCACCATTACCATAGTTAAAGTACCGTAAAAGTATATTGTATATATCATGTATATTTTCATTAACGCAGTCACCGGCTGCCCTCGTGTGGGCGAAATAGCAATAAAGATGTTGCATGTGTGAGGAATTTGCGATTTGACTGTTGATTCTCATGTAAAAGTTCGAGAGAAACACGATGGTCCCACTGGTTTTCTCTGAAATCAACTCCCAAGCTCAAAAAAGCTCTCAAGTTGAGGCCAAAATGGAGAGGACATCCCACGCTATCCTGAGAGTCCACCTCTACATCAAGACAAACTCCATACAAAGATAGGGAGCAAATACATTAGCAGGGATGCCGTGTTTTCAGTTTTAGAGTCCCCAAATAAGGTGGCAGCCCTGTCAATGTATTTGCTCCCTATCTTTGCATGGAGAGTACGTCTTGATGTAGAAGTGGACTCTCAGGATAGCGTGGGATATCCCCTCCATTTTGGCCTCAACTTGAGAGCTTTTTTTGAGCTTGAGAGTTGATTTCAGAGAAAACCAGTGGCGCCATCGTGTTTCTCGCGAACTTTTACATAAGAATCAACAGTCAAATCGCAAATTCCTCACACATGCAACATCTCCATTAAAGTTCACTTGTTTTTCCGGGAGGCTTGGTTGGAATATACTTGCCTTCTAGCCGCCATAACCAGGGACCGGTAACTTTGTTTTTAGCTTTTGTTTTTTTAGATTTTTAATTCTTTTTGACGGTTGATAATGACCGGGAGACCGGTCGAAACGTCCCGTGATTTGAGTATTTATTGTGTGGTGTTCCAATTCTGCCTTCCGCTGGAATTTGAGCCTCAGATTAAAGGGGGAAAAAAGAAATGGTAATTTTTCACCAATCTCAGCTTGATTGGATTTTGAAGGCACTGAGATAGGAACTAAATATTCTCGACAAGAATACAAATTAGCTTGCGACTTTACAAACACTTTATTTCTTCAAATATACAAATACAAAATACAATCAATTAATATTTTTTTAAAAATTTCTTTAGGTACTAAAATTATAAAATACATCAAAAAGTCTAGAAATGTGTAGATTTTTACATGTACTTTGAATTAGTGGACGTTAAATCATTAGTGAAGTAGAAACGTACCTAACTTATGAAATAAATGACTGGATATGACTTGACTTAGACGCATCTCAAGATTTAGAAATAAAGCCAGAAGAAAATGAATGAAGCTGAAACAGCTACGATTAAAATTAAAGAAAACAGCAGAGAAGAAAAAGTCTCTGATTAATGCGTTTGGATTTATTTTTCTTAATCAAAATGACTGGGATTTTAACAAAAAAATATTTGTTGAGCAATGAGAGGCGGTAAGCATTTTTTAGAATGTTATAGAATAAAAATTGTGATACATAGATTTGATAGATAAGCTCCTGTGATGTTTGGACAGTGACGTTGAAAGTTTTTAATTTTTAAAAAAGCAGAGGATAAATTAATGAGTTACAATTATTCATGGTTAATGATGGGATATGATGGAAATTGCGTTAAGTGCGGCTTAACTATAGCTTCATACGTGTTTGAGATGCCTATCAGTAAATAAAAATGCGATCACAGGAAATCAGAGCAATCATAATTCCCAACTCAAAAAAGAGATGGAAGCTCCTTAATTATTAAAAAAATCTGAGTGCTTATTGATGAACTCTCCGTTGGCAACAGGAAGAGTACAGTGGCGTAGTGTGCTTTGCGATATATCGATTTTTATGCCATTTAAACCTATGGAAAAGGATCGATAAACAGGGTGTGCAGCAAACACCTTCAGTAATCGATTCTTTACCATAGGTTTAAATGGCATAACAATCGATACATCGCAATTCACGCCACGCCACTGAAAGTGTAATTCAGCTCGGTGCAAACAAAGGCTTCATACTTTTACAGATATACGGTGCCGAAAATTAAGTCAATCAGTCTCCATGGAAGTAATAGGCACTCGTTTATTTATTTATTTATTATTATTATTATTTTTTAATACATTACTATTCAACGAGTATTCAACATTTCTGCAATGTAATGCGCACCTGCATGGGAAACAAAGCAAGTATATGAATTCAACGGGAAGGCTGCAGCTGCAGGCCCATATGATTAGCATTTGGAGCTCTAGGAAGGAGTTTCAACGATAAAATACAAAATTGGTAGTGTTTTATTTATAGGTATGGTTTCTTGCCTTGGCAAACCTTAAACAACCGCACTACTCCTGGAGATTTTCTGCTTTTCTTTTGAGGGTCGTAGAAAAATAAGGTATACAAATAAACTGCCTTTCCCCATCTCTAAGGGTAAGTATAATACTTCCGTCGTGCTAATAAAATATAGCTAGCGTACCTCCAGACTTAGAATTGTGTATGCATCCTTTTTCCAACGATCCATTTCAGACTCATAATGCACAGTTTGAACATCGTTCTTACGCTGAGGAAGAATGGCCCAGGATCATTTTGAACCGAAGATCGGAGAGAAAGAGGACGAATATAAAATGAAGATAAATTAAAAGGGCATTGCTATCTGCGAGATGAGAATCGCCTGAGGGAATAAGGAAACATAGAAATTTGCATTGCTCCCCTGGTAAGAGTGAGTAAGTCTGACATCAGAACGATCGGTCCAATTTCTCGAAGAACAGTCTGACGTAATGCCTGATGTACAACGATTAGGTATCCTGACTTTACACTGATTTAACAGAAGTTCAATTTCTCACAATGACTGTTCCATAAAATTGAGTGATGCAAGTCTGACTCATTTTTAAGGGGGTATGAGTGCAATTTGGGGCCCTGAGCAAAATTGAAGAGAAAAAAATCAAGGGGCAAAAAATGAACAAGCTGACCTTCCAATTTGGAGGGTATCTAAATGGCACTGTGATAACAGAACAATCATTTGCTCACATAATACACATGACGTAATATAAGTAATAAATAAGAGTAGAAAAGTATAAACTGTCAAGACTAAATCTACACATTGAGAAAATAAATGCTCTACGACTAAATTAACAATATCGACGCAACAATTTAACAATCGCATTCTCAGGCAAACCATCAGAGGAGGAAAATAGAAAGAAATTATTTTGATACACAGTGCTGTAACACATGAAGCACTATATCAACAATGATGATCCAGTTCCCAAGCATTCGACACCATGGATTTATGCTGTTAATTATGATTTATATCAGAGACCAGCAGTGTTAAATGCGAACGGAAAGACTTCTTACATTTGAAAACAAGGTAGATGCCGAAGAGAGGTGTAGAAAAGAATAACGCACGAAATAGTGAGAAAATGAGAGAAAGGAATTTTCTCACAGTTACTGAAACCTGGTATCGTACTGGCTCTAGGTATATTTGATTGCGATTCTGATGGAGATCGACTAAAAATTTTCAGAGGTATTCTGGGACCAAATCTGCAATTCATGGATCCATACGAAAACAGACATTGCAGTTGAGCAAATTATATACTAGAGCTAAGCTGCTGATTTAGTCGAAAACAATTTAGTCGGACGCTAAAAATGAGAAGGAAAATTCTCAGAGAATAACTATTTTGGAAAAACGGCAAAACCTCTCTTAAAATGAATGTCATCCATGGCTTTTGTCGACTACATTTCCCATTTTTTATTCATCTGATACTTGTTATACAGGGTGATCCAGGGTTAAAACGGCCAGACTGCAGGAGCCGAAACACCCCCAAACCCCCACTTTAAATTGTGATTTCGATTTTTTTCAATCATTTACGAATTCAGAGCATAAAAATACAGGAAAGTACAAATTTTCAAGAGATTTGGTTTAAACCCGTTGCCAATATTTAGGACAAACGATTTACTTTCCGAAATTTGGGAAGAGGGCGTAGCTGCGACTGGGGACACTTTTGGAAAAAAAAAAAAAAAAACTTTTAACAACAAAAAAGTCTCACTTTGACCCGTAGAACACGCTCCTACGCTGGCCGTATAACCCTGGATCATCCTGTGTGATTATTCTCTAGAAATCTCAGGACTTCTTAAAATGTTTGAAACTTTTCTATCTTGGGAACACCACATGAAAATTCTGACGGGGCGATTTTAACGGCCGTTTCGAACCTGGACGACCAAGCGTCCGTTGTCCGAGCTATACCTGGGATGACTGGACGAATGGAAGGAGTGCTCAACGGGATCGCTGCTCCGGTAGTGGGACTTGGTCACTGTTTTCACGTCCGTCGATTCGATGGTCTCCGGCTTCCCGTTCTTGTTCGGCACTGTTTTCTTGCTAAAATTCTTCACCGTGTTCGTCACCGAGGGTCGCAGCGGGTCTGTGGATTTGGACGTTATGCGAACGGTCTCCGAGTAGTCGTCGTTGCTCCCGCGGCGTCCCACACGACTCTCGCCGTTCACCACTGGGCGAAGACTGTTACCGTTGAGCTGTGTGTGGACGGTGGAGCGGTAGCTGTCACCGTTGATCGGGGAGTGGACGGTGGAGCGGTAGCTGTCACCGTTGATCGGGGAGTGGACACTTGAGCGGTAGGTCTCATTCGAGTTGACGGTGGAGCGATAGCTGTCACCGTTGATCGGGGAGTGGACGGTGGAGCGGTAGCTGTCACCGTTGATCGGGGAGTGGACAGTGGAGCGGTAGCTGTCACCGTTGATCGGGGAGTGGACGGTTGAGCGGTAGGTCTCGTTCGAGTTGACAGTCGAGCGATAGTTGTCTCCGTTGAGCAACGGCGAGTGGACGGTGGTTCGGTACGTTGTTCCGTTGGCCGGTGAGCTGGAGGAGTATTCGTAGCTCGAACTGCTTTTCACAGGTGTGCTCGTCCGGAGATTTTTGTCTTCGTCGAAGCTGTTGATCGTGCGGAACAGCTCCGGCGCGCGGTCATAAAGCCCTTTCATAAATACCTGAAATCAAAAGTTAATTGAGGTTGAGTGCGTTGTTGAAACATCATTATGTTCGTCAAATATGATATCAACATCTTCCAATTTCCTAGTCTGATAAACATTTACGATTGTAATGCTTCCCCGATTGTTTAGAAGGTACCGAGATTTAACATTTTAAATCCTGATAACGATAATATCGGAGACTTTAACGATGGGGTAGAAAAGAATCAATTATTCATTTACTTCTCAACAGAAGAAGTCAGCTCGGATAAAGAGGAGGGGCACGTTGAGGGTGTTAGAGCAAATCTTTTTCGGTAAGCAAACGGTAATTTTTTTTCTTCTTCTTCGATTTTTCGGAACATCAACTATCTCCGATTCAGTCGCTACTGGCGGAGACGGCCATCCCTATCGAAATTGTGAGTTATTTTTGTCTGAATCATAACTTATTGTCACGTTATATAACCCACGATTATATACCACGATATAAAATCACGATAAAATCAAAGAGAGATCGATGGCGAGATCATAATTACTGAGGGAAAGAATGCGTTTACATAGGTTGGAAAAAATATATTGTCTCACCTCTCACACCTATTACGCAAAATTTAATGATATTCCGGTTGGCATAAAACATTGGAGAAAAAAAAAACATTCCTACTTTGAGATTGTATGGGTGAGTTTTACTTCTGCCCCTAAACAGTTTTAACCAGACTATATACTTTGTTACATTTTTTTTTGGTATTCACTGAATTTATCTAAATCAAAAGGCTCTATATCCATTGGGACAAGAGCCTATCTTAGATGTATTTCTTTGAATCTCAGGGTTACGGAAATCACGAGAAGCTGAAAGTGGAAAGAGATTAAAGAATGAAGTGAAGACGCAAAAATATTTCAATTATTAAACAAGAATACAGGCAAGAAAAACTGGCGGAAGGTAAAAGCGGAGGCAAAATAGAACGAGTAAATAAAGATGAAAAGTGAAGACATGAAGATGAAATATGAGAGGGTGAGAGTGAAAGTACAGATAAAAATACTGACAAAAGAGGCGCAGGCAATTGCAGTTCCAGGTCAAATTAAGGATTAATTCCGGTATTAACAATGCTCAACTATGCTGCTGTGCATGCGGTCAATATGAAAAATAAGGTAGAGGTGAGGTTCAAAAAATATACGTGGGTGTAAGTGCGCAAGCATTATGGAGCTTTTTGAAGTAAAATGTTTGTAATATGGATGTGCAGTGCGAAGGTACAGGTTCGATAGAAGCAGTAGTTGAAAACAGACGGATATACTGTGACATTATGCACTTAGAAATTTTGCAAATGGACGAACAAATTATGTTCTCCCTGGCCACGAAGATAGTGACGTAAATGAAAAGCTCAGATTGGAGTTGAAGGGAATGATATTGATGACTCAATATCAGGTTTCCTTGGATCTATTCTCCATGCTTGTAGTCGGCCAACTTTATGACTTTGAGTGTAATTCATTAATCCACCTTGCTCGCCTAGCTCTTACAAAATAAAATCAGCAGAACAAACAGTAGCGTAGCCAGACGTTTTTCATAGCCGCGGCCTACGACCAGAAATTTCTTGTGGGAGGGGAGGGGGCGAGGTGAAAAATTCCTGAAGATCACGAAAAGTGATGTTTTCTGGGGGAAAAGCTTGGACTCCCTACCTTTCTGACTACGGAACTGTGAGGATCTACAAGAAATAGAAAACATTGATATTGAGTAAATTCCAATTTTACGAGGGGCGCTTCATTTTTCTCTTGCGTGGCCGTGTGTCTGTCTTACCTTCCGCTTGGTCTCGTGAGCGGACTCCTTGTGGTAGCCGTTGGTCGTCCGTCGGAGGGGTTCCTCGGCGATGGCCTCCTGGAGGTTGCGGGTGCTCCGACTGATGCTGGTCACTATGCCGGGGCTCTTGAGAGGGGCCGACGTCTCCTCCAGGCTGGAGAGCTGCGGGTTCGAGGTGTACTGCGAGCGGACCGCCGACTCGTACGGGTCGCCGTGGACGTTGAACGACTTGGAGCGGAGCAGGGAGGAGCGGTAGGTCCGTGCCGGCTTCGCCGGTCCCGTGTTGGTCAGCGGCCGGTCCCCCATGCCCGGCGCGGGGTGCTCGTTGATGATGGAGACGTTGAACATACTCCCGTGCCCGTTCTGAAGCCGCGGCGAGCGCTCCTCGGTGCTTTTCGTCACGTAGACCTACGCAAAGGTGACCGCGGGGGCGTTAGCAAGGGTGTGACCATGCATACAAAGAAGCTTTTACATGAAAATGTTTGATGAGATGTGATGGATTTCAATGACGGTGGACATTTCACACTGATCAGACTATTTTGTTTGGCATTGCAGTTTGGTAAATCTACGTAAAAGCGTTGTGGGGTTCAAGCCCTGGGACTCTTTCTGGCGAAACCACTGCTTATCCATGGTGAAACTGCAAAAATGCGTACGTTGCTTTGCGCCACTGCAAACTTTCTGTGATACATCATTTTCTGCATGAAGACTACTGAACGTCATTTTTTTAAAAGTTCGGTCATTTTTTTCTCAATTGGATGCATATTTTGTAACAAATTTAAAGCTATGGACGGGATGTTTGTTTGATCTCCTTTTAAGAAATAAAATAGGGGCGGAGATTTTGAAATGCCGCAACCAAGATACCCATTTTCGCGCTTTGACCGTATTTATATATGTTAAATTTGTAAGATCAAATAAAATGCCAGACACAAAAAGAGGCTCCACTGCGAGTTTGGTTTGATATTTTTTTTTAACATTCTGCATGCCAAAATATCTGTATACCAACTCTACCCAAAGACACTAATAACTCAATTTCTAGTTTTACAACACTAAGATCTCTTTATTTAATTTTGAAAGGACACGCTGGGGCTTGTGAAACCACTCACACCTTTTTACTCATGAGGTCCCGCTCGTTGCTTAAAGCATATCAAATATGATCTTGCGATGGCTATCGCAATGTTGGATGATAAGCATCTATTGGTCACTCACCTCAGGCTTTTGTGGACTTACTTTGTTAATACTTTGCAATACCAAATCGAATGAAAGCAACTCAAAAGCGAGAAAATACTCAAAGTAAAAAGCGACAAATGAGTCTCAAGGTGATCCAAGGATTCGCATATATCTCAGTAGAAATTGATTTTGCGGAGCATATGCAATGACCCTGGCAAAGTCGATCAACATAATAGCATGCCGAATCAATATGATATGGATTGCATTTTGCAAAAAGGAACCACTAGCATTGCAATGATGCCAAGATTGTGCAACTTCATCTTTTGCAATAAAATTGCGGAAATCGTGAAAAACTATGAAATTTAGATGGTATTTTTTGTCTTAAATTTACAGTTTTTAGCGAGTAAAATAGAAACTATGAATGGATAATCGGGGTTTTCCTCCAAGACAAAAGAAGTTGCACAATCTTAGCAACATTGCAATGCTAGTGGTTCCTTTTTGCACAATGCAATCCATATAATACTGGCCCATCATAATATCCGTGTGATTTCATGTTGGCTCATCATATCCAGAGACAAGAGACCCTCCACTAGTATCTTGGCCATTGTGGAAGCTTTTACTTTCGGGACTTCAGCATTCTACTGTTGACTTACCTACATGGTTGATGTTTAACAACGTGTTGGCAGTTTCGTTTCGCAAACAAGTCGAAAATGGTCGAAGTTTGCGAAACTTGTTTGGCTCATGACGTCACCCGAAGCTCATCATTGACCATGTAGGTAGGTCAACAGCCGAAATTGAGGTGATGACTGTTGCTCCCTAATAATTGTCCATAAGGAACTGTTGAATCCCCGAAAGTAAAATCTTCCACCTGTCGCTAGGAGGCCAGTGGAGGGTCTCTTGTCTCTGATCATATCGTACATCAGTATGATAACATGCTGTTAGGTTAGACCAGCGTGATATCAGTGTGATACCAGCATGATATCATACTGATATGATACCGTACTGATACCTAAGTGATATCATTCGACCGATTCGCATTTGTGGTATGCTGATCTGCCCCACCAGGGCTAGTTTAAAACCTTGTCGACAGTGAATTTGCTAAAAATTTGAAGTGGAACATACTTGTTTCTTGACACGGTGCTCATCGGCGAGTTTCCTGGGGAGAGTTTGAACACCACCTCGGTCACCGCGGTAAGGGTCGTGGCTGACCTCGTTATGGTAGCTGTCGTTTATCAGTCGGCTCGTGCTTTTGCTGTGCCTGCCCAGGGTACTTGAGCTGTGATTATTTGTTGAGCTGTGGTTATTTGTGCTAGATGAGACGTATGACCTGTGTGCATGTAATGGATATTTGTTATTGTTACAATGAGTGAGTGCAGGTGGATGATGGGAATGTTAAAAGGATAAAAAAGCTGACGAGAACTAGAGACAAAATATCTCTTATACAGTCAAATTACGAACAAGAACGAATCATAGGTGCCGCTTTAAGCAAATTAATTTTCAAGATTCAAATCCCCTGCGGCCAAATTTTTTCGGCTCTTTCACATGGAGATGCAACATCCATCGATGGGTTCAAGTTCAAACCGCACCACCGGCCAATCAGAAGCGCTAAGCTGGATTCAAGTGCATCAAGATTCGTCTTAAGTATATTTAAGTACGATAAAAAGAGCGAAAAAATTTGGCCCCTGTTTACTTGGTAAAACTTGATTTTTTTGTGAGAATTTGACTTCCCGCATTTGCGATTTCGTAATCACGTCAAATGAATTTTCCTCACAATTTTTTCTTCCATGTTTAGTTTTGTAAATTGCATACATTCTACTTCGCGAATCGCATCGATACAAATGATTCTTGAATTAGGACAAAAAGTTTTTGCTAATTGTTTAAACCGTATATTATCTCCATTTATATATCTGGTGACATTGTGACGGTACATACGTAATTCGGCTTAAATGATTAAGTTGTAAAACATCTTAGCGCTTTTAATGACGTCATCACTACACGTTCAAAAAAAGCAAAGAAAAATAAGCTCTGTACCCACAGTGCTATTCTGTTATTTTCCACACGTTGACAAGTAATAAGGGGATCAACTTTGTTGTTAGCGTGGCTGACAATTGAGGGGTTTGGAGGACAAGGCGCATAAGTGCAGTTTTGGAAAAAATTGAGATATTGATGATTTCAAGTAAAACTAGTCTTAATGCATACTTCGTGAAAAATTCGCTTCCAAATTCCAATTTTTAAGCATCAAAAAGTCAGTTTGAACTTTCTTTCCGCCATATGGATCCATGTAATTTTGAAACTTTAAATACGTATTTCTCGAAAAAGCAAAAACTGCACTTATGCGCCTTGTCCTCCAAGCCCCTCAATTGACCTTCACAACGTCCCTGCTCAATAATTATTCCGATTTGAAAAGACCATCGGTGTGGCGCACAGTGGACCGAATCAATTAGAGAGGTCGGACTTGAAATTTTTGACTAAAACCGCAAAATTTGACGTTTGTTTCGTCACAATTTAAATTTCAAAGGGTGCTTGTCGTAGACAATTTTACGAGCAAACCAATGGACCCACTTTGAGAATCTAAAAATTATAAATAAACGGAGTTACAATAAAAGCTCGCTAAGTCGAACTATACGGTTAAGACGAAATGTCGATTGAGTCGAATTTTTATTTCGGTCCCAAGACACGTTCACAAATGAAATGGAAAACCGGTTAAGATGAATTTCCGCTTAAGTCGAATTTTTTGTCGGTCCCTACACAATTCGACTTAGCGAGCTTTCACCGTATAAGCTTTTCAATTTTTCAAATTTTTTCCGACCTCTCTTACTGACTCGAGCCACTGTGCGGCGAAGCCCAAAAACTGGGATCGGGCTCACGAAGAAACACGAATTCGGACGTTCTGTTGTTCGCTGGAACATGAAAATTCTCTACATATTACTCAATATCGTGGGTCTTGGATGGCATCACTCGGAGGCAATCGGCTAATGCAAATACGCCTGTAAATAAAGCATTTTAATGGACCACTAGATAAGGTACGAATTTCAGCATTCTGATACATGTTTCTTAACCAAAATTTTACGTAAAACATGATGCGCACAACGAAAATTACCGAAATTAACTCCTTACGAAGATATTTAATGATTCTTGATGCGTGAATTCAAACCACCCGCTCATGAAAACTCAATGCTCCACGTGATTCACATCGCGCGCTAAACGTTATCATGACAGTTTTTGCGATATAAAAATCTGGCAACCTCAATCTTGACACTTTGGCTCAGCTATAGCAAATTGCTTCTAGTTTGAACAACACATGGTGGAAAATGAACATTGCTCGATTGAGAATCTTGCTGAAACCGTTGTAGTGCGCGATTTGACTCACGTAGAGCTTTGAGTTTCTTGTGAGCGGGCAGTTCAAATTCCTCGTAACCAATGTGAAATAAAAACGTTAATATCTTCTTTAGGAGTTGGTTTCAGTAATTTTCGTTGCACGAATCGTGTTCTACGTGAAATTCTGGTTAAGAAACATGTATCAGAATGCTTAAATTCGTACCTTGTCTAGTGGTCCATTCGGACGTTCTGTTGTTCGCTGGAACATGAAAATTCTCTACATATTACTCAATATCGTGGGTCTTGGATGGCGTCACTCGGAGGCAATCGGCTAATGCAAATACGCCTGTAAATAAAGCATTTTAATTGCGAGAAATTAGGGAGGAGGCGTGCGTCGTGGGGCGTGGGGGGCGACGGCGGCGCTCCCTTTTCCGATCGACGGCGAATTCGGATGCAAAAAATCAGAGGCTGCGCAGCGGGCGTCGCGTCGCGTCGCCGGTTTGCGGCGCGCGAAAAAATTCCGCGCTGACATCACGCGCCTCAATATGGGCAAGTGTTGTTGAGCCGCGGAAACCGTGGGCTCCGAACCGCGAGTATCGCACTTCATAAATTGGCCCGAGTATTTCTATGGCGGGATTTTTGGCAGGGTATAGAATACCTAGGGGCCGCATTAATAGTCACTCATCTTACAAAATTCAATTTTTCACAAATTCGAACATCTTCTCCAGTGGCAATTCTTGAATGTTGGCAACACTGTTTTTACGACATTTAAATCCATGAAAAATATCGATTTCGGGTGAGGCAAGCTGGCTCACCTGGAATCGATTGTTTTACATACATTCAAATGGAGGAAAAACGGTGTTGCCAAATTTCAAGAATCGCCACTGATGTTCTCCAAAATAAACATTTTTACAAAGAGCTTTGTCGTGTATTCTAGCGGTAGAATTAGGGTCGGATATATAGTTTTGCCTTTAACAACCCCTTTCCATGAGGGGTTCCACATGGTTTATGTTGTGATTAAGGAGGGTTCACATGGTAACGTAAAAAGTACAATTTAAACGAATCTCCAGAAAAAAATCAAAAGAATAACTTCGGAAACAGACAAAATAATGCAAGGGACACATTCATTTGCTTTCACAAATAATTACAAATAAAAAGGGGGGAAAAACTGATTTTGACAAAGACTTTAGGATGGGAGCACACGAACGTCGGAAAAGGTTATTTCTTCGGCCCTATCCCTCCATCCTCTCAGAAATTAAAAGTAAATACCCATACAATTTTGTACTAGTTCTGTAACGGAAGAGCCGCTGTAACCACGAAATAAAAGTATTGTAACCACCGTGCGAAGTGCGTATATTTTTAAAATAAAAGTGAGGGGTTCAGAACTGCTGTCTCTCCATTTTTGAACCTCCTTGGAGCGTCGTGATAACGCAGAGTTTTGCGTCATGCGAGGCTCACCTATTGATCTTATTTAATTCATCAATGGGGAAGAATAAGAGAAAGTATTCAGAAACTGTTGGAACAAAAACGCAGTGATGAAACATGATCCTTTTTTCCTATCCACTCGTTTAAGTCTCCTAACAATTGTATGAATATT
Source organism: Bemisia tabaci (assembly GCF_918797505.1). Classification (NCBI taxonomy): domain Eukaryota; kingdom Metazoa; phylum Arthropoda; class Insecta; order Hemiptera; family Aleyrodidae; genus Bemisia; species Bemisia tabaci. The sequence goes on along the minus strand of NC_092793.1, from coordinate 23,159,212 downwards.
GTTTGAACTGTTTCTACATCGCGTTCTCAAAACGATTTAATTGAAGGCAAACTGTTCCGTTCAATCGTTATGATGAATTTTCAATAAATAATTCTTACATTTTCATGTATTTTCTAAAAACCTTTGCGAGTCAGGTATTCAGATACAAATTTAAATCAAATAAATATTTTGAAATACACATGTAACTCTGAAATTCCGGTTTAAAATTACAAATGTGTAGTTTATAATTGCAACACTTTCTCAATCGGAATGCTTAATTTAATCATTCATCCCTGCATTTGTCCCAAGGTACCTACAATTTTTCCCATGGAATTCTAGCTTTTCGGCAACGAAATGTTTCAGTAATCGATTCGATGTGAGCTAAGTGGCATCACTGGTTCTGAGGGAACCGCTACGGCGTGGGCTCTACACCTGAATTCAGTCAACCTGCGCACATCCAGATTTGGTATGGCCTTAATAAAATCTCATTTGCAGAGACAACTAAAACAACAGGAGAAACTGCCACTGCGTTTTATTTGAATCTATGTCCTATCATACGGTCGAGTTTGCTTATTTTGCTATTGGTAATATTCTGATTTAGTGACTGCGTCATTCGATGTTCGATACATTCGATATGATTTCAACCAGAACGAATGAACTGTTTAATATCGATCGTTTTGCCGCGCTTTTTATAAGCGGCACAATATTTATACACGAAAACCACTAAAAATATAAAGGCACTAAATCAGTCTGTGAGTTAAAAAAAACTGCATCTATATTTCAGAGGAAACCCTAGATTTTTCGGTTTAGAGAATATTCTGCTAATATCGAAAAAAAAAAAAAAAAAACTCAGGGAAGCTTCCAAGAAATCATGTGGACTAGTTTTTCAAAGAAAAAATAAAGAATGACAGTAAGTCTGCAACATCGCAAACGTAGATACGTGATTTAGCACTTAGGCCATCTATGTTTAAAGGGTAACTGTTAGTATTTATCCAAAATTTTGAAAATTTCACTTTACAATCATGAAACGATCAGAAATCACATCCGAAAAAAATGTGGGTGAGTTACATTATTTTTCTCCTCTTCTTTTTTTTTACAAAAATTATCGACGGTCCTTTTTCCTCATGCAAACGCATGCATATTTTTACGTATATTTTCTCTTCTTCCCTCTGATTCTTCTCAGAATGTTTGAATTTAAGGAAATAAATGGACGAGCTTTCTCCCTCTTGTTATTGAAAAGTTAAGGAGAATTTGCGTAACTTAAGTTCTCTAAATCTTGAGTTTAAACAATTCAGAAAATTATTTTGCTTGATATTATTTCATTTTAAATTCATATTTTTTTGACGAACCGTGCTATTCTCGCCCGAAATTGTGCTTCCATTTTCGAACGATCAGGGAAAAAAAGTGAAATTTTCAGTGAGAAGGGGCAAAATAATTTCCTGGCAAATCTGCAAAGTGGAAATTTTGCGACGTTTAAACGTAATTGTTCGTCTGGAAGAACACGGAATGGCCCAATTGAACATTCACTCCATACTGTGTAGTTCCTTCTTTCACAAGGGCATATCTTACATTCTTTGTTTATAGAGCCAAAGAGCTGGAACTACATTTTTACCGATTTTAGACGTTGCGGGAAACCATGAGACAGCTTCGTTGCTGGCGACGAATTTTGCGGCTTTGATAACCTTGTATTTTGAGCCCAGCGTTAGGAATTACAACGATTATGTTTTTATTCGCGGTTAGAAATTTCCATGCTTATGGTTACTTTGAGTTACCTTTTTTACGGTCAGATATAAACCCAAAGGACTTGGTTAATCGACCGAATTTTTGGTTAAACCGACCGAAACCGTAGGTGACTCTGAAATATTTAGGGATGAGTGTACTCTTATTTCTCTCATTTTCACTCAGAGCTTGGCTCAGTGGCCAGCTTATTGGAATATAACCAATCCAATCCAGGTCCAATCTGGGGGCTTGCGTCTGATTTTTATGACGAAATTGGAAAATTTTCAACCCAAAGATTTCGTCAAAGTAATCCAAAGAAAAACCAACCAAAACATATTAACCCCTCGTTTAAGTTATTTTGTGGTCTACTTCCCGCATGAACACAAAATGTCAGTTACTCATTCTTACAATGTACGTTACAAAGTAAATACTGGGTGCGTCGAAAATGCAAAGGGCTCGATTTTCCTAAAATTGTTAGTGATTATGGGTCAGTTGCGCTAGTCACAGAATCGTGTTTTGATGCTTGATTCTTGTAGATTAGCTCAAAAATAAGATTTGTCCAAACATCAACTTTCTACGTTGAATATTAACCGCGCCTTGAAAAACTTGATTTATGACGTCATCCACCGCGGTAGTACGTACCATGTTATGCACAACCGTGGATGACGTCAAAAACCAGACTTTTCAAGGGGCGATATCTCGGTTAATATTCAACGTAGAAAGTTGCCGTTTGGACAAATCTTGTTATTTTTTTAGTTAATCTACAAGTATCAAGCATCAAAACACGATTCGGTTACCAGAGCACATGACCCTTTTAATGGCTCTTACAGCTAAGATATTAATACGCACTGGAAAAAAAAAAAAACACGTTGGATCTAGAGTCCAGACTCTTGATAACATTAACAAGAAAAAATACTCTTGACTCAATCAGATTTAAGCTTGAATCAAAAGGAAATCCGCTCAAAGTAAGAGGCTTGGTTCTTGATTTAAGCAAAAATCCTATTGAATCAAGAGTACTTTATCTTGTCGATGTTTTTCAAGAGTCTGGACTCTAGATCAAATGAGTTTGCTTGATATTATTTCATTTTAAATTCATATTATTTTGACGAACCGTGCTATTTTCGCCCGAAATTGTGCTTCCATTTTCGAACGATCAGGGAAAAGAAGTGAAATTTTCAGTGAGAAGGGGCAAAATAATTTCCTGGCAAATCTGCAAAGTGGAAATTTCGCGACGTTTAAACGTAATCTCGGAGTCTGGACTCTAGATCAAATGAGTTTTTTTTTTTTTTTTTTTTTTTTTTTTTTTTTTTTTTTTTTTTTTTTTTTTCCAGTGCGGTAAAAGTAGATGAAAAATTCAAATTTCGAAGAACTGACCTGTAGTGTTGGTGCGACTGCCCGAGCGCGACCTGCTCCTGTGCGGAGTGACGCCGTCGTACTCCCTTTCCTTGCCGTAGATGCTGCCGTTGAAGGGGTCCTCGCCGAGGTAGTAGCGGTGGACGACCGGGGCTCCGGTCGGGGTGTCGGCTCCGCTGTCCATCTCGCGACTCTCTCGGCTCCCGCGGCGGTAGTCGGCGGCGGCGCGGCTCGACTGGCGGGCCACGCGCCCAGGCCGCGGGGGCGCCACCGGGAGGTCGTCGATGACCTCGCTCGTCACGTAGGCGCCCTTCTTGTCCCCCTCCCCGCGGAGCTTCCCCAAGAAGGAGTCCTTGCGCTTCTTCTCCTTGCTCGCCGAGCGGAACTTCCCGATGATCTTGCGGAAGGACTCCCCGATCGACGACTTCCGGTCCGTCTTCTCCGGTTCCTGGCGGCGGGGGCGGCGCGTGTTGGGGCGGGATGTCGAAGCGCGTCTTCTGGTGCTTCCGCCGGGCGTCCGACGGGGTCTCAGGGCGCAGTGCGGACGGGGTGGGCGAGGCGGAGGCCGGGCCTGGGGAGCGGACTTTGTGCCCGGACTTGGGCGAGTAGTCCGGCAGGGGTTCGTCTTCTGGCGGGGTGTCCGGGTCGTAGCGCGGCGTTGACTTCTGGCGCCGGTCCCAGGAGCGGTACGAGTGTTCCCGCGTCTGGTGGGAGGATCTGGACTCGCCGTTCGTGTACACATCAGCCCGCTGCCGAAATAAAATAAGAACATACATTATTAAATTTTTCAAGCTGTGGGGTTTGTGAACGCCCTATCAGGGATCGTCCATAAAATATGTAACGCTAAAAGGGGGTTAAGAAAAGCGTTAGGATATTTTGTTTTTATTTGTTAAAGGATATGGATCTAAGCGTTGTGAGGGGCAAGGGGGGAATACAAAATCCGAAATTTAGCACTCCGTGTTTTATGAACTTTTATAAAGATTTTAGGTGATCAAACGTAATAGTACACCTCCATCGTTCAGCTGATCTTTGAATGCGTCTGACACGTGATGTTGGTTTTTTGGTAAAATCTTGATGTCAAAGTCATTGGAGAAGGATTGACCAAAACTTGCGGCAAGCTATCTCTGGTGTCGGCTAAATGACGAGGAGAATGTACTTGTACTTGCATGGTTGGTTGGCCTGAAAGCTTGTTTTTAGTCTGAAATTTTGAAGTGTCAATCGAGATTCCAGTGAATAAACAACAGGGCCCATGATCCTATTTCGACGCAAAAATGACTTTACTCCATTTTGATCCTTATATCTAATTTCAAATTCGATAATTTCTGAGAGAACATGAAATTCTTAAGCTGTATCATAATCCAAAACTTTTATTACTGTGTTTCGATTCTCACATTTGATTTCCGATTATATACTTCTTGCAAGAGCAAGACTTTTCAACTCGGCCGACTTTTTTGGTACAATTTCAATGTGGACGCTGTTTTTGTTTTGTATAAACTCCCATGGAAAGTATATAAAATAAACCCAGAGCAATTCAATAAAAAAGGCTGATCGTCTGTAGCGGATTCTCTCTCTCTCTCTTTTTTTTTTTTTTTTTTTTTTTTGAAAAAAACAACGTAAGCGCGTTAGCACGTAAGCAACGTTCACAAAAAATAATCTCAAAGGTTGAGATCGAGAGCGTAAGAGAAGAGAGTGAACAAGGCTATTAACTGCTGCTGAGCACGGAGTAAATTGAAAGAAAAAGCGCCTGCGATGTCGATGCATCTACACGTGCTCCGCAGTAAGCTTTTGGTATCACGTCCGAAATGAAGGCACTTTTCCATGCTTGTCCTGATTGAATCCGTTTAAAATAGAGATTTTGGGTTCAAATGTAGATGACTTTCACCGGTGGATAAACACTTTGCACGAGCTGTTATATAAATTGCTCTCTATCCCGTCGGTTTGTTTCTATGGATTCAAATAGTCGTAGTCAAATGGTAAAATATCATAGTCATGTACTTACTCTGTTTAGATGCACTCTGGTGCACGTTTAGATGCGTCGACGTGGCAGGTGCTTTTTTTTCAGTATATTCCGTGCTTAGCAACACCTTACGGACTTATAATCTCAGATCAAATTGATAAGTTAAATGAAATTACCCCTTTTTTCTGGGACCCAAAGGAATAATTTATTCTTCTGGGTTTCTATAAGGAAATTCTAAATCCTTTCGTCCGCTGAAATTACTGAAACCTGCCACATGATTAACTTCGTGACATCAAACACCACATTATTTTTGATGGGTAAATCGGTATTCTGACGGGCTTCAGAGCAGCAAATTATTTATAAAAATTAACCCAAATCTTTAATTTTGTCTTTAGAGGAACAGGATAGTAAACATATTTTAAAATTACTGCTAGTTTTTCGTTCAGATCATGAGCGTACACCAAAAGTCAAACCTAAAATCCCCAATTTCTTGAAGGTATGGATCCGATCGACATGAATCGATCGAACAATTTAGGCATGAAACAATCGATAGAGTTTCGACCGGCGCCTATTCGATCGACAAATTATGAAAAAATAGATATCGATTAGATCGACGTGAACAAGAACGATCGAAAAGTAAAAACGGAAATCGATCGACAGCTCCTGTATACTATTTGATCGAATCATAGTGCTGTTGATCGATTCACGGGACTATCCATGGCTTCATTGATTTTTCGATCGATTTATAGTTGTTGATCGAATCGGTGTCGATCGAATTACGTCGGTCGATTCACGTTTTTATCTTTTGATCGATTCATGTTCATCGAATCCATGCCCTCTTTGACTCTGTGAAGTGCTCCATTTGACTGCTTTTAGTGCTTCCATTCCATGTCCGTTAAAAGTTCCGGAATTTTTTTTAGATTTTTTCAAAAGTTCCAAGAAAGTTCCGGAAAATGCAAACATTTTCGGGAATTTCAGAAGTTCCGTGAAAAATTAGGAAAATCTAAAAAGTTCCGGAATACGGAACTACTTCAGGGAAATGGGATCACTGACTGATTCAAACTCGGGCTTTCGTCAATGGTGTGACTGACCTGTTTCCGGTTGACGTGGGGTGGTGACGGCGACGGCGAGGGTGAGGGTGTCGGTGGTGCGGGGTTGGGGGCGAGGGTGCGGTGGGGCTCGGGGGCCCTCTCGTCGTCGGTGGAGGCGAGCCGCTTCTGGACGGTGGAGTAAAGCGGGAGGGAGTCCAGCTCGCTCTTGGAGGAGGCGGCGTTTCGCTCTGCGTGCCGCCGCGAATACGAGTAGCGCTCCCGGGTCACCCGTCCCGACGTCCCGCTGTTCCCGTGCGACTCCGACAGGGACGTCGGCTCCGGGCTGGCAGGGCTGTACGTGAACGACTGGGCCCGCTCGATCGCCGGGCGGTTGTACTGCCGGGAATAGTGAGAGCTCGACTGGTACCTGTTCAGAGAAGACACAGTATTAAGATCATGTTGTTACCATAAATATACAACGCTGTAGTCAAAAGTATATAAACATACGGATGTGAAGTTTGGCAGCTGAAGAAACGGACAGAGGATATGCTAAGAGCAACGGAGATGGATTTCTGGAGAAGGTCGGCAGGAATTTCTAGGAGAGATCGGGTCCGTAATGATAGGGTGCGTCAGATAATGGAAGTCGAAAATGACATCGTGTTCGACGTCATGACCAGACAGCTTGTCTGGTACGGTCATGTCAATAGGATGACTGAAGAGAGGCTGCCAAAAAAGATGCTTGATTGGGTTCCTCCTGGGAGGAGACGTAGGGGACGCCCAGTGAGAGGTTGGCGACAGGGGGTGTTGAGTGAGATGAGGGAGTGTCAACTCCCTGATGACCTGTGGGAAGACCGAACTTTGTGGCGATTAGGCGTCGTAAAGCGCCAAAGAGCGCTATAAAAGCGACTCATATGTATGTATGTTACCATAATATCACGCTGACGCCAACATGGTATCAACATGGTACCTACTTGTTCTCAGCTCATGTTGGTCTCTGTTGAGCAATTTGACTAATTCGACCAATTTTCACCAACCAACGTGATCATTTTTGCGGAATCTTTCAAGAAATTCCACCTTGTTATACCTGAACCGGATGAACCTCTATATTTGCCTCAGCTAAAGGCTCTTAGATTTTTCCTGTGTACGATAAGATCTTGATTTATTTTGAGAGGAAAGATCTGTACTTTTAAAGGATGCCTGTCATTCTTAATACGTTCAATTTCGTATAATACTGTGCAACACCTCTGTTGTGAAATAGTTGCTTCAGGCGCCGCCGCACGGCGGCTGGGCGGCCAGCGCGAAGCGCGCATTGGCGCCTACAAACCTAAGTGGATACTTCAAGCATTGTGCAACGCGTGAAGTATCCACTTAGGTTTGTAGGCGCCAGTGAGCCTCTCGCGCTGGCAGCACGCCGCTCCACTCTGTTAGGCTTTAATAGGTATTTATACTCGCATAGTCAGCGTTTTTTAACTCATGATTTTGAAATGTTTGCACACTCTGCATTGATTATTCGAATTAAAAATAAAAATAAAAATATGTATCATTTTATCTAAGGAGAATAATAATATAATGTGTGCTTTTTAAATATTGGTGGTTCCGTGTCAAATTTAATGATTTCCAAAGCACTTTAATTTTTTCTTTACATTTTGTGCTTTTATTGTGCTGCAGCGAGGTGTGCGCGCAACCAAACGCTCGCAATTTGACGTATTTGACTCTAAAAGATCGATGTGCAAATGGGTTAAAACTAAAGATTGCGTGCTTCTTGGTTTTTTTCCCCTCTTTTATTCATTTTTGCAGTTTCTGTCGGCACAACTTCGGCTCATTGAGATTAATGTCGCTTGGAAAAGGTTTTACAAATATTTGCCATGTTTTAAAAATATAAATGTTTTCAAAATGAAGTAATAATTTCGTAAAGAAAAAATTAAAATAATAGAAAAAAAAGTACCTATACATATGTAAGGTATATTGTACATCGAATATTTTAAGGATAGAAATAAAACCAAATATTCACCAATGACAATTTAAAAAGATGATTCAAAAGGAGAAAGTAATAACATTTCATTTAGAAAATGAGCAACCATAACAACACCTCTTTCTCTCTCAATTTCTCATTTCCATATTGTCAATATAATTTTACATACCGACTAAAATATAACGCTTGGACCAAGTCACTGTTGCTTATTTTACGTGTGGGCGTAAACTACTGGACAAAAAAGGTGCGCGGGCAAAAAATCGTTGTCAAAATGTACTGAAACCTAAGGAGCTGAGTAAGGAACGACTACGAAAACATGGACTCACCTAGAGTCCCTTTATACTGAGAGTCAAGACAATGTGAATCCATTTCTGATTGGTTCCCGTATTTTAGGCCTTCACAGTGTCACAAACGGGAATAAAGATTACATTTTCACCGATTGCAAAGATTATAATCTGGAATGGACCAGGGAATTATGGGTTCGGCAAGGAACAAACGGAATGAGAGAAGGAACGGGGAAAGGAATTTGAGAATGGGCCGATCAAAGATTACGAAAAACGTTCGATTTCTGTAATCTTCATTCCCGTTTGTGACTCCATGAGGGGGTGTTGTCTTGACTCTCAGTATAAAGGGACTCTACTGAAACCTAAGGAGCTGATTAAGGAACGACTACGAAAAAATGAACTCACCCAGAGCCCCTTTATACTGAGAGTCAAGACAATGTGAATCCATTTCTGATTGGTTCCCGTATTTTAGGCCTTCACAGTGTCACAAACGGGAATAAAGATTACATTTTCACCGATTGCAAAGATTATACTCTGGAATGGACCAGGGAATTATGGGTTCGGCAAGGAACAAACGGAATGAGAGAAGGAACGGGGAAAGGAATTTGAGAATGGGCCGATCAAAGATTACGAAAAACGTTCGATTTCTGTAATCTTCATTCCCGTTTGTGACTCCATGAGGGGGTGTTGTCTTGACTCTCAGTATAAAGGGACTCTACTGAAACCTAAGGAGCTGATTAAGGAACGACTGCGAGAACATGGACTCACCTCTCCTGGTTATGTTGGGTGGGGGTGGGGGTGCGTGTTTTCCACTCGGAGACACCCCTGAAGTATCCGTTGCTCTGGGGTTCGGGGTCCTTCTCCCGGGGCGGCGGGGGTTGGAGCCGGGAGGAGAGGATGTTCTCGGCCGAGCCGAACTTGGCCGGCCCCGGGCGGGAGGGCGCCGACGCTGACTTCATCGTGACGTTGATGAAGCTCGAACTCGTCCTCTTCACGTCCTTCCCTTCTTCTTCGTCGTCGTCGGCCAACGAGTCTTTCGAGGAACGCGACTCGCTCCCGAAGTGATTCTCCAGCCACCGGGACGTCTCCACCTTGAATCACAGAGAAGTCTATTTTAGTGATCTACCCTTGTAATGTAGCAGCTCAAGTTGGGAATGACATTGATTGATTCATTAATCCGAAGGGGTGCGGAAAAATATGAGTATAGAGCTTTCATCTTTGTATAGCACACAAATTTGTGACCGGATCTGTGTAAAGAGACTTCATATTACAAAAATTCAAATTTGAGTCATTAATACCATCCTATTGAGTAAAAAAGTCTAAACATTTTGACGCAAATTTGACCCTGAAAACTCAACAATTTAGCGAGAGATGACGTCCTGAGGTTCCAGGATGAACATTCTTACGTTTTAGGTTACACTTTCAGATCTTTAAGTTAAGAATTCTGACACGCACACAAAAAAGAAGCAGGTAGCACCCTCTACCCTCTGCGATGTGGAAATGAAACTGCATGAAATCACACGTAACTTGTTCCAAAGAGGGTTAATAACTCGAAATCGCCAAAATCGAAATTTTTCCTTAGTTTTAGCCTCAGTCTCCTGTAAACTGAGGTCCCTTTTCACAGACCCTGTCCCACTTATATGATGTCTCTATTGTTCTTTCCTGAATTTTGCCAAACATTCCGTTTTTCCCCGACCCTTGGTACCCTGACATTGAGAGGAGGCGACCCTTACCTTGCGCGTCTCCTCCTCGATTTCGAAATCGAGGGGCTTCTTGACGATTGCGGGGGTGGGGGCGGGGGCCGTCTGGAGGGGCTTCTTCTTGCGGAGCTTGCGGATGCGTGCGGAGAGGCTGTCCCACTCGCGCTGCTCCATCTCCAGACTGGCCGGGTCCCCGTGACGGTCGCCCTCCACCGTCTCGGCCTCGTAGCGCACCTCCTGCCCGATCTTCCTCCCATTGGACAGCCACTCCACCAGCTCCTGGTCCTTCGTCTTCTTGAAATGTCGAGAGGAATTCCGCACCTCCTCGAAGTCCTCGTCGCTCCCCTTCCCGTCGTCTGGCACTTCATCCTCGTTCGTCTGCCGGACAAGAGATAACATCGGATTAAAGTTGTAGCCAGCAGGCTCATTATTAAAATTGATGGACAAAGCGTTAGACAAAGAAGACATAGGAAGTATGGAGCTATCCTATTGGTTGCAATGGGTGGTTCCTATAGACTAGAGGAGAAAACTATGGACTAACTGTAGGTTGTCTCGTGGGTTGCCGTTAGTTAGTCTATTATCCATCCCCCTTGTCCATTGCAACCATACGCTTCCACCAATAGGATCCTTCCATATCCCTGTTGTCCTCATGATCGAAACACGGTTTTGTGTCAAGCTCAACTGACCCAGAAACAGAGTTAACAGAAATGCACGGAGTCAAAAGTTCAAACCGAAAAAAGATGCACTGCAGCGATTGCGTACACGTGCCCTGTGCACAGCAGATTAAAATGTTTAACGGCTTATACCTTGGAACTATATGTTTTTTGAGCTACAGACAATAAACCGACATAACTCTAGTTCGGTTTTCAATTGTTTCTGATTTTTTATCCAAAAATGTTTGTATAATACTTTTCGAAGTCCTGAGCTTTTACTTCTGTGTTTTTGTGGAATAAGACTCCCTCTGCTATTTGTGGTCTGCCGCAAGTAATAATTTCTGGATTTTAAGTGATTTGATCGAAAATTCCCAAAATTTGGGCGATGCGTTACGTATTAATATATACAATGCGATAGAAAATACTTTGAAATATTTTTAAAAGTACGTTACAAATGGATTTCGCGCATTCATAAAGACGACACGATTTGTGATATTGTTTAAGAGCGTACTTCGGCGTTATTTCAAAGTATCCTCCTGTCAACTGTTTACATTAATGCATGACGAGCAAATCCTTTTTCACTTTCCTAATTATTTACAGACGAAAAGAATTGGGCGAGTTTTTGACAAAAACGCCACTTATCTTGATTTTTTTTTTAAGTAAAAGAAATACCAAATAAAGGAGGAGAGGGAGAAGGATTTACCTCTTCATGTTGGACAGTTTTCTGGGTCTCAGTGACGAGATTTCCGTCCTCCCCAACTTGACTCAAGTGTCGAGTGTCTTCCGTATCGACGACTTTCCTTGTTTTTGATGACTGGTGGATGACTTTGCTACCCAAGTTGGAGAGGGCAACTTCGTGGCCGGAGACCCTGTTCAGAACCTCCCGTACGTCCGACTCCTTGCTTTTGATCGCCGTCAAAAACGCCTGCAACAAACAAAGCCTTGATTTTAGCTCGAAGATCGACTGTATCAATGAATTTATGACCAGATTAAACCGATCACCTCACAAAGATACAACAGCTTCAAATTGAAACCGAAAAGGAAACGCCGCGCCGTACCTGGAATTGAATCGATCAGTTACAAAAAGGCTCAAGTGCCAGGTATAAAAATACGAAAAAACAGTAGAAACTGTATGAATCAATCCGTTTTAAATTGCAGATTGTGAGTGACGCTACTGACGCAAAGTACAGATTATTGCCGAGCCGTGAATTGAAGGCGCTCTATTACTATTTGCATGTCCGTGTAATATTAGCATTTCGTGTTCTTATTTGCGCCCATAGGTCAGCAGTGGTTAGTCACGGTGTCCTAACGCTCTCTCTTGCTCTAATTCTTTTTTTAGGAAGAGCACTTACATGTATTATCGGATCAAATTCGTAGAAAATATTTTTGGATCGCTCATGGAGACCATCAAAAATGCCGTTGATTATGGGCTATTGGTGTCCACGGAAAAAGAATGAAGGAGGAAGTTTGCGACGCTGCATTAACAGCGAAATGCAAGCGTTCATAGTTTAATCATTTATCACTCATGAGTAGTAATGCTATTGATACGCCCGTAACAGCCAACTTCATTTACAACGTTCGATATGTTCGCACGCTAGTTTTCAGTTTTTACACCCCTACAAATATTTTAATCCTGATAGTTTTCGTTTTTTCAATGATTTGAAGACGATACGAGTCAAGTTTGTGCTTTTACCGATGGAGATGTTGCATGTGTGAGGAATTTGCGATTTGACTGTTGATTTTTATGTAAAAGTTCGCGAGAAACACGATGGTGGCACTGATTTTCTCTGAAATCAACCCCCAAGCTCAAATAAGCTCTCAAGTCGAGGCCAAAATGGAGGGGATATCCCACGCTATCCTGAGAGTCCACCTCTACATCAAGACAAACTCTCCATGCAAAGATAGGGAGCAAGTACATTGACAGGGCTGCCACTTTCTTCGGAGACTCTGAAACTGAAAACACGGCAACGCTGCTAATGTATTGCCTCCCTATCTTCGCATGGAGAGTTTGTCTTGATGCAGAGGTGGACTCTCAGGATAGCGTGGGATATCCCCTCTATTTTGAACTAAACTTGAGAGCTTGTTTTGAGCTTGGGAGTTGATTTCAGAGAAAACCAGTGGCACCATCGTGTTTCTCGCGAACTTTTACCTAAGAATCAATAGTCAAATCGCAAATTCCTCACACATGCAACATCTTCATTTCTTGATATCCTAATTTCAAGCTGGTTTAAACTTTGGACGACCGGAGGTCTGGCAACCGAGCGCGAAGCGTTTCTTGCTTGGTAATTTTGCATCGGCTCAGATCTTACAGCTTAATTTTATTACAGAGCTAGCCCGGACCCTACCTCACGTCTTCACATACATGTTAATTGCACATTTCTTTCGCGTCTGCGGAGACACACGCTACGCAGATGTAATCACGGTGTCTGCGTTGCCGAATACCCCGAAAACGCGCGATTCACTCTCGACAGACGCTTTTGACAAAACAATGGGGTACGGTAGGCTTGTTTATCGAGGTGCGCCTCTCTTTGCTCTTAGAATAAGAAAGTCTGGACATGAGAACCGAATGTGACCTCCGTGCAATTGGTTTGTCAGATCTAACTTTCGGATAATTCGATTTAATATTCAGTTCTTAATACGGAATTACCTTCTTCTGTCCAGCTTAGTTTGGCTCAATAAAGTTCAGTTTAATTCAAAAGTTTGGTTAACCACACAAACGGTCAGGTTGACGATATTAAACTCACTGTTTTAAGACAGCCAGATTCTATCAAGTTCAAGCATGATGGTGACTTTCATGGCGCGAATTAATTAATTTATTATTTTTTTTTTAAGGAACGAGATCTCTGAAAATCTTAAGATAAAAATAACTAGCATGGACCAAAGGCCGAATGCCAATTTATATTGATAAGCGCACGTATAATTATTGTATGGTGAGTTTCAAATTTGACCCTTTCTTAAGTTTTCGTCGTCATGAAAATGCAATTATAACCATCTTATCCCATTAGAATTCATGCGGTTGGATGAGCGACTCCGGTAATGACCTTGTGAAATATTTTCACAATTATCTAGTTTTTTTAATCAATATCACTTCAATTTACTTTTTAACACTTTAAAGGTTCGGTCATTTTACCACGTAGGTCTCAAGTTCATTAAATTATTTCCTTTATTATCAACGAACCAATTGTTCACAACATGACAGAGAGAAATAACTTCATATTTCGTGGAGCATTATGAGGCAACCTCTCTTTGGGGACTAGTATGATCAATTTGGAGCATATGCCGAGGTTTTTCATGGGTTTCTTCCCTCACATCAAAAACTTTCACTCCCTAAGATTCGGCCGAAATTGCAGACTTGTAAAACCATATAAATCTTGGTGTTCTGAAAATGGATTGCATTTTGCAAAAAGGAACGACAAGCATTCCAATGTCGCTAAGATTGTGCGACTTTGTTCACTTTGCAAATAGAAACTGATCCTCTAAAAAACATTTATATCTTTACTCCCTGTAAAGTATTAATTCAAGACGAAAATCACCTTTGTAAATTTAATTTTTTTCATGATTTCTGTAATTTTTTGCAAAGAATTTGAATTCTTCCATCCTAGCAACATTGGAATGCTCTTGTTTCCTTTTTGCAAAATGCAATCCAATGTTTCATCTCTTGAAATTTTGAATCTGAGCTCTTTAAAATTCTTCATCTCCATCCTTGGCCTTCCACCCTCAGAGAGCCATTGAGACAATGCCCAAGGTCCGGAGCCCAGTCCGGCAACGGTGGGGCACGGACAATGAATGAAACATTGCACTCGGGTTGCGTATTTCACTAGGACACGCGGCAGGTCGCGGCCTCGGGCGTCCCGGGGGAATTTGATTATAAAAAGCATAACTTATACGGGCATGCCCCATGAATTTTAACGAGACACAATAGGGAAGCAGTCCCTGCTCCGCGCGCCGCTCGCCGGCTCCCCTGACTAATGTCCCACCTGACAATGAGTAAGGGAGCAGAGGGAGACGTAACTATTACCAATCCTTACACTTGTACCACTCCGCGTTACGGCTTGAATCAAATTAACGCGTCCAATCAACCAATTAGCATAGCCCGTGTAAGGAGACCTATTCTTGGAATTCGTGGGCACCGGTGAAATTTCGCTTTTGAGATTACCGTGTTCCTTATCGTTAAGCAATGCGTCTGTTACGCTTGCTTTTCCTTTCTTGCGTTTTCCTCCTTACGTATAAAATACGTGATGCTTTAGGAGGGAGAAAGGCCTGAATCTGCAAAATAGAGGAAAGGCTGTATTCAAAGGCTGCGTTAAATAATTCTGAGATTACCACCTAGCACCGATTTTATGAAAAATGGCTATGTTCCATCCAAAATTAATCACAAAACGCTAATTTGAGGGGCCAACAGAGCGTAACGTATCTTCTCAGGAGTGCGGACCTGTGTCACGGATGCGTAATGAGGGGGGGGGGAAGTAAAATCATATTTTCACAAATAGCTCCTTCAGCCTCTTTTACTCCCTAATTGAATGAAAATGCTCAAGTTTCAAGTTTCAAGTGTTTCAAGTTTTGAAACATGAAATTGAGTTTTCTTTTCTCTGATAAAATTACATCATATTATTTTTACATCAATTTTCGAATTTTCCACTTTATTTCCAAATCCAAGCTGAAAAAAATGAATACCATCCAACAACGAAAAGGGTATCCTTGGCATTTTTGGTTTCGCTGAGGAATATACTCATTGCAATGATAAAAAAGCGACTTTTTAAGTACACATTCAGTGAAAGATGAGCTGTAACACCTTCCTCGTGGGAATGAATTTGGTTAGAGAGCAAACCAGAGAAAGAAAGGAATCTTTAAAATATTACTTGGTAAAATGTACAATTTTCTGGACCCATCAAGCAGTTACTTCAACTCAACAAATAACTGAGTGCGCATTTGATTTTGAGATTCAGGACTATCCCCGACGTAATAGTTTTAAATGATATATATGTTATATCACTGATCTGATTTTCTGCAGTCTATAAGCTTGCAATCAATTCTTCTTACACTAAAATATTCACAGAAGACTGGATAACCCCCTCCGATGTATGATCAATACCCTTGCCGAAAATACAGACTTCGATAAATCGTAGGTGACTCTGGGTTATAAACCTATTTTCCGAGAAATATTTCACAAACCTCGAGGTTGGGACCCTATTGAGATGGTAGTGGATATGATATATCGTCGTTCCTCTGGCGCACACTGGACCGAGTCAATAGGAGAGGTCGGACAAAATTTTAAACTTCAAGAGCTTAAAACTCCGTTCATACAAAATTTGAGGTTATAAAAGTGCTTCCAATGGGTTTCTTGTGAAATTTTCTTCTAGAAACACCCCTTAAATAAAATATGACGAATTAAACATAAAAATTTACAGTTTTATATGTAGTTAAAAGTTTCATGTCCCACCTCTGTATTGACTCGATCCACTGTGGGGCGTAAAGGCGTATCTCAATTTCCCTATGAGCACCAGAAAGCATGGATTCATATGTACAACAGGGCTCACGTGGAATTGGATATACGCCCTTAATTGAGAGGGACGACGATATAGGGGGTCGAAAAGCAGGCGTACACTGCCGTGGTAAGGAAGAACGCCGTATGGACATTCTCACTTGCGCTGTGTAAAATACCGCGTTGATATCATGTTTGCGTCGACATACTACAGTGTTCGACTACATTACGCGCAATGCGAGAAGTATTCTGACAGTCTTGAAGGCGCTACGCGCCCCACGCCGATCGCGCTGTGTTAGACGCAAAGCGTGAAGTATTCCTACAGTCTTGTAGGCGCTAATATGCGTTCCATACCGACCGTGATGAGTTTGGTGTAATTTTGACCAACATTTTCGTTTTTAGCAAGGGGGAGGAGGAGGGGGGAGGCTCTTAATTACGCACCTGAAGTATGTTCTCAGGGTTGTCATAAACTTTCTGAGGCCTATTCTGCCGTGCTAAGGAAGAACGCCGTATGAACATTCGAGCGTTGTCAAATTTCCCTCGATATAATGTTTATTTTTGAGGCAAGTTATGAATACTTTTCCTTGAAATCAGGGACTTTAGGTAAAATTGCGAACAAAATTACCTGAAAAATTGGGAGAAAAATGTTCATACTTTAACCAGGAAATACGTGCTTTATCAAAGGAAATTTGGCAACGCCTGAAGGTTCATACGGCGTTTTTCCTAAGCACGGCAGTACAGGAGGCAGCGGGCAGGCGTCCAAACGAGTGCTGCTGTGCTGGCTACTTGACCGCAGGAATTTGAACATTGAACGCGCGGTCATCATCGGCCGTCGCTCCAATAATTTCAGGATTTATGAGGGGCTTGGCTCGGACCCCTAACAAAGAACACAGCCGCGGACTAATACGCTTAGACTAATTGAGACCCGCCCTTCGGCTGTGAAAATCCGAGGCGTTGCCAGTTAAGCTGGATCTAATGGACTGGTGACTGGTGAGGACGCGATTCTCTGGTTGACCGATCAATTAAACAGTAAACATTCCGGAAACTCATAGTTTCACATATGATGGCCTGGTTACACGCTCAAATTTCCGTCAAATTCCGATCAAAATGATGACCAAGATGGCGGTCGAGAGTTATCTAGATTGATGAGTAAAATTAATTAAAACAGCGTGAGTTGATTGAAATAAGCATGAAATAAGCACGGTTGTGTGGAAATCAGATGAAGGATGAGCCCCACAGCTCCATCATCTATCATCAAATTTTTGCAGGCCGCAGAAATTTGATGGTAGATGGTGCGCACCAGTCACCATTTGATCGGAAATTGATGGAAATTTGAGCGTGTAATCAGCACATAGGGATGGAAAAGAATGTTGGTGTTTACGAGAGTTTTTTGACTGCAAATGATCCCAAAGAAATTAAGTCCGGAACGTAGTGGTAAAATAGTGCTGGGCCCACACTATTTTGCGGGGAAAACAAAGTCAAAAAGTTCAAAAATGCCTGAGCTGAACACTCTCCCCTTTAATCTTGTACTAATTCTCATTAGAGCTCAAAAATGCTTGACTCTAATTAAAATATTTAAACTTTTTGACCTCGTTTTCCACGCAGAAGAGTGTGAAACAGGCACTATTTTACCACCCAGTGGCGTGGCGTGAATTGCGATATATCGATCGTTATGCAATTTAAACCTATGGAAAAGGATCGATAAATAGGGTGTTCGCAGCGAACACCGTAATAATCGATTCTTTACCATAGGTTTAAATTGCATAACGATCGATATATCGCAATTCACGCCACTCCACTGTTACCACCTTCTAACGTCCAGCTTCGGGCCACGTTTTTTAGTGTTATTTTCTCGAAATTAGGTAGCTAGTACATAATTTCTGACAGGGCTCAACAAAGACACGGTTATTAGACTGGTAAAATATTCAAAATTTAGTTCAGAATTTAGATTCACCCGCAGGTATGAAATCAGGAATCCCGTAACCACCGACATTATTTTTTATACGCGCAGAGTCACGTGATTTACTGCTTTGTATTTGGAGATGCGGGGGTTTCCGAGAAAATGCACAAACAACCATCTCGTTGCTATGTTGTGCATGCCCTCGAAGTGATTGATCGAAACCCGATATGTTTTTTGGTCTTCCGAATTTTCAGTCACAGAAGGAGCAAGACAACATCGCTGGATGGAAACGAAAGGATCCTGGATTTTGACCCGAAGTCGCGGTGCGAATGCCGAATCCCACCTGTTTTACGACGCCGCACTGCCCCCTGGACCAGTCTTGGTCGGCCGCGACTCCACTTTATTCCCGACGCCCCCCCCCCCCCCCCCCGTCGGGGCCCGGCACGCTTCGAGGACTTTTGGCGCGGGTTTTCCTTTCATTTCGCTTTCGCATTTTACAACGCTTCCATGGGTATAGTGCTCTGGAAACACCGCCAACACGCCGGTACTTTCACTTAGCGAGTACTTAGCAGCACATTAATCACCTCACTATCTCCTTTCGATTTTATTGGAGTTCGTGTCGGTGCTGAAACCGCGGGTTCCACCGCGAAGTTTGAAATACTCACATCGCGGGTGAGGAAGTCATTCGCGAGACTGAACGCCTCAATAAACGGTCGATTAATCGTGATCATCCATGAGGCAGGCTCTTCTCGAGCTTCACCCCTAATTTCAGATGGTCATTATCGCCCTTAGGCGCCATGTCCCGTTTTTTTTAGAAACGAAGGAGGTTGATGATCATGCGGCAGACAATCATACCATGATCTTGTGCAAAAATTTAGTTTTTTTTTTAAAAAAAAAGCATCCAAGCAAAACGTTCTCACGGTCAATAGACGCATTTAGTGATGACGTCATGGAACGACGCTGTCGCGGTCTTGATAACTCGAAGGTCGAAACGTGCCCCAATAAACAAACATAACCTCCAAAACGAACAATTGACGAAAGAATGATAAAACTAGCCAACCCCCGCTTGACTGGTTTTGTACAGTTTCCACCCCTTAATCGGCGAAGATAAGGTTGAGACTACGTTCTTACCCAGGCGTTAAAGTCTCCAAGAATGTCGAACAGACTATTGATAGGGTCTTTTTGCGTCCGCCAACTGGTGCTAACCGACTGGCGACAAGACCAGCGGCCCGATTGTTGAAACTATGTCAGCCCGACACGACATTTTTTAGCATTGCAACCTATCGTTTTAATTTAATCTGGGACGGGCCCTTCTTTTCCCAGAATAGCATATACTCTCAAACAATAAATTTCAATATAAGGAGAGAAAACTAACTCTCCAATCGAGAAGGCTCGACTCCTCGTTCTAGGGAATCACATTTTTCTCATTGCGCACTCGGACTTGTTTATACCACTCCTGTTTAATCAGCGCGAGATTCAATTTTCTCCGCGCGCGGGCGCTCCTCGAGCGAGGGGTCAAAGTGCAGAGCGTGGAAGGGGAGCTGCGATATGACGTCAACATAGCACGCGGAGGGGGGGGCGGTGCAAACGATGTCAAGGATTTGATGAGGAGCAGGACAGGTCGACAGGAGACCAGTAGCGAAATGCACAACAATCGGCTATCGATGTTTCCCCATTTGGAGTAATACTAAAGAATCGATTATGAAGGTGTTCGTCGCGAGCATCTTTTAGTCGACTATTTTTCATAGATTTAAATGGCAGACTAGTCGATGTATCGCAAAACACGACGGGCTACTGTAGAAGGCGCGTGGCGAAGTTGCGAAAAAATGAAACGCGTAACTGGCGTTCGGGTTGCGTTGCAGTTGCGCGGTTTTTCGCTCAGCGCGGTGCGCGGTTTTTCGCTCAGCGCGGTGCGCGGTGGCAGCGGTAAAGAGGCGGATGGGATGGGATCGATTGTTGCACCGGCCGAGGGCGATATCCTGCGATCACTGTAGGCGCGGATCGTCTATTCCCGACACCCATCATACATCGCTATTATTCTCTTTTGCTAGGGATAAACGCCGTATGAACGTTCGAATGTTGCTAAATGCCTTGATAAAAGTTAACTTTTAAGAAGAGTTGTGAGTATTTCCTCCGAAATTATGGATACGTTAGGTTTAATTGCGCAAAAAACTCTCTTAAAAATTGGAAGGAAAATTTTCTCAAGTTCCTCTGGATAACAGTATTTTATAAGAGGAAATTGTTAACATCTGAAGACTCAGACGGCGCACAGTGGATCGAGTCGATGAGGGAGGTCGGACCTGAAATTTTCGACCAAAACTGCAAATTTTGATGTTTATTTCGTCACATTTCAAATTATAAGGGGTGCTCCTAGACGAGAATTCCACGAGGAAACCGATGGACTCACTTTTAGGACCTCAAAGTCATGTATAAATGGAGTTACGAGGGGCGTTCAATAAGTAAGTATCCCCCCCTCTCTAAAATCCATAAGAATGGACCAATTTTAAAAAACTTGGGCTCAAAATCTTCCTTAGGATATTTTGAGTTCAACAAAACAAACCGCAACAAAATCGGACCATGTGCGGCCGAACGCGAGCCGTTTGAACGCGCCGAGGTGCTCGACGCTCCCGCCGAATCCGCGAGGATTTGAAGTCCGCTACAGGAGAAGAGCTTCTCTGCCAAAGCCTCAGTCGTTCATCACTGACGAAAAATCAAAGAAATTTTTGTAGAATAAGGGGCTTACCTCACTTCTCCACATAACCAGCTCGATCCAAGCAAGTCTGATACTGAGACTAAGGCTAAGAGAACAGCTTTTGGATGCCTCGTGCGTGGAAGTCTTTCAGCTGACCGCGGATGAAAGAGTGGACGGCTTGTTTGACCTCTTCCACGGATTCAAAATTAACTCCTCCGAGTTCAGATTTCAGGAACGGGAATAAATGGTGGTCTGGTTTGCCATTTATTATCGTATCTGAAATCTGAACTCGGAGGAGTTAATTTTGAATCCGTGGAAGAGGTCAAACAAGCCGTCCACTCTTTCATCCGCGGTCAGCTGAAAGACTTCCACGCACGAGGCATCCAAAAGCTGTTCTCTTAGCCTTAGTCTCAGTATCAGACTTGCTTGGATCGAGCTGGTTATGTGGAGAAGTGAGGTAAGCCCCTTATTCTACAAAAATTTCTTTGATTTTTCGTCAGTGATGAACGACTGAGGCTTTGGCAGAGAAGCTCTTCTCCTGTAGCGGACTTCAAATCCTCGCGGATTCGGCGGGAGCGTCGAGCACCTCGGCGCGTTCAAACGGCTCGCGTTCGGCCGCACAGGTCCGATTTTGTTGCGGTTTGTTTTGTTGAACTCAAAATAGCCTAAGGAAGATTTTGAGCCCAAGTTTTTTAAAATTGGTCCATTCTTATGGATTTTAGAGAGGGGGGGATACTTACTTATTGAACGCCCCTCGTATAATCGTTTAAAGTTTCCAAATTTTGTCCGACCTCTCCTATTGATTCGATCCATTGTGCGACGTTCTGCTTTAATACGACGTTTTATTATGTTATAACAGGAAAAAACGTCGTATGAAGTGATTCGAGTGTGAAATTATTATTTTTGAGAAAATCCTTGAAATTTACAGAAATTTAGGATCAAACTGCAATTGAAATCTTTTGACATTTGCAGAGAGACACCCAAAAGTTTGCAAAGAAATCCGTGTTTTATCAAAAGTAATTTGGCAACTCCCGAAGACTCTCACGGCGTTGTGCCGAAGCACGGTATCACTAACACTCTCAGTTTCCTTTTCATTCGAAAAGCCTCTCGGATGCGCCCAAAAAAAAGGCATTGATTGTACCTACTTGTGACACGGATAAAATTGCGGAGGAAGGCACAACAGGATACCGTGGATTACCGCTGTGGATGCCGCCAGTTACCTTTTTTCTGGAGGAGGCGATATCTCCGTTACAGCGGCGAGGCTTGAATGATCGATCTATCGATATTTCCCCATTTGAAGATATGGTAAAGAATCGATTGTTGAAATGTTCTTTGCGCACACCCTGTTTATCTATCTTTTTGCATAGGTTTAAATGGCAGATCAATCGATATATGGCCGAGTACGCCACGCCATTGCTCCGTTACGGCTGGAAGTGGGAACTAATCGTTTCGACGAACCCTCCTCCTTTACTTGTTAGTTTCATCAGATAGGATGTTGAAAGTAAAATCTGCGTGATCACTTCGAATATCACTGGAAAAAAAGGCGCTTAGCTCAAACATGATGATTCTTGCATTTGCCGCCAATAATTTTTTTCATCCTGATTTAAGCTGAATTTTTCTTGATTCAAGTAAAGTAAAGCTTGGATTAAGCAAAAAAGTAGTTTATATTAAGCAGCAAAAGTGATTTAAGAAAAAAAACTTCTTGGCGGCAACTTTAAGATTCTTTTTTTTTTTTAGTGTAGAAGGGGTTGAAAGTCGATTGGACCAGGTATTAAAATGTATGTGGAGCACAATAATATATTGAGTTCAGAAACTGTTGCACTATCGTGGCAACATGCCTCCGGATTGGGCAATTTTGAAAGCACATACCTCACTTATAAAGTGGAGGAGGCCGAATAAAAGGCAGAATACAAATAAAAAGATTGAATAGAAAGCTACGAAAAATATGGCACACGAAGCACTACACAGGAAGCCGACAGAGCACGTTGCATTCACTTTCCAACAACAAACTTGAAAGTGTTACCTCGCGCTAAATAAATAAAAGCTGCACATCCAGTGTTCAAATAAAAAGCTCGTTCGCCTCAATTGGTCTATAGTTGTTGGATTACTGCAGTGATGTCAAAGGTGGAAGACTGCGTTTTTCCCAAAATCTTATAGCTAACATTTAGTTTTCAACAGTGGCGTGGCGTGAAGGATCGATTTTCGATATTTCTTCATTTGAAACTGTAGCAAAGAATTGATTATTAAGGTGTTCGTTGCGAAAACCTTGCTAATCGATCATTTTCCATTGATTAAAATGGCAGATCAACCGATATATCGCAAAGCACACCACGCCACTGGTTTTCAAAGATTATCGCTAACGACCCACGAGAGCAAACTCATAGACCAGGCACCAACGATTATTTAAGGGAGTAAACGGTTATTTCCGAAAATCACCAACATTTTTTATCTACAAATGTGGCCTAGCGGAGATGTATAAAAATTATCCTCTTTTCGCAGCAATTCAATGCTTAAGAAGCTTTGGTAAACATAAAAGACGCAAATAAAAGAGAAATATAAGACAAAGTACAAGGCCCGAATTCCTTCCATGACACGAGCAAAGGACGTATCATGGAGTTTTTATGTTTGAGACGCTCTATTATTGGAAAAGAAACTTTAGTATCTGGGGACAAAATTTTTGGAGAAATATTTCCTGGACTCTTACCCGTCTTAAGGTATATATTCATAGCTTCAATTCGTGATGATTTCAGTTTCATGCTCTTTTTTTTCATTGCTCTTACGCCATGATTGGGTTGAAAAAGTGCCTACGGTAAGGCACCGATATCTCAGGTTTGAATTATTTCGGAATGAGGATCATTGTTCCCACGTAAGTCATATTTTTTAAAGGAGATTACTGAGGGATAACCAATGATTGCACTTACATGCAGAAAAGAACGAGCACAACAATTGAAAGCTTTTTCTGTGTAAAAATTAAAGCACGGCAAGGAATTCAAAGTGCCACAAACCGATGACGCTTCACAACACTTTGTGACCTACAGCTATTGAATTGACTGCGCAGCATGTTTGCCATTTTGTGTTGAAAAAATCCTGATTTCCTCTATAATATAACTCAATGAAAACGTAAAATTCACGCACAGACTGGCAACTATGCTGCCGGAAAGCGCGACAAGGGAGGTGCGGGCTCCCTGGAGGCGATGTAGCAATACTCAGGGAATGAATGGCCGGACAGCTGAATACATGAATGAACTAGGCGAAAGAATGAGTGAATGAGTACGTGAAAAAACCTGACGTTTCTCTGCCTCTGCTTGGGCAGCGTGAACGCATGGCAACTTATTCAAGCTTCCCGACTTGCGCAACGCTGCGACTTGCCACTCGAAGAGGAGTATCATTCTCAGAGCTTTATACCCAATCTCTTGGCAATCGCTGCTTCCACGCATAGCTTTGTCCCTTCATTACTTAATATTGTTTTAAAACGAAACCGATCCACAGTTTTTCTTGAAAATTTCTCTGAATATTCTGAATTTCCTTGAAAATATATGGAACAAAATTTGAGGAGTACTTTGCTTGAAACAGGACCTTGTACGTAATGATATAGTTCGCTAGGTGATGCTGGTTAAAAGGGATAAAATGCACGACGTCATGTCCACGCAGATTGTATGATATGGGCATGTGCGAAGGATATCGGAAGAGAGGTTGCCCAAACAAGTTCTGGATTGGGGACCACCTGGGAAAAGGCGGAGGGGACGTTCCATATTACTTAAATTATTAAATGGGCCTCAGAAAGTTTCTGCCAACCCTGAGAATATACTGCAGATGTACAATTGAGAGCTTTCCCTCCTCTTCCCCCTTGCTAAAAACGAACATGTTGGTCAAAATTGTGGCAAACTCATTGCGGTCGGTATGGAACGCATATTAGCGCCTTCAAGACTGTGTGAATACTTCACACATTGCGCGTAACATGGTGAAACACGGTAACGTGTCGACGCCAACATGATATCAACGTGGTATTTTACACAGCGCAATAATGTAAATTTTGACGAACAACAATTTTGTGATCGTAATCTTATGGCCAAAATATTACAAGCGCCATGCGACGTATCAAAATTTCCGCCGCCATTTGATTGTTTTACACACAAATTGTTGGTTAAATCTGTTTGAAAATTTCACAGAACTTTATCGGCAGCACAAAGGAAATCCTGTGAAATTTTCGAACAGCTTTGTTGTACCATTTCTCTGTAAAAAAATAAAGTGGCGGCAAAAATTTCGAAACGTCGCATGGCGCTTGTAATACCTTGGCCGGAAGATTACGATCATAAAATTGTTGTTCGTCAAAATTTGCTCACTTGCGCTGTGTAAAATACAACGTCGATATCATGTTGGCGTCGACGTGTTACCGTGTTTCACCATGTTACGCGCAATGTGTGAAGTATTCATACGGTCTTGAAGGCGCTAATGTGCGCTCCATGCCGACCGCGCGCCGCGCTGAGTTTGACGCAATGCGTGAAGTATTCCTACAGTCTTGTAGGCGCTAATATGCGTTCGATTCCGACCGCAATGAGTATGCCACAATTTTGACCAACATGTTTCTGGTGGTATTGCACCCGGTCACGCGGGCAACCCAGCGTCGAGCGTCGGCTGTGGAAGTGGAGCTTGAGAGGGGGAGCGGGACTGACCGCGGACGGGCGACAGGAGACAGGTTGGATGGTGGCGGGATTGGAGCCGATCCGGAGGGGCAAGTGCAGACCGACTGCGACTGCGACTGCTCTTCGACTCGGATTTGCAGCTCGTGGCTGGGCGCGGCGCGGCGCGAGCACGCTCGACCTTCGAATTCGGATCCAACGGATACTGAACCCCGGTCAAATACGGTATTCTTACTATACTCTGCATGAGCGGACATGACCGTGTAACGAGCATTTCGCTCTGATAGTAACACAGGAGAACGACAGGTGGAAAATTTTACCCTCGGGAATTCAACATTTTCTTGCGGACAATTAAACTAAATTTTAGAATAAAAGTGGGGGAAAAACACTAAGAAGTGACTCGAACTGTATGTAACAAGGTTGTGAAATGGTACTGGGTCCACACCAATTTATGGGAAAAAAAGGCCAAGAAATTCCAAAAATTATTCAATTGGAATCAAAAGTCTCCCCCTCAGTTTTGTACTGGCACTCATTAGGGCAAAACATATTTTTGATTCCAATTGAATACTTTTCGGAATTTCTTGGCCTTGTTTTCGCCGCGAAATGGTGTGGACCTAGCACCATTTCACCACCTTTCTAAAATAAGGAGCTACTATTTCTGACTCATCTATAAAAACACCTACCTATGACGGTGTGCCAATCTCCTAAAGCATATGAGCCCTCCTCTCCCCCCCCCCCCCCCCCCCGTATCCAAATATACGACCGGACCGAGTCTAATAGAACGCACCAAGGCATATTAGGGAAAAAATGAGCCGGGAGTAGATATGAATTCAACTACCGTGAATTTACTCCGGTCAAAAATTCAAAAGCGAGCAAACATATTTTAAACGTAAACACTTTCGTTTGAGTCCCTCTTGGAGAATGAATACATTACTAAAACATAAAACTTCGTTTTAACGCGCGGTTTAAATTTAAAGCGACTCGGTATGTTCATGTTAAACTCGGTTCCACTTCTCCCGAGTTAAACTTTGATACGACTGGAAATTTTCGGGGCAGATTTGGAGTCACTTTTCCGCAGAAGGCGCTGCACCCAGTCGCCGCGGCTCTTCCGACCAGCGGGCCGATTATTTAAATTGATAGACAAAACTTTAGACAAAGAAGACAAAAGAGGTATGGAGGGATCCTATTGATGGAGGCGGGTGGTTGCAATGGACAAAGAAGGTAGGTAATAGACTAAGTAACGGCAGCCCATGTAGGACCCGATAGTTAGTCCATCATTTTCTCCCTTAGTCTATAGGAATAGCCCATTTCAACCAACGGGATAGCCCCATACTCCCTATGTCTACTTTGTCTATAGATTTGTCTATCAATTTCAATAATCGGCCTGCAGTCATCCAAAACCGAACAAGTCCACTATCTGATGAGCCGTAGAACGCAAGCATTCTTCGGGACGTCAGTGATCAGCACTAAATGAACTTTTCACGCTTTAACCTGGATTGATTCACTTGCCGCGATGCCCGCGCCCTATAGTAGCGGCCGTGGAGACCGAAGGTGGGAGGGGGGTGGTGCGCCTGCTGCGCGACGCCTATCCCTATATCCCGTCGCGGCGGCGGCGGCGGCACGGCGCTTTGGATCGGTAGTAAATCCAGTTTCGAAAGCTCCGCGAAAATAAAAGTCGAAAGTCAACCTTATGGCTTGCGGTTCGGGTCTCGGGCCGCGGCCGCAGTGTTCCATGGGCCCACGCACAAAATCGATCGGAAAGTGGACCGCGACACCGGACGTTAATAACGTCGCCTCGATAACGTAAGGGCGTATCTAAATTTCAACTTGAGTCCTGTTCTACACATAAATGCATGCTTTCTGAGGCTCATGCTGATATTGAGGTACGTCCTTAAGCCAGAAGAGTGACGATAATACGCATGCGTCAAGGGCCGAGTACTTCATTGGCTCTATCTGATGTACTTACTTGGATTGGGAGAGAACGCTATTTTCTTAACGAGGAGAGTATTAGTGCTCAAATTTTCGAAGTTGAGTTTTCTTCAGAATCTCGCTTGTCAATTTAAAGAAGCTCATTGATTCAGCTGAAACAGCTAAAGTCGTCTTACTTGTATCAGAATAAAATCTCTGAAAAGGCAGTAGGTAAGTGCCGTTGGTAGGCATGAGGCCTCTATTACATTTTGAATGAAACGGTAAAAACCAGAGGGATCTAATTTCATTTACATCGTTCCGAACTTTTGCTTGACAACTTGGATCATTAACAAATGCATATTTTCACACCGGAAATTCTTCGAACCATTCGAAACCATCGTAAACGATTTTAAAATAGTTCTTTTTTCGAGCGAATTTTCGCGATCGTACATCGTATGTTCCTTTTAATAAAATTCTCTTTTCACCAATTTTGCAAAAACAAGTAGCCTGAAGGAGCCGAAGATAGATATAAGCTATGTTTGCTGCTTCTTATTCAATTATTAGAACTGATCAGTTTCAAAATCACCGAAGGATTGTTTTAAAATTCTTTGGGGGATTAACTCGAATATCTGAAATATGAGACAAAATTTTGACAATGCGATGAATTAAAACTTTCCTCGGAGAGAATATTACACCAGTTGGAATTGTCTATCATATTCAATTGGGAAAGTTTATTTGTTATTTCATACCTTTGTGAATGGCTTAGTGTGCGCGGACGAAATTCCAAGTTAAGATACTTATTGATACTCATCGATGGATGCAACATAGATACTCATAGGAACTAGACCCCGACTAAATCGACAACGTTGAGCTCGGCCCTGTCCGATATTTTACTCCCGTAGGTGGGAGAGCTTTCGCACCTGATCCCATCGCATTATCCGAGTCCGGGGCCTTATAAAAGTTCATTACTCCACACTGAGAAAAAACTATGGCTTATAAACCTATTAGAGGTAAATATGGAACACCACTAATAGTAGTACCTCTACATATAATAATAGCACATATACCTTAGTTATGGTACATGTACCTTAATTAGGTACAGAGACCTTAGTATGGTTCACAGACCGAGAATCATTAGTTTATTTACGACTATTATAGGTGTTCCATATTTACCTCTAATAGGTTTATAAACCATAGTTTTTTCTCAGTGCAATAACACGTTTCAACGGTTGACTCAGTATTTTTCACGGCCGGGCAGTAGTCTCAAAGCCCTGCCGCACAAAACAACCGCAGCACAGTGTCTGCCTGAACGACAAAGTGTATTCACATCTTAATCGTGCAAGTGCGCCATGTCTTCATCTCTGAGGACAAAGTCCGGAAACTTTTATCCTGAGTAAACCGCCAAAAGACTCTTCGCATTTGAAAATAATTGAAGCGGGACAAGCGAAAACCGCTGATGTGCATTTTTCCAGTCTTCAATTTTTATGAGTTGATACTACATTTCGGAGTCGGATGCAACCACGAAAGCTGGAAATCGTGTTTCGTGGTGGGCAAGCCGAGGGAATTGATAATTTTGCCTTGCACACCCCTAGGAATTATATGAATCCTTGCGAAAACTTTCACATAATTTGCGCACCATTATCCTGAGTAAACCGCCAAAAGACTCTTCGCATTTGAAAATAATCGAATCGAGAAGTGCGAGAACCACTTATGTGCATTTTTCCAATCTTCAGTTTTTTTGAGTTGATACCACTTCTCGGAGTCAGATGCAACCACGAAAGCTGGAAATCGTGATTCGTGGTGGGCAAGCCGAAGGAATTGATAATTTTGCCTTGCACACCCCTAAGGAATTATATGAATCCTTGCGAAAACTTTCACATAATTTGCGCACCATTAGACTCCGTCACTTTTATTCGCGTGCTTTGGCAGCACTATAGTGTCATGGCTTGCGATATATCGATTGATCTGCCATTTAAACCTATAGAGAAGGATCGATAAACAGGGTGTTCGCAACGAACACCTTAATAATCGATTCTTTACCACAGCTTCAAATGGGGAAAAATCGATGATCGATCGTTCACGCCTCTCCACTGGGCTGCACCTCTTGCGATTGCCACGCGCATGACTTCTATTGCCATTTAGATTTCCAGGAACTCCCTCCGTATCTTGTGCTCTCTCATGCCATCAAAAGAAAATAAATGTCTGTGTCTGACGAAGCATGTGATATCTTACGTTTTGTCCTTTCTTCTAATTCTATAATTGTGATAAAAGGGAGCTCATTCATTCTGTTTTTGTACATAATTCATTTCATGGAGCGTTTGGTGTAATATGAGTGTACCGGTGGAAAAAGTATTGCACGGTTTTTTGGGAAAATTACGTTCATAACTCTTAAAAAAATTCTCATAAAGGCTATGCCTTCCCTCAAATCAAAATCCCAACGCAGAGGCGGATCCAGAAATTTGGGAACATTTGGCTCTCCTCGATTTAAACCTGTGTTGAATAATCATCTCTTGTCGGAGCACCTGGCCCCTGCGATAATCGATATATTTCCATAGGTTTAAATGGATAAAAAACAACGATGCCAAATTGCTAGACCGCCAATGTCCCAATGTCGTGTTCAAAAATTGAGATACAATCATAAAATTTTGAGTGGTAACACTTGAGCGTTTTCCGATTAATATAAAGCGATCAATAGTTCCTTAAAACGACGCAACCGCAGCCATTTAATTATCCCACCAAACTTTTCGTATGCTGATTTACAATTAGTTGAATCTAATTAATTGACACAAATGCTGTTCAAAATTTTCTTTGTTGTCGGCGGTCCTACAATACGTTGGACTAATTCGGTCCAATATACGTGCATTTCAAGCGAAGTAGTAAAACCGCAAGTGAATTCTCTTCTTGTGCAAGTTTGAATGGCGAAAAAAACCTACTTGGCAAGTCGCGAGCCGGGTATTATCTGAATGAACCGTAATGAATAAAGCCCATTACTCTGGATTTCCTCGCCGCAAGGTCATTAACGTTTAAAGCTCTCTCACGGTTTCACTTTAAATCAAGATTGTGCGTGCGCATTCAGGAAGTACATGCGGCATACATGCATGCGTTTGTCACAAAAGTACCTCCTCGAGTCGGTTTGAGATCTTACTCTAGGCTCTAATGAAAATTGCGCCTATACGCACACTTTTCTCTGATCTTAGATATAAGAATAGTTGATGACCCTAATCGCGTGGTTGAACTATGACAGGATATTAACAAAGTACAGTGCATGTAATGGTAGACTCGGTACTTCGAAATGTGTCATTGATTATTATTGGTGCGTAGTTATCTTGAACTTTGTCATTATACACTACCATGTGAGGAGGGGGGGGGGGGTGTAACACAAAAAATACATACTGAAACATTCATCCCTTACGTAATTGCACACTACTTTTTATTTACAAATCAACATGGGGATGTATACGTTTTGAAAAACCTCTGTTGGTTTACGAGAGGGGAATCTGCGTAGATTGGTTTGAATTTAGAAAGGAGCTAATCTACGGTAAACGATTTTTAGAAATTCGGATCTGTTCAATGAAAATTGACTCATAAAACTGGGATGTTCCCACAGGCTCAGTCGTGGCTTTCGAGAATACATGAGGGGTTCAAAGCATCCACTATGCCAACATTTTAAATGACATATTTTTGAAAAATGATATATTTAGTATCTTAATGAAAGTTGGTATCAAGAAATTATATTCTGGAATGAGAAAAAAGTGATTCAACTCAATTTTTGGTCTTATTGCGCCAATATAGACTTTCCCCGAGCCAAGAGATCCCATGTTTTTTTTTTTTTTTTTTTTTTTTTTTTTTTTTTTTTTTTAATACTTCAAACCAATTTTATCTCCTTAAGAGAACTTATACTGGACTCATCATATGAAATATAACCGTAATTGATCGATACCCGAAAATTCTTTTAACTGGATTTCTTGGTTAATAAGGGCAAGTTCTCGCTCTCTGTTGAATACAGTCCAATTATGCGTTCTATAAATACTTTTACCGTTGTCAATTTAATGCAGCCCAATGCAATTTTATAGCGACTCGGAAGTTGGCAAAATCTTTCAGTCTTTTTATACTTCTTGCCAAGAAGTAATGTTCGATATCATAGTATGTCACACCGATGGCCGAGAGAACTTCAGAAAACCAACGTTGCGCGCGGAATCTTGGAACAGGAAATGCAGCAGCCGTTTCATGTTACCCGACAAGACACTTCAGAGTCATCATAACCAATGACCGCATTACGCAATGGAGAACGTCGAGGAAACGCATAATAAATCAAAGTGAAAATGGCCAAACGAAAGTACAGTTTACGCATGTTATGTAGAATGGACAGTTGATAAGGTAAGAAGCTAGGCACTGAATCACATGATGTCTTATCAAAATTTTGCGCAGAACACATTGAACGCATTGAAAAATTCCAAAATTAACTTGAAGATCGTAGTTTCCTTCACACATGAGTCTAACTACACTTCAATATTGCCAAATTTTCCCTCGAAAATTGCATTTCTACTAGGAAAATCATGGGCTCTTCTAATAGAAAATTTCACAGACTTTTCCTCTGATCTCGTACAAAAATAAGAACAATTTTGGTCCGTAACTGCACAGAAACATTCTTTCAAAAATTGAATTGTTTGAGTCAATTTTGCAACATTGAAATTAAAGTAGGATCTTTCGTTCGAGAAACGACGAAATGAGCAATGATCTTTCGTAGATTATGTCATAAAAATTAAATTTCTGCATCCCTCTTGCGAAAAAACCAACATCAACGTAGGCCAAATTAGGCATTGAACTTAACCTGTGTGCTCGAAAAATAGCTTGTTACTCGCGACAACTAACTTCACTACTTCAGCCAACTTCTGAAACATGGCCCCTCTAATCTTATTCAAAAATAGTCAGCGCGCAGGAAAATTCTTTTACCGTAAAATGTACTCATTATTCGAGTGCTACCTGACCCTCGGATAATGGTTCTTTGTGAGCAGGAAGTATGAATTAACGCAGACGAACGCCCACTTATGAGTTGGATTTAGAAGTTGTGATGCGTTCATCGCATTTAAATCGGATCTATGGTAAAAGCATTTTTCTAGAGTAAAGTTAAAAAAAAAACCCTAAAGTAAAGTTGCGTGATTGGCTGTGCATGCTCTCTTGCTTCTTAGATTTTTCATTTGCTTCAGCATCACTCATCTGTAACCGAGCTCACGAAACTTGGAATCTTTCTCCGTGATGCGACTCCATCTGCACTTAACGTCTACCGATGCAAGTTCCTTCGTGAAGGCGATTATTTTGTACTCTATAACTCGCAGTGAAAACTTTGACGTTACGCTCTAACAGCAAAGATTATGTGCAATATCCATATCCGCCACGAAAATAAAGCAAGGTTGCCACCAAGTATAAATGGACGTTCTGACATGACATTAATTTATTGCAAGTATAATAAGCGTTTGGCTGTGGATGGGAAGGCAGGAAGTGGTCAGCAAGTGCATTTGATTGAATGATCTCCGCAGATCGGATTTCTAGTGACTCTCGCGTGAACAAAGAACAGTATAGCCTCTTCAACATAACTCAAAAGGTTTTGTTTGATGTGGAGAATGCTTGCACCTTCAACTAAAGGGCTACCGAAGTTCAGATTCTCGGAGACTTCAACGCCAGGGTAGGAAAGTAGTCTTGACTATCTATTCTTTTGTTGGCTGATGACAAGACGTCAAGTTGTGGATGAAGGAGAACAGTGAACGCAGAGTTTGCAATTCCTACTACATAGTGTAGGAAGTTTTTATTTTTAATCCTTCAGTCATTTGGGTTACTCATCAATCATCAAGGCAAAAGTTGTCATGACCCCCGAACATGTATTGTGGTCCTTCATTTTGTTTTGATTTCTAGTGACTCTCACGTGAACAAAGAACAGTATAGCCTCTTCAACATAACTCAAAAGGTTTTGTTTGATGTGGAGAATGCTTGCACCTTCAACTGAAGGGCTACCGAAGTTCAGATTCTCGGAGACTTCAACGCCAGAGTAGGAAAGTAGTCTTGACTATCTATTCTTTTGTCGGCTGATGACAAGGCGTCAAGTTGTGGATTAAGGAGAACAGTGAACGCAGAGTTTGCAATTCCTACTACATAGTGTAGGAAGTTTTTATTTTTAATCCTTCAGTCATTGGGTTACTCATCAATCATCAAGGCAAAAGTTGTCATGACCCCCGAACATGTATTGTGGTCCTTCATTTTGTGCTCTGTCTTTGTAGTGGTCCATTGCATTGCTCAGATTGTCGTCGCGAGGCCTCTAAAATATCGTCACACTCCGGCCAAAGTATCACATGCGGCATGCGACGTTTAAAAACTTCCGCCGCCATTTTATTAGAGAGAAATTGTTCAACGAAGCTGTCCAAAAATTTCGCAGTATTTTCTTTGTGGTGCCGATAAAATTCAGGGAAGTTTTAAAACAGATTCAACCAACAATTTCTCTATGAAAACATAAAATGGCGGCAGAAATTTTGAAACGTCGCACGTCGCTTGTGATACTCTTGCCAGAAGGTGTCGATACGCTGTTAAATTTCCCGAAAATTTGAGTTTCGGTTTAAGGGACGCGGTGCCGGTTACTTCCAGCGCGCAATGGACCCGGTGCCCGAGTGGCATCGCAACTCGATGACATAAAGCGCTCGTTGACTCGGTCAGTCTTGCGTCGCGCGTCGACTGGTTGACTAGTTCTCGCTATCAGGGAATGGGAAACGGGGTGGCGTGCGACCGACCCGGCTGATCCGGTGGGCTAAGTGCCCGCGCGCGGAACCGGTTTCCGGTCTGCGCACGCGTTGTCAAGTCTCGACGCGGAACCGGTCCGACCGACACGCGTTAATGCGTTCACGCACAGCTCGTGTTTCGTTTCCGCACCTGTCTCGGGCAAATCCCGGCAAATTTTTCACTATTTAGCGACCGTTTACGGGAAACGAGACCTTGATAACGGAGGTGTTTGGAGGAAGCCGATTGCTCTTCAATTGAGTTGAAAAATCAACGTTTGAGTGCGCATTGGGACATGCTGTTTAGTACAATAAAAAAAGTTGCGAACGGTGTGGTTCAGCTCAGGACTGACATAAAGTTGCGAACCGTGTGGTTCATCTCAGGACTGACATAGGACGTAATTTTCCATATGTTCGGGGGATCTACGTACACTCTGACTGAAAATTTTTCCCAGAAAGCCGCAGTTGTCGTTATTTTTAGTAGTTCCATACGGTAACACAATCCATGAAAATTTTTTTTAACCGGTCGATCCCCCCTCCCTCCTTTGTGAAATTTCTGGCTATGCTTTTGATTGATACGTTCAATCCAATGATTTTAAGCTATGCGAACATGGTGGATTAAAACTTCCAATGGCTTTGCCTGAAAATTTCGCTCTTTGAGCTGTACACCACAAACAGTCCCGTACACTATTTGCTTTCAAAATCCATTTCCTTTGGTCGTAGTTCTATCTGACAACGATCGAATAAGAGGCATCACCAACGTTATTTCATCACGGCTGAGTTCTTCCGACAAATACGGCTTGTAGCGTTCGCGCACAAGAC
Organism: Bemisia tabaci; assembly: GCF_918797505.1. Taxonomy (NCBI): domain Eukaryota; kingdom Metazoa; phylum Arthropoda; class Insecta; order Hemiptera; family Aleyrodidae; genus Bemisia; species Bemisia tabaci. Next base: position 23,124,359 of record NC_092793.1, on the reverse strand, counting down.
ACGTATAATCTTCCTGAAATTTGACTTTGTCACTTCGCCGAGTGGTTGCTCGTTTAGCTCAAGACGTCAAACAAATTGTTAAGGGCCTCTCATCTGCTGAAATAAGCGGCGATTAGCGGCGAACAAGATAATCGCCTTTGACCTACGCTTTCTCCGTTTAGCCGGGACCAAGCGGAGAAATTATATTAAAACCAGGAACAGCGGGCGGCACGGCGCGGCGTCCGTCAACTGAATGACCGAAAAGTGAATTCGTTCCGAACTGGAAATTGATGGGTTGGCTGAAATTTACACAGTGTAGACGCAGTATTTTACACGTTGTTTGATGGGTCTTAATTGATATGTTGCGCGTGTCGTTGAAAAATGTTTTTGTGGTTAAATATTGTAGATTAGAAGAGAGAAAATAATGGTATGATACCATCAAAACGCTTCATTTTTACTGCGATGTTAAAGTGAACATCGGTCAAAAACTGCTTTAAAAAACGCGGTGAATTTCATCACCGCGCAAGTGCGAGGCATAATTTCTTTCAGCTTAATCTCGAGGATGGTTCAAGCGTCAACACAAATAGGATAGGGAGGAAGCAATTGAAAATTTGAATTTATTTTGGAAGGATTACCGCCTTAGGTACTAAGCGCTTCGGAGGGTTGGACTACTAGGCGGTCAGAGGGTGTAGCCCCCTAGTCAATGATATCTGTTTTAACTGAATCGGAAAAATTCAATCATGCATGTGCGCAAGAAACCTTCAACCACAAAATGCGAAGGAAAAAATCTAAAAAATTGGCTGCTACAATCTGTACTGGGAATGTTTGAAACTGGAATGACTAAATAAGGAATAAAAATGCATTTTTTTTTCACGCTAGTCACTTGACTATAATAATGGCATGGAGTTCAGACACACGTAGTCGAATCAGTCGATGTTTGGATTCAGACTCAACTTTAAGCTAAAAAAATTGAGAAAGGCCTTCGGAAGTGTGAGAATAGCACTTTTGCCTGTTGAATTCCGATTGGATTTCGACAAGATAATACATCCGCTCAGGTTTCAAATCACGCACAGCCATCGTTAGGACTCACGAAGAATACTAAAGTTTGGTGTTTCACTGCGGCCTTGAACACTGATCAGAATTTTTACTTACACCTTCAAAGCCGCAATCGATAAAGCAGAATGTATTCTGCAAAAATACTTTTTGTTTCGGACCGATGATTTGCTTTCACTGCAATGATGCATCAACCGATTGGTCTCATAAGTTTGTAGCTTTTTCTGAAACTTACGAGCAGTTGAATATTCAACATTTCCATACCACCACGAAAATAAAGCAAGGTTGCCACCAAGTATAAATGGACGTTCTGACATGACATGAATTAATTGAAGGTATAATAAGCGTTGGGCTGTGGATGGGAGGGCAGGAAGTGGTCAGCGAGTACATTCAATTGAATGATCTCCGCAGTTCGGATTTCTGGTGCCTCTCACGTGAACATAAAGATCAGTATAGCCTCTTTGACCTAACACAAAAGGTTTTTTTTAATGTGGAGAACGCTTGCACCTTCAACTGAAGGGCTACCAAAGATCAGATTCTCGGAGACTTCAACGCTAGGGTAGGAAAGTAGTCTGTAAAAATGAATAGGTACTTGAATTTTTTTTTTTTTTTTTTTTTTTTAGCGATTTTCTTAGAACGACATCCGACTCGTCGCGAAATGTTATGAAAACAAGCGTCGTTGAAGAAAAAAAAAAAAAAAAAAAAAACACTCATTGAGATGATCGAATGATCGACATCTAATATGGTAGTGTATAACTCCGAACTGGTATCCAGCGTTCTATTTAGAGTTGTAAAACATCGGTAGGAATGTAATTCGATTCTCAATATCATGGCCATGACGACACCTTTGCCCGTGGCGTTCCGCATCACCTGAACAACTTCGTTTTCGACGCCGGCCCGGCAACTTGGCGCGACCATTAGCCAACGCAAACTGCATTCAAATCAATACATTACTTTTTGTTTGTTCCGTTTTTAATGACGCAATGCCTTTTAAATTTTCTCCGATTGCCCCCCCCCCCCCTCCACGGCTCCACTCCTCAAAGCTCGGCAACCAATGCCTCGGCGTCGTGGTAGGTACTTCGAACCTAGAGCGATTGCAACGCCCGATGACCAAATCGGGTAGTGCAAAATTACCCTCACTCAACTGACTCAAATCGTCCTTATTTTAACATTGAAATGCCGAAAAACTTGGGAACAGAAGCTCTAGAGATAGAGGGACGAAAGATCCGGCAAATCGTAGAAATTGGGAGATCCGGTTATTTTTTAAATCGAGAGCTACTAGAGGTCAATTCTTCTAAACTACAGCAGTTCTAGCAAATCCAGGGCCGTTTACAGCAGTGGCGTGGCGTGGTTTGCGATATATCGATTGATCTGTCATTCAAACCTATGGAAAAGGATCGATAGATCGATCATTCACGCTACGCCACTGGTTTACAGTAATGATCAGTATGCACGATCTCATCTACACTCGATGGCGTTTACCCTGTTTTGAGTTGCCGCACTGTATTCTTATATTGCAAAAAAGAGTTTACACATCATAGCGGGATGATTATTGATATTGATAGACAAAGCGATGGACAAAGAGGACAAATGAAAAACGGAGGGATTGGAGGTTCTTATAGAACTTAGGGGGAAATGATGGACTAATTATATAGGGCCTCTCGTCAGTTGCCATTAGTTGGTCTATTAGTTACCTCTTTGTTCGTCGCAACACTGGAAAAAAGACACATTGGATCTAGAGTCCAGACTCTTGAAAACATTGACAGAAAAAGGACTCTTGATTCAATCAGATTTAAGCTTAAATCAAAAGGAAATCCGCTCAAATTAAGAGGCTTGGTTCTTGATTTAAGCTTAAATCTGATTGAATCAAGAATCCTTTTTCTTGTAAATGTTTTCAAGAGTCTGGGCTCTAGATCCAATGTGTTTTTTTTTTTTTTTTGCCGGTGAACCAACCGCCTATGAGAATAGGATCGCTCCTCTTGCCATTTTTCTTCTTTGTCCATTTCTCTGTCTATCAATTGTGATTATCGTAAGACCGGTAAGAGGATGTTTCATGAATCGCGGTTGAAACTTCTCGATCGATTTTGCAAGTCTGGCGGCACGGCTTGTGAATAATGAAAACGCGACATCGATAGAAAACAGATAAACCGAGCGGGGCAGCATGGGCGAAACCACATCACCATCGTTAATATGTACTTATTTACACTTGGGTATAAATCCTGTCGAACTCTAACGGACGCGGCTTTATCTAACGCAGATAGACGACTGGGAGGGCCGACGCTTTTATGACGATCATTACGTCTAATGAAGAAAGAGCGCGCGGCAAATAACACTCAGTAAGTCCTGCCGTATGATCCGTATTCTTGCTACGGTATTTTTTTGCTGCCGTATTTTATAAACACCCTGATAATAGATCCTTTTCCATAGTTGAATCAGTGAGAACGAAAACACACCAACTCGAAAAAATGAAAATAATCAAGACACACGTTAAACTGCACAGTAGTTGAAGAAGTTAGCACAAGAAAAAGATTTTTGGTGCCGAAACACAAGTACTTAACGACTCTTTAAAGGTGCAAGTTGGAACAGATGCGTTCACTTTAATGACCTTTATGAAAACTGACTATCTTTAATGAAAATTGAGCATTTTTGAGTTACCGAGTTGGTGTGTTTTCGTTCTCACTGATTCAGTTTTAAATGACAGTTCAATTGTACAACATTTCGCGATTAGGAACTACAATTTCTAGCCGATGCGTAAAAACACTCATGAGCATAGAGATACTAATGGCGCATAGGTCGTTTCAAAACTGAGCCAGATATTACGATTCCAAATTGCAAAATGCAGTCAAATTCATTCATCGCATAGCACACCACCCACTGTTTCACGCCAATAGAGAATTTGCAGGTGTCTGAAATTTGACGAATTTCGTGTTTAAGTGGAAACTACTGAGTGAACTGAACACTAGGATACCCTTGGTTCATGAATTGAACGGTTATTGGAGAAGATATAACAAAATGATCAAATCTGCTAAAATACATGTGTTTAAATGGGAAATGCCGCCAGATGACGTCACTAGGCGGTGAATTTTCTCACTTTTAAATCTATTTTTATACTATTTCCCATATCATAAAAAAATTATAAAAACTACTGTGAAAGCAGCTCTTTAAGCACTCTCAAATAAAGCAGCAAAAAAAAATTTGCATGCAAATTCTCCATTCCCTGATTGTCAACTCCTGATCCCTTGATATTTTCAAATATGTCTCACGATCTTTAAACCACTTTCCTTGTTTTAGATAGTTCGATGGCTCCTATGGGATCTACAGGTCCATGCTCCATGTAACGAAATCAGTGCAATTTTTAGTCATAAGTTCCGTAGAGTCTTTTTTTTTTGTGAGGTATTGTTGGTCATACTGAGGTCATATTGAAACTAGAAAAATTGAGAGCTATGTTTTGAAGACAAAATGTTGGTTCTGACTTAGCAAATGGACATCGACATGGTTTCCGATGTTTTACGATGAGCCAATAATACAATTGATCGGCAATATTGGCTAATCAAACCTAATACCCCGCCCGGAAACTATGTAGGAAGATCTATAAGTGATAAGCTGTAATATTGTAGTGTAGTAGCTACTTGCTGACCTGGATCTGAGAGCAGCGGGCCAGGTTTGCCAAAGAGATCCCAGAAATTACTAAGTTCAATCTGATCTCTAAAGAACGTGGATATTGTAAGGATGGCAACATTTGTTGGAACACGCACATGCACTCCTTCTGGATGTCCTGAAAACCCGCGGGGCTTTTGGCTAGACGCAAGGGTGCCAAATATCAAAAACACTGTTGCTCAGGGCCGGATTCACCTACTTGCCGCCCATGGGCCGCCTGGATTTTTCCGCCCCCTTCTCATTTGTTTTGAAACATCAATAGATCGTATTTGACAGTGTTTCGATGTATCGTTTGGTTCAAAACAATAGAAAATAACCTCAAACAAAAATTTTAGGATTTAATTTGGAAACGCTGAAAATGAGAAAATTCCTAACAATTTCACTTTTCATTGCCATTTGGTACTCGAGAGAATAAAAATTCGATCACATAAGACCCGTTATTTCTAAATTGACTTTTGAGGCTGTGGTTACATATTGAGCCAATCGATATCAATATAATCTCACCTGTGTGATCTGTCAAATACGATCTATAAAAATCATCAAGTGAACGTGCCGGTGGGGGAGGGGTGTATGAGACGCGTTTACCCGTGTTGGGCACATTTTTTGTGAAAGCCCTTTCAACGCTAACCAAAGGTCAGTTCCGTAAACCCATCCCTGTTTGGACAAGGCCTTCCATTTATAAAAAACGAACGAAAAAATTATGAAAGAACAAACATAAATGTGGTTAAAAATTTAAATTCCACCGCCGCGCACCGCGCCGACCGAACCGTGTTGGCGCAATGCGTGAAGTATTCATGCAGTCTTGTAGGCGCTATGCGTTTCACGCCGACCGCTGCTGACCACACTGTTTGGCGCAATGCGTGAAGTATTCATGCAGTCTTGTAGGCGCTATGCGTTTCATGCCGACCACCACCGCCGCGCGCCGCGCGTTCTAGGTCAAATTGCGTGTTTGGTTTCTCTCTTAACTCGACTAATTAAAGGTGCTGTCTCTTGTATCACCGAAAGACGACAAAATTAGAAATTACTATACTTTTACGCTCAGGAAATGAGAGATTTTGTCGCCTTTTCTCGTTTGTAATTTATTTTCTGAATCCGATTTTTTTCTCTCTTTTTTTGATACCTACATTCAAAAAGATTGCAAAATTTGCCGCCCCCTACATTTTGCCGCCCATGTGGCCACCCCCTTAATCCGGCCCTGCTGTTGCTCACCTGTTGACAATTTTCTACAATAATTTTCTACAGCGCCAGAAAAAATAATGACTCCACGCCTAAAGAGCGATGAAGTAAATGGTTGAGAACGAGTTTAAAAATATATCAAAGAGGCTACAAATATGTGTTCATCTCTCGATATTTGAACTCGTGTCTTAATAACGTGTGATTGAAATTTAAAAAGTAGCAGTGAAAGATCATGGCAAAAAGTTATTGTTACTTACTAAAAAAATACTGTGAAAATGATCTGGATAAAAGATGCTTACCTGTAAACAAATCAAAAAAATATAAACATATTAATAAAACGGAAACTTACGCATTTTTTACTTAAATGCACTCGGGTAATATACGAGCGGATAGGCAAAGTGTCACAATCTGCATGAAAAAAATTTGTGCATGCATACATGAGCTTCCAGCTTAAAAAAGTAGAGTACGCGGCAAAGAAATAATTCGATAAAGAAAAGCCGCCACGAAAAGTTTTTCCAAAAAAACCACGTCACACGACGAAGCCCATTTTGAGTTTTGCGAGGAGTTAAGAGACTGCGGGGGAGAGGGGAGCTCTACATCAAAATGATGCCTTTCGTGTATTCTTTTTCTAGGCGGAGAGCTCAAAAAAGCGCAAATATCTTACAAAGATTGTGAGCTAAGAAGTGACTTTCAAACTACGCACCTACACGCTTAAATGGACGTTACTATGTTACGCACGTACTTTCCTCAATCAGAATCAAACAAGAAACTAATTTCCCACACTAGACGGAACTTGGGACTTACGAAAGAGTAAAGATGCTGGAGGGAGAGATGTGCCTCATGTTATGTTAGCAATTTCCAATATTTTAAGGGATACTGGCTTTCTAACAACAACGGCAGGATACAACTATTCCAACTCGAAGGATGTCCTAATTGCATATGCAAACAATTGAAGGCGCTATAGTTTTTTTCTGATACAACGACAATACTCCATTATTTTGGAGCAATTTACTCTAAAAAAATACAAGTTTCGCTCTGCCTGAAGTTTGCAGCAGACCCGTTCCTGGTTATGGTTAACCATAATAATATCGTTTTCCCATTCATTGAGGATATAAGATTGTGTCCTCTTTCGCACTCTACTTTCGAATCAAATTGACTATACTTAAATTTATTTGAATCTAATGGGCTTTAAAATGACTTTACACGACTCTAAATTACTTAAATAAACTACTTAAATCATTAAAGGCAGTCTACAAATCTTTTGACTCGACTGATATTTAACAGGATATTTTTATTTTTAACCATGTTCGTTCAGGTCGGAGACGATATGATTCCAAGTCTCTGAGAGGGTTCGCGAGAATTACTCGGTAATTAATTAATTTTACATCATTTTAAAGAAGAAAGAGGCGATTCACGGTCAACGTGACGCAAGTTGTGACTCACGGAGGAGCGATTACAAAGAGTCGTCAACTAATGAAACTACTCGTTGCGCAGAAAAATTTCTGTTAGCGGGAGGCGGTTCGATGAACGAGAATCGTGACATCGCACCGGTGTGTTCCAGGTTTCACTGCCAACGCGACGAGATGTGAGGAAACCTCGAAATTCGCACCTCTGTTGCCGACGAAGCAAGAAAAATAATAAATCCTCTATGGGACGGGAATTCAAGCATCTTGAGAACCCTCGTTAATGAGTAAATTGCGCTATAGTTATTACAGAATCGTGTTTTGATGGTTTAAGCTTATACATTCATTCGCAAAAATTAGTAAGAACTGATAAAAAATTTACTCGCGACCGCATGGTTGAATATTTTTGGTTGCTTTGGCGAAAAAACTTATTTGACCTATACAAGAGGCTTTGGTCGACACATTTGAAGATTTACTTGGCGTAATGAATCAATTGTTTGACGTGACGAGGAACGATGAAACTTTTAAAAATATCGGAGTGGTTCCTGGAGTGCATTTCACCGAAGAGCCTATTCCGTCCCTTCAAAACCCAAAAGAAATGAGTACACAGCAGAATAAATTGTTTTATTTTTTCTTTTTTTTATTTTTTTGCGGAGTCAGCTGCTCTCTTTCAAATAAGTAGGTACAATGAACTCATTTTGAGAAGTGAAATCTGCAAGTATGAAATGTTACCATCAGGAATTTTTTTTTTTTTTGGGTAGGGGGGGAGGCAAAATAAGCTACGGAGTGGAATGATTTTCGCATATCGTTCCGAGATTTCTAATAATGCGAAGAAATGAATTTTTAAGTGGTAATAAACCCGATTTTTCTTGGTTCAAACGGCTCTGACCCATTCAAGATCCGGCTGCAATGACATCCACGATAATTATCCCAAAAGTAGAGTAAATCAACTAACGAATTGCTGCAACTCACAGCTGTCCTCGTAATTTTACTTCAGCTCCCATTTTTTTTCCCTGGGTGCCGAGAGACGGCTATGAAACTACGAAAGTGGACGCGACCGCTGAAAAAGGTGGGTCCCACGACAGCCGACCGGAGCGCGCCTTTCTCCATTTCGATCCAGGGGCAATTATTCATAATTTGACTGCGGTAATGCGTCGCTCAAAACTTGGGCAATGTTTCATGCATACTCCCGGGCGGCGACTATACTAGGAGTGCGTTAGGTTGTGAAACTGTCTCGCGGTATCCACGAAGTTCGGCCCCGATTAAAGCAACGGTGTCCCTCCGGGCGGTGCGAGCTGGAATTTTGCTTTTCGACGGGAGTTCTCAGCAGTATCGTTTATGCTCGGCTCGCGGCTACCAATATCGAAAAATAGAAAAAAATCCCCTGGTGTAACCTAGCATGCAGTTGTGGAAACTTTTACTTTCAGGAAAAAGTAGGGTAAACCAACCCAGTAAGCTCAAAATATCGGCGTAAAATCGAGAGTGCATAACACTCCGGAGCCTATTTTACCCCCGAAAACCTGAATAATATGAACGCAGTAAGTAATCTAATCTTTACTCCGGGGTGATTTTTGCTCTGTGAGCGCAGTGCCAACTCTTCTTTCGAAGCTAACTCCGCTCGCACGAAGCGAATTGATTTCATATCATTCGGCTTCAATCTGAAGGGAATATTTCGGACTTTCAGTCGGATGTAGGGCCACAGTCTATTTTACAAATCATCGTAGTCCCTGATCGCGCCGCAATGGCGTATATAAGTTGATATACGGGAAAAACTGTCTAGTGCACAGGCTTAGAGAGGTGGCGGAATTTTTGGGGTTTTCGTCAGTTTGACCAATTATTTGATCAAATTTGATGATTTTTTACATCAAATTTGACGATCTTTGGTACTTAATCCGGGCGTATTTCGGAAATTTTCCCTGGAACTTTCGAAAATCTGAATTTATTCCATGAACCCCAGAGTCTTTGGTAACAAAAAATGGCAGCACTGATTCTCAGCCTCCTTTATCAGAAACCATACAATTCAGCTTCGATCAAGAAAAATGACGACATTTCATTCACAGAGCATTTTCCCGACCGGTTGGTTTAACCCAACATGGGATATGATTGATCCTCTGCAGCCCGGGACAAGATGTACAATAATAAAACAAATTACACAGCGATATTACACAAGGCAAATTTTCACGTAAGATATTACCAAAACGTTTCGGCTGAAAACTCAGCCTTCCTCAGTTGGATGAAACAGTAAAAAATTGTAAAAAACTAAAAACGTATAGTACCTGGCTACCTTTCAACGCGAGAACAATGTTTTTATCAACATTGTTAGTAGTTTTCCGTAGTATTTTACGTGAAAATTAGCCTTGTTACCCGCTGTGTAATTTGTTTTACTATTGTTTGGCCCAACTTTTTCTCTCACCACCCCAAACTTTTTGTCGCAATACATTCAGCTAAGGTTCGGAACGAGCGTTTCCTTGGCCAGAAATAAACGACATCGCTGGCCGTTGAATTTTCGGTTGGAACGTGACCGGGCGTGAGGTTTGCGCCGTTGCGGCGACCAATGGGGGGTGGGGGTGGGGTGAGGGGGGAAGGGGGTAGCAAAGAGGCCCGAGGAACCGATGGCCACGAGGGTCGCGGTCAGTTCGAATTAATAAATCATAACTTGACCGCGAGGCTTGTAATTTCCAGTCGAGCTTAATTCGCGCTCGTGAAATTTATCTTATTGTAAATAGGCTCCGACGCCGCCACGCCGAGGGACCGAGCCGTGTTTACAAGTGCCGAGCGTTTATCGCTGCGGCTCACCGTTGCACAAGTCACGGTCGCCGACGGTGCTGACTTGAGGCCCTACAGCACCGCTGTCTTGCCGAAGAGAGCTGGAAGTACAACAATGCAGTTTTGAGAAATTTATCGGTCTGGTAGCGTGTGAGTGGAAAATTGTATCCAACGAACCCGCCGTTCTTCGTGAAATTGTAAAATTATGGACAATTTGCAGGTGTCTGAAATAGTGTAAATTTCATGTTGAAAATGAAACTGCTACGAAAACTGAGCACGGTTCCCAGGAAACACGACGATGCCACTAGTAACTCTGAAACAAACTTTCAAACTCCAATAAAACCCTCGAAATTGAGGCCATGATATAGGTAATCTGGGATCCCCTAATTCACGAGAGAGCCCTGTATTATAATCAAATCAAATCTACAAACAAAAGTTGCCTTTTTGTGTGGAAACTCAAAAGGCTGCAGCCACGGCAGCCCTCCTAGTTAATTTTCTCCCTATCTGTGCATGAAAAGTTTGACTAAATGTAGAGGTGGACTTGTAACGTAGGGTACTTTCTGCATTACGGACTCCACTCCGAGGAGGAGTGGAACTTACGAGTTTCTTTCAGAGAGAACCGGTGGCACTATCGTGTTTCTCACAAAATTTTATACTGAAAAAAATAAATGGTAAATTTTACCATACTCTGACACAGTGATACGAGTATGATAATAAACACCAGATTATATGGTAATATTTACCATATTACGGTAAGTATCCCCGAAGTTCTGGTGAAAACTATTATAATTCTGGTTATTTTCACTAAATAGTATCACTGTGTAAAAAGTCAAGCAGACTTACAGTAGATTTTACCATACTTTATTTTCAGTGTACACAGCGCAAAGTACCTAAATCGCAAATACACCATGGCTCGCAAAAGCTGCATGGTGCAAAAACAAAAACTGTATCGTTCCCTTGGATTCCATCGAGGACTTTCACTAGCGGACGGAAAAACAACAAGAGGAACGTAGGAGTTGAAATACCATAAGCTGATGAATCACTTGGTTTAATGGTTACAAACCGAAGACGGCCTATGGCGGCCCAGAATGCGCTTAAGTACACGTTTGAAATTGCACACGGGTAACGCTTAACGTAATTAGCGACCTCTGGAGCCTCTGCTCCGGCCGCTAACCACCACCTGTGCACCGCCGCAGCCGCTCCGCGCCGAGCCGCGAAAGGTCGCTCTTAATTGTTATTCCCGACGCGACTGCGAATATCAGATATCCCACGCGCGAATCCCCCGGCGCCGTTGCCGATAAAGGAAAGTAAAGGCCATTGACAGGTCATTGATAGGCCATTCATGGGTCATTGATAGGCTCTTCGTAGGTCATTGATAGCCACCATAAATTTCCCCGCCCCAATGGTGTCGGGTCGGTGCTCCGTACTGCCGTGCTAAGGAAGAACGCCGTATGAGCCTTCAGACGGTGCCGAGTTTCCTCCGATAAAAACCGAATTTACTGGGGAAATTTTGAACATTATTTTCCAAAATTTTCAGATAATTTTGTACGCAATGTTATCTAAAATATCTGAAAATTTCAAGGAAATATACGCATGAATGTTCTCAAAAATACATGTTATATCAAGGGAAATTTGGCAACTCTCGAATGTTCATACAACGTTTTTTCTTAGCATAGCAGCGTAGTGCTAAGGAGAAACGCCGTATGAGCTTTTGAATGTTGCCGAATTCGCTTAGAAAAACTACACGTTTTCCGGGAAACTGGTGCGTATTTTTCTTTCAATTTTCCGGTAAAATTTGATCGCAGTTCAATGTGAAATATCTGCAATTTTTTATGAAACGTACTTTCCTCGAACAAAATTGTTTTATTTCAGAGAATTTGACAACGCTTAAAGTGCGGATACACGGTTTTCAGGACATTCGCTGCGACTTTAAAGGGGGGTCTCCCACGGGCTATTGAGAGAAATAAACTTTGTATTGAGCCTTTTAGTAAGAGACGAACGGTCATGAGTCAATGTGTCAATACTCAGTAGAAAACGTCTGCATTGAGGCCTAACATTGTACGTTTCCACCGTAGAGTTTCTCACAGGACAAGATGCATACGACTATCAGTTCATTTATTTACTAATGAAAACACTAAAAATGGCAACAGGTGAGAACTCACTACTCATCACTCACTTATTGGTACGCTTGAAAATTTTCTTTGGTTGAATTAGAGTATCTTAAGGGGAAATTTTTGAGAACAAAGGAGTATTTAGTTTTATTGTAGGACTGTCTTGCGCAAAAAATGACCAACTTTGTAGGGGTATCCCGGAGTGGAACGATCAGCTTCCGGTTGCAATTTTCTGTAGATCAAAATAAGACTTTTTTGCTTCATTAAGTTTTTTCTTAAAAAAAACTTGTAGTCGGAGCTACGCCTAATTTTTTCCCGGAAAAATCGTCATTTTTTCTAAATTTTGGCGACGATTCTGGACCAAAATTCATTGAAAAATGGCTACCTCCACAATTTTGAACGCTAGGTTTATCTATGACATTTGAAATATTGAAATATCAAGTTAGAGGGGGTTTCAGTTGATCAAGTCCAAGAGGGTGGAAGGCAAGTTTTTTTGTACTTCAAAGGACTTCCCGTATCTTGGTAATCCCTTGTTTTATGAAATTTCGAATATTTCGAGGGCATTGATGTATTCAGAGCTGAAAATTTGAGGAGAAGGGAGGGTTATTATTGTTTATATAGGTTTTGGTCCATGGTCGTGGCTAAAATTAAGTAAGAAAACTATGATTTTTCCAAAAATTTGACGGGGATGTAGTAGTTCTAATTAGGGATGCTTATGGAAAAAACTTAACGGAAGAAAATGTTTTATTTCGACACCTAGAGTACGCTTCTGCAGTCTGGTTGTGGTTGTTTTACGTTGGGACATCAGTGTTGCCAGGTAGTGCTGAAAATCGGCCCTTTTCCTTTTTTAAATCCATGAAAAATATCAACATTTTATCGCATACCCAGGCAACCTTGTGGAGCACCCTGTATATTTAAGGTACTGTGGTTCGCCAGAGCGGAGCAAAGAGACAGAACTGGCACCGTGCGCGACCACGAAGAGTCATTGGTGGTTGGTTTACGACCCGGGAGTTGGGTAGGTATCTCTGAAATTATGAGTTAAACGGGAACGGTGGGGGAGGGATTAGCAAATGCAGCCATAAACTGGGCGTTAATTACAGGTGCATAGGCCCTTGTGCCAGCCGCCGCGCCTAGGCTAACCTCTGTCTCCGCCGATGCGAGTTAAATGTCACGACAACGGCCGGCGCGTCGTGCGAAGTCGATGAGACGCACTGGTCAGCCAAAGCCTGACGCAACCGCGCTCAAATAATCAGCCAAAGTAGTTTTTTGTGGCGCATCCTTGTTAAGTTTGATGATAAATTGAATCAGTGAGAACAAGAACACACTCAACTCGAAAAAATGAAAATAATCAAGACACACGCACAACTGCACGGTAGTTGAAGAAGTTAGCACGAGAAAAAGATTTTTGGTGCCGGAAGACAAGTACTTAAGGACACTTTAAAGGTCCAAATTGGAACAGATGCGTTAACTTCAATGACCTTTATGAAAAATGACTCTCTTCAATGAAAATTGAGCATTTTTGAGTTACCGAGTTGGTGTGCTTTCGTTCTCACTGATTCAATTTTGAGCGCTGCTGAAAGAAGGGAAAAAGGATAAAAAAGGAGAGGGTGGCATTACGGAACAACGTGAAGAAGGAGAGAGCAAGAGGGGAAAGGAGGAAGAAAAGGGTGGACTAGGAAGAAAATAAAGAAAAGGAGAGAGAAAAAGGGAAGATCGGGGGAAAATGAAACAAGGGGAGGAAAGGTAGAGGGTTGGAGGGAGAGGGAGAATAATGGAGTAAAACGTCGACAAATGGAAGGTGGACGGTAGAAGAGTAAGAAAAACAGAGAAAAAAGGAGAGTTGGGGGATTAAGAGTAACAAAGGGAAGTAACAAAGGGAAAAAACACGGGGAGAAACATAGGAATAGGAGCAAAATGGATAGAGGAGGAAGTCCAAAGGTTGCGGTCAAAAATAAGTAAAATTTTTAGTCCAATTAATTTTAGTAAAGGCTCACATTTTTATGGATATATCGTATTCGTCCAAGAGTAGAAATTTCAAAAATGCGAAAACGTGGAAAGATTGTGAGGTGATCCCTAGCTGAGCCCTTTGCTCCTAAAAAATCTTGGCCCCCTTACTTCATGTAATGTAATCACTGTTCTGCAATATGCATTCATTCTGCATCGACAACGCGCAACGCCGTGCAACGCGAGCGGTAAGCAGGGCGTCGCGTCGGTCTAGACAATCGACATGTTTATTTAACGACACAGATGACTGAAGGGGCATTTGACAATAAAAGCTCCTACCCGAGTCCGACAAGCCGGGATGATCGTGGAGGGCAATCATCTCCCGTCCGGGTGTGATTCTGGCCCGGCTACCGACGCGACGCGGCGACCGCCTAACCGCCTTGCATGCTTGTGCGAACGCCTCCTGTTCAGAAGGCAACTCTGCCGTGCTAAGGAAGAACACCGTATGAACACTCGAGAGTTGCCAAATTTCCTTCAATAATATGCTTATTTTCGAGGGAAGTTATGAGTATTTTTCCTTGAAATTTTCAGGAACTTTTGGTTAAATCGCTAACAAAATTATCAACAAAATTCGAAGAAAAATATTCAAGAGTTTACCAGGAAATTTGTGTTTTTTCAATGGAAATTTGGCAACGCCTGAAAGTTCATACGGCGTTTTTCCTTAGCTGCAGCCGGATGTTATGACAACGGCCCTTGACGGGCAGACTTGGGCTGATCGGGTGCCAAGACCGATACTTCTTCCATTGCATTGTCCAAGTAGAGCTCTGATGCACTAGGACGAAACGTCCTGTATGCGTCCAGGCGGCACGCTTACATAATACAAGTTTTCCGGTACAAATTTAAGAATATTTTTTTTAATTTTTTATTTTCAAGAATTTTACTCACGACTGCATCTCGTGTTTTCTGTATCATGGAACAATAATGACGGATTTTCTAAGAAACGAATATTTTATTGGGAGAAATGCGGCAACATGCTCATGTTCGACATGCAGCATGTGCAACATGTTCGAATGCTCATAGATGGACTACATTTTGCAATTCGGAAGTATGAGTTCTGGCTCAGTTTGAAAACAACTTATGTATCTTTAGTTTCCCTATGTACATCTGTGTTTTTACAGGTGAGCCAGAAATTTTAGTTTCTAATTGCAAAATGAAGTCCAGATGTTCTTTATTGGCTCGGCAGTGCTGGGACTCATCTCAGTCGTCAGGATGCTTGCTATGAGTCTGATCGAATCTCAGGGACCATTCAAATTTTACGTGGAGAACCAAAGGGGGGGGGGGGGGCGTTTTGGTGCGCCACGAGAAGGAGCCAAAAGGTCAACCTAGCGTTACGTGACTTTTTCCATCCTATGATAAATCGAAGTTTTTGTGCACCTAAATATACATCAATACCCTGTTACCTCAAGCTTGCTTTTGAGTTACGCCTTTTTGCTTAAAGAGACAAGTTGGAAACTTTTATGGTTTTAGCTACCTGCTTTGTTGCGCTTTTTAAATTAGCATACATGTCTCCAAGAATACCAACATTTTTCAGTTATTAACTATGTGGAATTTCTATTACTTCTTGTTAAATTTAGAAACTCACAATTTGAGTGGTCAGTAGCATTACAATTATGAAAGATATCAAAAAATGCATTTTATATAAAAAGTTTCAAACTAATCCTTTAGAGGAGGAGAAATTCATTAGCTTTCGCACTAATCGTCATAATAAACTGAATGTCTTTCTTTTCTTGTTCTCCCTCTACTAATGCCAAGAGTACTGACCTCTTGATGGAGAATTCACTTCGATCCGCAAAAAGCTATCGACACTAAAACTGGATTCTATATTAGTTTCCTTGAATATCTGCGAAAGGTTCAGATCATCCGTGCGAGATAGAATTCCTCGAAAAAGCACGGAAAGTCGTAAAATTAAATCCTGCGGAATTTTTATATAAAACGTTCACCCTCGTGTTCTCAATCTGCGTCTTTTGTTCTGATTCCTTCCTGGGATAAAAATCGTTAATTTACGAGTTCGGACTTTGACTGTCTTTGATTTTTTGCCGTTCAGTAGAATTTGACTGACTAATTTTCGCAATGATCCACACGACGACTCACAGCTTATTCGACGTGTAATTATTCGATGCCGAAAATCAGGCAGCTGCTGGAATAAAATAACTCAGATGATATTAGATTTCTTGGTACCGAGAGTAAGCCGTCTTTCTGAAGTTTTTGGAGAAATTCAAAGTGCGTTCGCTGCACATTCAGTTGAGAACGAATATGTACGAGATTTAAAGGAAACACGTGTTTCGATCCAAAAATGAAACAGTCCGCGAGACAGGATTGCCTTGGAATCTCGTTGATGCCTGCATTTCCGACGAGCACCTTCGAGGACATTCTCAGGGGGAACTTGAAGATTTTTTTTTTTGGGGGGGGGGGGAGTGTAATTTTTTTTGAGTGCCTAGGACAAAAAATTATTTTAAAAGAGTATTCAGAGATACAAACGTACGTTAAACTTATTTTGGTCAAATAAAATAAAAAATACTGTAATTAAAACAAAGTTAATTTTTACATAAACGGTGTGGAGAAATGATCGTGCAAGGGCACGTTTTTCAACTGAAAAATGTATACACATATCTTGGAGCAAACCTGCTAGTATAGCTTTTAAAATTTCAGAAAAGGGATGTATGTAAACTCGTTATTTCTAAGTATAGACATTGAGTGGAAGCGTTAGGGAAGATTAGGGGGTTGGGGTTCTCTCTTCTTTCTCTCTTTCAAATAATCCTTTAAACATGGCACTAGAATATTCGATCAAAAGCACGTATCACAAGGTAAAGAATTTGGGAGAATTTCACACCTGTAATGTCGGTATTAAACAAAAACAAGCAGGAAGCTCCAACGCATTCGCGTCGGAAAGCGGCTCTGGCGACGGTAGGTAGTTGTTACGCGTTTACGGTTTCCTTGGTAACCTTTGTTTGCTATCAGCTGATGTCGAGTAGTATGACTAGGAAGCTCCAACCACGGCATTCTTCGAAAAAAGCGCGAAAACTTATAGATTTGAATTTTCAAATTTTAAACGTAAAGTACATTTTTTCCAGTGCGAGATTAAAGCACAGACCCGTTTTGAATTATTGACAGTATCACCATGATTCCAAAAATACACTACACAACATAGCATTCGCTCACAGGAAAAAGATATCAATTAAAATAAAATCAGTCCCCCCTAAACAGCAGAAAATGGCGCCGATTCCCATCAACCAACACGCGGTCTCTCCAATGTAACATGGTCCGTTGATACTCCCCAGCTGGGACCGTCCGGAATAGATCGTATTCGATACATCAAACGGCTGAGATTGTATCGATATCGATTGGTTCAAAACATAAACATAGCCTCAAAAGTAAATTCAGAAATGTAAGAGAACGGGTCTTTTGTAACAGATTTTTCATTCTTTTGAGCACCAAATGCCAATTCAAAGTGAAATTGTCAGGAAATTTCTCATTTTCAGCTTTTCCAACTTAAATCCCTACTGTTTGGTTTGAGGTTATGTTCTATTGTTTTGAACCAAACGATACACCGAACCGTTATCGAATACGGTCTATAGCAGCTCTAGTGCAAGCACCAGAGCCGCTAATAATCGTGGGAGCAAACATTACTTTCGGGATTGGCCTCAAGGCAACGCGACCTCTAGTCACGAGAAATCGGAGGAACTTTCTTGAACGAAGAGTGGAAATTTTAAACCCGGTAAGTGCCATTGTGGGTTGTTAAAATTTTGGATGACGTTCCTCACTGTGAAACGTATACTGAATGTCCTTGCATCATGAATTTTATACGAAAAATGTCCTCTAAATTTTGATCTTACACCCGAAAAAAATAGTTATTTTTGGGCCACTAGATCCCCACTAACTGAGAGAAATATAGTTGGGCACTCATGGCAATATTTGATGGTGCTTGACAAGTTTCAAGTTTTGGCCTCGAGCACTTTGGCACTTGACCCCGATCGACCATTCTTCAGGCGGAGGAAATGACAGCTCCAGCGACTCCATTGACACTTTTCGGCAGGTTATGACGGATCGTTCCTCACAAACTCGCTGCCCATCTAGATTTCCACCGACACTCGCGACGAAAAAGATTCGGCGCGCGCGATAGCCCCGAAAACGGCGGATGGGCTCAATTTCGGGCGTCGGTTCGCAGCGGGCGCCGGGCGTCGCGTCGAGGGCGCTGATAGTAATCGGCGATTATCGCGCCCGAAGCCGAGACAGACGCGTCTTGCGTAAGCCGTAACGGTCAGTTAAACGTCTAACTGAGCGTGAGTAATGAGACCCCCGACAGATGTCGCACCTCCCGCGCACTCGTTGCACGATCTCGCGGCCGAATTGAAAATGAATTAATACGGAAGGTGATTTTTTCTTACAAAAATACCGGTGTTTCTTATCCTAGTGACAGGGACCGTCCGAAAATCTCTAAAATTTTCCGATTTTTCAAAAACTCTTCAAATGGACTAATCGAACTGAGAGGAATTATTTGCGAATGAATTAAGTTCAAAACAACTTTTCAGGACGGAAATCTTTCCCACGTTGATCCTTCCGATTTTACTGAGATAAAGAGAGGTATGTTGGGCATACGTACGTCCAATTATGATATATTGTTTTCAGAATATTTTATTTAGGAGATTTTTTTTTTTAGAAATGAACTTACTAAACGCAAATTTTACAGAATTTCTCGAGATATACAAAATTTTCCTTTACAAAGAATATTTCTAAAATTTTTTTAAAAAAAATGTCCGTTTCAAAAGAAGACAGTACATTTTTGGAGAGTTTTTGATATTTTTTTTTTTTTTTTTTTTTAAAAAAATTCCTTACTTTTGTACCTCTCATAGAGATAATCAATAGCATTCCCAGAAAAAGGTTCCTAAAACATAAATAACGGTTTTTTTGCGAGTTGTCTTTTTGAAAGCGATAAGTTTTTCCTCCCTCCTCGTCCTTTTCACTGGGGTAGTCCAACGCCACCAAACCGATAATTCTGACGTGGAGGCTTCCAGTTCTAGGTGCAGGTTGATGAAAAATTGATAAATCGGAAAAACCGAGAAGGGAATATAAAGGGGAGCATAAAAGAAGCAGGTTGAATACGTTGAAAGACTTTGCGATTAATCGATTTTGATTAATTACTTCTCATTAAAAAAACTTTTCTTAAAGCCAATAGTATAATCGATAAATTGACGCAATAGACGTTGAATATGCCAAGACAACATGTATCTGCCGGCGAGACATTTTAAATATTGTGGCAACAAACTGTTCCATCTCCAGCTCATTTCCTGGGAGGCCCTAGGTCTTGGC
The DNA here is from genome assembly GCF_918797505.1 of Bemisia tabaci. Taxonomy (NCBI): domain Eukaryota; kingdom Metazoa; phylum Arthropoda; class Insecta; order Hemiptera; family Aleyrodidae; genus Bemisia; species Bemisia tabaci. The sequence continues at coordinate 23,104,903 of NC_092793.1, read as the reverse complement.
GCTAAACAGATTTATGAGCTAGTGTATCCTCCGCCAGGTGTAATTCTCTCCTAGAAAGGGAATCTTTTAAGTTATGGACATAATACCAGCACCCAACATAATAAGCATTCGTCTGTGATTTACTTCCTTTTGCCCAACACGTGTGTTTATCACTTTCACCGAAACCTGATGAAGGGTTACTTATCAACATTTCTTCGAGGCTGGCGTAAGTCGTTCCATCATCAACTTTACAGTCGGTATCGCCTTTTGGACGGTGTTGGCTGGCATTAATGACGATGTTGACGCTGGATTAAAGGTCATTGGCCCGACGAATATTTTTCAACAATAGAAGTAGCGTTTCTAGTTTTACGTTAGTCTTCATTTCTTTGTCGTTCCGATCAGAGTCTTATCAAGCATCTTAAGGAGCTTATATCTTCAGATCGTCTCCTTCCTACGATGTAAAGGTCTGCCGTCCTTAATATAATGCTTGGTTCCATATCTTGAAATAAGGGAAATTTGTATTTACTTTTTGATTTGTCTTTTTTGTTTCGTCATGGTATTTTATATGTTTAGTCTATGAGACGTTTCCAAGAAGACTTTTTTCTATGACCCGTTTCGGGTATTTCATGATAGAAGATAATCTGACGTAAACTTAATCAAATGAATTAATTATAAAATAAGCTATACCATCAATTCCATCTCCTTTTGTATTATCACTTCCTAACGGTCACATTCAATTTTTCGTTCGTAGTTCGATGTATTGCTTCTCGTTCCTCAGAAAAACGTGTTCCTCTATCCGCGGGGATTCATTATTGGAATTGGATCGAGTTTATCAGAAAGGAACCAACCCAAATTAAGTTGAATCTGAGAGAAAAAGGCTTGAAGTTTTATTCCTCCGTAAGATTGAATGTAGAAAATAAAATGTAACCCTTTTTTCACAAACTTTTTTTTTTTTTTTGGCAACTTGTGAGTTTTTGGGGGGAAATGTAGTACTTGTGGAACTCAAAAACATTCTTAACTCATTTTTTTTCGGAAATCTGGGCTGGTTCCTTTCTGATAAACTTGGTCCTATTAAAATAGGAAGCCGAAGAGCAAACATGATATGAAAGATAGGGACCTATGGAAAGTATATGCTGTTTAAGGAACAACGAAGAGTACGGCAATATTACCGTGCCAAGGAAAAACGCCGAATGAACTTTCAGGTGCTGCCAAATTTCCTTTGGTAAGTCACGAATTTTGGGAAAATTTGTAAATATTTTTCTTCCAATTTTTCGGATCATTTTGCACGCATTTTCAACGGACAGTCCTTAAAGATTTCAAGGAAAAATATTCATAATTTCCCTCAAAAATGGTCATTTCATCAAAGGAAACTGCAGCTCTCGAATGTTCATACGGCGCTCTGCCTTAGCACGACAGAATACCGATACTGCTAATATTCAAAACTCAAGAATGCATTTTGAGAAATTCAGGGCACAGACCGGTGCTTCTCTGACAACGGGAATCCCGGGCACCTTGGATGTCGCGCGGAAAGGGGGGATGGGGATAAAGGGCGGGGAAGAAGGGAGAGGATTCCTGGAAATGGTTAAGGGGGAGTGTTGCGATTCGCACTGCATGACGGGGAGCGGCGGAGGTCTGCACTTAGCCCATTGCGCACGGGCGAGTTATGAAACTTGATTATAACAATTCACGCTTTATGAGGTAATACATGTGGAGCAGGGGCATGCACCGAGCATGGAGACGCGTCGGGATGGATGCTCCGAAAAGAATCACGAGAACGCGCTAAGTTTCCACGCACGAAAAGACGTTCGTCTTGACCGTAACGATCCCGATACCGAGCTGCCGGGTCGTGAACCGAGCCCAAGAGAAAAGTCCCTGGGATAGACTGATTTAGAGGCTCCGTCATAGTTTTACATCGCAATGGAGATGTTGCATGTATGAGGAATTTGCGATTCGACTATTGATTCTCTTGTAAAAGTTCGCGAGAAACACGATGGTGCCACTGGTTTTCTCTGAAATCAACTCCCAAGCTCAAAAAAGCTCTCAAGTTGAGGCCAAAATGGAGGGGATATCCCACGCTATCCTGAGAGTCCACCTCTACATGAAGACAAACTCTCCATGCAAAGATAGGGAGCAAATACATTGACAAGGCTGCCACTTTATTTGGGGACGCTAAAACTGAAAACACGGCAACTCTGTCAATGTATTTGCTCCCTATCTTTGCATGGATAGTTTGTCTTGATGTAGAGGTGGACACTCAGGATAGCGTGGGATATCCCCTCCATTTTGGCCTCAACTTTGAGAGCTTTTTTTGAGCTTGAGAGTTGATTTCAGGGAAAACCAGTGGCACTATTGCGTTTCTCGCGAACTTTTACATAAGAATCAATGGTCAAATCGCAAATTCCTCACACATGCAACATCTCCATTCCATAAGCCGGAGGTGATGCCGATACAAGTGACATATCGACGGTGAAACTACCAAACCACGTATCTCGTTTGCGGTGTTTAAAAATCTACGCTCACATTTGATTTTTTTGAAGTAGACCAAATCAATATCATTCCTTGAAATTTTCACAGAATTTTCTCCGCACGAAGAGGAAAAATCACAGAAATTTTCAAGACTGGACGTTAAGTAGTTCTTCATTTAAAAAATAAAGTATGACAGGAAGTCTGCGACGTCGCAAACCGAGATACGTGGTTTGGTAGTTTCACCGTCGATATGCCATTACCTAAAATGAATTATTCTTTAATTTCGGCTTACCTCGTCGGTGATGTCTCCGAGATGCTGGACGTCTTCTGTCTCGGTGCGCTCCTCTTTCTCCTCGCGGCTCTTGGTCCAGTGCTCCTTCACCTCCTTGACCATGCCCGAGGGCCCTTTCACGGCCACCCATCGACCACCCTCACCGTCGATCGCGCTCGGAGGCTCACCGTCACCGATCTGCCGATGCTGCAACAAACAACAATCAACATCTTTATTCAATTCTCGCAATTCTTCATATTTTCAATCGAAAATAAGCTGAAAATAAATGTTCATTTCGCAAGACCGTACTAAAATGACACACAGTGGCGAGGCGTGAATGATCGCGATTGTCAACACTAGAAAAAAAAAACACATTGGATCTAGAGTCCAGACTCTTGAAAACATTGACAAGAGAAAATACTCTTGATTCAATCAAATATAAGCTTAAATCAAAAGGAAATCCGCTCAAATTAAGAGGCTTGGTTCTTGATTTAAGCAAAAATCCGATTGAATCAAGAGTACTTTTTCTTGTCGATGTTTTTAAGAGTCTGGACTCTAGATCCAATGTGTTTTTTTTTTTTTTTTTTTTTTTTTTTTTTTCCAGTGAACATTTCCTCCGTTTGAAGCTATTGTAAATAATCGATTATTAAGGTGACGTTGCAGACGCCCTGTAAATCGATCCCATTCCATAGTTTTAAATTGCAGATTAATCGATACATCCACTGGAAGAAAAAGTCGCTTGGATCTACAGTCCAGACTCTTAATAACATCGACAAGAAAAAATACTTTTAATTAAATCGGATTTTTCCTTGAATCGAAGAGCCAAGCCTCTTAATTTAAGCGGATTTCTTTTTGATTCAAGCTAAAATCCGATTGAATCAAGAGTATTTTTTCTAGTCAATGTTTTTAAAAGTCTGGACTCTAGATGCAAGCGACTATTTTTTCCGCAGTGTCGCAAATCCTGTCACGCGACTGTTAATAAGAACAAAAGTGGAAAGTTGGCATGGAGATATAAACCTCAACTTCATCACTCGCTGACGAAACTTGCGGTGAATGATACAATAACCTAGCTTTTCAGGACCATTACTGGGAACCAACCGAATTAAGTACTGATTAAAGTTTTTTGTAAGGTGAATTTCACTTCTATTCCCGTTGACTCACAGTGACTTGATCACCGTGCGACGGTGTGGCTGTCAGAGGGAAGTATGAAAACATCTTTAACTTCTTTAAAGTTCTTTGTAAAATGGGTAAATTTCAGCGCCCAAGCAACAACGCGGCGTCCAGTGATTGCATTTCGGCCGTGGTCAGATTACCGGACCTCATACGAGACTAGGGCCTAAATTATGCTGTTCGTAATTAATCATCCTCAAAACTGACTTCCCTGTTCCCACCTCATCAGGTCTGTCTGTAAACTAGCCTCCAACTCACTATACGTCTGCCACACAGCGCCACACGTCGTGTACATCTACTCTATTCCAGCAGAAATGAGATTAACTTAATGTGAAGGCTGCCAAAGCACGAAAAACGGTGCGGGCTCTGCGAGTTGCGCGAATAAGTGTCGTTGGTTAGATTTTCCAGTACATGGATCAACCTTTTGACGAAATGAAAGGCAAATTGAGGCTCTTGCCCGAGTTATGTAGTGTAACAGGGAGGTGAGAAAAACTAAGCAAATAGCTACGTTACAATTTTGAGTGATTTTAAACACACTTTCGATTTGTTTTCCGTCTAGGGTATATATTCAAAATTTTAAACGATCGATTTTTTGACAAAAGTCGTAGGAAAAAACTGAAACACTCTCTCTGCAACTCATTAAACAGCAAAATCCAAGGAAATCCAGTGAATTCGAAGTGATTGTTTCAAAAAGTTTTCCTATAGCGCCGTCAAAAATAGAGTAGATATAGCTATGTAAAAAGAGTATTCTCATCTGTAGTGTTTTAGTACAGAACAACTATGCCGCTCGCCGCTTGGCTTATTGTTAGTAATTTTGGTCCACTCATGTTAAAATCTTTAATTTTTGGAACTATTGGGAGTTTGACTTTAATTTAGAACAGTATCCACTACAAACACAATACAAATAAGTACTATGAATCGATCGCACTATGGCTATCGTAGCCGACTGAACTGGACGAAAAAGGAATTGTTAGGTTATATAATAGTTTACTTTTCTCCCGGGCGTTAAAGTCTCGAAGCTTTCTTGTGTGTTTCCGGACTTATTAAGGTAATGGAACAGAAAATATTTTCACCCTGCCTTTCATGACCAACTGGTCAGGACAATAGAGAGTATTCACGGCATGAAATGGTTTACTTTTCTACACTGTCGTTTAAGTCTCCAAGCTTCCGTATCTGTTTCCCAACTCAAATCAGGGGCTGGATAAGAAAATGGGAAATCTACACGTTACTCGGCTGCTATCAAAGGTATCGACGTCTTCTAGTGTCCAAGAAACTAAAGGCAGGGGTTGTGCCGAGCTTTTTTCGGGGATATCTGGCATATGAGGCTCCATTATTTCAGTGACCTTGGATTTTGGGCAGCCGAGAACATTTACTCCTTGTAAGTTCCGCCGCTCCCCTCCCGCGTGCTGACCGCCAAACATGAGTAATTACGCCCCACCGTTGCCACATTTCGTCGTTCAACTAAGTATCAAACGGAACATGACTTCACGATGGAAGACAATGAGGCCTCGTGGTGGATATGAACAGATTTAACCGAGATCAGTCAAACTATATTATGCGTTCCCTCATTTTCACTCTAATTTTTGCGGGAAGATTAAAGAAAATTTTCCTTGGAAACTTTATGACTGTATACTATCGGTCAATTTACACATCTGTGTAAGTCTGTTTTACATATAGGATGGCTTCTACGGAGTTTCAAAGCATTATTATACTGCTTAAGATTCTTAAGAAAAATCAAAATATGAGAGAAACTTCCTAAGAAGACTAATGTGAAATGTGATTATACTAATAGCGCTTATAATCATTCAGGTTCGATATCTCAATCTTCTCTCCACTAGGTTCCTGTTTTTTTTTTTTTTTTTTTTTTTTTTTTTTTTTTGCAAATAGTTTGAGGCTTACTTGCATAATGGATCTATAATGGCTGTACACACTAAACAAGACTCAGCACCCCTGGCATGGAGTGATTGGTCAGATGTATGAGAGTCTTGGCACAAGCGTCTGGCTTTTTTTTTTCTTTTTTTTTTTTTTTTTTTTAAAAAAAATACCTTACGATCCGCGATTGAAATTCCAAGTAACCTTCTTGTTTAGGACTGATGACCAGACGTTCAGTGCTGACATTAATAAGACGGACGTAGATCTAAAAAAATATGGACTTGTGATACAAATTCGGCAGCCATGAGTCTTTATAGTTAGCGGCGGCGATTGTTAGTTATTCATCTAGGTGCGCGCGACAATTTTCCTTTTCATTTGGGAGATGAGCTAGACCCTGCTTTATAAAAACTGCAAGGTCACAGCGGCGAACATGCCCGGGCTAAATGAGCCTCCGTGAATGGGCTCCCAGCTTCCCCGTTCGCGTGTTTCGGTGTCGTCGCCTCGGAAGCACGAAAACGCTGAAAATTATGAAATCATGCATGGAAGGCCTTTCAATTGGACGTATTTCTGTCAAACGGAACTATGTGCATTATGACGTGAGCCCTGTTATGCATGTATTCTTATGGGCCTCAGGGCTCATGTCTTAATGCACATAGTTCCGTTTGATAGAAATCCGTCCAATTATATCGGGAGACCGAGACCTTGTGCCTTGAAAATCGCTTGATACAAATACACAATTTTGAACGGATTTGTTCACTTCCGCTTAGTGTTTTAATTTCGAATTAAAAGCATTATCTTGGACATAGCTTGGATCTGTCCAATGAAAATGAACATAAAAACGACTGATGTTTTGCACGAAAAGACTGCTGCACAGTTATAACTTTCCTTGTTTATGGTTACTATGTGTTACTTTTTTTCGGCCGGATCGACCAAAAGGATATGGTTTTTTGATGAAAGTTTTGGTCAAATCGACCGAAACCGTAGGTTACACTGGAAAAAAACACATTGGATCTAGAGTCCAGACTCTTGAAAACATTGACAAGAAAAAGGACTCTTAATTCAATCGGATTTTTGCTTGAATCCAAATGAAATCCGCTAAAATTAAGAGGCTTGGTTCTTGATTTAATCTAGATTCTGGTTGAATCAAGAGTATCTTTTCTTGTCGATGTTTTTAAGAGTATGGACTCTAGATCCAATGCGCTTTTTTTCCAGTGTACTCTGAGACATCTGGGGATGAAGCAAGTGCAAGTGTCCTGCTAAAGTAATGTCTAATTTTCTGTATTGACTCTCGGGGGTCGTGACTAGTGAATGGCTGATGCATTGGACCAACACCAATACGATTCAGGCTCGATCCTGGCGGCTCACATCGGATTTCTAAATAGGTCGCAAATCTCCAACCCCAAGGTATGGCCAATGGAACACTGACTAAAAGTTATTTAACACGCGTTTAAATTATTTTGTGTTCTACTTCCCAAAACTGTCACAAAATTTGGGCTACTTTTTCTTACTGCATATGCACTGAAAACCAGGGCCGGATTTACTTCCTTGCCGCCCATGGGCCGCCTGTATTTTGCCGCCCCCTCCTCATTCGGTTTGAAACATCAGTAAATAAAAACATCAAGTGAACGCTGAACGTGCCGGTGAGGGAGGGGTGCATAAGACACGTTTACTCGTGTTGAACACATTTTTTGCGAAAGTCCTGTCAACACTACTAGCGTAAGTTCACGAGACTTTGCGCGAAAGTTAAGTTCCGTAAACCTATCTCTGTGTGGACAAGAGGCCTTCCATTTATCTTAACTTCCGCCGCCGCCGCGCCGCGCCGCGCTGACTGCACTGTGTTTGGCGCAATGCGTGAAGTATTCCTACAGTCTTGTAGGCGCTATGCGTTTCACGTTGACCGCTGCTAGCTGACCGCAGTGTGTTTGACGCAATGCGTGAAGTATTCATACAGTCTTGTAGGCGCTATGCGTTTCATGTCGACCACTGCTGACCGAACTGTGTTTGACGCAATGCGTGAAGTATTCATGCAGTCTTGTAGGCGCTAATGTGCAGACATGCCTACCGCCGCGCAAAGGGCTTAACCTTTTCATCTTAAGTCATCTGCGCCATGCCGTTCTAGGCCAAATTGCGTGTTTGATTTCTCTCTGAACTCGACTAATTAAAGGTGCTGTCTCTTGTATCACCGAAAGACGACAAAATTAGAAATGAGTATACCCTCACGAAATGAAAAATTTTGTCGCCTTTTTTTGTTTGAAATTGTATTACTGAAGCCGATTATTTTTAATACCTACATTTAAAAAAATTGTAAAATTTGCCGCCCCCTAAATTTGCCACCATGGGCCGCGGCCCATGTGGCCACCCCCTAAATCCGGCCCTGCTGAAAACGACAGAAAATAATTTGTGTTTGACACAAAAAGACTACTAGTTGTGAGCCAACTAACTCGCTTGGAGCTGCGAATCGGCAGAATTGAACCATTTACAGAGAATGCTATTATGGAAATTGGTGTGCAGCATCAATTTGCCCGTCACGCATCCCATTGAACAGAATTAGCTTATCCAGCAAAACTGCGACAAATCACTTATGTTTCAACGAGAACTGAACAATATCTTACATTGAAATTTTGTAAATTCATGGCTTATACTCTAAGAGAAGTTTACGGAAACTTTCAGGGTGTTATGTTACGAGTAATTGGGTTTCCGGGGAAAAATGAAAGATGACAGAAACGGCGGGTTTAAATGCAGTTGGGCTAATTCTGGTAAACTCTGTTCATACGTCGCCAATCCTGGACTATTCTAAATTTATTCATATTTTTTAAAAAATTATTCTAAAATATTTAGGTAACGACCAACCAGATATCTATAGATATCTGGTTGGTCGTTACTTAATTTTTCCCGCACGGTGAGTTGTTTTGCGATATCGCCGAAAATTGCAGAGGGGATTCATTTCTCATCTTCCCATTACACTGTGCAGCATAGCGTCAAGTTTTCTGCAACTCCTCTATGTTTACCTGTGCTAATTAGTAGCTAAAAATATGAAACGTACCACTCTTCCCATTGTACATTCTTCCATCGCTTTACTTTCTCTCACTCTCGCCGGTGCACAAATGAAAGGGTCAGCGCCCTTCCATTCGCCGTCTGCAAAATCGCCCGACCTGTCTTCACTCCGACCGCGGGTTCCACTCCCTCGGTCGCGGAAACAAACGAAACTTGGCACGGGGGCAGGGGCCGTCGAATAAACCGGAGGATGAATTAAAGAAGTGAGAAAATATAAATTAACATATTAATTGGACGCAGCATACCCGGTAACGATGATTTTGCGTGGAGATCGCGGCGGGAACACACTTTCTATGTTCCGATGCACCTCGGCCAGACAGGTATTATTAGAAAGATGCAAATTAAACGCATCATTAACCTGCCCTACGTGCTTGTAGGTCACGACCTGCTGCCGCTGGCCTCAGCGCTCTGACCGCAACTAGCTATTTATCCAGGAATTTTATTTGTATAAACTTTTTTCACTTATTGACTACATCAAAACCCTCTGCGATCAATTGACTTCAGAAAAGTCGAATTGAATATGATGCGACATTATTAATTTAATTCGCATCTACTTCTTCAAATTTTCATTTTATATATCATGGTTAAGAGGGGGGCATATCGGGCTAATCGGGCAAGAGTCCATAAATGGTCGGCTTCAATCAGGGAGTAATCTCTGTATGGACAACAACGCACTGGAAAATTGGATCTAGAGTCCAGACTCTTGAGAACATTGAAAAGAAAAAATACTCTCGATTCAATCGGATTTTTGCTTGAATCAAAACGAAATCCGCTTTAATTAAGAGGCTTGGTTCTTGATTTAAGCTGGATTCTGATTGAATCAAAAGTACTTTTTCTTGTCGATGTTTTTAAGAGTCTGGACTCTAGATCCAATTTGTTTTTTTTTTCCAGTGTCGTTTATGAGTGGCTCCACGAAATAATGGTACAAACCTCTGTTTGCTGGTGTTGGTGTTGCTCGGTGTCCTCGGTGGTGTTGGTGGTGATCATGGGGCCGGAATCCTCGACGACTTTGCCATCCTCTAGGACGACTTGTCTCTTCACACGCGTCTCGATCTGCCGCGTCGTCGTCAACTCTGTCTTCTTCTTCGTGATCCATTCTTCTGCAAAAACCAAGACCACACTCAAAATTAGTACACTTCATTTATTCTCTAGTGAATAAAAGAAGAAGTGAATTCTAGAGGATAAAACTTTCACATTATAACAGAGAAAACTCTGAATAGTTAAGCACAAAAAATGCCGAGAAATTCCATAAGTCGACTCTATCGAAACATTTCAAACGGAGGCAAACATAAGAAGGTAAACAAAGCATTACGAAAGCTAAGGAAAAAAACCGCGTAACTGACAATTTGGCGAAAATGAGTTGGCGACTTTGCACTTATGCGCCTTGTCCTCACCGGAAAAAACACATGGGGTCAAGAGTCCAGACTCTTAAAAACATCGACAAGAAAAAGTGCTCTTGATTCAATCAGAATCTAGCTTAGATCAAGAACCAAGCCTCTTAATTTAAGCGGATTTCGATTTGATTCAGGCAAAAATCCGATTGAATCAAGAGTATTTTTTCTTGTCGATGTTTTCAAGAGTCTGGACTCTAGATCCAATGTGTTTTTTTTCCAGTGCTCCGAGCCCCTGGATTATTGTATTTTTATCACAGCAGAATCTTATACAGAAACAAATGAAACACAGAAGTAATCAAGTTTTCTTCTGACAAAGCTTTCAACACACAAAAGCGTAAGGAGTTACGGCGAGTTAGAGTCCCTTTATACTGAGAGTCAAGACAACACCCCTCATGGAGTCACAAACGGGAATAAAGATTACACAAATTGAACGTTTTTCGTAATCTTTGATCGGCTCATTCTTAAATTCCTTTCTCCGTTCCTTCTCTCATTCCGTTTGTTCCTTGTCGAACCCGAAATTCCTCGGTCCATTCCAGATTATAATCTTTGCAATTGGTGAAAATGTAATCTTTATTCCCGTTTGTGACACTGTGAAGGCCTAAAATCCGGTTAACCAATCAGAAATGGATTCGCATTGTCTTGACTCTCAGTATAAAGGGACTCTACGGCGAGTTAGCGTTGCACAGCAGACGGTCATCTGCTGAACTGGCAATGGGGGGCGCCTGCAGCCTGCACCTCCGCGATGACACCCAACAGCAACAGCCATCAGGTCGAAGCTCCTCACGGAGCCTGGCCTGGCGCAATGCCGTAATTGAAAATTAGCAGGGTCCATAAATCTCCTCGATTAATGAAAACTGCCTCCGCGGTCCTGATTTCGCGCTCCTCTAACTCATCCGCAATCGACCTCCGATCCCGGGCCCCCGAAGAGACCTCACCCGATGAGGTCAAGGCTCGCCGCGTCCCCGCCTCCGTTCCGGGAGGACTTCCGTGATTGGGACGCCCCTCTTCGGCAGGGATCCAGGCTCTGGGGTATTTGCCTCGGGATTTCAAATTTGTTTTAGCTCCGGTATCAGCTGGCATTGTTCGTGAGAATATGCGACCCGCGGAAAGCAATGTTGTCGCTGAAAGTGGGATTTGAAACACACCTGCGGGCCGATTATTGAAATCGATAGATAAAGCTATAGACAAAGGAGACAAAAGAGGTATGGAGAGTACCTATTGGTGGAGGCGGGTGGTTGCAATGGACAAAAGAGGTAGGTAATAGACTAACTAACGGCAACCCACGAGAGATCCGACGGTTAGTCTATCATTTTCTCCCTTTGTCTATAGGAACTACCCATTTCATGCAATAGGATCGCTCCATACTCCCTATGTCTTCTTTGTCCATAGCTTTGTCCATCAATTTTAATAATCAGTCCGCAGGGTGTCCAGTTTTCTTCCTTTTGGGAAATCCTGATTTCATAACTTTTCCAAATCCACCTTTTTTGCGGAGAAAAATTAAAATTTCTGCGTAAGCGTATGCGAATGTAACTGCACAAAAATAGCTTGATAAAAAAATCCTATCCTATCGAACGGCCGACTTTTCTCAAATCCTGATTTTACGACATATTTTTCCTCAAATCCTGATAGAATCGGGAAAATCCTGATGCTAGACACCCTGCACACCATCTGGCTCAAAATCAGCAAATTTTTCATGCAAAGTACATTAACAATTTTTCTTTAAAGTGGGATTAAAAACATTTGAAGCATTAAAGATTCTTCCAAGTCCATGATAAGTCTATATCATTAAAAACTCCCTGAGCGATGATGCAGGTCATGCATGTGAGAGAGCTTCCGCGATTTGAAATTTGGGTCGTGCATTTCCTAACGCCGAACTACTGCGTTAATGCGAAAGCGCGCGTGGCCACTCCATAAAACCGTCCCATCCAGATGTAATTCGTCTTCTGCGGCGTGGTTAAGGACTTGCGGATTTGCAGATTTCCCTGAACATGGAATTTGTTCGCATCGTCGTTGACGATTTTTGCTTAAAAATTCAACTTTTTTGCTGCATCAGTCAACTCGAGTGATACCTATTCCGTAACGCCTATCTGATGCAAAATTTGCTTTTTAAGACAGACGTATCACCTTCCTACTGGAAAACCCGCGGTGATCTGAGATTTTAAAAATGTTGGCTCCGATAAAAACTTATATAATACGAGAACTGCACAAAAAATATCCTAATATAATCTAAATTGAACAATTATTGGAGGAACTATATGACAGAATAACGTAAATCACCAAAGTAACGCGTTAACACATCGATGAGCGATGAACAATACCGCCTTTTTGCAAACTGACGATTTTGCAGAGCGAGGAGAAAACTTCGCAATTTTTGTACGAGTAATTTTAAGGATGGATTTGCAATTTTCTCATACATTACGACGTCACTGGAGCGCTCCCCTACAAAATTGGAAAACGACTGAAATTATCAGCTTGCGTATTTTATACTGTAGAATGCGGCAAAGTCGCTGAATTATTTTTGCCAAAATTGTTATGTTAGGCGGTATTAATCGTTAGCCCTCGAAAATATTACTCTGTGCTCTTGAGCAAAATGTTGCTGCAAGTTTTCTTGCAGCTCTACACACATTTCTCGGAATTTACAATCTCAGAGGAAAGTAAAGTGTCAGTGCCCAGTGTTTATACCCCCTTTACAGTGTTCGAAACTCACCTTCAAGTTTTAGGAGCCATGTGGCGCATCATGCTTGATTCTTAAGGGCCATTGAAGATTTTTTAGGGGCCAAATTCACTTTTTGCCCACAAATCACAGCTCATATAGTGAAAAGTTAGACGCAAGATGTTTTAGTCGCAGAACTAGTAGCAGTAACTTGGGGGACATTAATACAGAATAATTAGGGTTTTTTAAGGGGGAAGGGGTTAATTTTTTAGGGGCCACGTTGGCGCAGAGCCTTCATTTTTTAGGCGTCATGACCGATTTTTTAGGCGCATTTGACGTGTTGGCGCCTGTGAGTTACGAACACTGTCCCTTTATATTGATTAGTGTCACTCCTTATACCAACGCGGCTACGAGATGAAAATCCTCTTCAGAGATATACTCGTTAACCGCAGCAGATTCCGCAAGAGTAAACTATTACCACATCAGGAGATACGGCGAGCTCGCATGTGATGATTGAATTGTTCCGAAGACAGCGCGATGACCCCTCACCCAGCGATACCCATCCAGGCTGCCATTTCAATTTTTACTCGTCCGGCAAACAAGCGTATCCATTATGTAGCCGGAGCAAAAGATCAATATTTACTACCAGGCGCAATAGCGATCCATCATACCCTCACTCTCCCTGCCAACGCAGTAAGAAAGGCATAGACGAATAGACGCAGCTCCTCTTCATTACACCCGCGACTCCGGGCGTAGCTGGAGAGAGACAGAAGTATTTCTTAGCCACCAATAGGCAATGCATAGTTGTCTTTTCTCAAGAAATTGGCGATAAAACCCGTGAATTATGAAATATTTCTTGAATATGTCCCTTGTGAGTCTAAATTATTTCTGAAGAACATAACTTAGACAGAGTGAACTACCAACAGAGACTTAGACGTCATTTTTGCTAAAGAAGATGTGTTGGTGGCATAACCACTGCCAAGGAAGGGCCTTAGATATAATGGTAGAGGTGGTCATCAGCATGGCCATAGGTGTAGCCTTCGCCGGAGACAGACAAAGCGAATGGGGAAGTTTGCTTAAATTTTAGATTGAATTTAAAAAGAAAAAAAGAAAAAAATACCAAATACGACAGTGAATACACTGATAAGGAATTTTCCAACAAAACATTCAGCTATTGAAAGAATGATGCCAAAAAATGTGTTCATTTCGCTATTTAGCTGTAATATTTCTTTGTATTGACATGGATTACTTTCGCCACTATGCGTTCCAATCCTATTTCAAACCCTTCATTTTTCACAGAGGGTCGCTACGTAAAATAACGTACTTAAGTCGAAAATTGGATTTTTTAAGAGACAGCGGGCTCGTTTAATGATGACCTGCTGAAGGCCAAAAAGTTATGGAAATATGAGATCTGAAAATATCAGTACACGGAGAAATAAATTGTGAACCATCGAAATCCCAAAATTTGTTGGTTCATATGATCAATACCTTGGATTACCGACAACTTTGAAGTACCGTATGAACCGGAACTAAATTACTGTAACCGAAGTTTTTTCCTCAGTGTTTCACTAAAACTGAAAATTTTGAGTTCGGTGTGCAGCTCAAAGTAAGGTTCCGGAAATGGATTCGAGACGAGTGGTCTTTTTTGCAAAAGCTGGCAAGTCCTCGAACAGGAGTTGCGCAAGGATTCATTTAGCATATATTACGGGAGACGTGGCATAAATATGAATTATTCCGTCGTCCGTCCGCGAGAACAGATCATGAGCATGATACTCACGGAAACGGTTCATCGGGGAACCGATACCCCCCGCGAGGGGGGAGAGCCGGGGGGAGAAGGGGCACTATCGCTTTCCTACGGTCACACTCCTACGCTCGCTGTTCTGCGCGAAAATGTCGCTCCCGCGAGAAATATGAGAAAAGTTCACTCGGACGGCGCAGGCGCGTTACGTGACGAATGCGCGCCCCGTAATTGAAGCGTTCTGAGTGAGCAGGGCTGAAGCTTCTGTCCTGAAACTAAGTCGCCTCGTGGGAATTCGAACACTGTTTTGCATCGATACGAATGCCTATTCGAGCATTCTGAACTAAGGTCCTCATACAGTGAGAGTCATCGCGCGATTCAAAATATCCGTGTCTTCGGTTACTTTTCCTTTGGTTGGATCAACTCGAGGTTGATCAACCAACTTTTTGGTTGAAACAATAAAAAAATCAGGTTACTTATCATGGTAGAAAAAAGTAACGTTACGGAAGTTAATATCTGACTAAATTGATTACATTGCACTGAAAAAAAAGATTGGTAGAATTTACCATTCCTACACGTTGTATTTCATACATAACGTGAAGGAATGGTAAATTCTACCAATCTTTAAGTCGACTCTGCCAGAGGAATGGTTACCTGTATATCAGTATTTAGTAACGTTTACCTTTCTTTTGGCAGAATTGACTCTGAATTGACGCTGTGTGAAATACAGCGTGAAAGGAATGGTTTTGAATTACAAACCGATTGCGGTGCGGTAGATGCACGAATTATTTACACAGAAAGTTGGAAATGCAGATAACGTGCGTTACAATTAAGTAAAGTGAAAAACTCAATACAGTGGGAAAAGGCTCATTCGAGCACAATTTCCTCTTAGAGAGATACGCTGTTTGGTGCGACACTAGTTACGACCATTATGCATTGATGATGGGTCCAACAATTGGACGCAAAACGCGTCTGCAGTTGCATCCCTGAATGGTTGTTGCACTACTAGTTGCACGAAACGGCATATCTCTATGAGGGAAAATTGTACTCGAATGAGCTTTTTCCCTCTGTATTGAACGTTCAGTTTACTGAATGGTAACGCACGTCGACTCTCATTTCCAACTTTCTGTCTAAATTTTAGATTGTCTATCGAACTGGTAATGAGAGTTGAAGCGGAAGGATGACCCGACTCGTTGTCGAGATGCACCACCGGCTGACTCGTCAAATCTAAAGCATGACTGAGGAGCGGTGGAGCATTAAGCCCCGCTTATGAAGAACCACGTATCTGCGATGGAAAACTTACGTAGATCCGCGTTTTTTTCATGACACGAGGATGACCGGCGCGACAGGATGCTGCTGTTGGACTAGGTTAGTGCGCCACTCGCGGCCGAGAATTTCCGCTTCCGATGGGCGCCCGCGAGTTTGCCGAATTTCAACCGAGCCTACGCCGCAGGATATGTGGAACTAAACTGCCGTGCTAAGGAAGAACGCCGTATGAACATTCGAGAGTTGCCAAGTTTCCTTTGATAAAATTTTTATTTTTGAGGAAAATTATGAAAATTTTTCCTTGATATTTTCAGGAACTTTAGATCAAAATACGAAAAAAATTCTCGGAAAAATTGGGAAAGAAATATTCACAAGTTTACAAGGGAATTCATGTTTTATCAAAGAAAATTTGGCAACGCCTGATGGTTTAAAATATATAAAACCCGCAATTTCCCGAAAGGATTATCGATAAATGACCCAATATCTAGAGCAACGAGCCCAATTTATTTAAGATTCCGATAATGATGATAAAGAAGTTATTAAAATTCAGCTCGGATCAACATTTCTTTAACTTCTCGTTAAAAATTGGATAAAATACAGAGTCTCTCGAATTTTGTTTTCAGATCTGATATTTGGAATTCTAGTCGTGACCATCCTATCCTCGTCTCAAAGCGAGAGACATGAACGCTAAAAAAATTCTGGAATAGACTGCGTACACCGACCAACTCGACACTGCAATTATTCACGCAGAACTTTCTTCCGCGGGAGGGACTTTCAATGTGCAGTGTTTCATTAGATGAAAAGAGACGAGAAACGCAGGTATTCTGTGCGCAGGCAGAAACAGCGTACTCGCTCTGAGTCTCCGTGGGATTTAAGCGGTTCTGCTTCGGCGGTCGAGGCGGAAACGAAATGTGAATCATGAGGTCAATGAGGACGAGTGTCGGCTGCTGAGTGGAGGGTAGGAACACGAATGGTAAATAGTGTTACACTGTTTTCTGCCGACTATTTGAACAGCGACCCGTGTGCACTGTGCACGCGATGCCGCCTCTCCGTTTATCTGATTCGCGAGCCGTCGTCTCGAGTCTTGCCGTTTCTCGAATCACCCTCGGGCTTTTTTCGAAGCCCCGACCAACTTCGACGTAGCCCCAGCCGAATAGGGCCCGACCTCCCCAATCTTGTTATCCAGCTAACGTGCGACTGAAAGTTGCGGCAAGAATGTTGACTTTAGCCCCTTCCAGACGATCAAACTAGCGTCAAAATGAAACGTCAGTGTGGGGCAGAGACAAGAGACCCTCCATTAGTGTCTTGAAGCTTATAGCATAGATTAATTTTTCTAGATACGAGAAAACATCGAAAAACTCTCAACACTCATGCAAACTTTACTCATGCAATTAGTAGTGCAATCAGGTGGTGCAACAAGTAGTGCAATTGGCAACTACACGGAGAAAAAAACTTTGTGAGTGGGACCCGAAGTTTAGGTCATGTGGATCTCTGAAGTTTTCGGATTGAGCATCTGAACACTTAAGGTCTAGCTGCCGAAGTTCAGGTCTGACATCTGAAACTTCAGTTCTTACATCTGAGGTACGTCAGTTCTTACATCTGAAGTACTTCAGATGTGAGAACCGAAGTTTTTCAGGTGTGAAAACCGAAGTACTTCAAATGCAAGAACTGAAGTTTCAGATTTGTGATCCGAACCTCGACAGCTAGACCTTATTATGTGTTCAGATGCTCAATCTGAAAACTTCAGAGATCCATATGACCTAAACTTCGGGTCCCACGCACGAGGTTTTTTTCTCCGTGTACCTGAGCTGAAAACAAGGATGAATTTTTCTATTTTTCCGATTTTTGTTGAAAACTTCACTGCTTGGACACTAAAATACTAAAAAAGACAGTTTTTTTAGAGTTACAAAGTATTTTTGAATGTGACCCTTGAGGGGGCAGAAAATGTCTCAGCAGCTCCGCTTTGTAAACATAAGGATAATTTTGGTCGTTACCAATCCCTTCGAAAACATGTCAGCATGGCAACTTCGGTAACTCGGGTCCCGAATATCCTGTAAATCTATACTTGAAGTCCAAAGCCGTGCACCCACACGCAAACCGCGCTGCGTGCGTCCCGCTAATTGGGGCAACCCATCGCTTCATCCCACCGATCGGCCCGACGCTGACCCGTGTGAACGAGCCTGGAGCTGTTAGCTGAGCAACGAGCAAAGAGCCGATTGTTTCCATCGGAATCGGGCTTCAGTTCCTTGATTGAGAGATTAAGTCGTGTGTGCGGCTCATTTGCTCCTTCGGGCGCGCGCGCGCATACGCTCCTGAGCTCATTGCGCAGGTGACGTCATAATTTTACCGCGGTAGTAAAAGACGGCAATGTTACAATGCGCTTCCAGGATTGCATTTTGCAAAAAGGAACCAAGAGCATTCCACATGTTTTAAGGCTTGTGCAACTTACATTCTTAGCAAAAAAAACTGATATAATGCAAAAAATTAAAAATACAAAGGTAATTTTCTTCTTGAATAGTGGTTTATCAAGAGTAAAGATTAAACTTGTTTAGATGATCTGTTTATATTTGCAAGGTAAGCAAAATTGCACAGTCTTAGTGACATTGGAATGTTCTTGCTTCCTTCTTGCAAAAATCCGATTGATGAGCCATCGTGTTTGATTTCGTTCACGATAATTTTCCCAGGTCCGCAATTAATTACCCGCAAAAAAAAAAAAAAAAAAAAAAAAAAAAAAAAAAAAAAAAATCAAAGTTGTCGGGAAACAATTCTAATGTTCTCTGCGTAATTTTGGTGTGAAATCTTGTGGGCGTAGAAAATATGTTGATCATCTGAATGATTTGACAGAATTGCCTACGAGAAGTCGTTACTTCCCAAGAATAGCCATCACCACTGAAGTTATGTAAGTTACAATATGAAGGCTTTAAGACAGATTTTACAGTGTCAAATACCAACGCTGATGACAAAAACTTTAGATCTCCTCCAGTGGCGTGCGTGTTTTGCGATCGATCGATATTTCCCCATTTGAAGCTATGGTAAATAATCGATTATTAAGGTGTTCGCTGCGAACACCCTGTTTATCGATACTTCTCCATAGATTTAAATGGCCGATCAATCGATATATATCGCAAAGCACGCCACGCCACTGATCTCCTCGGCTCGGGCTCGAGTTTTGCTTCAGTGGAACTGCAGTGTGCGTAAAGTGATCCGCAAGGTCTTTGCGGTTACGCTGGAGTACCTCCACGGCGTTGTCGTCTAACGATTCAAATCTAAAATTTAACATCCTATTCTTGAATAAAAACAATTGTATTCTCACCTGAAGAAGAGCGGCGTGGCGCGACAGTATCCTTTTTTCCATTTTCGGAAAATCAACCACGCCCCGATATTGTGACGGGGAAATAGTAAGTTCGGGGAAACTGTTTCGCGGAGCTATGAGACGCGATTCAGACAAACAAGATGCATAATCTAATTTGCAGCCAACTGCCTCACCGTCATATCACTCTTCAACGTGAATTCTCTGTGAAAAAGTGCGCTTCGTAAAAATTTATCGTCTTGTTTTTTTCTGCATACGCCGGTGAAATTTGTTTCTTTAAAAATGAAGTTATTAGTGCTCGACATTTTTTTGTTCTGTACCTTACTTTCGACAGATTTCGTTGTAACGGAACCTCTCCCGATTGATTATTTTTCGAAAGATTGTTGCAAATCTCATTTAAACGGCATGGATCGACCAGCCTGTAACGACGGAAGTGAGGCACCATTGTTCGGCGCGTGTTGCGGAAACGGGAAGTGCAATATGGCGTGTTGCAATTGCGATGGTGGATGCAGAGGTGGGCCCATCAATCACCAAGCGGAGAGTTTTTTCGGGACGCCAACGTTGAATTTTGGTTTGGGTCCCGGCTCCAGTCAAGCAGGACCAGCCGAAGATTTAGCTAAAGTACTCATAACTGAAGTAGGAAAAGCTGTGTGGCAAAATAAAGACTTGATAACGAACACGTCACTCCCCGCTCACCCTTGAATTTGCATCTGTTGTACTAACTAACTATCCTGCTTTTTAAAACAACAAAATATTTATCCACGTTTATTAATCGAAATTGTAGTTTATTTTCGTTGACTAACTATTACTGAAAATGTTAAATTCTTATGACTGTATGAAACCCCCATAAGGGCGGCTAATGTACCAAATTGAAATAAAATATAACAATAAAAAACACACTTTTTTTTAGTTCCCATAAGGTTATATAAAAGGCAAAATTCGATGAATTCGAATAGGGCCCAACTTGGGAGTTCTAACCCTAGGGTGCATAGCTTTTTTTGTTTTTGATCAAATCTTAGTTTTTACACAAGTTTCGCTGCACTAATCACGGAAACAACAACAGACAAAAAACTACCGGTGAAGTTTTGTAAAAATCGCATTTTATCTAGTTTTTGTTCTGATGGTTGAATATGCCCACTGGAGTCAGTGAGCGGTTCCTAAAATAAAAAATCTGAAAATAGGCTTAAATTTTAATAGGATTAAATAATGGGGTTATCCAAAAAATAATGAGCTATAGCTATATGATTACTATCTGTTGATTTATTTATAGGATGAGAATTAGGTTAAGCCTGTTTTTTTCTTTATTTTATAGGTTATATAATTATACTTCTTTGGTTAATTAGCGTTTTGGTTAAGTACAATATTTTTTATATTAACCAATTCAAGTTTAATTCTATAATTTTGAATATATCGCGGTTTGTCTCTGATAAAAATGTAGACCATACGAGGCCTCCTACGGAAAGAAGCTGTTCAAAGAACGACTAAAAATACGACTTTTATTCCATCGGCTCGGCAACATAGGACAGGAGTGCAGTGACGACCTTGAGAATGACGTTAGCGTCGTGCAGTGGCGGCATGGCGACGGCGCGGCGCGGCGGCGAGCACAGAGACCGCCGTTCTGCACGCGGGGCTCCAACTCGCCTCAATCAGTTTCCACCTTAAAAGTTGAAAGTTGATTCACAATGGCTCCTGCCTCTTGCAACGCTCATAACTCACGTCCTCGCCGAATGATTTCCCGCCAAACGAGGGCCTCACCCCGGCTACCCGTCAGCCCGCCCCCCTTCACGGTGCAGCCTGATACAGCCAATAAGTTTTGCTCAATGGTTGGTTATGATACGAACTTAAAGAAAAGATAAACGAAAACACAGGAAAAAGCGGAAACAAGGCTAAAAATACACAATAAAAGGCAGGACGTTTCGGTACCTTACGGCACCATTATCAACTGCAACAAGAATTAAAAATAAAAAGAAATTAAAATAAAAACCAGCAAACGGCGTTACATGGTGAAATTGGTAAATGAGACTCCAAGAAAGTCACTCTTAAAGAAAAGCTCTGCGCTGAAACGTGAGAGAAATAGTCTTCGAGAAATAATTTCTATTGCATATTTTCTCCGAAACAATGGGTCCCTTTTAAGTTTTATGAATAGAAGTAACAAGTAATGAGTACCCTAAAAATCTTCTAGAGGAAGGATATTGCTAGAGGAGGTATTGCTCCAAGCTGATATAT
Organism: Bemisia tabaci; assembly: GCF_918797505.1. Classification (NCBI taxonomy): domain Eukaryota; kingdom Metazoa; phylum Arthropoda; class Insecta; order Hemiptera; family Aleyrodidae; genus Bemisia; species Bemisia tabaci. The sequence continues at coordinate 23,083,504 of NC_092793.1, read as the reverse complement.
TCAACCTTACTAAATTTTAAATGACCTAATCCCTGCATCTTTCAAATCACGAAGCTCCATTATAGATTGAGCAATCTCGGTGACTCAAACGCTGGAGTAGGAAAGTAAACCGGCTTAAAACCTAGAAACAAAAACGAAAGAAAACCAAAAGTTCAAGCTCTCAGCGGCACGAACGATTTGTAGAAAAACAGTTTTAGGGGTCACGCCTTCCCCCCTCCTCCCCCAAAAAATCTTCTCGTTTTGCATTGTTCATAAAGGTGCGAATCTTGTTTGTTTAAAGAAGTACCGAACTTCAAAGTTTAGAAACGCTCACACAGCATAATTAGTGGACTTTAAAGTCTTATATTTTTAACTGCGGTATTTTTTTTGAAAACTGAAGAAATTGCACCAAAAAATTTCCGATTTGCTGAAATTTTCCTACTCAATTCCTTTTCCCCGTTTCTGATTTTTTTTTCATTTTCTTTTTTTCCCCAGAGTTGGGCGCTTCCCGAAACAATCTATTCACCCACGAACGGTCCAGTGGCGTGGCGTGAATGATCGATTATTGATATTTCCCAATTTGAAGCTATGTTAAAGAATCGATCATTAAGGTGTCCGTTGCGATCACCCCGTACATCGATCATTTCCCATGGGTTCGAATGGCAGATCAATCGATACATCGCAAAGCACGCCACGCCTCTGAAACGATCCTTAAAAGAAAAATCGAGGCCTCGGTGAACAAATTGGGCCCCTTTCGTTCTCCTCAGACGCACTGTCACCCCTTTGTCCGGGTCGGAGGCCCAATTTAGGGCGAGCTTTAATCGACCGGACGCATCGCGAGATGTCGTTACGAAGGCGTCCATTGTAGTGGCGCTACCCGGGGCGACTTGGACACTTTGCCGGGCGCCGACTGCGCCGGGTCTGTTTTGAAACGGATCGGGTGGAATCATAATCAGTCAGCTGATCGGCTGATCGCTAACAACTGTTCGGTTGTCGACACGGGCGGCGATCTGATCGGCACGCCCCATTGTCCCCGACCGTCACCGCGCAGGGAAGGCACAGCGTTGCCATCGCCGGAAAGCATGATGCACTGTCGGAAATCTTGGCGTCAAGTCCGAAGTGCATTTTATTCGAGAGCTTATCCCCCCTCCCCTCCCCCCCCCCCGAAAAATTGAAAGGTATGAATAAGCAGTGAAATTCGCCTCGTAGGAGCCAGTGGCGAGGCGTGGATTAATCGATAGCTACCCATTTAAAGTTGTGGAAAAGAATCGATTATTAAGGTGTTTGTGGCGAACACCCTGTGTATTGATTTTTTTCCACAGCTTTAATAGATCGTATTCGATACATCAAACGGGTGAGATTGTATCGATATCGATTGGTTCAAAACATAAACATAGCCTCAAAAGTAAATTCAGAAATCTGAGAGAGCGGGTCTTTTGTAACAGATTTTTTATTCTTTTGAGTACCAAATGCCTATAGTAAAGTGAAATTGTCAGGAAATTTCTCATTTTCAGCTTTTCCAACTTAATTCCTTACAGTTTCGGTTTGAGGTTATGTTCTATGTTTTGAACCAAACGATACATCGAACCGTTATCGAATACGGTCTATTGACAGATCAATCGATATATCGCAAAACACGCCTCGCCACTGGTAGAAGCCGAGTTTACTCCGCTTGAGAGTTGACTCCGCTCTGAGAGAGCGGAATTTACTCCGCAGAAAGAGTATGCATATAGTTTGCTCCGTACTCAAATCACCTCGGTTTTATGGGGGCAAAGTAGGCTCCAGACTCCAGAGTTAAATGCACTCCAAGATTTCTCAGAGTGTGTTCTCGTGAAGTGGATCAAAATGAGAAAACAAGATTGTCTAGAAAGCCACGAAATATTAAAATTTCGTCAATGATACCAAAGTATACGGGAGTATGTTTTTCAAACGTCTTGAAAATATCATGCTGAGTGGAATTATGACGCATTCAAGTTTATAACTGGAAAAATGAGTTCGAAGAAAAAATGTATAAAATCCTGATCTGACATAATCAGAACACAAAATTACTGGATCATCCGACTCGATCACTTTGTTTTTACGACATCAACCGCCATAAAAGTTATTAAAACAACTGGAACCGTATTTTTAGGACCGCAGAGGACAAAAAAAAAATCTCTTAAAATTTCAAAAATTGACCTTAAATTCCCCGAGAATTGATCCTGCACTCAAAGAAAATCTGCACATGATTCTTGCATGGAACAAGGTCTCCTTTACTATGGTTCGGTTGAGAACAGGTCCTAGACGCGCTACACGCGTTTACGTTACAGCAATTATCAAATCATTCCATCGTTCCATTTTAGGACTACTTGAAGTTTATCAGGGTAAGGTCTGATCTTCTCCATTATTTCAAGCCCGGCGAAATTTTTTCAATCATACAAACTCACTTTTTGTAGTATTAAAAAAGGAGGGTCCTTTCGCACACTGTGCAGCTGCCTCTTTTTAGAGTTATTGCAGCTATAAGCCTGCAAAAAACTCCAAAAGTGAATGATTTCCGATCCCTGGTAAACAATTTACCAAGTCCGCGGATATTTTTTGGTGAAAAAAATGTTTTTAATTTGAAGAACAACATCAAGACATCTTTCTAATCGCCACATTGTAGGGCAGCATGCAGCGCAGAGGCTCAGATCGGAAGATGTCAAATTAGTATCATTCGTTTATGGCGCTCAGATACGATCGCGAAATCTCACTCCAGTTCCCACAACATCATTGCTTGTATTTTTCAGTTAATTCAGTTCCTCCTGTTCCTACTTCTTATCATCAGAACACATCAGTTCTCAAGTTTTACTTTTTTTATCGTCTTGGCCTCTAATCTCTACGCGCATTGCCAAATTGTATCAAATATTAAAAATAGCACACGATACTCTGAGACGAACATGTAGCTTTTAAACTTAAGAAATTCTTCCTATTAGTCATGCTTTTTTGGTAATTATTGAAATGCAGCATAAAAATGAATAATAAAAGCAAAATATAATAAAGACAACCTTATCTTTTTATGATTTAAAAGACACTATAATCCGATTATTTTGGTGATGATTTTTTTAATTGGTTTAACTCTCTTAAATATTTTAAAGAATAATAAAGTCAATCACAAAACGTATTTAAATAATAACAATACTAAAAAACGGAGCTTTATACCCCTGTAAAGGAACTATGGAGAATGAGACAGTAAATTGAAAAACTAAATTGAGAAATAATAAGTAGCTTCGACTTTACGTTATCATCGGTTAGGGTTTTGAATCTTCAATTGTGATGAAAACGGTGAAAGTCAAAATTAAAATGTTCAAACAGAAGACCTATACCATTGATAAGTAATTGGTAAAACCCTATCATACGGTAAAGCATTAAAAGGAAATGACAATTTTTTATCACAAGATTGGAAAAGTAAAAAATGGAAAATTTGCATATTCTCATCGTTAAAAAAAAAATAAGAGAGGGAAACTTTATGTATGTTACGTCAAGGTGTTCTCATATTCAAGTGTTGCAGAAGTACCTCAAATACGATAGTTCATTTAAATTTTTCCAGACGTGCAATGCTGACTGTGTTAATATTATTTCGAAACCGAGTCGAATAAATCACCAGAGGCGAGATTTAGATTTGAAAAATCCTCAAAACCAGCGAGGACTTTTTTATTGGAGGAATCCGGCAACGTCGTACGATGGAAACGCGGGAAAGAGACTTCAATTAAAACGAAACTAAGTGATTTAATGCTCGAGCGAGTCATTCGCACTTTTAATCTTCTTCCGTAGTCTATCTTAAACTTTCATTAAATCCAAGTAAAAAAGAAGAACCTAAACATCTTCGCCGATACGACGGGGAAACAGCTTGAATGCTCGAAAACATTGAGATTTTGTTGACATGTGATAACTGCAGAGCAGAATTTAGGAATTTTGGGGCATTAGGCGTATAGAGCGACTTTATATACATATAGGCGTATAGACCCCCATAGAGTGTACCTCCATGGAGAGGGGTGGTTTTGAGGTGAACTTATCCAGCAGAGGAGGTTCTGGAGATCCCGCCTCGATAAAACTTGAAATTTTAATTCTTTTCGACTAGCAAGCGGGCTGATTATTAAAATTGATAAACGAAGAGGACAAAGAGAAAACGGAGCGAACCTGTATAGGTTGAAATAGGTGCTTGTAATAGACTAAGGGGTGTACTAACTGTAGGGTCCCCCGTGAGCTGCCATTGATTAGTCTATTATTTATTCTTTGTCCATAGCATCCACCAGCTTCCACCAATAGGATCTATCCGTTTTCTTTGACTCCTCTGTCTATCAATCTCAATCATTAGCCCACAGGTTGGCCTAATGGACAGGGCCTGACTCTAGGTCAGTAGGTTCCGGTATGGAGTTCCAGGAGTGGCTGCAAATTTTCACGGAACTGACGAGTTGATGTGCAGCAAATTCTACTCAGCCTTAATCCCGGAAAATTTGAAAGTCCTAGAGCGTGGATGTGCCTGTCCCCTGATGAATTTCCAAATCTTCACCTAGTTGTCGGATTAAACTTGACAACAGTGTAGTGCAATCACGCCCCTCTAGCTCTCACCCCTTCGATTGCTCTTTTTCCTGTACAGAACTTATTCCTATCCACAATCCACAGCTTTGTGCCCAGGAGTTGAACGGTTTACTCACGGAGTAATTTTCCTTTGATGCATACTTTCAAGAGCTTCAGGAGCGAAATTGCAAGAGAAGCCGACCGCGGATAGCGGGATAATTCTATGCGTAGCCGGGTCGCGTTTGGCACGGACTGACGGTCGCTCTGCTCTTAAACGCATTTCAAAATATCCGCGGCTATTGATCCACGGATAGACGAGATTTCCGAGTGGTGGGTGTGGAAGTTGAATCTTGTTCGATTTGAATTCCTCTCAAGGCCTGGAAATTGCGGCAAACATTCCAGTGTCATGTCGTTCTTTGCGATGAATCGATTGATCCGCCACTCAAACCTATGAGAGAGGATCGATTATCGAGATATACCTTCATGATCGATTGTTTACCATAGTTTCAAATGGGAAAATATCGATGGTCGATGATTCACGCCTCGCCGCTGAAACATTCCGGCCCAAGGGCACAGCCCGAGTGGAGCGAACCGCGAAGCTCCCAAGCACAGTGGGCCCTCATTCATCACAAAAACCCCGTCATAAAAACTTTAATAAGGAAAATTAGTTTTAACGGGACGAAATGCTCCGTATCATTTGGATAAAATACTCTGTGAACTTTACGGGGAAAGAGGCCTTTGTTCACAGTGCAAAATTATTATTAGAGTGATCTTTGTCGAGATAGGTCGGGAATGAGGATTTTGAAATTTCAACGAAAAGATTTTCTTTGTAGTATCCTGTGAGGGTTTGCAATTGGTCTAGTTAATTTTTGTGTAATAGATAGTAACCTACACACAATCTGAGAGCCGTAATTAGGAGTTGCGTAGGGAGACATACCAATCTCTGGAGACCGTTAGCTCCGACTCAGGGTAGCGACTGAACTCAATTCTTTGACTCTCCCGATAAATGCCCAACACATTTTAGCGAGATTCCATGACTTTCCGTCAGACTTCAAATAAAAAAAAATAAAAAAAAAAAAAAAAAAAAAAAAAAAATTCCCTGCGGGCCGAAAGGGCTGCTTAAAGCAACCCGATAAGACATCAGCCGCTGGACTTCTTTCAGTGAAGGTACACCTAGTACACAGTAAGTTCTTCTATCCAAACGGAAAACTACTATGGAGACTCCGGCAAGCTTTTCTTGCTTTCTATTCCCGATGCAATTATGACGGATTTTTATCCTCTCACCTCGCGCTGAATTTTGGAATAGTACCTCCGACTGCCGAAGTTTGCCAAAGCAGTGGTCGATAAATCATGTATTTATTGACTCTGAGCCCGAAACGAGTGATGCATCGTACAGCCCACAAATACAACTTTCAGCGCCAAAGCTTATTTTTCCTGTGAACGATCCTCGAAAAAAAAAAAGCTCCTAGCATTTGCCTAAACTTGCAATGGGCGCCAAAAGTTGGGCTCTCGGCCACCGAGCGTCGCGGGGCAGCGGTGCGGAATGTACCCGGGTTTCGACTTACAGCCGGGGCCCGTTTCCGCGAAGCTGAGCTTCTGCTTTGTTCCGAACTCCGATCTTCGGGGAGGGGGGGGGGCCTTGCACTACCACCCCCCCCCCCCCCCCCCTGCTAGGCCCATCTGCATATCTATGCAACATCCACTTCCTGGTTGGAGCAGCGAGGCCAGGATTTTGCGACGATTCTATCCTGCCATCACAACTCACCGCACCCACATCATTTTGCTCTACCATCGGGCTCGCTATTCCAAAGTGAGGAAAAACGCTATTTGAACATTGGATTGCTGCCAAAACTGAAGCGATAAAATATTTATTTTAATCGAAAGTTTGGAATAATTTTCTTTGCAATCTTCGGATACTCTTGATTGGACCGCGTTAAACAGAAAGGAACCAAGCCACATCAGCCATTCCCAAAAACAGGGAAATTTTATTTTTTACGAGACAACGTTCCTGCGAATTCCTTTGAAAATTTTAAGGAATTTGCTTTGTATTATGGAGAAAATTCACTGAAATATGCACATAAATCCGCACAACCGTTTTCATGTAAAAAATTAAATAGCTCGATTAAATTTGGCAATAGCTGATGTGGCTTGATTGCTTTCTGCTTAACTCGGTCTAATTAAGTTGCAATTATTAAAGTATCTCAAAGATCGGAAAACAATGTTTACAAATTCCCAGAAATTTATCCAATATTTCATCCAAGGAAATATGGCGAGGTCTGAAATCACAATGTTTTTCTGTTGCACGGCAGCGATCGTTTTCGATGCTAAAAATTAGCCAAATTTATCTATGTTTGTCCGGTTCAAGCTGATAAATTTCCAAATTATTCTTAGGATCTAGAACAATGTGGCTCGGATGCAGCTATGTTTATATTAGGTATCACACAAAAAATTAACACCAGGGCAATGCGGCTGGACTAACTGATCCGGCTCACTGACGATTGACCCAGTTTCCATGCACCAAAATATTATTTGACAATTTCGAAGTAGAGCCTTTTTTGTGCGGGAGACGTTGTTATAAAATTCAACGAACGCGTGTTGCGTTCCGCTGTCTGATATGCGATTAAGGGACCCATCACATCATTACTAACGGACCGACAGTGGGCAGAAATCGAATCCCGGCCCAAGTTTAATCGTCAAATAAAATCATGAATAGGTGCCGTTATTTTGCTACAGATATTTCATCTTTTCCACTTTTTGCGTCTGTGTTGATGCGGTGGAACAGTTAGTTAGGTGCGCTTCAAGAGTGGGGCGGGTCCGGGCTCTGATGTACGACCGTCGTCTAGTGCACCGGCGCCATATCTCACAAACTTGAGGACTCAATCGATTGTGAAGTTCTGGAGGAGCGTCTTATGAAACATTGAGCACAGTAAAACGGACAAAATTTAAAAATGTGAGGGTAAATTTTTGCTCCATCCGTCACAGGTTTTTCACAAATAGAAAATCGAGTCCCTCTTCCCGTAAATATAGAGTACTTTAATAGAGAGCGTAACAAGAACACTGCGAGATTCCTTTGTTATTAGCTTCGTCATCTTAGGTAGTTTGGCCCTACCTGCAGCCCAAAATTAGCAGACCTTACAAGTGGATGTAGGTTAAATAAAATGATTGTAAATTTGGTTTCATCCCCTTACGACAATTTCATTTTTACTCAACGAACACGCATGAAATGAGTTTACTTCAAATAAAATGATTTTTCAGAATTTTAAATTGAAAATAAAATGCATTCCTGAGAGACGTTTTTTACGACAACGTTAGGCGACCATTGTCAAAAGTTTATGAAGAACCCCTTCCGACCAAAGCCGCCACAATATTTGAGCCCTAGCCTCCATTGGGCCCAGTGTCCATGAACAATTGAACGCCTTATGGGAGTTCTCGATCAGGGTGTCTACTAAAACAGGCTGGCCAAAAATCAGTACTTTTCCAGTCCATTCCCAAGAAATTCAGTACCTCCTCATGAGAAAAGGTCAGTACTTTTTCAGCACCTCTAATTGACGAAATTCGAAAATTTTCAAAAACTTGAAATTCCCGCTCGAATTGCGACAAAAATGACATAAATTCCGGACCTTCTCGCGAAATTCCGCAAGATTTCAGTACTTACGGACCGCCCTTGAAAATCAGTACTTACTGGAAAAAAACCACATTGGATGTAGAGTCCAGACTCTTAAAAACATCGACAAGAAAAAGTACTCTTGATTCAATCAGAATCTAGCTTAAATCAAGAACCAAGCCTCTTAATTAAAGCGGATTTCGTTTTGATTTTAGCAAAAATCCGATTGAATCAAGAGTATTTTTTCTTTTCAATGTTTTCAAGAGTCTGGACGCTAGATCCAATGTGTTTTTTTTTTTTCCAGTACTCTATCAGGACTTTCCGGAAATTCCGGACTTGTAGACACCCTGTCGATCTGCAAATAACTATTTCAATTCTTGATGCTGATTTTTTACAGAATAAGTGACGGATGGCAACGGTGGAGCATTGACCATATACCGACACGTAGGTGCAGATATCGGGCGCCCATGAGCAACCGAATGTTTCACGGTCAGTTTACTGGCCGCTGGACCGAAACGTGATCGAAATTCACCGGTCGCGGCCCCACGAGTCAAACCGCACCGAAAATCACCCTCCGACCGGGTACCTAGTTGAAATGTGCGTGGTAGTCTCTGAGTTATTCTTGGCTATTCGGCAGCTATGACCTAGATTCCGCCCCCGAGCGCTTTAGAACTGTCGAAAACTAGTACACTTTTTTTATGGTTACAAATCGGATCTCGATCGGTTTGTGGATAATTTTTTTTTTTTAGTGGAACAAAAATGCTTCATCTCTGAGTCATATAGTTGTTTATAGCCCCTTTCGTCTTAAGTTTATAAATTTTGCGCACTTGTCTCAAGGATAGCAAACTCACATTTACATTTGAATCGAGACGTGCAAAAACCGCTAAAGTCCATTAATCCAGTCTTAAGTTTTCTTGAGTTCATAATAATTTTAAAGAGTTGATACAACCATAAAAGTAATGAAAGGACTCCTTTTGGAATTAAGGAAACCCGAAGACGAGTTTTAACTCTACTTTCGTGGTTGCAACCAAGTCCGAAAAATATTATGAACTCAAAAAACCTAAGACTACAAAAATGGACATTAGCGGTTTTCGCACGTCCCGATTCATTTACAGTCCATGCTGAATAAGTTTACGAACTTTTAGAGAGCGACAGAAGATCTGCCATCTTGATCCTTGCATTTACTGTCGATGCTAAACCGAAGATACATGATCTTTCGCACTCTAAAAGTGCGCGAAATTTATTTGACGTGGTTTCCACCTTGATACAGGACCGCAATCATGACCGACAAGATTGATACAGACTATAATCGGAGTGAGTCGATACGGGTTGCGCCTGGAGCAAAAGCTGGATCTCCATTCTACTGTTCTGTGCAAAACCTGCGTACTCTCATCAGGCATCCACCTGGAGTTAGGCGGTTCTTAGTTGGCTAGGTCTCTATTGTCACCTCTGTGTCGACCGCTATGACTCCCATCTGAGGGGCCCTGCCAGCAGCCGGCTGTCAAGTGTCAATTGGACGCATTTCTGTCAAACGGAACTATGTGCATTATGACGTGAGCCCTGTTTTGCTTACATTCTATATGGTTTCAGGGCTCACGTCATTATGCACATAGTTCCGTTTGGCAGAAATACGTCCAATTCATCGGCTGAAAGTTAATAGCGCCTCGGCACAACGCCGATTGTTCTCTTATCCTCCGACTTGCCACATCTCGAAATTATTCTTATGTATCGGACGTATTTGAATAAAAAGCAACCAACTCCATCGCAACATGGTCCATGTCGGCTATGTACTCTTGCGAATCTCAGGGCCCATGTCACGATGAAGATAGGAGGTTTTGCTTGGTTTGCCATGTAAGCGCTACTCGAGACGCACTCGCAAGCCACGCGTCAATCAGGTATCATCTCTGATATTGAGCTGCCTTTTATCTCATGCCTGGGCATCTGATCGCATTTCGTCACCGGCGGACAACGCTTCTTTTGTTCTTGTGCCTTGCAGCTCTCATCTTTAGGAAATCTATTTTATAAAATCGAGGCAGGGAGTGAAAACTTGCAAAACAGGGACGACAATTTACGGACGTTCAACTGAGCAGCGTTCAGTGGAATTGAATTGGGTGGAATTTTCAGAAAAGTTGATAATTGACGATAGTGCTTAAGCATACTTTCTCATGCAGCGAAGACTTGAAATATATTTAGTAAGCAAAAGTTTGACTTGGAGTCGGTTTCCACTTTGATATTTGGGGTGTTGAAATCTCAAACGTATTTTTCTCCGATGCAAGCCCATTTCATTTGACTCCTTTCGACGAACGGTGTTTTAAGTGGGTGAAATAAAATATATAATTTGTACCACGTAAAAATTTCCCTTTACTGAAGAGAAATAGGTGTGCGGAAGGAATATGTTTACTATACGCTTCTATTGAACATGATTTCGAAAACTCATCGTGAGTTTGCAAAGAAAATTTTATGGCAGACAGAAAATTATTGACTTTTGCTGTATTAAACAACAGCGACTAGATTGAAGTAAAGTTAACGTTTCCAAAATATTTACCGTCCAGAGTCTGTAAATTGTGGATGCAGACTTTTGAGTATAGAAGTGCGATTCCCATTGCACCACTGTATGGGTAGGTATCACAAGTTGGAGTTGTTTGGATTTTTTTTTATTACGAGTAAATAAAAATAATAAAACGAAAAATAGATTTAAAAAAAAGTATAATAAAAAAGCACAAGCAAGTTATCAAAACATGTTTTTTTTAAAGTTTGTTTCGATTTAAGATTTTCATAACAGTTGCGCATTTCTGGAGGAATTTTTGTATGTAAGACTGATTATCAGGTAGACGCAATGTCATCAAACTAAAATACCTCGTCACCGTCTTTTTCGCGAACAAAACTGGTGGCCATCAGCCTCCGTGTTTAACACATCGAGTAGCTCTGAACGCAAATTTACATATTTGCCGTCAATAAAGTCATTTAACGCACGAGCGCAACAATAAATATTCGGAGTGTGTTAATGGGTGAAACAAATTTGCACAGCGGATCCAAGGTTTCATCGCGGTCTAAACATGGAATGCCAAAGCCCTAAGCATGTTTACGCTATACTCGCTTTTAACGCACTTATCGGATTTCACGTTAAAATTTGCCCGTTTAGAAATTGCTTTCACGCAAAACGTTTGGTATCTCTCACGAAAGAACCATGAGATAGACATGTTTCCTCGTAAACTTTTTACATACACAAACACATACAAACAAAACATACGTTCAACAAATCGTACACTTCCAGTATTAACTCATAAGTGAGAAATTAGCGTTTGTAGATTATATCACAAATGGAAGATTCAAATTTCCTACTTGCGAAAAAACCCAAATCAACAGTAAACCAATTGGCCGTTGGAAACAACCCACACGTTAGGCAAATAACTAAAGCTTGCGTTTTCACACAAATCTCTTTCTTCTTACTCCAAAGTAAATACCTCTAACTATGTCAGAAAAAAGTGACTGAACAGGAAACGTCATCATAAATTAATAAACTGGAATGATCAGTATCTTATACTCGATTTGACTCGAGTGGATTTTGGTTTTTTAAGGGCGCAAAATATGAATGATTATTGCTCACTTAAAAAGCTATTTTCTCACTCATGAGTTGAATTTGGAAACATTCAGCAAGTGCACTGTATTTTATGTAAAATTCTGACTATAGGAAACGATGAACATGTAATATGTGATTCGGGGTGCTGTATTTCGTACGCCGTCTAGTGGTTGATGCAGCAACACCTAGTCCTATTAATGTCCGCCGTAAAATGTTTACTAAAAAATGGGTCTATCTTGATATTTTTAAAAGTGGCATTTTGATATTTTACGTGGATATAATGAGCATAAGGCGTCTTACGTGTCTAAAACATGTGTTTTAAACTTAAAGTATGCATCACTTAACCGTTAATTCCTCTTTTTTTACACAAAACACAATTTACATCTTTTCATCTCCCAGGCCGTGAGTCTTAGCACCGAAAAAAATAATATGCTGTTTTAGCATCTAGGATGTCAAAAATGTGTCTGGTGATCCCAAGATGCTGCCTTTACTGCCCCCGCAGTTGAATTTGCATTCACAGGATGTAAAATTAACTGCGGGGGCAGTAAAGGCAGCATCTTGGGATCACCAGACACATTTTTGACATCCTAGATGCTAAAACAGCATATTATTTTTTCGGTGAGCTTCTAGAGCGACATGACGTGCCACTGAAATTCAAAGAGCGCTAACAAAGAATGTAATCAATTTTTGTTTGGATCGTGAATAACGTAAGACCTATCGTCGGCATCGCTCAAGAATGCCGAACATCAAAGAAAATATTCATGTAATAACCTTGAACCGCGGTCCAGATTTTCTTCGTTGGGTGGAAAAAAAATTGAGGTATTATGTTGGATCAAACAATGAAGAAGAGGAGAACAAAAGAGCTTGACATCGAACGCAAAGGTGAGGACAGAGTCAACACACTCATTATTGAACCCACCTGATTCTAACATCATTGCAGCATTAATTCCAAAGCAAAAGCCTGTTGAAGAGATACGTATGCTCACAATTTTTTGTTGTGCTGCTTAAAGTGCCTGTTTGTACAACGCACGGCTGAATATATATCCGAAAAACATCTATACGAGAGAATTGAAAAAATATACATGTATGATGACACACATGCATCACATTCTCAAACGTAGGTAACAGATCGTGACACTTAGCATAACCTATGATATGAACTCATAAACGTAATGCACAAAAACCTGAAGCGCGATTGGACCGCGAAGCAGTCAGGGGGCGCACGGGCGCACCCATGTTTTTTTTTTTTTTTTTTTTTTTTTTTTTTTTTTTTTTTTTTAAATGTATGCTTGCAAAGACATTCATTTAAAACACCATAGTTAATTTCATAATCAATTAACATAACTCGCTGTGTCAAAAATGTATTGCCAATATTCCTAACCTTGCGTTAAAGTCTCCAGGTAAATCTATTTCAAAATATTATAACTTTGCGGGCGCGCACGTTTACGTTCACTCACCCGACCCGTCTCATCGCAAGGGGCACAAAAAGCACGAACTTACGTATGGCACCAAACATGAAGCGCACAAATTTCTCTTACTTTATTTATTAGTGTATTTTCCGAAGAGAATACACTACTTTTAATTTTAAAGGGATTCTCTTGTGTGCTCATTTACTCCTACCACTGCTTCTACCTCTACATCTAATTCTCATTTCTCTTTCTCCTCTTCTTCTTTGCCACCTTCATACTCTTCTTCTATTCCTCTTCATCCTTTTAATTTTCATCTTCATTTGCCTTTAACCTCTTCCAATACTCCTTCTCATTTTTCTCGGATTTTCCTTCTTCCTCTGCTTGTTCTATTTCATCTCCTTCTTTTCCACCTTCTCTGTTGTCTCATTCTTCCTCTCCTTCGTTGATCCTCCTCCTCTTCAAGCATACTCTTCTCCATTTTCTGCTCCATCTTTATAACCACACTCGATCCTGTAGGTTACGAGTGAACCTATCGACGGCCCTGCCACGCAGTATTAATCCAGCGAACTCGTGACGTAACGCGGTAACGCAGCCGCCGCACAGTGGATCGAGTCAATAGGAAAGGTCGGACAAAATTTGGAAAATTTAAGAGCTTATAACTCCGTTCATACAAAACTTTGAGGTTATATAAATGTGGCTCCATTGGTTTCCTCGTGAAATCGTCTTTCAGAAACATCCCTTAAAATTTAAAATGTGACGAGTTGATGGAAAATTTGCATACAAATTCTTAATTGCTTCATTTGAAAGTGCTTACATAGCTGATTTCACGGAATTTTTTAAAATTTTTTCTGTTATGATTAATAGTGTAAAAATAGATTTCAAAGGGAGAAAACGCGAAAAATGACGTCATCTGACGGCATTTCCCATTTAAACACACGTATTTTAGCAGATTAGATCATTTTGTCATATCTTCTCCAATAATTGTTCAATTCATGAACCAAGGGTGTCCTCGTGATCAGTTCACTCGGTAGTTTCCACTTAAACGTGAATTTCGTCAAATTTCAGACACCTGCAAATTCTCTATTAGAGCATTTTTTTTTGTTAAAAATTTCGTGTCCGACCTGTCTGATTGACTCGATCCACTGTGCACCGCCCAAAAAACCCGCACTGGAAAAAAAACCACATTGGATCTAGAGTCCAGACTCTTGAAAACATTGACAATTAAAAATACTCTCGATTCAATCGGATTTTTGCTTGAATTAAAACGAAATCCACTTAAATTAAGAGGCTTGGTTCTTGATTTAAGCTAGATTCTGATTGAATCAAGAGTACTTTTTCTTGTCGATGTTTTTAAGAGTCTGAACTCTAGATCCAATGTGTTTTTTCCAGTGCGAGCTGAGACATGTGCGGTACCCGCGACCGCAATAAAATTGAACCCATTTCGTGGGTTCACGATATCGCGATCATGAGCGGAGCGCGTTGCCCTGAAACAAAGGCCCGACGCCGTCGGTGACCGCGGATTTTTCATGCCTAAAATGAGTCTGCAAAAAAGCGCGCCCGCGATTGATCCGGGCGCACGCACGCTGCGATTCGCACCCACCACCATCGTGCCCCACCCCCCTCCTTTGTCTTCTAGGAGCACCCATACCGCAACGGGCCCGAACTTGTGCGAGCGGTCAATCGGTTTGAAATAGATTGGCCAGATTCGAACTTACTTCAGTCTTGAGTCCCTTTAAACTGAGAGTCAAGACAATGTGAATCCATTTCTGATTGGTTCCCGTATTTTAGGCCTTCACAGTGTCACAAACGGGAATAAAGATTACATTTTCACCGATTGCAAAGATTATAATCTGGAATCGACCAGGGAATTACGGGTTCGGCAAGGAACAAACGGAATGAGAGGAGGAACGGAGAAAGGCATTTGAGAATGGGCCGATCAAAGATTACGAAAAACGTCCAATTTCTGTAATCTTTATTCCCGTTTGTGACTCCATGAGGGGTTTTGTCTTGACTCTCAGTATAAAGGGACTCTACTTCAGTCTTGAGTCATAATGAGACACATGGACCGTATTCAAACCTGTGATACACGGATAGAAAGGAAAAGTAAATATTGCCGTGCTGAGGAAAGACGCTGTACGAACCTTCAGAAATGTTCAACACTGGGAAAAAAAAACAATTCGGATCTGGAGTCCAGACTCTTAAAAACATCGACAAGAAAAAATACTCTTGATTCAATCAGATTTAAGCTTAAATCAAGAACCAAGCCTCTTAACTTGAGCGGATTTCCTTTTGATTTAAGCTTAAATCTGATTGAATCAAGAGTCCTTTTTCTTGTCAATGTTTTCAAGAGTCTGGACTCCAGATCAAATGTGTTTTTTTTCCAGTAAAATAGACGACCTCATAAAACGCGAATTTTCTGGTTAGCTTGTCAACTTTTTTCCTTGATTTTTTAGAAAATTTTTGTCGTATTATTTCTGAAAATTCATGGTAGACTATAAATTATTTTTTATCAGAGCATATTATTCGGTCGAAGTTTTGTTGTGTATACGGCGATCTTCCTCAGTGCCGTACACTATTATGGAGCAAATTTCATTTCACGTTAAATCGCTCGGGTTCCTTGGGTGCAATATAGACTCCAGGATGAGTCACACACCGAATTTCACTCCTGGATTTTTAACAGTGCAGCAATCAGTACAATCTATCTACTAAAGGTACGTTTAGCATTACCAGAAATCTGATACCGGCTACCAGATTTCCTAAAAATTCGTTTACAGTATTCATCCTGATACCATGGTCATCCTACGCGAAAATAATGCGTCATATTTTGAAGCGTCAAAATGCTAAGTCGTAGTTAAATCATGGTTTAGAGACTCGCTGCGAGTTTGGCAAGTCGTTGAACCAGCACACTGCGGGTCTTCCTCCCCGACGGTGTTGGACGACGTTTAATCCGTTCGGATCCACCCATTACACCTGATTGAAATCCGGGTTGCGGCGAGCTCCAAAAAGAACAAAAGGCATATCTCTTCATTGCTGGCACGTTAATGGAATCATTCTCACCGTGCTGGGTGAGATCGAGCCATGCGAGGAGATGACATATTTAAAATGTTTGTGTGACACAGTCGATGACTAGGACAGCGATTTGCCGACCACTAATTTTGCACGCAGTTGAAACACGGTAATTTTGATGGATTTATTCTATCCTATTCACAAGAGGCCATGAGAAAATTATGAAATAAATGGCTGTACCAAAAATATGCCACCACCTATGCGACGTTGCTAAGGACTGAGCGAAATTTAGATCTGAAGCAGGTTATGCCATCGGCATATCTAATTAGCAGGATTTTTGGAGAGATTTCGTTAAATTGTCTACTAAAGTAATTAAAATTTTTAAAATTTGTTTACTCACCTGCAATGTAATGCCCAGTCATACCAACGATGAGCCGCCCGCTTGAAACACGTCTGCCCAATAAAAATTCCGTTGCAAGTGGGTGAACAAATTTTAAAAATTTTAATTACTCGACTAAAGTGGAAAAAAAACACATTGGATCTAGAGTCCAGACTCTTAAAAACATCGACAAGAAAAAGTACTCTTGATTCAATCAGATGTAAGCTTAAATCAAGAACCAAGCCTCTTAATTTAAGCGGATTTCGTTTTGATTCAAGCCAAAATCCGATTGAGTCAAGATTATTTTTTCTTGTCAATATTTTCAAGAGTCTGGACTCTAGATCCAATGTGTTTTTTCTTCCAGCGTACAACTTGCGCGGAAAAGCTCCCTCAAGTCAAAATGAACTGCCTTCTGTTTGTCGCCAGACACACTTTGGTCAAGTGTATCAAATGCGCTAGTCGAAGAATTAGACTACGCTTTATAACAGAAAGCGGTTATTTCTGGCTCATTTTAGAAACAACATGTGTGCCACGAGTTTTCCTATGGAGACAGGTGCTTTTACAGATGCCATAGTTTATTGAAATCCGGTTGATGTACTAGAAAATTTGTCTTAGCCTATGATCGGACGACCTTCAAGGCAAAAAAATCTATGCAACCCCTCCAGACTTGGGTTTGAAGCTATGTTTTTTCATCCCTGGAATCCTATAAATTTCTCACTCTTTTATTTTTCAATGAAAGAACAGACCATTAAATTTTTCGAAAAACAGATTTTCATAGACAAACTGGCAACACCTGTCCTCTCGATTGACAAAAATATTCAATTTTGATTCGCGCGTGTTATTGCGGTACGCGACGCGTTCGCGCGATCTCCTTCCGCGATTTGATGGATTCGACCTCCACCGTGAAAATGACTGCCGTGACAATGGACGCCAGTCACATACGCTCCCCTTTCCGTTGTCACATCGGTTACAACCGCTTTGAAACTCTCTACTCCTGAAGATACAAAAATACGATTATGTTATTGAAATTTGGCAACTCCGGACATTGATGGTACCGATTTGTTCCCACGCAAGAGTCTGGTGTCTGCGTTCATTTTTCGAAACTACAGTACCAATAACACGAGAGGCCCTTGGGAGCCCCAGACTGATGACAATGACTCCTACGATATGGCCACGACACGGACTGATAGGTTTTATTTTACATGTGGCCCAAACATACAAGAATTTCGGACATAATCGCGCAGATTATCACTACTGCTTGAGCGATTACTTTTTTAACTTAGCGGACTTTTCAAAACCCGATGCATTAATAGAAACTCGTTCAAGTTATACAAGCAATAATTCTCTGGTCACAAAGCAATTGAGTTCTAAAATTAACAAAGTTCTCGGCAGGATGATACACTGAATTTTTTCGCAGATGACTGGTTCATATAAAAAATGGCTCTCAAGTCGCTTTTTTGTGTCGCTTTGGGTTAATTTTGTTAGCGGAACTAAATCCGATGATTCGAATCAACGACTTTACCTACTGATATTGATTTCAACTTACTGTCAGAATACTTCATTTCCTCGCAAAGTTAGTGTAACTTAGTGTCGGAATACTTAATAGTGTTGACGGAATACTACGGAATACATGGAATACTAGTGTCGGAATAATCCACCACGTTTTTCAAACGCAAATGTTTTCTTCCATTTGGAAAACAGGCACACTTAGAAAAAGTATGTCGTTAATGCAACATGAATAGTCCCGTTCATAGCTTTTCTGAGACACACAAAAAAAAAAAAGTTTGTCGTCAGTTGATATTTATACCTGACTTAGAATAAAAAAAACTAGGGCATCAAATAATAATATCTTCAAAATATCTGGATTTCTGGTAGCAGTGATAGGAAATCTGCTGTCAGGAAGTGAAAACGCTATTAATTAGCCCAACTGCCTGGTAACCTCAACCGGTAAGTCAATTACATTGGTAAAAAAACCAGCGGTAGATATTACTGTGAGGAAAATATAAAATAATTCCTATTCCTCTAATCGGAATTCCGCTGGACAGTCGAAAAAATTAATCTCATTGGTGTGAGTGTCATGAATCTTATCAGTTTTTGCTGGCAGCAAAACTATTATAGATCCAACATTCGACTGGTGCAAGTGACCGACTTCAGGTAATGCAGTGAGAGTAATATGCATCTTTAAAGTGGAATTAGTTTAGTACAGTATGAATCCGCCCGATCTGAGGACCAATAAATATGAGCTTTATCTGCTTATAATTTTGATGACGACGGCAGATGCAGACTACTTCCCCAGCCTGCAGGTAAGTAAATCATGAATTTTCCCTCACAAATTCAACTTTTTGGGTGTCATTACTTTAGATTACAATCACTTTCAGGATTCATAATTCACGTCAAAATAAATTAGGGATAAACGAGAAGAGCTATTATCACATAGGATCAACTCTTCGGCCGAGGAGTTCAATAACATATAAAAGGCAAATGCTCGGGTTTATAAAACGAAGTTGCAACATTTTCCCAAAATCGCGCACATTTTAAATTTTCATTGCAATATTTAGTAACCCCACGGCAGGGGAATGCTGTGGGAGCATCCGGAGGTTACGTAATCCTTTCTGATTGAAAAGGAATTTACTGAAAACCTTGCGGGTATTTTTCTCTGAAAAGTGTGCAATTTAGTCAAACATATCTAAACATTTAAACAAGAAATATTTTCTCAAAAACATTCATCTTCTCCAAGGCAGCGTGGCAACTTCCAAATGCTCATATAGCATACAGTCCACCTCTTTAGTATGACAGTATGCATGCGGTATACTTTCTGAAGCAGAAATATATTAAACCTGTTCAAATTTTACCGCAGGTTTTACGATGAAGAGTTGATTGTGGACTTCGCGAGTGCGCTCACCGAGATAATGCGTATTTTTGGATCAGTGGCGTAACGGGGTTTGCGATGGATTGATTTGATCTGTCATGTTAACTGGGTGCGTGACTTTGCATCCCCCTGCGATGCATCCACCCTTATCTAACCTCCCTAACCTAACCTAACCTAACGTAATCTAACCTAACCTAACCTAACGGCTGGGTGGATGCATCGTAGATGGATGCAACGTCCTGAGCCCATGTTAACTTATGGAAGAGGGGAAAAGGATCGATTATCAGAGTATACCTTTAAAATCGATTCTTTAATATAGCCTCGAACAGGAAAATATCGATAGCCGTTTAATCACGCTTTGACACTGCTTTGAGGCCAATTCTTAAGAGCAAATACCCCTTCTTTGGGTTTACACGAAGTCTATTACAGGCCTTTTTCACGATTTGTATGCATTTTGGCAGCTATGTTTGGCACCAAGCATGGGAGCGTTCCCTGTCTTCGCTTCGCTCAAGGTCCGCCAAATCCACCGCACGCCAACGACATCAAATCCTGTTTCCATTTCCCGCGCGGATTTTATTTACTGTCTGTTTAATTGTTAGAACTCACGTTCTTCAAAATCAAACGCCGTGAGCAGTTAAAAAAACGCATAAGACATATAAACCCAGTGTGCAGAGTGTGGTGTGATGTTGGTGTGTAACACACAACACACGTCAAGTATGGACAGCCGGACCAAAGTTCACTTCATGCAGAGTGAAGTTCAATGAAGAAAACGTCATTTTCGCGGATAGGTAAGAGAGAAGCAGAACATATGATTTTGAAAAGTCCCTTGCAGTAGTTAAGCGAAGTAAAGTTGAATCAGTGAGAACAAAACACACCAACTCGGAAAAATGAAAATATTCAAGACAAACACAAAACCTCACAATGGGTGAAGAAGTTAGTCTAAGAAAATGATTTTTGGTCTCGAAAGACAAGCACTTAAGGACACTTTAAAGGTCCAAGTTGGAACAGATGCGCTAACTTCGATGGCTTTTATGAAAATTGACTGTATTCAATGAAAATGGAGATTTTTTGGAGTTACCGAGTTGCTGTGTTTTCGTTCTCGCTGATTTAGTTAGTGTCTCGATTTTAAATTATTGGACTGTTTCAAGTCCAACACGGCAGTTCTCAATTTTTCGCGAGACAGACCGCGGATCCCTACGCAATCCCGGATTCTTTTGCGAGGATTTATTGTAATTGAATTTAGCAATTTTTAATAAATTTTGAAAAACGACACTTGAGAGGTAATTAATATTTGCCTGTCAGATTACAGATTATGCCTGTTACCAAGGCTGTAATCGCTTTCTTCTGAGTAGACAAGTTTTCCACTTTCACCTGATTTTCTCTGCTCTTTTACAGTTATCTCTGATTTAATTTCCCAAACGACGCTACCTCTAAATCTATCCGACGAAGCTCCGGACTCCATTATATTATGCGCCTCTTTCGTCCACTGGCGTAGCGTGCTTTGCAATGAATCTATTGATCTGCAAGTAAGTCAACCTATAGAAAAGGATCAATTATCAGGGTGTTTGCAGTGAACCGTTTACTAGATTCTTTACCGTATCCTCAAATAGAAAAATAACGATTGCCGATTATTCACCTTTGCCACTGCTTTGAACTTAACTTAGGGAAGCATTGGTTTTAAAGGTTAAATTTGAGATCCAATTGACCCGGAAACAGACGCACTGACTACTATAGGTAAGTGAACCTAACTTACTGGCTGAGGATAAAAAATTTGTTTTCAGATTTTTTCAATCTCATGGATGCAGTATCACTCTTTAGGGGTAAGTTTAGATTAACCAAACAGGTTGGATTCAAAAACTTTGTGTTCACAGAATTTGAATGGGCTATACAGACGTCTGGAGGAACATGCGACCAGAGCAATCGAACCTATGGATGGCAGAGCGCAGTCGAATGATGATCTCATTCGTAAGTACTTTACTATGTAAGTGCTTCTCTATGTAACTGAGATATTTAATTGTTTCACCACAATTCAAGGTCGTGTTACGCAAACTGGGAGAGCCGCAATAAATATTAAGGGCGCCACATTTCAAAGAATAGGCTCACTGAGACTTCCAGGATACGATGAGAATCCGTCATACCTCCTCCTCCCCCTCAACCTCTCACTTGCCCCTTTCCTACGCCTATCTCAACCGCGAACAATCATTATATATGAAAATCGGTTGAAACCCGATTGTAAACCCGACTTGATTAATGCAGACAGAATTATGATAAATTCATCTTTAACAAATTTTCCACAAACTGTCAGGTCGATTATGGACGCAGTTGACAGAAAAAATCCGGAAGAGAGACTCTTTTACTTATTCTAATTTAATACTTATTTTATGGAAAAATTAAAACGATTTTCCCGATGTTATCCCAGGCAAGAGTAATTCTCGTCTAATACCTCCGGGAAGAAAAAATTCCGGACATTTTCTGTATTTTCACAAAACAAAGAATTTCCATTGTTATTTCTCTATACTTTACTTCGGACCTTCTCCTCGAGAAAGGCTGGCGATATGTGGATGCTGAGGAGGGAAATGACACAAGAGCTCTGTAGTCTATCTGTCGGTAATAAATGCGTTCGAAGCGACTATGGGAATAAAAAACGTATTAAAACCACCATATTGGTTTGTAGAATGCAATGTTTGGCAAATGAATAAGAATTGTGCGATTAGTGAGGTGTGGTAATTAAAATACCGGCTTCTCACATACCGGTTGCTGCACTGCACGCACAGTCGCATACCGCACCTTGCCGTTGTGATTGAAGCCACGGTTGTCAAATGGACTGGACTTAGAAAGAAACGCACTAGTCACGTGATGAGTTGGCGCGCTACTAAATCACTGATTCACTGCAGCCTTAAATTTCAGCGCTAAAATTCTGGTATACTAGTGACGGTCTAAACGGAAAATGTTCGCATCTATAGGCAGACCGCATGCACTTTAAAAAAGCGAGATAAAAAAGATGGCACCTACTCTGAAGATAAATCACTGCGCAATGGTAATAAAAAGGCAAGGAAGGAATATTTTTGAAATTAATAACTCACAGCAGACATCGCAAAGTCACAAAAATCGGTCAGTATGATTCGTCTAAAACTTACCTGCAACACAAGAGAGAGAAATAAATTAGCTTAATAGGTATTTAAAAATACACGAGTCATAATAAATCTGATGAGTATGCACAAGTAATCTCCTAAGCAACAAAAATTAAGATTGATTCCTAATTCGCCATTTTTCATGCAATATTTTTAACCGTGGGGATCCATTCATATAAATTAAAAATTACCAATTTTTTGGCCTGTAGCGATTCCTTCTTTCAAAACTCTTACCTGCAAAATCGGTTTCGTTGGTTGTGGTGTCAGGTGCTGGCACCTTCATTTCCTTAATTTGCTTTTTACTTTCAGGACGTCAGGCGCCGGCGACTGACAGGTGAAAATCAAACAGTAAAATGAAAATTATTTTCGTCCAGAATTTTTGATCAAAGTTGCCTGGACCATGCCAAAAACCTGTTTGCTTGTGAAAATTGAAATTGTTACGTGATTCCTGATTCCAGTTCAGCATGACTATCTTGTACAATCACATTGAAGAAAGCTCCACAGATTGAAGGTCAACATTTCATCTCAGCTTCGATTTAAATATTTCGGCCTAGTCTCCTACGAGACATTTTCATGAGATTTGTCCCAGGGTCGAATCGGTTTCAGGAAATTTTGTCAACGATTTTTTGTCCGCGCACCTTTTTCTCCAGTAGTTTACGCCCACACGTAAAATAAGCAACGGTGACTTGGTCCAAGCGTTATATTTTAGTCGGTATGTAAAATTATATTGACAATATGGAAATGAGAAATTGAGAGAGAAGGAGGTATTGTTATGGTTGCTCATTTTCTAAATGAAATGTTATTACTTTCTCCTTTTGAATCATCTTTTTAAATTGTCACTGGTGAATATTTGGTTTTATTTTTATCCTTAAAATATTCTATGTACAATGTACCTCATATGCGAATAGGTACTTTTTTTTATTTTTTTCATTTTTTCTTTACGAAATTATTACTTCATTTTGAAAACATTTATATTTTTAAAACGTGACAAATATTTGTAAAACCTTTTCCAAGCGACATTAATCTCAATGAGCCGAAGTTGTGCCGACAGAAACTGCAAAAATGAATAAAAGAGGGGAAAAAACCAAGAAGCACGCAATCTTTAGTTTTAACCCATTTGTACATCGATCTTTTAGAGTCAAATACGTCAAATTTTGAGCGTTTGGTTGCGCGTACACCTCGCTGCAGCACAATAAAAGCACAAAATGTAAAAGAAAAAATTAAAGTGCTTTGGAAATCATTTAATTTGACACGGAACCACCGATACTTAAAAAACACACATTGTATTATTATTCTCCTTTGATAAATTGATACATATTTTTTCCCATCAATTTAAAGGAGAATAATCAATGCAGAGTGTGCAAACATTTCAAATTCATGAGTTAAAAAACGCTGACTATGCGAGCATAAATATTAAAAGCCTAACAGAGCGGAGCGGCGTGCTGCCAGCGCAAGAGGCTCATTAGCGCCTACAAACCTAAGTGGATACTTCACGCATTGCACAATGCTTGAAGTATCCACTTAGGTTTGTAGGCGCAAATGCGCGTTCCGCGCTGGCCG
Organism: Bemisia tabaci; assembly: GCF_918797505.1. NCBI lineage: Eukaryota > Metazoa > Arthropoda > Insecta > Hemiptera > Aleyrodidae > Bemisia > Bemisia tabaci. The sequence continues at coordinate 23,059,451 of NC_092793.1, read as the reverse complement.
CCCGCCCGCCGTGCGGCGGCGCCTGAAACAACTATTTCACAACAGAGGTGTTGCACAGTATTGTACGAAATTGAACGTATTAAGAATGCCAGGCATCCTTTAAAAGTACAGATCTTTCCTCGCAAAATAAATCAAGATACTTATCGTACACCGAAAAAATCTGAGAGGCTATATCTGAGGCAAATGTAGAGGTTTATCCGGTTCAATTATAACAAGGTGGGAAAATCTTGAAAGATAATTTAGTCCTGTTAAACCAAAGAGGTGTAGAGAGTTTTAGTGAATTTTGTCTCATGGAATTGACGCTCCCCCATGTTTACCAAAACTCTCAACTATATATTATTCTACGTTGGACCAAACAGACCAAACAAAAAAAAAAAAAAAAAAAAAAAAAAAAAAAAAAAAAAAGCAAACCCTCATTCTTCAAAGACATTTTACATTTTCATCCAAAAACGTCGTGAGCAATTGTCGTTTGTATTTACATGTGGGCCATTACCTTTGGGTCTCAACTGGCACGCGGACCAAAACTCCCGAGCCGAAAAAACGCGTGGACGTAAATTACTGGAAAAAATAGGTGCGTGGACAAAAAATCGTTGACGGAATGTCCTATAATCGTCGAATCGCAGAAATGATTTATTCTGTTAAGAATCGAAGAGTGAAATTCGGTGCCGGAGTCTCTACAGCGCCCAAATTCCTGAGTAATATGAATGCGAAGTGAAATGATCGCCATAAAAGCGTATGACACTTCGCAAAAAGAGTGGATTCCGCTCTGCATTCATAATACTTGAGGTTTTTGGGCGCTACATATACTTCAGCACATAATTTCACTTCAAAATGTTTAACAGTGTTCGGGGATTTTTCGCATGTTACTATCCCCACGGGACGGGGCTCTCTTATTTTTGCGACGAATTTGCGCCGGTATATAAATTAGTAAAAATGGAGTGTTTAGTGGGATTAAGATAATAATTGAACTCAATAAAAAATTACGTAATTATTTAAATTAAACAAACACAAAGAATTGAGTAAACAACAAAATACCAAAAAAAATTGCTTCAATTTCTTCTTCCTCTCTCAGTCGGTCTTGGATTTTTACAAGAACTCCTCTTGGTACTGCGATTGACATTGAGTTAAGCAATATCTTTCCTAACCTCGCACAGGAGACTTTCAATCGTCAGACTTTCAACATTCAACACTGCTGAACATTTTTTTTTGAGAAATCGAAAAGTTCGATCGGCATGGAACCTCGGACATTTGGCTCATGAGATCGAAATTTTTTATCAATATGGATTTGGTCCAAACCAAAGTCGATCCCGTCAATCATCGTCAGAGACAGGTGAGGTGAGGTGACTTGGCCACAATCGGCGCTTTCGGATCGGCGGAGGTGGCGCGCCCTGCCACCTTCCGTGGTCACAGCCAGTATCGTGTCGCATGTGTGAACTGGGGCAGTAATTACGTAATTATGCGACCTCACTCCGATGTTTATACCCTCATTGAGCAGGCTGATTTATTCAAACGAGGCTCCGGGCTGCCAGGGACGTATAATACGGGTCCGTTGCACGGATCTGATTCTGTCGCGGGGGGCAAAAGTGGGGGCGATACTCCAAGGGAGAGCCAGGGAAGTGATAGCCCCCACCACACGTTTTTGAACAGAAAACTTGGACTAAACACGAAAAGGGATGGAGATTACGTATCTTGGTTGAAGAAAAATCGGCAATATCCGTACCTCGAATGGTTCGGGCCCTGCAGCTGAGATTTGAGTGTGATCACACCTTTCAGCAAAGTATCATTACTTAAACTCTCAGACTCCACACGCATTTTTTGACTAAAAATTTAGAGGCAGCGGAATTGACACGAAGAAGGACGGGGAGATCAAGTATACCGCTATATTGTCTCTGATTTCCACAAAAGGCTAGAAAACATATTCCACAAAGCAATAGTGATCTGTTTGAGGGGAGAAAACAAAGACCACCAAAAATATGACTTTAACTGTAAGTAACAGGATGGTACACGGAGGAAAAAACTTCGTGCGTGGGACCCGAAGTTGAGGTCATATGGATCTCTGAAGTTTTCGGATCACGTATCTAAACACTTGAGGTCGAGCTGCCGAAATTCGGGTCAGACATCTGAAGAACTTCGATATATACCAAAGGATTCGGGTCACACATCTGAAGTACTCCGGTACATACCGAAGTGCATTCATGTCTGACCCGAACTCCGGCAGCTCGACCTCAAGTTCTCGGATGCGTGATCAGAAAACTTCAGAGATCTATATGCCCTCAACTTCGGGTCCCACGCACCAAGTTTTTTCTCCGTGTAGAAGCTAGGCCCTTACTAACCCTGGGCCGGGGGAAGTCAAGGCAATGGAACTGTCGTACATTTTTTGTTCTTTTCACTGCACAATAATTTGAGACCAACTTCTGCCACTCGATGCGACGGTGTCTAATTCAATATCTACAAATATTGCTTAGCGGCAAATTATATTACAGTCTATTCTACTAGAAAATTTCGATGCACCCTCGGTCTCGTTCAAGTTTCCACCTCAAGTCGTATATCGCCTGTTTCACCACGCTTGTGAGCAATCTCGACGAGACAAAACGTAAATTGCCTTCGAGAAAGGTCAACCTTAAAACACTCCAGGGGGTGTAGCGGGAGAGGGGGGTGTGTTAAAGACCCCCCCCCCCTCCTGAACGACGCCCCTGCTCGGCGTCAATGGGAACGGAGAACAGCATAGCACGTATATTGGAAATGACGCCATCGGCACGTATCAAAATGGATCGGATTCCAGAGGATCGGGGGCTCCCGATCGTATGTTTCCATGCATGCACTCTCGCCGGGATGATGCGGCCGGGGCTGGGACCCGGGGGGGGGGGGGGATCTGGGTCAGAGTGCGATCCGCGGTCGGCGTCGCGGCGCGGCGATTTCGGAATGGGCGAGTGCCGACGCCGAGCACGTAGAGTGTAGATACGAGCATGGGAATCCGAACCCAAAGCTGCTCCGCGTCCATGTGTGCATTTCGTCATCGCCCCGGCCAACCCCCCTCCCGCCCCACAATGGAACGAGTCAGCGGGAGAGGTCGGACAGAATTCAAAAATTTTAAAAGCTCATAACACCGTTATTGCAGTGCAAAAACAAGGGGGGAAACGGGAAACAAGGCTAAAATACACAATTAAAAAATCCCAGACGTTTCAACTCAAAACCGAGTCATTTTCAGTCGGAAAAATTTTAAAAACGATGAAAGCCTGAGCGATGAGCCCTACATGGTGGGTTATCATTTTTCATTTTGGCGGGTTATCATTGGTTATCATTTTTCTCTTTTTCTCAGATCCGGGCCACCACGAGGTGGTGATGCAGGTCTCAGGTTTTCATCGTTTTTTTTAAATTTTTATTGTATTACCGACTGAAAATGACTCAGTAATGAGTCGAAACGTCTCGGGTTTTTTTAATTGTGTATTTTAGCCTTGTTTCCCGTCCCCCCCCCCCCCTCTTGTTTTTCCACTGTATTATTGTCTCGGGCTGCTCTTAAAATTTGTATATATAACTCCATTATTACGAATCGTGGGGGACTTAATAGTGGTCCCGTTGGTTATCTCGTAAAATTTACTTCAATAAACACTCCTCAAACTTTAAAATTTCTCGAGATGAACATCTAGGTTTGCGGTTTCGGTCAAAAATGCCGTGTCCAACCTCTCCTATCGGCTCGATCCCTTGTGCGCCCCTTCGACTGCCCCCAGAACCCGACGCTTTGCGGAATCGTACTGCCGTGCTAGGAAAGAACGCCGTATGAGCATTCGAGAGTTGCAAAGTGTCTTTTAATAAAATGTTTATTATTGAGGGAGGTCATGAATATTTTTCCTTGAAATCTTCGGGAATTTTGGATCGAAATACTAAAAAAATGCACTGAAAGGTTGGAAGAAAAATATTGATAAGTTTACCAGGGAGTTTGTGTTTTATCAAAGAAAGTTTGGCAACGCCTGAAGGTTTATACAGTATTTTTCCTTAGCACGGCAGCGTATATCTCAGTGCTTTTGCCTCGGAGCCGGCTCGAGGCACGTCCGAGCGTGAATTAGGATAGGGTAGGCTTATTTGGTTATATGGGTGATATGGTGAGAGTTCATATTATTGCCTCGATATAGCGCAATCTTCACGTAACCAATCGGCAATAATTAGCCATCTATCTGGTTGATACTGAAAAGAAAGTCCAGACATATGATCGACGAATCAGGGCCGGATTTACCTACTTGCCGCCCATGGGCCACCTGTATTTTGTCGCTCCCTTCTCGTTCGTTTTGAAACATCAATAAAAACCATCAAGTGAAGTACCGGAGGGGGAGGGGAGGGGTGCATAAGACGCGTTCACTCGTGTTGGACACATTTTTTGCGAAAACCCTGTCAACACTATTAGCAAAAGTTCACGGAACTTTGCGCGAAAGTTAAGTTCCGTAAACCTACCTCTGTGAGAACAAGGCCTTCCATTTGTAAGAAATGAACGTAAAAATTATGCAAGAACTAACATATATGTGATTTAATAATTTTAACCTCCGCCGCCGCGCCGCGCTGACTACACTGTTTTTGACGCAATGCGTGAAGTATTCTACAGTCTTGTAGGCGCTATGCGTTTCACGCCGACCGCTGCTGACTGCAGTGTGTTTGACGCAATGCGTGAAGTATTCATGACGTCTAGTACGCGCTATATGTTTCACGCTAACCGCGCTGTTTTTGACGCAATGCGTGAAGTATTCATGCAGTCTTGCAGGTGCTAATATGTGTTACATGCCGACCGCCGCGCTGACGGCTTCTCCTTTTCATCTCAAATCCTATTTCATCATCAAGTCCTATTCATCATAATTGCTCTCTGCGCCGCGTCGCTCCATACCAAATTGTGTGTTTGGTTTCTCTCTTCACTCGAGTAATTAAAGGTCGACTCATGTGTCACCGAAAGACGCTTTTTTCGTTTGTAATTTTTTTTCTGAATCCGATTTTTTTATACCTATATTTAAAAAAATTGCAAAATTTGCCGCCCACTAAATTTGCCGCCATGGGCCGCGGCCCATGTGGCCAAACCCTTAATCCCGACTGCGACGAATATGAATCCGACATATTGGACGTAGAAACTCAGTCTTTGATAAGATCTTTATTGTTAATGCTAGAACCATCAAGATAAGATCCTTTGACTTACGCGACGGTATTTCCTGAAATGTGAAACAATAAAGGCTGATCCAGCATTAGCTTGATTGATCATCAAAGACATTTTTTTTTAAAATGTTTAAATCCTGCTCTGCAAATTTCGAGGAGCTGAGTGGAGTTAGGATTTCATGTAGGTTTCACTTTTCGGCAAACTGATCGTGAGCTTTCATCCTTGAAAACGTTGCGCATTTCGCTCAATACACGACTTTGCAGATAATAAGAATCATTATCTACGTCACTCCTTTTTAGAGCGTGAAAATCCCATTAAATTGATCAGACAGCCGTTTTTTATGATAATTTTAAAAACAGGATTAATGAACGCACGGTTCGGGGAAGTTGTGGTATAAGCAGCTTGCGGCAGAACGCTAGTTTTCCAAATTGAAATCGATCGTCAAACTTCGAGGAGCAAATTTCGAGGAGCTGAAAGGAATTGGGATTTCATGTAGGTTTCATTTTTTGGCAAACTGATCGTGAGCTTTCATCCTTGAAAATGTTGCGCATTTCGCGTAATACACGACTTTACAGAATCATTATCTACGTCATTGCTTTTTAGAGCATGAAAATCCCATTAAATTGATCAGACAGCCGTTTTTTATGATAATTTTAAAAACAGGATTAATGAACGCACGTTCGGGGAAGTTGCGTGTTATAAGCAGCTTGCGGCAAAACGCTAGTTTTCCAAATGAAAATCGAACGTCACTTGGAAATGAACATGTCATTATTTAATGCTAGATGCGTAAAAACTCCTAAATAAAATCACTGTTTCACTCGGAGGTTCATTAGTTCTAGTTTGTCATAGACATGGCGTACCGGAAAAACCATGTCTCGCTCCTGCTTGTGGGTCTTGTTCTCTGGGTAAGTAAAGTGCAAGGCACCCAACGAAGTCTTTCTAATTTTTAATATTCTTTTTTCATTGGTTGTAGAGATAAAAATGTTACGTAAAACTTTACCCTAAAACTTTACAATTTTTGTCAGAGAAATTTAAAACGTCATAACTCCCAATTTTTATGCTTTTATGGTTAAACTTGCGTTAAAATGTCCAGATTTATTTCCTCTATGCAGTGATAACAATAACACGATTTTCAATTTTTGAAAGATAAGGTCTCTTCTCATAAACCCTATCACCAGTGGCGTAGCGTGCTTTGCGATGTATCAATTGGATTGCATTTTGCAAAAAGGAACCAGACGCATTGCAATGATGCTAAGATTACGCATTTTCGTCCTTTGCAATAAAATTACTGAAATCATGAAAAAGTATGAAATATACATGGTAATTTTTGTCTTAAATTTACGGTTTTTAGCGAGTGAGATGGAAACTGTCGAAGGGTAATCAGGTTTTTCTCACAAGACAAAAGAAGTTGCATAATCTTCGCAACATTGCAATGCTCCTGGTTCCTTTTTGCAAAATGCAATTCAATTGATCTGCCATGTAAACCAATGGAAAAATCGATACAAACAGGGTGTTTGCAACGAACACCTTAATAATCGATACTTCACCATAGTTTCAAATGGGGAAATATCGATAATCGAACTTACACGTTATGCTGCCCGTCAAATTGTTCCTGATGAAATTCTTGCTAGGTCGCAAGCGACAGGATATACGCCTTCACGATCACGTTCCCCGGGAAGATCTCTTGGAACGACGGTAACGTCATCATTCGGGGAAACTCCGTCGGGGGCGCTGCGATCGCACTGAAGGAGGGCGCCCTGGTCGTCGGTGGTACGACCATCTGCGAGAGCTACACGGACGTGGTGGCCGGCAGAGAACCCATCTACCAGAAGTCCCCGGACGGCTCCAGCTGGTACGCCAACGTCAAGGTCGGGGAGCCCATGAGCTACGCTGAGATCCAGGCCTTCGAGGCCAAGTGGCCCAAGTTCGCCCAGGGGAGGGATGAGCGCGTCCGGAAGGCGCTCCAAGCGGCACGGGATCCGAATTGGGGCGCCGCGCTGGCCAGACCCCGGCCCGCCAGGGACGCGAAGAGGCGTTCGCTAGGAGGGTTTTTCACCTCGTTTTGGCCGTTTTCCGGGTGGTGGTGAAGACTCTGCACAACTTTGGATGACGAGTATTTGAGCAGACAAGTGCTAGTATCTGTTGCTGGGCTCTTGGATTTTCAAAGAGCACGGGAGTAATAGGAAAAAAGTTTGTACATTTTACTTTTCGTGGCGAACGCAATTGTATCTGGTGAAAACAAGTTAATAAAAAACCAATATTCAGCAGCTTTCTGACTCCCCAGATTTTCTTTTCCTCCCATTGCCTATTTGAGAAATCTACTGGACTGAATTCCAAAATGTGTTCCAAATATCGACAGATACTAACCCCTCAATGAACCCATTTTCTTCACATGTTTGAGATATCCAGATAATATTAAGTGATGAAATCGTGAATTTTTCCTGTCATATGCTTTCAATTTCCATTTTTCGTCATACCTCGTTAAAGAGACGCGTGCAAGACCGATTTCCAAGATTTTTGCGGTTATCAGTAGGTGATGATCCCTACGTAAGCCCATATTTTTAAATTTCTAAAATGTGACCCAGCACCGAAAAAAAAAGTACACACACTTCTCTAGGTGTAAAGGAAGTGTGTGTCGAACTTATGAAACGCTCAATTACCAGCTACAGCAGTTTTCTTTTCGCAATGCCAAGATGTAAAACTAACTGCTGTGGTGGGTAATTCAGCAATTTATAAGTTTTTGCACACTTTTTTTACACCGGAATGTTAAATCAACTTCACTTTTTTTCGGTGAGGGGGTGGCTCTTTGAGGGTGTGAATCGTCCTCGAGGGGTTCAGTCGGCCAGGGATATTCCTGAGGGATCAATTTACAAAAAAATCCCCAAACAAAACATGATCAAATAAATAAATAAAAAAAGGAAACCTGCACGCAAGATGTGTTTTTACCAAAAACTCATCAATCTCTTGTCAAAACATAGGAGAACCGTGACGCACTCTCTCGAAAATCAACGGCCGACACGCAAAGCTTCGACGGGAAAATTAAAAACCTCTGAAGGGTTTTCGGTCGACTTATATTATGACTTTCACCACTTGCAAGGGTTATGCACCCACGCTCAGGAGGCCTCCTCCCGCTTCCCGATTGCTCCCCGATTTCGGGTCTGTCCGCACGTTCCGTTACGCAACGCGCCGCCGAAAATCCACGCTCGTGACGCGAAAGTTGCACGGCGGCCTCCCAGAGGGCGCTGGCACGCTACTTTCCGCCGCGGAAACTCGGCAGCAGAGCGTGACTTCGGAACGCAGTTGATCCGCTGTTATCAGTGCGGACAAAGCGCATCTTCGGAGGCGCTTTCGGCGCTACGAGGCTGCCAAACGTTGAGTATTTCGTTACCTTTACCATACGGAACCGGGTTAAAACAGGGGAGACATGGCAACACCGCGCGAAAAATTCCCACGGGAGAGGCGTTGGGCGACGACAGATTACGTCATTGCGTCGGGCACTCACTCACGAAGAGCGGCGTTGCGTATACTCGATCGAAGCCACTTCGACTTTCCTCGAAATCTTTCATGTATCGGCCAGAAGTCTTGAGTGGCAATTGGTTCAATGACACTTCGACCGCGGTATTAATCGAATTAATTCGATAACGATATTTCCCTCGTCGAGCTCGTGGAATCGGGCGTTGCTAAGATTTTGCATGTTATTCCACACTGTACATCCTGATTCCCTGACGGGCTTTGGGAGGATAGAGGACTTTGGCGGCTAGGTGTCGCAGAGCGTCAAAGAGCGCTGTGACACCGGCTTTTATATATGGTATCCACACTGTAAAATCGCTTGAATGCATGCCTCCGCTTTACAGACTTATCCATAAGATAAATTTCCCTACATTGTGATCTTAAATTTACATGACAAGAGTTGTCATTATCAAGTCAATGGGTTCCCATGGAATGAGAGAGGCATATTGAAAATAAGGCGCTTACTATGTTTTAGATTTCTTCCATTTATTTATTCAGAAACCTCTTGCGTATCAGTGTCTACCGAGAGCATTGCATTCGTTGTTCTGCTTTCATTGTAATGGACCGCAGCATCCTGCACAGCTGGGGCTTGTAGCCGCTTCGAGCCGAACAAAGCATCGCAGCCACCATTCAACATAGGCTCGCATTCCATATATTGGAACCATCGACAGTAAGAGTGAACGAGCGGCGCGAGGGTAAGTTTCAGTAGCCACCATAAATCTGCATACCGCTGATGAGGACAAAAAGATGACCGGATGCTCTGCGCGCAAGTAAGGTCCCGGGTTTGAGTCCTGCATCGAACGCATATTAATGAGAAAGCTCCCACCGGCTCACAGTGGTTCGAGCCTATTCGAGAGGTCGGACATGCAATTTTGACTAAAATTGAAATTTTTGATGTTAATTCCGTCACATATTAAATTTTAAGAGGTGCTTCTACTAGAAAATTCCATGAGGAAACCAATGAAACCACCTTTAAAACCACCACGTTTTGTATGAACGGAGTTATAAGCGCGTTCAAAGTTTTCAAAGTTTGTCCGATCTCGCCTATTGACTCGATCCACCGTGCGGCCTTCAAACTTGTGAGGCACCCACTCAACACTAGCATGAAGGGAAGAGATGATGATGTTGAGTTTTAACGCTGGACCGGCACCGGTGCGCTTCAGAATGGTACTGATAATGGACAAATTTTTAAAAAAATCAACCTCCATCATTTTGCATTGCTTTATTTGATTTTAAGTTCAATTTTTTACAGTTGTCTTCCTAATAGCGGTAAATAGTGCTGTACTACAAAACATCTCTCCGGAAAGAAAAAATGGACGAATTTTTGGGGGATCTGAGGAGTCTCCTTGAAAACGTTTTGAAAAATCGAGTCGTTTCAGGAGCAATTTTGAGCCAATGTTCCTACCGAAAAATTAATTGAAATACAATTTCTAAGATGAATGATATACCACGCACGTATTAGACAAAATAACTTACATCTTTCGTGAGGGGCAAAGTCGATTGCTGAGGGGAGGCGGTAGGTAGTCGGTAACCCCCCCTTCAGTTTCCGCCCATGCACTTCCCTCGACCCGGGCCTCCTCCCTTGAAGAGTGGGTGGCTGAGTGTTGGGTCTGGCCGCGAAAAATTTTGAGGAGTTGGTGCACGTCTCGTCTTGCGGATCCCTGCAACTCGGAAATGGGCCGCAGGGGCAGAGAGAAACCTCGGAACGAGAGCTCCGCGCAGCAAGGAATCAAGGATGGCCCAGATGCAGGCGATAAGACATAAGAGTGGAGTTGGAGCGGCCGGCCCGCCCTTTGCACCCCAGGCTCCGGATTATTCAGCCTCGAATATCGCGTTTAAGGAATCGCTACATGAAGCGTAACGGTGCGCCTTTCTTGAAAGCCAGCCATTTCCCGTTTATTAGAAATAAAAGCGATAGAACCAGTTAACTCGAAACCTGACGCGATGTAGAGATCCTGAGAAAGTTTTCGTTCCTCCCTCGGTTTCAGCATTTTCTCCTGGATGGGATCTGTTTTGAAAGTTTCATTATTGCAGCTCGATAAAGTTATAGAGAAAAAGGGTAGAGATTTCTACTTTCGAAGCTCCATCGCACAACCTTTAATTGCCGATTGTCTGGCTTCTGTGTTAATTTTGATCAATCTATAATGCAAACTAGCAGCAGTAAACATTTTTTGGTCAAATTGTTGGGCACACCTCTGCGCTCGAATGACTCAAAAGTTGACAAAATGGTAAGTTGAGTGGTTCATTTTATGAGACAATATTATGGTCGGAATATGATTAGAGGCGTAGGGCGTTTTTATTTCTGATGAAGGCAAAAAAAAGGCTCTTAAAAAAATAAGAAAATAAAAATACGTATGCTGATAGGCAGGGAGGGGTGGATTTTGCATAAACGGAATTGACACGCAAAAATTTGAAAATTACTATTCTGAATGAATTTTAAAGTCAGCGACCAATAACTTCACACTTTGAAGAAGACAAGGTTTGCGGACGCTGTTTCCAGTTATAGGCTTGTAAATTTGCAGTGAGTGCTGTTACTAGCAGAGTGATTAGCAGCAACGCGTCGTTTAAACAAATACATTTCCCATAACAATTACAATATTGCGGAAACTTCGAATTCAATCTTATTTTTAGCTGACCGTACGAAAGATTCGACCGTCAAACGACGATTCCATAACAGGTAGCCCATTCGTTTTATAGCATTCCTGTCCGTTGATTCGCGGTGCACTTTCGAAGCGATGGCACAGTTAATGGTCGATACTCTCTTCGTCCACCCGAAAATGGGTCATTAGACCACATGATTATGCAGAAAAGTTGACCTGCAGGGCTCCAGCCAAGACAGGGGAGCGGAGCAGGCGAGAGGGAGGCTGAGAAAAGGAAAGCCTTTTATATGAAGTACGAGGCGCCTTGCGCGGGGAATAAATTATTCATAAGGCCGAGAAATTTGAGGGCGAAGCTGGAACTCAGAGCCCACAATGAACTTGTTACTTTAATTAACAAGTGTGTGAGTAGATTCTCGCGCGTATCTTAATTCCATTCAGATTAGGGCTCGAGCTTCTGTTGCCGTAGTGGGCTCACCGAATCACGTCTTCGTGTTGTACCGCGCAGAGAAAGTGCCTAACAGGGTTGCATTAGAGTCCCTTGTCAAGACAATGTGAATCCACTTCTGATTGGATACCGTATGTTAGACCTCCACAGTGTCACAAACGGGAATAAAGATTACATTTTCACCAATTGCAAAGATTATAATCTAGAATGAACCAAGGAATTACGGGTTGAAACGGAATGAAAGAAGGAACGGAGACAGGCATTTGAGAATGGGCCGTTCAAAGATTACGAAAAACGTTCAATTTGTGTAATCTTTATTCCCGTTTGTGACTCCATGAGGGTTTGTTGTCTTACCTCTCAGTATAAAGGGACTCTAGGTTGCATATCGCACTTAAGTGCGAAACGACGTATCTCCGTTGCAGTGTTCCAAAATTTTCACGCCGATTTTATGTTTTTGAAGAAAAAAAAGTCAACATTATGGCTTGAAATTATAAGAATATTCTGTAAACAGAGAAGAGAAATCAAGGAATAAGTTTTCAAGAAATAAAGTTGACAACCTCCCCGAAGAATGAATAAATTATGACAGTAAATCTGCAACGTCGCAAACGGAGATACGCATTTTCGCACTTGGGTCAGCAATATGAGATTAAAGAAGCCTCGTTAAATTATAGCAGGGTCCTTCCAGAGCCACGGTTTATCAAAAATAGTTCTAGTGCGTTAATTATCAAGCAAAGGGGAACTGACAATAAGAGAGGATTCTCTTTAAAAATTATTGTTCTCTCCTAGAAAGAATTATGATTCTATGAATATATTTTCAATATTCGATAATGATTTTTTTCACTTCCCCTCTGGTTGGGTTAGGTTCGGGACTACTTCGTTGCTTATTCATTTTTGATTTTTATAAAGCTGTATTGAAATTGCCATCCACATCCACCGCCGAGTCATTCGATTGCGATATTCGACTCAGATTGTTTCACATGTTTGTTAATTATAGGTTAGGTTCTTTTCGGAAAGTTAGTGGTAGTTTCAGTTATGGATACATTTTTGGCTTTTGCTTCAGTATATTCATGTTCAACGACTGAAATGGAATATTGCTGCCTTACATCCGCGATGATCCTCTTTTGTTCGCACAGAGGACCTCACCGATATATACGCGGACTTTTATTCTTGACGTTATACTAGCTCAATAATTGCAAAAATGAATTCTAGCAGATATTTTGAGATAAAAAATCCTTTTCTTTTGAGTTTTTCATCGCAAATTATTCATATTACTCACATCAGAAGAACTACTTTTGTGCAGAAGAATTATACCCATGATCTTTTGCCGCGCGTAGCTCGATAATGTATTAGGTATCTCATTCTTCTACAGAAACGTGACAACACTGTAATACTCCAATCCAGTGCCAACACTACCACAGACTAATGGATACAAATGATTGGCAAAGTTGCTGGTGATAAATTACACCCATTCACCGATAATTTGTCGCGTGAATCAAACTCCCACTCGAGGTTTATTTTCATTTTGGCCCGGCGCAGTTATTGAATTCCTGCTACAGCAAAGGTGCTGGAGGGCAAGCTAGCTGCTCTCAATTTGGACTTTCACTTGTAAAGTTTCAGAGGGGCACAATGCAACGCATAATTCAGTTCTTTAAAGGAAGTATAAGATTTCCTCACCTTGGGGGAGATAAAGGGCAAATTAGCTGTATTATGAGTCCTCATTACTTTTGTCTCGACCAATTATCGACGGTGATTACAGCAAATTGCACCGCGTTGAGAGCAGAAAGGGACCAAGTCACATTCGTCATTGCCGAAGTTCATCGGATAATTTTTTTTTTTTTTTTTTACGGGGGAACAGCAGTGCAAATGTTTTTGAAAATGTTAAACGATTTTTTCTGTGACGTGAGGTAAAGTCCCTGAAAAATGCTTACGATCATTTTCCTGTGAAAAAAATAGATTGTTCCATGAAATTTGGCGATATCTGATGCGGCTTGGATCTTTCTGCTAATCTAACAGCTATCGTCGTTAATTGTAAAATAAAAAATGATAAGATTCGACTCCTCAGTAAAGTTGAACAATTATGGTGTTTCAAGTACCTATTTAAGTCGCTTTTAAGAAATTTTTAAAACTAAATACGAAATTCTCAACAGTTCCAAACCCTCGACGACTTGCCAAAGGGTTCCTCAAAGAGTGTTGGAAGGGAGCTCATTACCCTCCTCACATAACTCTACCATGATCAAAATGAGATCGAAAATACAATCTTTCTCATGGCTCGGGAATCCTTGTCACTTTCATTCAAAGTTTAATAACCATGAACGGCATCGTTGCCAGCTTAAATAATAGGAGATTTCATAACTTCATCCATCAAGAATTCAAGCTGCTTAAGATAGTTAAACTCATAATGTTTTCAATCTGGAAGAAAATTACAGAATTCTCAGCTTTTGGGCAATGCTGCCCCTTCTAGATTTATTAACGTTTTTTGTTACGCTGAAAGAGGATGTTTCAAAAACATTTTTTCGAATACAGAGAGAATTCTTCTATTGAAAGAACAATTTCAAGCTAAGGATTTTTTTCATTGAAATACATATTTTGTCGAGCAAAATAATTTTAATTAAGATGGGTTTCTTTTAATTTTATAAAAAATACATGAAACCGATAGGAAAGTTACGTTCCTTTGAATTTAAATAAAAAATACTCCATTAAAATTTTTAAAAAAATCAGTCAGGCAATCTTTAGAGCAAAATAATCTTAAGATCAAGGAACTTGTTTCAAAAAATAAAAATAAAATTTTAAAAAAAATCATCTTTTAACCCTCTTTTCAGCGTTTCAACTTGGCAGCGGCGCGGCGGGTGGGAGTTTGTGGGCAAACGAAGGACCGCGGCGTTGGGAATTAATTAGACAGGAGTGCGTGTAATTGCGACCATATCGGTGGCTGCGTCTATGTCAGCCCCCCCCCCCCCCCTCCCGCAATCCACCGACGATGCTGGGGCTCGGGCAGTGGAGCAAAAACAGCACCATAATCAGCGGCTAATAAGAGCTCTCGCTCACACGACTCGACAGGAAGAAAGTGACAAGTGCCTCCAACTCGGAGCTCCGAGACTCCGGAGGCCGCATCTTCTTCTGCTTCACCCTCCTCGAATCAGTGTCGAAGAAATTCCGACTGATATGTTCTCGGGTAGGAACACTGCGGAAAGTGGGAGCCTCGGGGTGCGATTCCGGGGCGGTCTCGTGGGTAACGTCCGAAGACGTAGACAACCCGTCCCTGAAAAGTCCAGCCTTGTTGCTTGGACGTCTGATCGATTTCGGTTCTTTGACTGGAGGTAGGGGACAACAGGGCCGACGACGAGTTCCTTGGAGACTTGAACGCAGGGTTAGGAAGAAGGTCATCCGCGCAAGCAGCACATTTTCCGTCCTCCCTCCGTCCCCAAAATCCATTGAACAGAGGAGAGAAGATGACGAGGAAGATGAAGAGGTAAAAGAAGCGAAAGAAGATTGAGAGAAATAAGAAGAAAAATATTGAGAGAAAGAAAGAAAGGATTAAGGGATAGAAAAAGGAAAAAAAGTAAGAGAAAGAGAAAGGAAAATATTACGAGAAAGAAGAAAGGAAAAGACGGAGAAGGAGAAAATGAAGAGGACGCAAAGAGGAAGAATAAGAAAGGCAAACAAATGAATCTCTGAGAAAATGAAGGAGAAAAAAGAAATGCAGAAAAGTATTGAAATACATGAGCCCGAATGATGATGGAACCAACCATATTTTTGCAACATTTTATTAGACATCGCCTTTGCAGATTGAGAAGTTCTTTTGGATGACCACGTATACAATTCACATTGCTGCTAAGCTTTTTCATCATTGTCTAGGTTTTACTTTGAATCAAACACACACGCAGTAGTTATTTTTGCATAGAAATCTCAGCGACATTGCGGTTTGAAAAAATCATGGTAACGTCTTCCAATTTGCTCTCTATGAAGAATGCTCTAGTGTGCATGCACATAATCTTACAGCGGCATTAATGGCAGCAGTTAGTATGCAAAAGAACTCATTTATATTATACTATCATAAGATCACATTTTTTATGCGATGATAGATCAATTCGAATTAACTGGCTCTCAGCGCTAAAGAAAAATATTCGCGCGGATAAAAATGATGGACCTTCATTACATTATCTAACTAGCATTATTGATGAATTCAGCACCCTGCATCGAATTTTACGGTATTTTGATGGGGTATCCCGCTGTGTGTTGATGTTTCAAATCATGTTTAGCGCGGTTTACGACTCGATAATCGACGTTTCAATCATCCGCGCCCGAGCCTCGATGCAAACGTTTCAGGTTATGATCTAATCGAAGTCGACGGGGTTTGAGGAGACTGCGCCCGGAGCCGGTCGCCGGTCGCCGGTCGGGAGATCAAAGCTCCGATTGCGGCATCGTGTGACGTAAAGTGGCGTGGAAAACGAAATTGAAAGTGGGAGGGAAAGTGATTAAGAGGAAAAACCGGGCACCGGGCCCCGAGCAATTAACCGGGCCACTGGAGCGCGGAATATGCCTCGCTGTGCCGTATGCTTTGGAAAAAAAACGCCCGGGAAAAGATGGAGGGCGTTAACTTGAATCAGATGCTAAGAAAAAGTAACCGACGTGTTGTGTTAATGTGGGAAATGGAACGAGGTAACCTACACAATAATTTTTGGTTAGCTTTTCATTGGGTTACATTGACCAAGTCTGGGTTACATTGATCAAATCTTGGGTTGACAATAGACTGATTTAGTGACCTGACTACGTCATTCAATGTAATACGAATCTTGGTTCAAACCAAAACAAACTATCAAAACCTCATGTACGAATTCTCCAGGAGTTAATTGTGTTAATTTAGTAGAATTAAGTCACTGACTGGTCTATTCTATTAAAGACTTATTAAACACTAGAAATTTTAATTGTGAGAAACACTTGGACGTATTTTACCACCATGCCGCAAACGGCGCGAATCGGGGACAACGTTCTGCGTTTGTTTACATTTGAACCAAGGGTTTGATTTTATATCGAATGAAGTGGCCACTAGATCAGTCCATTGAGGCATTTTCGGTAATGGGCGCGTGAGGCTTGCAATGCTGCTGAGATAGTGCAATTTATTTTAGCGTTTGCGGCGGATGAAATTCATTCACAGTTGACTTGCTTCCTTACTTGAACAAACTCGGAGCGGATTCAGGGAAAAATTCATGGCAGAACTTTCGGTAACTTCAGCAACTTCAGCAACTTCGTTAAAAATCAGCCGCGAGCAGCGGCGAAGCGGCGCGGCGCAGAGAGCAATGATGACGAGACTGAGATGAAAGGAGAGGCCTCAGCCGACGGTCGCATGTACACATATTAGCGCCTACAAGACTGCATAACTACTTCACGCATAGCGTCAAACACAGTGCGGTCAGCAGCGGTCGCCGTGTAACGCAGAGCGCCTACAAGACTGCATGAATACTTCACGCATTGCGTCAAACACAGTGCGTTCAGCAGCGGTCGGCGTGAAAGGCATAGCGCCTACAAGAGTGTAGGAATACTTCACGCATTGCGCCAAACAAAGTGCGATCAGCACGGCGCGGCGGTGGAAGTTAACATGATTGAACCACATTTATGATTGTTCTTTCATAATTTTTTCGTTCATTTCTTATTAATGGAAGGCATTGTCCACACAGACACAGGGTTACGGAACTTAACTTTCGCACCAAGTTCCGTGAATTTTTGCTAGTAGTGTTGACAGGGCTTCCGCAAAAAATGTATCCAACACGAGTAAACGCGTCTTATGCATCCCTCTCCCTCCGGGACGTTCACTTGACGGTTTTTATTGATGTTTCAAAACGAATGAGAAGGGGCGGCAAAATACAGGCGGCCATGGGCGGCAATTAGGTAAATCCGGCCCTGAAATTATTGCCAAAAACATTAAAAAAATTAGCGATCCCGCACTGCTATCTCATATCATTGTATCTCAAACCTTACTTGAGAGTCAAATTGGACACTGAACTAATTTCAGAATACTCAATGACTGAGAATCTTCTCCGTTGGCCGAACTTCAGTGGCAATGAGTTTTACGAGTACAATGCTACAGAGGTGGTAAGAAGATTGAGCAAAACCTATCTTTGGTTCCGTGTCAAAAGCTAAATTTCCTTCGATGCCCGATTAGAACCACGTCAATTTTGGTGCTGTAGGGTAAATATTCGTAATAAAACACCGATCCCACTAACGAGTTGATTTTTGGAATTTTCAATGTATTCGACGTGTTTTGCATGATATAACGATGCGGAAACATATCCTGTGCTCCTTTAATTATCACCTCGTCTAGTTAAGTTGTCCGTTCGTCCCACTGCGCCGCGGAAGTTCAGAGAGATATCATAACGAGGAGCGATGATTTGTTGTTCTGTAAACAGCGCTGTTTCTAGCAATTAATCCGCGTCCGACTTCGCAGTCAATGAAACGCCATTGCCGCGTGTCTCCGCGCCAGTGGCGTGGCGTAAATTGCGATGTATCGATTGTTATGCCTTTTAAACCTATGGGAAAGGATCGATAAACAGGGTGTTCGCAGCGAACACCTTAATAATCGATTCTTTACCATAAGTTTAAATGACATGACAATCGATATATCGCAATTCACGCCACGCTACTGCTCCGCGCCAGCGCCCGCTACGCTCATAAACTACTGAGGCGGTCGCCAATCGATTACTTTTTCCGACCGATTCTCTGAAAACGGCTATTATAATAATCGAAGGCAGGACTATGTAAACAGGTTATCTAATCCTCGATCCACGACTAGAGAGCAGAGACACATATCGATGGATACAGTCGGAAAAATGTATACCTCCTATTCTGCCGTGCTAAGGAAGAACGCCGTATGAACATTCGAGAGTTGCCAAATTTCCTTCATAAAATGTTAATTTTTGAGGAAATTTATGAATATTTTTCCTTAAAATTTGCAGGAACTTTCGGTGAAATTGCGGACAAAATTATCTGGAAAATTGGAGGAAAAATATTTACAGATTTTCCCGTAATTCGTGATTTACCGAAGGAAATTTGGCAATGCCTGAAGGTTCATACGGCGTTTTTCCTCAGCTCGGCAGTATTGCAACGTTGTGGATCTCCGCTTATAATTTACTTCTTTAGAAGGAAAAATAAATAACATGGGAGAGTTTTGGTTAAGTTTTTTAGAAGTAAGTTGGTTGAACAACCCGAGGTGAGGTTCAGTTACTGTGGACCAAAGGTCCATTTTCTCTCGGATGGTCACATAGCTTTATCGCACCGTTCCAATATACGCACAGTATACTTTGCAAAATCAAACCGTCCTTCAGCAACGAAGAAGCGGCACAATCGTAATAGACTAGCCCTAAGATTTAAAATCACCTTCTTCGATTATTTGGTGTATGATTAAGGTTTAGGGTGTACGTAATAGAGAACCATCATTAATACAAGGGCTACCTATATTGAGATCACAATGATTACGTATCTACTCCTAAAAATAAGGTAAGAACAAAATTACGTAAAATTCACAACACGTCAACTTGAGTATTCGTTCTGTGACAGTCATTGTGTCCTTCTACACCTTAAACCATGCAAGTCACTAAAAAAACGAACGTGTAAGTGATACTCACTTCCTCTAAACAATCGAGTGGCTCCACAAATCATGTTCGATGATGTAACTCCTCGAATACTTGAGCTATCTACGTTCATATAAAATGCTTGCGCATACGTTTGGAATTCTGGCGCTTTGTGTAAGGGGCTAAAGTTTATCTTTCTACATTGAGCCTTAGGCAGTAATAAAACTTCAAACCTCTTTTTCTCAGTTTCAACTTAATGAGGGTTGGTTCCTTTCTGATGAAATTGGTCCATTTCACATCTATTTTTCTCGGTTCGACCTTGATGTAACTTCGCTCTTAACTGCCAAACTCAGTACGTTTGAGAGGGATGCACTGAAAAAAAATTCTCGGCGTTTTACCAGGTCTGTTGGTACCTTACCATCTCACTTTTTTACCAATATTGTAATTTTACCGAAACAGACTGTAAGCTTACCTAAAAACGGTTTTTTTACTGTTTTTTCAGGTAGAATACCACTTTTATTGGTAATCAATTCCGGTAACTTGCCATTTATCTCGTAATTCTACCACAGTCGATAAAAATATTGGCGTTTTTACCAAGGTCGAGTAAAATTACCGAGAAAGTTCAATAACTTTACCGAGATTCCTCGGTAAAATTAACGATTCCATAAATGGTACTTTTACCGAGAAAAAACTTGGATCAATAGAACCCTGAATATTATTCTTGGTAATTTTACCCTTCTTTAGTAAATACACCGAGATTTTTTTTCAGTGTGTGTTCGCAATCGTGTTACAGCAGCTCGCGAGATGTGGCTAAGCGGGACCGGTCGCGATAATCCGCTAAAATCCATAACGATGGGGGGGGGGGGGGTTTGATGACGTCACGGCGGGCGGTTGCCTTTACGGTAAGGCGGATTCCCCGTGTGCCTCGTGGCGTGACGTCGACGCGGCCGGCGCATCGCATGGTCGCGTCTTATGGTAACTGTCACAAGGTCGCCGCGACGCCCGCAACGCCTCATCTCGCTTCCCTCCATCCAGTCACCAATTATTCCCGATTCCCGCGGGACCCTTCTCGACTCGTCGTGAACCCGCCACGGACACTTGATTGTCATTGAGTTGCATCGAGAGTGAAAGTGGGTTCGGCTCGATGGCCCGTCACCCCCGGGAGCGACAATTTTCTCCGGAAATTAAGATAATGAGATGAATTGAATTCCCTGGCGTCGGCAATGGAACACTGAAATTAGGTTAATTTGAATTAATCTAACGTCGTATAAAAAACTAGATGGTGTGCCTCCGGACCTGGTTTTAAAAACGCCGAGGAACCGCCTACGCGGTCCAACCCCCGAGAGCGCATCGCGCCCTTCATGGCTTATTGTCAGAGTCCTTTTATAGAGAGTTGAGAAAACGCTTCTTTTGGATGTCACAAACGGGAATAAAGATTGTACAAATCGGACATTTTTTGTAATCTTTGATCAAACCGTTCCCGAATTCCTATCTCCGTTCCCTCTCTCATTCCATTTAGGGACTATTTTCCGTCGATAACCGCAAATATTATGGTAATTGGCCCATGAGAAAGATAGACGGAACTGTGAGAAATAGATGAAAATTTAGGGGATCAGAGAGCTTAAGTTTCGTTATTGCGCATTTTATGGTTTTTCAAAAAATAGAATCATTTCTCAATGGCATGATGTTCCAAATATTAGAGTTTTCGTTTTTGAAAAAATGAATACCAAACTTTTGACATTTTGAGACAAAAACTGGAACTTAATGTTTTTACGAAAGCTAGAGCTTAGATTTACGTCCCTCAGAATCTAAAATCCAAAATTCATGGCATTAAGTGTTACAGTGATGATGTGACAACTCTAGAGTATGATTGCCTCGAAGGTTTGCTCAAAATTTCGTATCATCTTCCATTTCAAGAGAAAATCAGAACAGGACTGGAAACTGTGTAGGCGTAACTTACTTAGGCTAGTGTATGTACTTGTCTATCCCACGTAAAATCGTGCTCAAGTTTTTTCTAGCTCGGGCATTTTCCCGACCCATCAATCTTTGTCGAACACGTATCGCAGCCCCTCGGATTATTCCTCAAGTAATGACAAAGTATACGAAATGAAATTCTATACGCCAACAACCCTCCTCCTTTTTGAATAAATTACATCGTTGCCGCAGACTATCAGCCGAACAACCAGTCGAGTTTCGCGTTCCTTCAACACGAAACGTGGTATCGGTTGCTCATCAATATCCCAGGGATTCCATAACGACCGAGGAGATTTGAAAAACGACCGATGTTTCGGTCGGATTATGTTGCACATCCGTCATTTCAACATGCAAGACTTCGAATCGGAATGAAAGGGAAAGATTTGGAAAACGACTGATGCTTCATTTGGATTATGTTGCACATCAGTCATTTCAACATGCAGGAGGACTTCGAATCGGAATGGAAGGGTGTCCAGCAGTGCTGCAATTAGCCACCAACGACGCCTCCGTTCGGCAGTGCTGCGCGCTGGAAAAAACACCGTATGAACTTTCCGGTGTTGCCAAATTGTTTTCATAATACTTTTATTGATTTATATAACTCGTAAATACATCAAAAGTACATTATGATTTGTTTCGATGTACATGATATGTAATTATAGATTTGCGAATTAGTTAGTTGGGTATTTACTTCATTATGAGGAGTTTTTTAGAGAACAAAGTAACGATAGTAGCTAAGTCGATGGCTGAGTGAGAAAAATAGGTATCTCAATTTCGTCGTTTAAAAATCTCCAGCTATGTTTGAGTTCCCTTAAGAAAATCTAATAAAATGTCTCTTCAGAGTTTCGTGTAATTTTTTTTAAGAATCAGTGAATCAAATTCCAATGGGAACAGTTGGTTGGTTTCTCTGAGAAGAAGTAGAACAAGAGCAAAAATTTACATTGTTGTAATCTGAGTTACGCATTTTCCGACTTAAGAGAACAATAACTGGAGAGTTTATAGACTGTGTATTCTTAGTCGATCAATAAAAGTTAAGTTACGAATATTTTTTTGATTTTAGACAATTTAGAAACATTCATCCTCCCTTTCAACTTGTGCATTACGTGGATCCACCTCCTCCTACTTATTCGCACATTATTCACATATTCAAAGAAAGTCGACAATTGGGGAATAAAATGTATCGCGGATTTTGAGTCCAGACTCTGAAAAAGTTTGACAAGAAAAAATACTCTTAATTCAATCAGAGGTTTGCTCGAATCGAGATCCAAGCCTCTTAATTTAAGCCGATTTCCTTTTGAGCCAGCAAAACTCCGATTGAATGAAGAGTATTTTTTCTTGTCAAATTTTAAGAGTCTGTACTCTGGATCCATAAGATTTTTTTTCCATTGCTGGTTTTTTCCTCTAAACTTCTCGGGCACTTTTATTCGAAATTTTATCTGATACATTCAAAAGTAAAAAAAAAAAAAAAAAATAATAAAGTCCAAAGAAAATGATCCCGATTTATCTCAAGAATATTGAAGTAAATTTGACACAATTTGACGGCTCATACGGCGTTCCGTCTTAAGATGGCACAGTGGTGAGGGCCCGGGGCATTTTTCCGAAAACAAATGGAGGATCGTAGTTATCAATGAATCCTGAGGAGGAGCACTCGCTATTCTAACTAATAATTAGCTCCAGTGTACGGGTCTTAACGAGATTTGATTCCCGGTATGAGCGGACATCAATCATTCGGCTGCAGCCAGAAGTATGCGAGGAATCGGGTTCGTTGAACCGCGAGGATTTTTAGACATTGAGTCGACGCGCGACGGTTGATGGGCCAACAATGCACCCGTAATTTCAGAAATTTTAGAGTACAACAGCCGTACACGCCAGAACTTTCCTCGTTCAAATCGAAACACATTTACGTTATTAACAGAGACGGATCCGGCAATTTGGCAACACCGGATTCTCCCAATTTAAACCTCTGTTAAATACGCGATTCTCGTCAGAACACCTGGCCAATCCAAAAATCGATTCATTTCCATAGATTTGAATGGAGAAAAACAATGTTGCCAATTTCCTGGGTCCGCCAATGGTTATTAAAATTAATTATTAATGAAGTAGGATTGATTAATTTTATTAGGAATTAATAATTATTCGAATTTCTTGTAGGCATTGTCGGGGAGGGGGGGGGGTTGCCAAAATTTACTAACCAAATCTGTGAGTTGAGATTTAATATTTCTGACCAAACATCGAGTTTTTTTCTTTTTGAATGTTCCTAATTTGTACTCAGTCCCTTAATCGTGGAGACATTTTATGTGCCTGCTTCACTGAAGTATTAAAAAGGCTCTACTTAAAATAAAAATAAATTGGTTGAAGGAGACACAGGCGATGCCAGTATTTCAGCCCTTTCTGCCGCAATGTTTCAGGACTGGACAAATCTGGAAGAATATTGATGGCTTCCTCTCGGATCCTAAAAATTTAGAATCATAGGGAGTGGTGGATCTTCCTCGATTTTTTTTTTTGTCGAAGTGGTTGGAAAATTAGTTATTCTTCAAAAAACTGCTTGAATTAGGAAAAGGTGTTTGGCGTGTCTTGTTTCCATGCAAACACTTAAAGTGAACGTTTATTGCTGACCTTTTTGTAACGCAAATCATCCAATCTTTCCAAAATCACAAACGTAAAAGAGCGATTCTTTATCTTAATTTCCATCTTTTAGGTATAAACATAAATTATTTACCGCGATCTCCCTGCTAAACCGGTATACCGACAAAGAGTCCTGTAGCTACAAGGTATCATGTTCGTACTGCTCAGGAATAAGACTGCCTACAGGCACAAGGTTTTCGGTAGCCATAATATTTAAAATGAACCCGTCAAATCTAAAAATGCTGTCTAATAATCTTGTTGATGCCTTCAGAATCCAAAAAGCCCATTACCATATATATTGATGAAACAAACAAACAAATAAAGCGAACATTATTTTTTTGAGAGCAAGTTTGAGATACATTACGTACAGGTAACGGCGATACAACGATAACGACTGCACTTAAGACACTTTGGCACAGTTCAGTGGTTTAGTCATTTTTGGTGATAAAAATCAACGACTTTTGCAGACAATGAGAGACTACTGGTAAAAGTTGATATTATTGGTGATACTGGTTATGTCGTAATGAAATTGCTGCGTTACCTCGTACTGAAAAATTATCAAGGCTTTCTCGCATTCTTTCTTAAAACACATTAAAAATCGGGATTAAAAAAAATAAGAAAATAAATAAAAATTAGCCCTGAAACTTCAAAACACTCTGTCTTGACTCTGACGGCCACTGTGCGCAGTTTTTATTCACAGCGACTTTTCCGCCAGAAAATTTTCGCTGTTATTATACTCGAACTGGGCTCAATAAAAAAAAGCAAAGTTGCAACTCCTGAGGGATTTCAAATATTTTTGGACATTACGGTGTTTAAGAAAAGTCTTTACTTCAGCAATATTGCAACTATGCTGAGGCGCGTTTTTTTCAGAGTTGCACGCCTCCGCCTTGTAATTAAAACAAGTCTAAAGGAGTTAAAACATTCAGCAAATAAATCCGTATTGAATGACCTCTTTGAAAGGTTGATGGTGATTTTTTTTAAACCTGGCAACATGATTGAGAGGCTCACCACTTGGAGCGTCCAAGTAATTTTTGTTTCTAAAAATTGTCCAACTTCTGCCCATAAGCCCTCTCTCCACGGTCAGTTTTTTGCCCGTTCCTTCTTTCTTCGAGATCAAGACATCTAATTTAAGAATCTCTTCATTTAACTAGTTTTCCTTACTACAAATACAATAATGTGAGAGAAAATTGCTAAGAATGATATTGAAAAAAAAAAAACGCAGTTACTAAGCAGTTTAGTTGAACCAGCGGAGACAAAAATTAACTTAGAATTACTCTCAAGCACCATGATGCACTAGCCGTATGCATTTTGCTGGCTTCTTTTTCGCATTCGGTGAAATATTTCACTGCCCGACCTGCCTCTCTTGGCTCTGAAAAGTCAAGGCCACTTTTGACGAGAAGGTCACAAGTACAGACGCCGCCAAATGAGCAATAAAACGCTAATGCATGTTAATAGTGGGTCATAAATAGGATACACATGCTCTCTCCGCGAAAAAAATAAAGAGTTGAATTTACGATCAACGCAACGAAAAATTATATTTTTCAATTATACTTTCTTGGTCAGGGAATGAGAGGTAAAAATAAATACTCAACTTTTGATGAACTTTCTGCTCTGAACATTACATAGGAAGAATGTTCCGTTCGGATCGATATGAACGTTTGCACAACATTTTCTGAACTGGAATTGTTTGCTTATCATAGTTCTCGTCTTTTTCAAAGAAATTCTGGCCGTGTTGACCAGATTCTGTGATCTACAAATGAAATCAGAGTGGGAAATATTCATGGAACAACTCCTGTCTATTTAAAGGGACTTCCCTTCCAAATTGAATTTCTCTTTCTATTCTATTTTTACCATGTTAACTACTACGTTGCACAAATAAATGGAAGTTTTGCGAGAGAAAAGTAACAACGAGAATGAAATTATGCGGTGAATATTTTAATAATGCAAATCATATTCATTTCTCTTGTTGGGGGTTGGATTTTCTTAGAGACTCTTCAGACGTTGACATTAAAGATGACTAATTCAATTCTTTTGCTTTCGCATTCCAAGCCTAAGAGATTACTGATCATATATTTTCCAACGCAGACAAACAAATTTTACCCTCCATCCTTTCAAATTTCCCGGAAAATTCCTATTTTTTTCAAAGGAAATTTGACAACGTTTGCATTTTCATACGGCGTTTTTACCTAGCAAGGCAGCCTAAAGGAACCCGTGAAGAAAGCTATTTTCATTTTCTCATGGCCCTGATTCTTCCCGGTAGGCGGATACTTATATTTTGACGAGGCACGGTTAGAAGTTGAAGTCTGTGGATCCACTTTGAAGCGGCAAATCCTTGCCGTATACTATTTCCCACCAATTTTCCACTCGTACACATAAAAACCAAACCCGACTAATTTCCCGCTTACACACATAAAAATTTCCCCGTTCTCAGCTGCATCACTGCTCTTCGACAGGAGCTCTGCCGTGCATTCCACCGTAATTTTCAATTACAACTCGTCGTAAGTTTTCTCTCCCCCCCCCCCTTCTCTCTCCCCGTTACATTTTCTTCAGACACTCATCCTGTCTTCTCCTCGTTTAAAGCCTACCTATTCCGCGGGAAAAATTGGCCCATTCTTTGTAGGAAACAACGTATTAGCTTTGCAGTGCTGCCTAAATTGTGTAACTTGGTGCATCATTTGCAGAAGACCAATTTGACAGCTGGGCTGGAGTTTTGCCCCCAAAAAGCTTCCATATTTTTAATAAGTTTTCTGTCATCAATAATTACTACGTTTATGTTTGTTTTGTTTGCTATACATTATATAAAACGTTGCACAATTTGAGCGGCATAGCAAAGTTTGTGCGTCGTTTCTACAAAGAATGACTCAATTGCAGCCAAGACAGCGTTGTCACACCCCTCGAATTTCCCCGAAAATCGATGGAAAAATAAGTCGGATCTCCACCCGAGACGGCAATCCTGTCGAGTGCAGTGTAAAGCGGGAAAGATTTGCACCGGCTGGGGCCCGGGATGGGGGGGGGGGGGATGCACCCGGGAGCGGGCGAGTGGCAATCTTGGTGACTTAATTGAAAACGTGAATGGCGTTTACGGCATCATCTCGATCACCAGACTGCACCGGTAATCGGCCCTGCGTTCTTCGCTCCGACAGAGATACCCCTGTGGGAAGGAAAAACTACTCCCATCGCTTCGATTCATGTCGACGACACTCGAGCACAGTACAATGTGCGGAATGGTTGTTGACACAGACAAAGGAATCGGTCAGCTACAAAAGGGCTCAAGCGCCAAAAATGAGAATTCGAAAAAATGCTTTTAATTGACCCCTTAAAAATCTCAGCGCTCTTAATCTGCGATTTAAAACGGGTCGGTCCATCTGTATATACAGTTTCTACTGTTTCTTTCGTATTTTTATGACTGGCACTTGAGCCCTTTGGTAACTGACCGATTCAATGGAAAATGGAGCGGTTCTATTGGTCGAAACGGATGGTTGTTATGATACAAATTTCCGCGTGTGGATTTGGTCAAATTTTTCGACCAGGTTGGCTAGGAGAAAAACGCTCTGCTTAAGTTAAAATTTAAACTCGATGGATTAATACAATTAATAAAATTTGTGTAATAAAAAAAGAGTTAATTAATCAAGTTAATCCAGCCAACTTTTCCCTTTTTCCATTGACGTGGTCGTCACGGCTACCGGCATAAAAACCAAATGTTGCACCATCACCGGGAGGGAATTTTGCTATGTTGTTGAAGGTTGACATGCAGTAAGTCAAAAACTCAATCAAATCCATTCGCGGCACTCGCCAAAAGACGAAGAGGGAAAATGATGTACCAGTGACAGGGACCCTCGTAAGTTGCTATTCTCTATATATTATTTGTTTCCTTTTTCCATTGCAACCACCCTCTTCCACAAATACGATCACTCTATTTTCCCTTTATCTTCTTGGTTACAGCTTGATTTTTAACAATCAGCCCATTGAAGGGACGATTGTTGTGATGTGTCAACCTTGAGATCATTAGTTAGGTTCAAGCAATGTTCCGTCATTCGAAGTCTAAGTTTACGCACTTTTAGAATATTGTGACAGAGGATCCGCCCTCATACTTCTTACATTTACTTCATATATAAAAGTGATGTCAGACGATCTTCGACAAATTGATCTGTAAGAAGTGCCTACATTTCTTTGACGTGGACTTTATGTGACATGAGGAGAGGGGGAGGTCTAAAGATAAATCTCCCTCATAATCAAGAAAAATTACGCTTTTTGAGAGGAAAATTTCCCAGTAATGAGCGGGGGATTCGAACCCCCTGGACCCACCTCCTGGCTACGCCACTATCTACTACTACTACTAAGCCACCCTTATAGCGCTTCTGTGCGCTCTGTGACACCCAACCGCCACTGATAGCGATCCTACTAGAGCTTCTCCAACAGATCGTATCTCCTGATTTCCTGTCTTATTCCCTTAATCTACGATTGAGACTCACTATCTAAAGTATAATAAAAAGAAACTCACCCTCTTTGGTAGTGGCAACAGTGTTCTCCGGATCGACCTGCGAAGAAGAAGCAGAGGACAAGAATGAGACGGAGGTAGTGCTTAGTCGACTGTTAGTCCTGACAGAAGACAGGGATCCCTCCTCAGGGGTCGGAGGGGCGGACACTATCACTATGAGCACCATTGGCTTCGAGTCAGAAGCTCAAGGGTCCCATCACTGCATGCCACAGAAACAACCGCACATCGCTCACATTCTTCCTTGCGCCCTTTGGGCAGTCACTATCCGCGCGTTGATTTAAAGTTTGCTTCGAAACGATAAAACACTGGGATCTTCAAACGGACAGTCTCGAACCAGGGTTTTCACTCGAATCCATGCGGGGTATATTCCTCAGAGCACTGTGAAAAAAATGGGTCTGAGTGGAGTAGTGTCACTTTGAGGGGAAGGGGTTCCTTTGCATGAATTTTATAACTAAACCCTCTATTTTTAAACAAAAGGAAAATTGGTCAGTTTCTGGCAGGTTAAAATAGAGATTCTAAGAGACTTTACCCTATCCGATAAATGTTGTTAAATTGGAGATTAAAATCAAACTGTTCCCTAATATTTTGTGAGGATGGGATAGTGAGGATACTGGAAGAGTGAGGGAACACCGGTGAACAATCTGTTGGTCCTTTAATGGAGAACCTTATTTTCGGTAACTTCTTTCACTTCAGTGGGACCTGTTGATTACAAAAATTGTCCCTTGTCCAGAGTCTCCTCTGGCCCTAATTATTGTAATAAAAAATAAATTGGATTTCACAATAATCTTTGCCTGCATATTTTTACCATATCCAATTCAGGGCAGAGATATGCAGATCTAGGAGGGAGGGATGGGGAGGGGGCTTATTGATTAGAGTTCATTTATTTTCACGTTAAAACACTTCATCACACGTTGTACTTTCTATTTATGCTGAGTGTGGTGACAAGTAAATCGTATTTATTCTATTTAGGCGTTTATATTTTAAGAAATCGAGTTTTCAATCAATCATCGTTCGGGAGTGGGCTGCATGCTTTGAACCTACGCACATCATTTTAGCTTTGTTGACTCTCATAATATATTTTAAGCTATGTAAAATTTGAGGAATAGGATGTTGTCTTCAAACTTAGCCTCAACCCTCGAAATACACAGTAATTTTTCTATTAATTTCCTTTTTCGTAATGTCTTTGGCCACTAAATGGGATGGATAAAAGAGGAAGAAATTTTATAATTCAAAAAGTGTTTCTCTCTCGAAAATTTTTCAGAATGTTGCACTTGAAATGTCATTAATATTATTTTGAAAATTTGCTGACTACTTTTTTTTTTAAAATTTGTTTAATTTTCTTTAAATTATTTTCCCTTGGAAAGTCGGTGTTTAATGATACCCAAGTGATTGCCCTAACAACTTTTCCGGGGAAAGAGGGAAGGACGAGAAGCTTTTCACCACTGACACTTTACTCCTTCCTGGCGTCGCGGGGGGATCGCGTGGGGTTCGATACGCGTCGCGACGCTTCTGCGTTGGCGGCGTCGGAGTTCGCGGCGTCGAATCGGGTGACCAACTTACGTGGGCTCGGCTCAAGCCTCTTGCACTGACTAACGCGCCCCGATCGGACCCAGGCCCGGTCTGATCAGACCGGTCCCCACCGCACCCGCACCGCGCCGGTACCCCCCCCCCCCCCACCCTGCGAGGCGCTTGGTGCAGAATGCACCGTTTGGTCTCTGGTAATCGTAAAGTTGGTGCACTTGCACTCTAGTAAAAATTTTCTTATTGGAACCAGCGCATTTAGGCAGTAAATCAGTGCTCTACTATAATTGGACCCAGTTCAACAGAAAGGAACCAACCTACATAATTTTTTTTATTTCATTTTTTTAAGTTATGATAGGTTTTTAATTCGTTTGAGGATTCTGCAACCTTGAATTAGCATCGGGTGAGGGTTAGTACACATCCATGCTCCAGGCTTTCGAATTTTTAGAGAATAAGGCCGAGTGGAGTCTGATTCTGCGGACCCACTCGTGAGTTCCTTGAAAATTTGTCGCCACCACCGGCATTTGAACCCGGGACCTATTGGTCTAGAGTCAGACGCGCTGACCGCTAGGCTAAATTGCCCAGCCCACATAAAGTTGAAACTGAGAGAAAGAGGTTTGAAGTTTTATTCCTCCACAGGGCTCAATGTGCAAAATAAACTTTAACCACTCTTAGCACAGGCTAATTTTTTTGCTCGACTTTATTTTTTTTGGGTTTTTTTTTTTTTTTTTTAGTTTTTGACAGGGGAATATCCGACTAGTGGAACTCAAAAACATTCTTAATACAATTTTTCCGAAAATAATTAAGGGTTGGTTCCTTCCTGATGAACTCGGTCCCATTTATACTATGAAAGAAAAAGATTAAAGATGTAAACCGTATCACGCAAGCTAGAATTTGTAGATTTAGAATATTTCTCGTTAATATGCATTTCGGGCATAGCCCATCATCAGCAGTAGATATTAAAAAAATATTGGAAAATTAATAAAAAACGAACAACTTAAATAAGAAGTAATCACATTTAGCATAAATTATAACAAAGCCCAAAAATACATGACAACAAAGGCAACAAAAGACTGAATCAGTAATAAGCCAAAGCGAAGAAGGAAAAATAACGAGAATAAAATAATACAAAATAAGACGAAAGAGTGTGTACTCGAATCTGAATGTAGAAAACCCTAGCCCCTTGTAAGATAAGAGAATACCACCCGGATTACACCGAATCGCCGGGAAATAAGCGGGAGACTTCAACGAACGGTAAGGAAAAATTGACACTCACTCGGGGATTCCTCAGCGTTTAACGACACTCACTAACAGTTTAATAAGATTTCAAGAATAAAGAAAAAAAATTGGCGAAATCGAATAAGTAAAAAAAGAAAAACAAGAAAATAAAAACAAGTGAACCAAAAGGAGAGAGAAGAAGAGAGAAAATCATGACCTAATGTATGTAGTCCGCTTGATGATTCAGTAAGCGTCGATTGCTCAACGAAGTGTCAAGTTATTTTTTTCTGCTTTTGGTAACTGGGTGAGATTCCTAAAATGTTGTCGTTCGACAGCTGCTTCCAACTTTAAAAGAAACAAAAAATAAAAACGCGTGATTTACTTCAAAGCTCACGGACAGATGTGCAAAGTCTACGATGCGACACGAAACAAGTTATTCGACTTTCTCCACCTAAAATCACAAAAAGCTCTCGCTTCCTAAATGACAGTTCCTCAACCGATAATCACGGGTTCCGTTTCCGAAAGAAAGTGAAAAAGATGGCTAGACGTACGGACTCATAACAAGGCAGAATCATGCGAATGGGCGGACGGCATCCACATTTTATTCCACAGCGTGTTGCCATTTTTGAGGGACTACTATTTTTGACTCATTCTAGAAACATACATACGTGCTTTTAGTTTCCCAATGCAAATAGTTCGTTTCATGGATGAACCAGAAATATTCGTTCCTTATTTCAAGATATGACGCCTTTACGCTTCGTAGAATTCGTTAAAAATGACAATCTCAGACATTCTGTCGTTGCAGGATGGGAATATTCCATTCAATATTTGGACTTTAACCTTGGAGTGAATTCTGAGAAGTATGCCTGCATTCATTGTTATCAACAAAAATAAATTAAATCCTCTCCATTAATTGCGTGTACTTAAAACTTTCTGTTCTCTAGAAAAATGGCAACACCGATTCTTCATCTTGGGTAAGAATGTGAGTTTGGAGTTAGACGTGAAATTCTGAGGAGTTTTGAGTGTTGTCATGTTTGGGGGATGCGTATTTACGTATCTCAACGTTTCAAAATTGATAATCTGACTCGCGCTCTGTTTGGAAATTGATTGTATACTGGATTAAGCATATTTTTTAGGAAAAATATAGGTTTTGATACTTTAAGTAAAGGAAGTTCTAAAAGGAACACCAAAAATTTTGCCCAAATAATGATACAAAATGCGCTTAAACTTTTTTGTTGAGACTGTAACTACAATACATCTTTTTTAAGCAGTTTTTCTAGAAATCTTAAAAATTTCACTTTACATGAGCAATGAACATGTACTGGATACTTTAACAGAATTTGTAGATATATGGTATTTGATAAATTTGATTTATTATAATTGAAACCATATTGAGTGATCAAAGCGCGAAATTAAACAATTATTGGAGTATTCTTTGAGTAATCTCCTAAAGCACAAGTGTTAAAGTGAGTAACGCTACTCTATGAGTCCAAAGAAAGGACAATCTTACGCTTTTAAATTCACTTTTCTCAAATTGCTCATGTCGGAAAAAATTGTGAAAATATAGGTATAGTACACTCAGATTATTTGTAAATAAAGAATACAATTTTTTCATTTAAATATCCTGCGATACGTCTAACATTTTCACGCATGCTGCCAGAAAAAATAAAATCAAAGGCAAAAACGACACCAATGGAGGGAAGGCTCCTCTTTGATCTTGGCTGAAAGAGGGGCGTGATCACTGGAATCGGCTAATTAACCCACAGCGAATGAGCATTCTTTATTCGAGGGCCTTAATCCGTGGAAAATACTTTTTGCCCTTCTCCAGGATCCCTCGCTGATGCCAGATGCACCGCTGAAGAAGTACAAGTGCGCATGAAGGTGGATATAAAAGTTCGTAATTTGACACAGTATCAAAAACAACATACCGAGGGCACGTTTAGACAATGGATACATGAAGAAAATAAAAACGTCAACATGAGATAAACAAACAAGCTATTTAACGTGAGGTGAGCGGAATACCGGGAAAAAGTTGTGCACGAAATATACTTACATTGCTTTGATAAAAAAAAGATTAAAACAATTTAACAAAATTATATAACTGAACAACTTTACTTTTCATTCCATTGCACTATGTTAACGATTAAATTTGAATACGGAATGTCTCGTTAATTTTACTTTGCACATCGAAGAGTGCACATATTTGATATTTATATACTTAATTTCATGATGATAATTGTTTTTTTTGGGCTCTTCTGAATCATGCGTCTCGTATTAAGATCCTTAATTTAAGAATCAACATATTTTCCTTTTGTACAGTCATCCTTCCAAGCACTATGAATTCAACAATAAAATTCTCATTACTCAATACAAGAGATAAACAAAGGATATATTATAGACTCTTTTTAACATCCTTGGACCCGACATCAAGAGACGGACACATCAATGCTTTACGCTTTCCAAATTTTTAGGATTAAGGCCAATTAGAATCTGTCTCTGCAGATTCGCTCATCAGATCTGTGAACATTTGATGCCACTTACGAAACTCGAACCCGGACCTCCTGACCTACAGTCGTCGCAGTCGTGCTGATCAAGAGGCTAACCTAGCCATCCTACACAGAATTTAGGATATAGGGTTAATTTCTATTGTTTTGGTTGGGTTCATCGCAAAATGATGTGCCGAATATCTAATAATGGGGTAACCAATTACAGGGTGCCTACTGAAATTTCATTTTGGACTTTCCTGATAATTTTCAGATTTTTTCTGATAATTTAAATACAATTTCCCAATTTTCTGCGCGAATAAATTCGACAGATTTTAAAAACCAACATATTTGATGAACGAAATTAGAAGTTTCACTTTTTCCAGGAATGTTTTTTATTGAAAAGCTATAAACGCCCCTTAAGAGAAACTCGGGGGTCACAAAAATTCTTGACGCACTCGGAATTTCCTGATATTTTCCGGTTTTTCCTGATGGTAGTTGTCCTGCATTAAGTTAGTCTATAATAGCCGAAACGTAAGCCTCCCCGAATTTATTCCTTGGTAAGCAAACTGACAACGTAGCCTCGGAGGGGCGTTCAAAAAAATTAGCGCTAGAAACACGATTCTTATCACGAGGGGCCTCATAATCAGATAGCCACCACCCCCCGCCGCAGGCCTGCACTACTTTCGTCGGGCCGCCGCGTATGGGGCGTAACTCCTTTTTGACGTGAGCCCTGAAAAGCACGGAACAAGACGAGTCGGAGGTCTCAACTGAAAGTAGAGCTACGCCTTTGCGTCGGAGAGACAACGCTTCCCGCGACGAAAACAATTACAGGACAATTTAGTGTTTGACTTCGGTAAATCCCGGCCGCGCCACGCCGAACCCCCTGAATTTCTTGTCAGAACCGCGTATCTTCAAATAAAAACCGGTGTTGATTTGTGGTTTTTGCCGAGTAGATACGAGGCCTTATCGTCGGTATCTATTCTAATGACCCGTTTGGAGCAACACTCGGAGGTGTTGCATTGCAAGTGTGTCACTTAACAGCGGCCGCTCTGGTATTCCGTACCAGAGAGCCGTCCAGATATTCAAATTTTTGAGCTCTTTCAGCCCCGGCTATTGCAGTAGCTTGGCGTGCTTTGAGGTATATCGATTGATCTGTCATTTAAATCAATGGGAAAAGGTCGATAAACAGGGTGTTCGAAACGAACACCTTAGTAATCGATTCTATACCATAGCTTTGAATGAGAAAATATCGCTAATCGATCGTTCACGCTACGCCACTGGTCTGTTGCAGCCTTCAGCAGGAGCGAAAGCAAGAGTTGTTTCTTAAGAAATCTAACTAAATCATTATCCAGCACTGATAACATTTTCTGGGTTAAATTCGGGGTGCATTCCACCTCGGAACCTATTCTGACCCCCGGAAACCCGAATGATGCGAGACAAATGTACAAAATTTTGCAATAGGGAGCTATAATTTCAGACTCATTTTAGAAACAACGTGTGTGTCATTTGTTTCCCCATACAGGTATGTTCTTTTACGGATAGGCCAGAAATTATAGTTCTCTTTTGCAAAATATCGTCCAAATAGCGGAATCTACTCTTTGCCGAGTGAGCTTAAATCCTCCTGAACGGATTACACTGCATTTTTAAATCATTCGGATTTTCTGAGAGCGAAAAGAGCTCCATCGCTGTTTATCGAAATTAATAGACAAAGCGATAGACAGAGAAGACTAAAGGAAAATTAAGGGATCCTAATGGTGGAACTATAGGTGATTCCAATGGACAGAAGAGATAAATAGTCCCTTAACTGACTGCAACCCACGGGAGACCCTTCTGTTAGTCCATCTTTTCCCACTTGGTCTTTAACAACCACCCGTTTTAACCGATAGAACCCTACATTTCCCCATGGTTTCCTTTGTCTATCAATTTCAAAAATGAACCTGCAAAGTAGGGCCGGAATAAGGGGGTGGCCACATGGGCCGCGACCCATGGCGGCAAAATTTAGGGGGCGGCAAATTTTGCAATCTTTTTGAATGTATCAAAAAATGAGAGAAAACAATCGGATTCAGAAAATAAATTACAAACGAGAAAAGGCGACAAAATCTCTCATTTCCTGAGAGTAGAAGTATAGTAATTTCTAATTTTGTCGTCTTTCGGTGATACAAGAGACAACACCTTTAATTAGTGGAGTTAAGAGAGAAACCAAAACGGAATTTGACCTGGAACGGAGCGGCGCGGCGGTCGGCATGAAACACATAGCGCCTACAAGACTGCATGAATACTTCACGCATTGCGTCAAACAGTGCGGTCAGCAGCGCAGCGGTCGGCATGAAACGCATAGCGCCTACAAGACTGCATGAATACCTCACGCATTGCGCCAACACTGTGCGATCGACGCGGCGGTGGAAGTTAACATTTTTTAGCACATTTAAGTATATTTGTTCTTTCATAATTTTTTCTTTCTTTTTTATAAATGGAAGGCCTTGTCCAAACAGGGATGGGTTTACGGAACTGAACTTTTGTTAGTGTTGACAGGGCATTTACAAAAAATGTGCCCAACACGAGTAAACGCGTCTTATATATCCCTCCCCCACCGGCACGTTCACTTGATGGTTTTTATAGATCGTATCGACAGATCACACGGGTGACATTATATTGATATCGATTGGTTCAATATGTAACCACAGCCTCAGAAGTCAATTTAGAAATCTGAGGTAACGGGTCTTATGTGATCGAATTTTTATTCTCTCGAGTAGGTACCAAATGGCAATGAAAAGTGAAATTGTTAGGAATTTTCTCATTTTCAGCTTTTCCAAATTAAATCCTAAAATTTTTGTTCGAGATTATGTTCTTTTGTTTTGAATCAAACGATACATCGAACCACTGTCGAATACGATCTCCTGATGTTTCAAAACAAATGAGAAGGGGGCGGAAAAATACAGGCGGCCCATGAGCGGCATGTAGGTAAATCCGGCTCTGCTGCAAAGCGAAATGTAATCTGGATTTCTAACAGAGTAAGCCCATGGGTAAAGTCCAAAATACTCCTTGATTTAATATCCACACAGAAAATTGGGACATTTAACAGCTTCTCGCTTCGTCACAGCCTTTTAAATCATCTTAACTCCTAGGATACGCTTTAAAATTGAATATTTATGTCGATGGCTAAGTACGATACCACAAATCCCCTTTGCGGTGTTTCAAAAGCTTCGGTTCTGATTCCTTCTTTCGTAGGGGAGCAAGTCAGCTTCATGGCTTGAAATTTATACAGAATATTCCCCTAACACAGGATAAAAATGAAGGCAGTTTTTAGGAGTAGAGTTGACTAGTTTTTAAGAGGAATATAAAGTATGACTGGAAACCTAAAACATTGCCTACTGAGATACGTAGCTATGTGTAGCATGGGACACGTGCGCGAATCAGACTCTTAAATATTTTCCAGGTTTCTGTTGATGGAGTTTATTCCTTTGATAATGAAGCTCCAACCCTATTTTCCCCCATCATACCAACCATGTACGAATGAAACTCCTCATGCTTCAAAGAGGAGAAATTCCACACTTTTAAAGTTGATTCCTGTATGAGCTGATGGCAACCTCAGGATACCAGAGTCTTTCGGCAGTGTTGTCATTTTTCACGTGAATTCCCCGCCATTACGTCAGTCTTACGGTAAATTCAAAGAACTGTGAAAAATGGCAACTGCGCGACTGAATACTATAAGTCGGTACTGCGTAGCGATGAATAGTAATCATAGCCACTTTGAGGCGGGAACCTAGAGTTCTAGACCTCAGACTCCGGTCGGAGGAATGCCATAATCGGCAAAAACCTCGCACCTACAATAGAATTCTATTGCATGTTACGCGTCTTTTGACCCCGACGTCGCGGGCCGCTGCTAAGCCTGACGCTCATTCTGTGACTGATGTCTTGTGGCTGCATAAACCTGCGGCTATCTCGGGACTTTCTTCCTCTTCCTCAACCTCGGCCGGCGCATCTTCTCATTTTCTTCTTCTTCTTCTTTTTCATCTTTCATAACGATATCAGGTGCCCCGCACTGACCGGTAGCGCTAGGAATTTCATCAGCCTTGTTGGCTCTAACTATTAACGAAACAGGTTATTTAAAAAGACGGCTGGTCTAAGCGTTTCTAGTGTGATATATACTACTCCGCAATGGTGCTGGATATTTTTCGCCCCCGCAGACTAACTTAAATTAGGATGTCTCTAGGATTTTGAAATAGAGATTATACACTTTTTAAAAACCTTTTACAACCCTTTTACGGACTTTTGAAAAACCTGATTGCGGTCGATAAAGCTCTCAAAAGAGGGCGTGTGCGCGTATCCGCACTGGCTGAAACTTATTTTTTGTCTCATTCGTTGAACTTCTTATCTTAGTTGGCCCAGGTCCCAAGAATTGACGGACTTTGGCTGGACCAACCAGCCATACGATTGGCAGACTTTTAATTGACTTTACTTACCGCAGAAGAAAATTACGGGGATTTTTATTGACTTCAAAAATTTTACTGACCTTGTAGACACCCTGTTAAATGAGCATATTTTCGAGGAATAATCTACGAGTATTGTTTCATTTTTTCAGTAGCGCATGGACAGCTAATGACTATGATAAAAATTTTTGAGAAGCATATCACTGTAAAAAACCTGGGTTTCTTGTGATGTTCGTACGTCTTTTTCTCTTATAACTTACAACTGAGTCAATGTTTTGCATACGCGGGTTTAACTTCAATGCAATGATTTAGGTAATTGTCGAGGAGAGTCAAGCTATATTTTTAAAATTTCTAACAGAACAAGTTTTTTAACTCAACAGTGAGGTATCAGCGTCTCTCTTGATTAGTACATCAAACATTACGCTCGTCAAAAAACCAAAATCTACTGATCTATTCCTTTCGTATCAGGTACCGAGCTAATCGTAGCATGATTCGCGATGATTTTTTTTTCAAACTACGAAATTTTTCCCCGGACATTTTTGAAAGTTACCGTACCGTACGTTAAAAGGAGAATGATATTTTTTTGAGACTAAAATCTAGCAAACCATAACCATTTGTTGAAAGTCTATACATCGAACTTTGTTCTCAATTATCAATTTGACGTGCATTACATTCGATTCTTTTGTGAGCTGCATGTTCGAATTTACCGATTCTAATCTTACTGTAAGTACATAAGATAAAATTAAAAGAGTAATGCATAAAGCCTGAGACACGAAGCGTTTCGGGGGGGGGGGGGTTGGACTGCTTAGCGATCAGAATACGTACCCCCTAATATAGATTATAAATGCTTATTCCTTATCACTTTGAAGGATTTGATGGAATTTCTGAAGAAGATAAACGTGTTTTGCCAAGAAATTAGATGGGAGAACAAATCTTGATGCGATTTAATTGTTTACCCTGTCTAGTGGTTCGAGCTTCTTTTCTTATACATCTGGCACTATCTAGAACGATGCAGGGGCCCGGGGGACGGGGAGAGGGTCAAGTGAATGGAAGTTGTCCCTTCTGAGAATCAGCCCGGCGACGGACGCCAAAGCTGCCGGAGGCAAAAAGTGAGCACGCTCAATCGAGGCTCTTTCGATATTTCTTAATAGAATTTACCGGCAAACCGTGATTACAATCGAAGTTCGATACATCCAACGACTATGACAGTGACTGTTGTATAAAATATCGAAATCGTATCGACCAAAAGTGTTCATCGCGACTCGAGCGTTAGTATATAGCGTTCGGCGTTCGGTGCCGGGCGCTTCTTCTTCTATTTTAATAAGAACACAATCAAAACAAGCCGCACACTGACAATGAACCAACTTTGTACGGTCGTTGATGTTGCCAACCCGTTAGTCGAGGGTCTTCCGGAGAAATAATGTCTATGGATCCATACTTTTGGGCGTTTTTTGTCTCGGAATGTTCGTAGGTCGTTCCTCGATACTCAGATATAAATTACTCAATTTTGAATTTTCAAACGTATGTTTCGTGGAGTATTGGAAGTTTGGAGTATTTGGAGCTTGGGAAATCATTTTTGGTTTGAGCTATTGTGGACCAAGAGCTGCATTCACAGTCATTCCTTAAAAAAGTTATTTTCCTCAGAGAGATCTCACATGCTTTACATTGTGATTAAGGGAGGTGAAAGGAATCCTTTCAAGTAAAAACACGAAAACAAAAATTGTATGCAAACCTCAAGAAAATTTCAGCAGTACAACTTTAGAAATAGTTACTTTCGAGAGATTGCAATCATGCGTCATGGCAAAAAGAACGAAAAACAAGAGACGAAATTTTATACTGCCAAATTGTAAGGTAGGTCTGTGGTTACTTTAAAATTTTCAACGAGTACAATTCACTTTCATATTTTATATTTTTTGTAACGGGAAATCATTGTAACCCTTCGCAAGGATCCATTTCCAAAGTTTGCGACTGGATTTCACTGGAAATTTGCAAAAATCGTCTTTATTATGGTGCTATGCTAAGGAGCTCCTTGAACCTACCTTGAGTACGTTTTAAACCATATCGGACCTCTTGAGGAATGGAGCTGTTTAAGAAACGACTACGTATACGACTAAAAAACATATCCGGGGATTGAACAAGTCAACATTAAAATGAATAACAATTTTTTTCGAACTCACATGCACATAGTTTTTTTTTCTTCTTCTTCTTGTAAAAAACATAGTGCAAGTGACCACGCAAAATTATTTTATTCAATTTAACCCCCTATGGCACGGTTTTACTTTTTCGTAACAACTCATTATTAGGTTTTTAAAAATTCAACTACTTCTCTGCGGGATGATGTTACAGATTTCTATGGATGTTTTCTTTCTTTGAAAAATGCATTACCAAAATTTTAAAATTCTGTGGGAAAAATTAGGGATTCTATGTTTTTACGGAAGCTACAGCATACATTCGTGCCCCCCCCCCCCCCCCAACCCAAGAATCCAACACGGGAAATAATTCATGCCATAGAGGGTTTCATATGGGTACGACCCTCAGAATCCGATGAAACCGGGAAGGCAATGGGGTGCTCGACTGCTCGCATGCTCGGGAGCTAAGGAAACACTTCGTATGAACATCCTATAGTTGCCAAATTTCCTTCACTAAAATGCTTGTTTTTGAGGAAATGTATTAATATTTTTTCCTGAAATTTTCAGGCACTTGAGGCGAAATAGCGAACAAAATTATCTGAAAAATTGACGGAAAAATATTCATAAGTTAACCAGGAAATTCGTGTTTTATCGAAAGAAATCTGGCAACGTCTAAAGGCACATACGGCGTTTCCCCTTAGCACGACGGAGCTGGACGGAGGACCCGAGCTTGGAAGACGGGTCCTAGGAGCCGCGAAGCGCAACAATGACTCAATTCGGATCACTCATTATGCCACAATGGCCCCCCTCCTGCGTCTCCCCCGCCGCAGCGCCGATCCCGGAGTGCTGACCCCGCGTAAATAAAATATCCACATTTTACATCGAGGCACTTAACTATGAAAAGGTAAACGAACCAACAGGTAACATGTTGTTACAACACGGCCGGCGCGCTCTCTGCTCCCAACCGCACCGGTGCCACCGCCACCGCCACCGCCGATGTAACAGTGTAACCGCGCTGAGCGATGATCCTACCCCACCGCAAGGTGGGTATCCTCCGCCCGAAATGAGGGACTTGGACCATCGTGTCCAGAACTCGTACTTGGTGGTGGACCATGAGACAAGCGGGCTGATTGTTGAAATTGATAGACAAAGCGGGCATACTGAGTGTGGAGCGATCCTATTGGTTAATTTGGGTGGTTCTTACAGACCAAGGGGGTAAATGATGGACTGAGTAAAGGGTATCTCGTGAGTTGCTGTTAGTTAGTCTATCACCTACCTCCTTTGTCCATTGCAACCACCCACTTTCACCAATAAGATCCCTCCATATCCTTTATGTATTCTTTGTGTATAGGTTTTTCTATCATTTTCAACATTCAGTCCGCAGAGAATACATGAAATTTAAGACGTAAATTTTCGCGGGTGCATTCTCCATAATCCAGAAAACAGTCACTGACAGTTTCGAGAGGGAATGTTGTTTGGCTATCTGTTAATGGATTAGAACACCGGAAGAAGTTATAGGTATCATGAAGTGCAGTTAGGCTGACTCTGATTAAATCCGTCTAACTGTGTCTAGATACATGAACATTTCAAAATTACTCATCAGTCGCGTCAATTCTGATACTAGCGTATCGAACACGGAAAAAAAAAGCATTATAATCCCAACAATACTCTTGGCTGATTTTGACGCCAGGTTTACGAGTGGTTGCACGAGTGAAAGGTACGGTAAAGTCTGCCGAAAGTGTGGTTAGATGAACCGTACCTCTGGCTAGTGCAAGTACTATTATGTCTGGCGCCATAATCACTCAACCAATCATAGTTGGGGTTGAGATGATTTTGTTTTCAATGCATGTAACGAAAATTCTGGGACAACGAAAACTTCCGTTCTTGCCCACTGTGTATAAATCCTACAATGGGGAGTTGATAGGCCGACGTAGGTTGCGTCCCGGTTCGATCGCGATAAGAAGAACGCCAACTAGCACGCAGCACGCAGCGCGAATTCGTTAACGCAAGATTCAATTTTGTCCTTTCGCGCAAGGGTCCAGTCCCTTATGGACTTAACTCAGATTTGAGGACTTGGCACACAGCTTTGCCGACCGCTCGAGATTAATAACGCTAGGTTCAAAACTTCTTCCGAAAATCATTGAAAACATGAAGCACGTGGAATAAAAAGAATGGGAGGAAGTACTGCATGGACAGGTTTTTTTTTTTTTTTTTTTTTTTTTTTTTTCCATGATGAAAAACACGGTTTGCGTCGGGGACACAAATAGGTAGGTACATACCGATATGTTAACGTTGCGTAGCATGTTTTGTACCCCACATTTGCCGGTATAGGGCCACAAAATGGCCGTTTTGCCTCTCGGTGTGGGACGCAAAATAGTTGGGTAACGCCAATTGGCCTACACCCGATTTGTATCCTCGACGCAAATTCTTTTTCCGTCGTAGAGCAGAAGGGTTGTAACTGATTCCGGAATTTTTGAAGTTTTGCAAATTGCCTCTGGCATTACATATACCTTATACCGAATTTTATCACAAAACAATAGTAAACGCACTTTGCAAGTCCAAATTATTCTAACATG
Source organism: Bemisia tabaci (assembly GCF_918797505.1). Taxonomy (NCBI): domain Eukaryota; kingdom Metazoa; phylum Arthropoda; class Insecta; order Hemiptera; family Aleyrodidae; genus Bemisia; species Bemisia tabaci. The sequence continues at coordinate 23,016,746 of NC_092793.1, read as the reverse complement.
ACAAGTGTGAGAGGATGAAGTTTTGTCTTCTTCTTCTTTCTTTTAGTGTATACAATCGTTTTGTAGTTTAATTAAATACAAACTTATACGGACCAAAAATAGTAAAAAGTATATCTCCATAAATCGACGAATTTTGACCGACAATAAGTTCTCGACGGATGAAGTAAATTCAATCCTCACGGAGACTTTAACGCAAGTATAAGAAAATGCACGCAGAGGCTGATCTCTCCTCTAGATCACTTTAAGGTGCTCCACTCGCATTGGGGCAGGTAAGTGCAAATTGCGGACGGGCGCGACCGGTTGCACCATCCGATTGAGCCGGTGCGGGGCCCCGGTGGGAACTGGGGAAGGGGGGGATGCACGCGAGTGACGAACGCGCGTCTGCGTTCGCTCGGCGCATTCTTATGCTAATCCACTCGCGCGTTTCCGCTTCCACGTCCACCCGCGCCGGCGCCGGACAAAACCCGCTCGCGCGTCTCAATGTCACCCTCCGCGTGCCGCCATTCAGATTTCCCGCTCATTTCCATTCCTATTTTCCGCGCCGCACAGTGGACCGAGTCGATAGGAGAGCTCGGACAAACTATGGAAACTTCATAAGCTTGTAACTCCGTTTACAGGGTGTCTAGTTTTTTTTTTCATTTTGGGAAATCCTGATTTTTCCTGATTTTCGATTGCTCAATCTTGATTTCATAATTTTTCCAAATCCTGATTTTTTGCGGAGAAAAATTAGGAGAAAAATTGGCGAATGTAACCTCACAAAAATAGCGCGATAAAAAAATCCGATCGGACGGCCGACTTTTCTCAAATCAAGATTTTATGGACCGATTTTTCCTCAAATCCTGATGAAATCGGGATTAAATCCTGATTGACCTCAAATCCTGATAGAATCGGGAAAATCGGGAAACCCCTGATGCTAGACATCCTGGTTTATACAGAGCTTTGAGGTTCTAAAAGTGGTTCCATTGGTTTCCTCGTAATATTTTCTTCCTGAGACACCTCTCAAAATTTAAAATGTAACGAAATAAACATCAAAATTTGCAGTTGTAGTCAAAAATGTCATGCCCGACTTCTCTGATTGACTCGATCCACTGTGCGCCGTTCCAGTTGACGCGCGTCGCGATGTTTGGGTGCCACCGTTGTTGTTCCCGGCTCGGCACTTTGTTTTCGCTCTCATTTCGTTCGGTATTTTGTTTTCCATACTTTTGACTGACGAAGCGACGGTTTGAAAACTTGCGAGGTCTCTCTAAAGACAAATAAAAAACCCCTAGGGGCCGTACTTCAATTACGTAACACTGGAAAAAAACACATTGGATCTAGAGTCCAGACTCTTAAAAACATCGACAAGAAAAAATACTCTTGATTCAATCAGATTTAAGCTTGAATCAAGAACCAAGCCTCTTAATTTGAGCGGATCTCCTTTTGATTGAAGCTTAAATCTGATTGAATCAAGAGTCCTTTTTCTTGCCAATGTTTTCAAGAGTCTGGACTCTAGACCCAACGTGTGTGTTTTTTTTTCCAGTGAACGCTCTAGGGGAGGCCAAGGAGACAGTTACGTCATTTTGTTTTTAAGTGTTGAAGGTTAGGGCTCTACGTCACAAAAGCGTTACAGGGGGGGGGTGGGGTGTCCAAAAATGCCGAAAATTACGCAATTTACGGACGGCCACCTACCAGTCTCTCGCCAACGAGCGTGAATTGCACGCACTGCACTACTGCGTGACTGGAAGTGAACGAAGCGCCTTCAATTTTTTACATGCAGCACGCGTATCCATTGAGTGCGAATAGTTGTATCAAGCGGCTATTATCAAAATCATTATGTGCGTAGCTTATCTTGACTACTGAGATATTACCATAAGAGTTATTCTGTGTGGTTTAAAAATTAAAGTGAATATTTTGTACCATTACGAAACATGTGCGCATTTTCAAAATCTCGTAATTAGTTACGTCACATGTCCGCGTTTTGGTTTGGAGAACACAAAACACTTGATACACTAGCTACACAAGACGAAAATAGGAGCTGAAGGATACTTACAAGTTCGGTGTTTAGATTTGTGGGTGCAGGCGCCTCGTAATGTCTTGTTGATACAACTTGCAACCCTTTCTTGTCCGACTCCTTAGGGAGTTCCGCGCTGGTCTTCGCCATTGTTTATCCTGGCAACAGAAAATCATTTTTACGATTAGAAACTCTTGAAACTCAATTTTTGTTTTTTTTGGAGGAGGGAAGGGCATCTTTATTTGTTACATACAACTTGGGACTTTCCAAGACAGAGGGCAGGCCCGTAGGACTATTTTTTACATTCTAGCGGAAAGACTTGTATTGTATTCTTCCTGTTAATAAATGGAACGGACTTCTGAGCTTGACGTGGTTGAACTTATGAAACTCTGATTGAGCTTTACCTATTTTCCCTCTTTTTTTCTTGGCTCCGCAATTGATGGGTTTTCAAATTGAAATAAAAAATCAAATGTAATCATCAAAAGTAATAAAAATGAAGTTATAGGCGATCGGGATTTGTTGTGGAGTCATGAGTAACGACACAAAGTCAAGAGAGGTCTCGAAAAAGTAAACGGTCTTGATACAAAAATATAAGATTAGAGATTTAAAGAGTTCATATTTAGAGTTTCATCATTTAGTTTATCAATTTATTAATTTTATTTTTACAATTGTTTTTATTACTTATTTATTTATTTATTATTTCTGTACACGTCGTTTTGATATTAAAATTGGATCTATTCAGATGAAGACTTTCTTGGAAATCATTCTATATCATTGTTATTTATTTACATTAATTTATTTATCTATAAACACTTTTTTAATTGACTTGCTCCTCTGATATAATTGGTGCTCCTGATATGATTTATTTTCCTGTTGTAAATATTAAAATATTTGACTTCTGTTCTCATTACTGTGAATGTTTCTTCGAATACTAGTTGAGAGTGGAGCTGAAACAAAATAAACTTTACACTCATCTTCCTACGGGCTTGACAAAAACCCAGGTCATTATTGGTTAAAATGTGTTATCATTTTCTTTTCATTTTACTGATGTATCATTACTTTTGGGTTTTGTAAATTTTACTGAGTCTATTTTGAATTTACACCTCTCAGGTATTTTTTAGTATGTGAACATATTATGGAATATGGACTAAAATATGCGCGGCAATCATTGCGGACGGCAACAATGAGTTTAGGGTGTGAGAGACTTGAAAGGACTATCTCTTGAATAAATCGTATTGCAAGTTATTAATATGACTTGCAAAAGAAATTTGTCTGGCGGTGGACGTCGTGCATAAATTTCGTATGCAAGAGAGGAAAGTGCTATTTATGACGAGGCAAATTCAGACCAGCTGATGAATGCGGCTTAGGACATGTATGCAAACGCGATTCTGAAGTTGCGGTAAAATATGCGATGACGTAACGAAAATATGCTGAGGATCAAACGGAACTGTGCAAGAGAAAAGTCCCGCACTGTCATGTAAATGAGAGGGACTTTTTTATGTAAATCATCATAAACGTAATTACAATTTTGACGTTTCAATCATATTGATATTTTGCTCTGAAATAACAATTTATCACACATCACTCATCACTCACTTTATCTTTCACTCATTTTTTTTTTTACTGACATCTAAAAATTGGCAGAGCTAAACAATTTTATATTTCATTCAAATTTTCTAAGATAAATTATAATATGTATAACGCAAAAGAGAATATGATTTGTTTTGATGCCTGTATGTTCAATCATATGTCTAGTTTAGCACTACAGGAGCCAGCGATTCTAGAATCTCTTCTAGATTTTATATAGCTCTCACTTACTGCTTACTCTGGTTTCACTTTATCGTGCACTGAAAATAAAACTCCGGCTGCAGAAGCCGTACTTGCGGGCTATATAGCCATATCGTCCACGTTTCGGGCTCACATACCGAAAGTTCCGGGTCTAGCACCCGGAGCAGTCGAAGCTACGGCTCCAGCACCCGGAACTCTCAGCCTTTGATCCCGGAACGGACGGTACGACGGTATGACTGGTATTCTACAGCATCGCAAACGGAGGTACGTATAGTCTCGCACTTTAGCTATCGATATATTTTCCCAAAGAAAGCTTATTTTTCAAAAAAAAAAAAAAAAAAAAAAAAAAAAAAAAAAACTGAACGCACCGAGTCAAAGTGAAAGACACAAATTCACAATTCAAAAATTTTAACCTATGCATCCGTGCGATAATGAGACACGTTCCATAAAGAGTCTGTGTCAGTTTGGAAAATTAGTATTTGCAAGTTTCATTTAATTCAGTTCATATCTGCTTAAGCAAGTCACTTTTTTCCTCCGGTAATGGTTGTTCATTGGAACTCACTCAGGTCTAGACCTCCTCTGAATGAACTTTTCTTAAAAAAAAGAAGAAGAAAAAAATAGGAGAAGGTGGGGGTGGAGGGCCCAAATTGGCAACGCGGAGTGACCAGAAGACGGCGCTATGCTGCTAATGAGCAGAATGCGCTTACTGCTGCCGGGACCCCCAATTAGCACGCATCGCGGACGTCGGAATTACAATCGCGCGATTTTTCTCGCGTCCCGCGACGCGACGCCCGCGTGGCGCGCGCCTTGAATTATGAGCTCCTGATACCATCGCGGAATTTTGACACTTGCTCAGTCCGGTGGCGTTTTTAATTGGGCGCCGCCGCGGGAATTTGCGACACTCCCTCCGCTTCCCCTCCCTAAAAGTCCCTGGTCACTCGCCAGGGTACCACGCAGTTAAAGATTTCCATGTTTTTTCCAAGTTCCTTGTAATTATTTACAGTTCCTTTTTCGGTCAGATCAACCACAAAAACTTGGTTGATCGACCAAAAATTTGGTTAAATTTACTGAAAACGTTGGTTACCATGAGACATCTGCTAGTGATAAAGAAAGTGTCCTGCTGAACTGATGTAGGTACTCTTGTTTCTCTCGAGGTCATGCAGAGATATCGACTTGCATGTGGCTAGCGCATTGAACTAATGAACTATCACCTGTGGATTCCAGGTTCGGTGTGGCGGCTCGCGTTTGATCTATAATGAATTACACATTTTCGACTCGAACAATCCGTCGATGTAATCGAAAGGTTTGGACAATGTAGCCCGAAGAAAAACTACCAAACGAGTATTAATCGCACGTTGAGGTTACTTGAACCGCGTTTAGCAGAAAAGAACCAAGCCACACAGCTATTTGCAAAATTTAAGCGGTCAATGCAATTTTTTTACAAGAGAACGTTTAAGCGAATTTATATGAAAATTTTAAGGAATTCGCTTCGTACTATGCAGAAAATTCACTGAAATTTGCACAAAAATCCGCGCAACCGTTGTCATGTGCAGGGCCGGATTAAGGGGGTGGCCATATGGGCCGCGGCCCATGGCGGCAAATTTAGGGGGCGGCAAATTTTGCAATTTTTTTTCAACATATAGGTATAAAAGAATCGGATTCAGAAAAAAAAATTATCAATGAGAAAAGGGGGACAAAATCTCTCTTTCCTGAGAGTATAGTAATTTCTAATTTTATCGTTTTTCGGTGATAAAAGAGACAGCATCTTTAATTAGTCAAGTTAAGAGAGGAACTAAACACGCAATTTTGCCTGGAGCTCCGCGCAGAGAGGAATGATGACGAGGACTTGGGATGAAAAGGAGAAGTTCTTGGCGCGGCGGTCGGCATGTAACAGATATTAGCGCCTACAAGACTGCACGAATACTTCACGCATTGCATCAAACACAGAGCGATCAGCAGCGGTCGGCGTGAAATGCATAGCGCCTACAAGACTGCGTGAATACTTCACGCATTGCGCCAAACAATGCGGTCAGCGCGGCTCGGCGCCGCCGACTCGGTCAGCGCGGTGGCGGAAGTTAAAAGTATTAAACCGCATTTATGTTTGTTCTTTCAATTTTTTGGTTCATTTCTTATGAATGGAGGACCTTGTCCACACAGAGATAATATGTTTACGGAACTTAACTTTCGCGCAAAGCTCCGTGAAATTTTGCTAGTAGTGTTGACAGGGCTTCCGTAAAAAATGTATCCAATACGAGTAGGTAAACGCGTCTTATGCACCCCTCCCCCTCCGGCACGTTCACTTAATGGTTTTTATTGATTTTTCAAAATGAATGAGAAAGGGGCGGCAAAATACAAGCGGCCCATGGGCGGCAAGTAGGTGAATCCGCCCCTGGTCTTGTGAAAAATTAAATTGCCTATTTAAATTTGGCAATAGCTGATGTGGCTTGGCGCCCTTCTGCTTAAAGTGGTCCACTTTGAGTTTCACTTTCCAACATAGAATATCGGTTACTTTTTTTTATCGAGCAGTTCCTTACTTGAAGTGAAGTTAAGATAATAAACCCTGGAAAAATGGAGAAAAGTTTAGCGTTTTAGGACAGTTAACCTGGATCAGTCAGGAAATCGCGTTTTTCACTGCGACATTCGGTGTCTTCCCTCCAGATGATTCACGAGCAACTTTTTAAGTATGAAATCAAATAAAATTCGCCTTATGATGACTGATGAATGTCGCAATGAGCACTGTGTAATGCGAGTTGTTGTTTTTTTTTTTGGTTGTTTTTGCGAATTAGGTTGGATTTGCAAAGCCATTGCTCAACTTTTCAACCAGCAGTCATCAATCTGAGCGTTGACTTTCGAAAGTAATTTGTACACCATAGAGAAGACTTAAGAAGATACAAATTTTATAGAGCAGCCCGAGACAAGGGTAACAGCAGAAAAACAAAGGGGGGGGGGGAACGGGAAACAAGGCTAAAATACACAATTCAATTAAAAACCGAGACGTTTCTATTCAGATTTCGGCCACCACCATGTAGCGCTCAGGTTTTCATCGTTTTTTTTTTTAAATTTTACTGTACTTCCGACTGAAAATGACTCAGTTTTGAGTCGAAACGTCTCGGTGTTTTGTATTAATTGTGTAATCTAGCCTTTCTTCCCCTCCTTGTTTTTCTACTGAAGACTGGAGTGCGAGGTCTCTGGAAAATATTGTCTCTGGTCTCGGACAGGTATAATTTTCCCGACGATGACGCTATGGCAACCCTTCAGCGGAGCGTCTTCAATCAAGATGACTGATGTCTCAGGACGCCTCGAACTGGACCCCGCCGCGCCGCGCGCCGCGACACGACCGCCGAAACCTGTCGCATGACAAATCCGACCGCTTTTTCTGCAATTGTTGTGTGGAGAAAAAAATAATGCGCTTGCATTAATATTCCCTGCATTTCTCCATTGGCGGGTGAATAATCTCAACAGGATGGAAGGGGCGCCTTGCGCCTCTTCCCGCTATGCCTGTCCTTGAACGTTCCTTATTTATCTTCAATTCTGAACTTCACCTTCTTGTCAAGTGCACCGTTCGGAGACACAATTTTTCTCGTCAAGTCACACTGCAAGACCTCTTAGGATCGTATTCATTGTCGTTCCCTAACATTAAGGCCTTCTAAAGCCATAAGAATGTCGTTGGTCAGTACGTCCCTCAGCCTCAACGTACTGCACTTGATGCATTCTTACGTTTTCGTTCAACCAAGCGTCGAACAACACTGTAGAAATCTGTACCACAATACCGCTACGTGGTAAATTGCTCATAATCTGACTCTGAAGAAAATGTAAGGTTGGATCCTTTTTGAGATCATTCTGAAGTACCGACGCAGTGAGAATATTGGCATGTCAACGTATGAGCCGCTCTTTGACTGGTTCACTGGATGTAGACTTATTGTGGGGATTCAAGGGCCAATGTAAACAAACCCAAAGTAGAGAGCTTTGTACTTTCGAAAAAGGAATGAAACCAGGGGAAAGTGTAATTATCAGTAAAAATGGTCATCAAAGTTTGTTTGGGGTACTTTTCAGAAGCTGAAAACCGAAAATTTTTGTCACGTTTGGTGGTTTGTTACCGCATTGTTTTCCAATAATCCTAAAAGCTCCATGTGAGCCTGAGGCTACGGAAAAATCAGGAAACGGCACAGTTTCTCAGCAATATTGAGATGGCAATACTATCCTTGTAGATGCTCTAGATCACTCCGCCTATCTGGGAGCAATCCACGGGCGTGAAATCCACATATTTCCATAGAGCCGGCACCACACCCAACGCAAGCTCCAGTCGTGACAGCCAGCGTCACAGCGTTGCACAATCGATCGAAACTAGATCGATTTTTTGGAGGCCTCTTACGGAAAATCGTTGTATCCATCGGAAATTCAACTCGCAACACGGTTTTCCGCTAGAAACTGTGGAAAAGTATCGACTCGGCTGCAACCGAGAGCGCAACACTGCAGAGATGCTGCGAGCCGGGGGCTACGGACCCGGCCCCGACGCGGGGGGTCTGCGGGAGGGATGTCGCGGAAAAAGGGGGGTAGGGGACCAGCCGTGAGAACTCCATTGAGGAAAAATGACTTGACTGTGCATCGCATGGCGTCGCCACTGCCGTCTTGTCTTCGCCTGTCGTCTCTTTAATGGAAAAATAAAGCTGCGAATTGTGTATTGTGCACTGACGCTGTGTTGCCGGGTAGCTTCGGTATTGTATGATTAGTATTCATGTGAGTGGATTTATTTGAAATATTTCGGGAGATTTTGTCGGACTGAGTGAGTTTATTGACCAGGTGCCGAGCTCTCTGCGTAAAATCGTTGCAGTGTGTTTAACAGGTCTTCATCGCTTTAAAAGTTCGTGACTTTTGAAGGTTTTCGATCCATATATTTTCCATATTTTCTTATCTCCCCCCCCCCTCCCCCCAAAAGGGACATTGAAAAGTCGCACGAGACATTTAGTGCAAAATTCAAGCATCCTCGATGAAAGAAAAAGGTGTAATGCTTGGACTTTTGAAAAGTTTCTCCAAAACCAGGAAATTCAAAGGTAGATATAGCGAGATTTCCTTCGCTCATCCGGGTCTTTAACGCTTGAGTAAAATTAAGTGTCGTTTTCGTGTCATTCCTTGTTTTTTACGGACTTTACGACCAAGTTCTTCCAATATGACTTGCAAAAACATGTTCTCGTAGTTTCTCGAAAAAATTCCAAAACTTTAACGAGCATCTCGACCTTTGATGTTTCCGGAATAAAAATGCAACGCACTCTCAATAATGAAACACACAGAAAAAATCTCAGTTCATTTAGAACGCCGAAGTTTCTGGTCATGGGAACCAAAGTTTTACTTAGGCTATCAGAAGTTTGGTTAGCCGTGCCAGAGCTTGTAGTCGTGCTCACTTGGATGAAAGTTCTATTTCCATGGCCGCAAGCTTTGCTATCCATGTTAACTAAAGTTCGGTCCTTGAAACCGAGGTTTCTCTCCTCGTGCAGTGGCACTATCCGTAGGCGAAAGTCGCAACCTCACCGCGAATGAGGTGCAATTGAAATATTTCAGCAACATAGTAAATGCATTTACAGTTTATAGCATTTTTATTGCATCCCGGGCTACTCAAGCCTCAGTAAATGTCTGTAGTCCGCAGAAGACACAGGACGGCGGTGCGGATTTCAATAAAAACGTAGCCACCTTTAGCGGCGCGCGGCGATGAGATCCCTTCTCATCAGGGGTCTGTTTAGGCGAATGAGTGGACGCGTTATTCGCCACCGGCAAAGAACATCGCGACCCAAAATTCACGTGATTCCTGACGAGGAACGAGTTATGTGAAGAACAGGGCTCATCCCCAAAAGTCGTTGCGCCCTTTTGTGAAAGAAGCGAGGAAAAGTGAAGGAAAATGGGAATGGCGATACAGTAACCATAAAACAATGCTCCTGCCCGCCCTCCTGCTGGAAGTCCGGGGCAGTGATGTCAACTTGACGGGATTGCGCGGCTCTTGCGAAAGGGGAAACGGGGCTGGTGCACTGCCGTGCTAAGGAAAAACGCCGTATGAACCTTCAGGCGCTGCCAAATTTCCTTTCATAGAACGCGAATTTTCTGGTAAACTTGAGAATATTTTCCTCCCAATTTTTCAGATCATTCTGTTCACAATTTCACCTAAAGTTCCTGCAAACTTCAAGGAAAAATATTCGTAAGTTTCTTCAAAAATGAACATTTTATTGAGGGAAATTTGGCAACTCTCGAATGTTCATACGGCGTTCTTCCTTAGCACGGCAGTACAGGTACACGTTCACCAGCGCGTCCCCTTCGGGTAGGCGATCATGAGCAACGCGAGTGGAACAGAGCATTATGGTGAGAATGATGAAAGTGGAACTTGGTTTCCAGAAGAATTCGCTCGCCGACCCATTTCGCATTGCCAAACCTGTTGTGAATGTGATAGTCTACGGGCGAAAGGACCTCAGACCACGAACTCTCAACGTGAATTCTTGATATCGGAGCAATGTTTGTTCCGTACATTTCAAAATGATTGATATTCCGAATTTGTGTGTTGTTCCCGGGTTTTGGTCCTTTTTTATTATTGGACAATGACCATTTCGGGAATTTTTTTCCCCATCTCCACAGGTCCTCTGTTTCTTTTTGATCACTCCTTGAAACAGAGGATCTGAAGATGGGAAAAACAATTCCGGAAATGGCCATCGTCTAAGAATAAATTTGTGTGATAAGTCACACAAATTCATTCGTTCATTCATTCATTCATTCATTCATCATTCGTACTTAAGAGTACGAATTTTGAGAGTTTGAGTCGGTAGTTACTTTTCATTTTATATTTGGTTTACTTTCGTAAGACTTTTTAGTGAATTTTCTGATTATTATCGATAGAAATTTGACAACCATCATACACGCAAAAACTATTACGCTCAGTGCATAATGTGTTCGCTCTACACTACACTCACGACTGCGAAAGTGAATCTATCCGCGAGAAAAGGGGGAGGAGCTATACCAAAACGGTCCCGAAATATAATGCGTGAGTCGTAAAGTGCGCGCAGAAATAGAGAGAAGATTCCATAAGGTATGTGGGAACTCAACATTTTTCTGCGGTGTCAGTGCTGTGAAATGGATAGACAGAGCTCCGCCTGATTACACGGTACCTTTATTTCGATCGTACTATCGAGGGACCAAGAGAAAAATTGTTTCTGCTCTTTCCACAAGGGTTAACATTGTAACTAGTAAAAAAACGAGCTTCTGTTCCGTGTGGATATTTTTTTTAACTGACGTTAGCTTGTGTGATATTTTTTTTAACTGACTGTTTAGCTTTCTTTACAATGGTCTACCGTTTAATGTATTGTATTATGCATCATTCATTTTGATTGTTATATTTGTTTCGTTGCAGTCGAAATTGATGAGAACGGAGAATATAAAACGAAAAATGATATTCGAAGTTTTTATTCTTCTTTTTTTGTCGGAGATACCTTTTATGCAGGTCCACAGTGACGACGAACCACACGGTTAAATATTTCCATGTTAATGGTTACTTTGGGTCACTTTGAGTTACTTTGAGTTGTAGCTGTTTTTCGGTCGGATGAACCAAAAGAACTTGGTTGATCGACCAAATTTTGGGTCAAATGGACCGAGATCGTAGGTACTTTGAGGCATCTAGGGATAAAAAAAGGTCCTGCTGAACTAATGCACCCATGTTTCCCTCTAGTCACTCAGAGATTGCGACTAGCGCTTTGTACTAATCACCAATATGGCCTATAGATCGACCCTGGCAGCTTTTGCTTGACCTTTAACGAAGTTGCAAATGTTCAACCCAAAAAATTTGGTCAATGTAAGAGAAGGAAAACTAACCAAAAATTTAACCACGCGATCAGGTTATTTTGTGCTCGACTTTTTATGGTAACACAAAAAGTCGGATACTTTTTCTTACTGTGCAGTGATTTATTACACTAGTGGCCGAAAGTTTTTTTGAACTTTTGCGTTTTAACTACATTTGCGCATCAACACCATCATCGATGAATCCAGCAAAAGCCGGACTGGCAGCGAGCAAAAGAAAAAATAAATAAGTAAAATAAAACATTGGACGGAACCCCGCGGTGATTCCCAAGTTCACGTCCGTGTCGGCACAACCGGGACTAGGAGTAGTAGCCAGGGGACGGCCTCCACCCCAGGAGTCCGGTGGGACCCCACGATCGGCGAAAAATGTTTACCGATGCACCGATCGCAATCTGTTACCGGCTGCTGATGTACCGATGATTTATCTCCCTAGCGCCTCCACCGGGCCATCCATCATCGCACAAGTCCACTAACCCCCCCCCCCCCCCAGCCCGAATTCTTTATTTTACACCCTCGTCCCAGCTTAGCCGTAGTTCACAACTCGCAACTTAACTGCATGGATTGCGGGTTGGACGTATTCAGATTAGCAAGGTCAAGGGCCGCGAGGTTTCTCTGTTTCCACCCTATGATCCCTGTTTTTGTTCTTCCGCGAAAAAAAGTGCATTAGCTTCAAAGAGTCTAACTTTTCATATATTTTTATCGCTAGAAACATAGCTCTATATACCGTAGTACTAAGAAGAAGATCTGCTCATGTGAAATATGATTGAATATCGTACAAGATACTAATTATTACTATAGAAGTGTAAAAGAGCAAGATATACGTGCAATAAAAATTAGAAAAATTTCAAATTTCTGCTCCGTGCATTCTTTCAGGAGAATACTGCCCGACATATTTGTATAGAACTCCAATCGGACAATTCTGAAACAGCAAAATTAACTCATACGCAATGAAAAAATTCACAGTGCGTAATCTCCATCCACTGCTGAAAGATGCGATGGTAAGCGTGAATTCATAGAAAATCGGAGAGACTTTAACGCCAGGCTAGAAAAAAGAATAGTCGCAGAAGGCGTTTGTCTCGGAGACGGAGTATAACAAAATAAAATAAAAAAAGAAGAAGAGAAAAAATGCAGTCATAGGAAGAAAGGAGAGTGAATACATTTTGATACAAATCTTAATGAGTCATTTGCAGGTAGTATAGAACGCGAAATTCACGCTCAGCGCACGCACCTCCGATCTTGTTAAAATTCAACCGACAGATGAAACACAACTAAAATTCGCCTACAAAACACTCGAACGCAACAAGCAGTAAGTAGCCGGTCTCTACGTTCAAGATTGTCCGTCGCGTTGTTCCTCGAGCTTAATCGACAGATACGTAAGAAAGAGGATTAGGTGATTTATGTATTCCCGGGTTTGATCTTCTAATTTGTACAAAAATAAGTAAAATATGGTGAAACTTTTCAGTGAATCCTCCAGAAAAGAACCGTTCGACGTTTTTGAAACATTGAGTTTTAACAGTTGTTTGAACTAGTTTTGGCTCTCAAGTTTAAAGAATAAAAATTGGCATTAGACAATAGTTTACAACAGCAAAAAATAATCGCTTTTGAAATACCAGTAAAAGTAATCACCTCAAAAGAATTTTATAGGATTATACACTATAATTAGTGACTATGATTAGTACTCAGAGACTTAGCAACGGAAAAATAATCGGTCCTGGAACTAGAAATATATTTTCCTATGATTTCTGTGCTTATTCTATAGTTTTTCCTTTTGCTAACTATTACAAAATCTTCCTGTTGTTGAAAATTCGGTCGTGAGCATACATACAGTGCCAGCGTCTCACCAAAAATACATTTTTCTTGACCCAAGGTAGAAACATATCTGAGGCTCAAATGGAGTGTTCCACAACCAGTTGCAAACATTTTTTCCTTGACAAAAAATAAGCCCAGATCAATTAAGAGACACTTTTAACCATCAATTTCGTGACGCACCGGTAAGAAAATGCATGTATAATTGCATATCCTTCAGGGTTCCACAAGCCACGATACCAATGCCCCTTACTTACACTGTCGGATAAGGAAGAATGCCGTATGAGCCTTCATACGTTGCCAAATTTCCTTCGATAAAACCGAATTTACTGGAAAAATTATGAATATTTTTTTTCAAGATTTTCACATACTTTTTTACACAATTTAATCTAAAGATATCTGAAAATTTCAAGAAAAAATATGCATAAATTTCGTCAAAAATACGCGTTATATCAAGGAAAATTTGGCAACCCTCGAATGTTCATACGGCGTTCTTCTTTAGTACGACAGCATACTAAACTTAGGTCCGTCGCGACCACTTAACGTCAATCCGGACCAAATATTTATTCCGTCCATACCGCATGACATGGATCAGCATAGCTTTCGGATCTCAGGCTGACGACTGCCAGAGGGAGAGATGAATGGAGAGAGCTCTGGATTAGCGTGACGTCTCAATCTCCGTCCGCGAGAATGGTCCCTCGCGATTGGCTAGGCGTGGGCGGTCGCAAAGTAAAGCTCACTTGGTAACAACACGTGGTTTCAACGTTGCCAATTTTTCTAGCGGTACATTGCCCACGCACTTCAAAGGAGGCACAAATGGGTAGGACGGATCATTAGAATTTCTGCATACAAAGGGTTGTTTCGATTTATAAATAAAGATTATTTCAAAGGAAAATTTCGCGGAGGATACGATGGTGCTAATAGTTTTATCTTTTAGTGACTGTTAAGCTCAAAAAACGCTCTTAAAGCCGGCCCTCATGGGAAAGCTGACCTGGTGTGTAAGAAAGTCCATCTTTATGTTTCAATGAGTGATAATGTAAAATGCATGCGCATGCGCAGGGTTGTCATGAGTGTGGGCTAGAAATTACCATTTGGAAACTGGGAAACGCTTACACGTTTTGGTAACTCTGCTAATGTGTTAAGAAATATTATTGAAGAAAGCGAAAACAATTAAAAAAAAAAAAAAAAAAAAAAAAAAAAAAAAAAAAAACTAAACGAGGTTTTTGTAAAGGATATGTTTAAAACAATAATTTTGCTCGATTTGACTCGAACGACTTCGGTTATTCTATTTCCATATTGTAACTCATGAATTGAAATTGGAAAGTGCCAATACATATCCGTCATACACTGCGTGAAATTTTGGTAGAGTGTATTGTGGTTTTTCATCTCGTGCCCTGTCTAAAGGTGCATTTAGGCAAGACCTAGAGATAATTTAGAGTGTTTTCATTGCAACTTCTCACCTTACCCGAGAAAATTGCCCCGAGATTAGTTCGGGAAAGTTATAGCAGCTTGGCAACGCTGACCTCTGGGTGGTTCATCACGAATGCATCGTCGATACTTCGATGACTCTATTTGCTCGGCGTGGACACTAATCGCGGAGGCCCGTCGATCGAACTTTGGAGGAGGGGGGGCAGAGGGAGTAGGTGACGGGGGGGGGGCGGAGAGGAGTCCTGCAAATTGTGAATCATCGGACACGCTCGACTCGGAAAGTTGGTGCACTATGACGTTGCCGCCACGACATGATCGAAGAACACTCCTTTCTCGCGCTGAAAGAACAGTTTATCACAGGAATGTGCGGTGCTGGACTGCTGGCCGATACGCCACTGAACAGCGTAATAACAAACACTGGTAATATTGTACTTTGCAGTAAAATTGCATACAAAATACGGCATGATCTCCGATCGTAGACTACAGTTCACGCCCTTTTTAGAGCAATAGATACGTCTAGAACCAAAACCGGCAATCTACATTGCAATGTATAGGAATTGTGCAATCATACAAATTGTTTACGAGGAGCAGTCGAATCTTCCAGCTAATTTTCTCGTTTGATGACAGGAATTCATAATTTCAAATTCAATATTAAAATAATAATGATCGCGCAATTTTTAACAAGGCAATGGAGATGACCGGTTTTGGTTCTAGACGCCTCAATTGACGGATATGAAAAACCCTGACTTTCACTTAGGATTTGGATTTAGAAATTGACTGCATTTTGCAATTTGGAAATATAAATTCTGGCTTTTCTGGAAAAACACTTATGTGCATAGGGAAACTAATGCACATACGTTGTTTTTAAACTGGGCTAGAATTTATAGTTCCAAATTGCAAAATGTAGTCCAAATCTTCGATACAACGGCCATTGTCTTTCTCGTACTCCGAAAAAAAATAAGTACTGCAGTGCATAACCGTGCTATTCTAACCCTGACCAGTGGTATTGTGCGGAATTGAAATTGATTTAGTTCAGGGGCCATGCACCTTCATAAGCTCCTTCAGAGATATTAATAAGCTGACACAAATGAACTAATTTGGAGGTCACTACTAAACGTAATTCCTCATAGAGACAATGGTCAGAGCGAATTTGGCAGGTGTGATCTATAATACGAGCTACTAGTTGTCGTTCAGCTGCCGGGCCTCGTGAACTCATGCCCTAATACGGCCACGCATTTATATGAGTGACTGATTACCGACGACTGCGATCCTGTGCACGATATAATGGTCCTGATTATTTACACCTCATGGAATCTATTTTTATTCGGGCGGGAACAAAAATACTCACGGCGTGATACGTTCTGCAGAACACGTTTTCTGTTTTGTTGTTTTTCAGAGTATGACTTCCACATTATTTTCTTTATCATTTTAACAGGCATCGTCCACGTGGTCTTATTATTAATTTCGATTGAAATATTTGATTTGAATTATTGTTGTGTTGACTCATTGAATATTCTGTGCAGCAATCTCTTACATTAAACTTTGAGCCAGAGTTCTGCCAAACAGCAAAAATTCAAACATAATCTCATCCCTGTCGTCAGAGCTTAGGAGCCTGCAGCAATTGTCCGTACTTATCTAATAACTCAAAATAATTATCGTTTCGGCCAGACGTTCGATCGGATCTGCAAAAATTGAATGATTTTTTTTTTTTTTTTTTTTTTTTTTTTTTTTTTGAGTATTCACAAAATTCGTAGGTTTTCAAAAGCTGATGAGGGAGAAAGTCACACATTTTCACAATAGCATTTTGAAGTTCCTCCTCTGGAAATTCGAATTTCACTGAAATTTCATTTTGATTCGAATAGGAGAAAACGGCTGAGATACAATTCCTAAATAATCCCTTTTTTTTCAAAGTTGTTCAACTACTTTCGTCGATATAGGTGAAGACGTGGTTTATAAAGTAGCCGGAGATAGGTATTTAAAATCATCTGAAATTTATTATGCATAAAAGGATTTCTACGATGTCAGTAAATTAAAATCCTGATGGGGACGGATTTGCTGCATAAAACCCCAACTCTAGCTTCATCATGACAATGAATCTAATTCGATAGTAAATAAACATTAAAACTCTTACTTAAGGGAGAATATAAATCCCTAGTCTTAATTTTGACGGGTTGACAAGTCGAAACCGTGCGCCTAGCTACGCTAAGATTTATTTAAGTCTGTGACCTATACGCTAATTCATCACGTTTTATAATGAAAAAGCAAGAATTTTTGGTATGTGCGGTTATGAGCGCAATTAGCATGCCAAAAGAATTTTTCCGCAGCCCGCGCATAGGTGCAGTAAAGGTGAGCTGAGAGCATCGAATAATTGCATCATATCCAACTATGTAGTTGCATAAGCTGTTTTTCCCATTCTGCGAACTGAATCGCAGTAAACAGGCGTGGAGGATCTGAAGTTCGTCAACTTTTAACCGGAGCAGCTAGGAATAAGCGTAAGAGAATGGGTAAGTGATTAAAAAGAGAATATTGGATTGGACCTGTAATCGGTATTCAAACCAGTTTCGGCTTTCAGTTAGACCGACACACAAAAGAGCGACACACATTATATTTGACACTGAGGGATCAATAAAAATGCAAACCCGGAATAAATATGCATGACATATAAGTCAATAAATGCACGAGTGGATTGTGTGCGAAGAGTCTCTCATTTAAATATTGTTTTTGTTTGCAAGTAATGAAATCCATTGGCTAGCCTTGGTCGGCGCTCCGACAAATATCGTATGATGCCTTTATAACATGTATTGAAACATTTCAATGGAATTATGATGCGAAAATAATAAATATTAAGTCGAACAAGACTATGAGTGGAACAATAGAACAATCAAAATTTTGTGTGAAAAACGTAAATTACGTGAGGTTTGGTGATACCACCTGTTCAAATGATTTCTGTGTGCGTCTAATAAACAGTAAATAAATTTAAAAAAAAGAAAAAAAAACCTTTCAAATTAAATAAAATTAGTGCCGTTGCAAAAAAAGTTACAAGCATCAATAGTTCTTCTTCCTCTTATTCTCTCTTTTTTTTTGCTCCTTATGCCACGACTGCCAAGAGTAGTGAGATCATGATTTATATTCGCTGACTACTTCATGTGGTTGAAATTTTGTCGGGCATTTAAATCTTCCAAACAGAGAGAAGAAGGAGGAAAAAGAAGAAGAAGAGAAAACTTGGAAGTTTACGATAGTGCAGTCCGCTGTATTTAAGAAAGAACCCAGCTAAAGCTCAATCAGCAGTTGGGGTCGAGCGAAAGCACGATAAATCGCCTTCAATTTCACAAGATACCGTGAGCACCACATCAAAACACGAATAGTTGCCTAGTTGATCGGCAGCTCAATGCTCAGTGAGGATTTTGTAGAGCGTCCCGGGTTCCGCGAGGCCAACATTTAGTTTTATTTTGAGGGGGGGGGGGGGTGTTGAGTTCTTGGAGCTTCTCTAGTTCATCCTAATTTACAGATTTAAAACAAAAATGGGAAAACGCCAAATTCTTACTGATCATTTTTAGCGAATCTCAACATTCTTTCACGCATTTTCATTTCTTTTGAGGAGGAAAAAGTAATTTTTGTGGATACAAAGAACTCCGATAAAACCCATAAAGTTTCTAGTTTTTGTTTTTCTCCTTGACATTCCAAATTCGTCAGTCATCTGACACAAACATCATTTCGAGATCCATTCTCCGCAAAGAAAAAGCGTAATGGAGTTCGAATCCCGATTTTTTCTTCTTCTTTTTTTTTGCCTTAAACGTTTCGGAAGAGCTTAGTCTGCCATCTGAATCCGCCTACGGTCACCGCAAAAGCCTCGCATTATGATTTTTCTCCGATCTTGGATTCGATACACACACACACACACTCATCCTGTTCCCACGAATGATACGTATACCGAAAAATGCGGAAATCCATCCGCGAACTTGAGGAACTTTGCGCGGGGGATCTCGGCGACTGGCGTCTCCCGATTCGTCCCGCCTATATGTGTGTATGTAAAACTTTATGCGGGTGTGTGAGTGAGATGCGGTGACTGGGAGCGCGAATTGGACTGACTTACAAAGAGTAGTTGCCAAATAGTGGGTGTAAATAGTTATTTTCCCCATTCAAATCAATGTAAAAAGAGCTCGGGATGGGTACGGCTGAC
The DNA here is from genome assembly GCF_918797505.1 of Bemisia tabaci. NCBI lineage: Eukaryota > Metazoa > Arthropoda > Insecta > Hemiptera > Aleyrodidae > Bemisia > Bemisia tabaci. Next base: position 22,997,727 of record NC_092793.1, on the reverse strand, counting down.
AAGCGTGCACGAAGGTCGCGGTGCTTCCAAGCTCCTGCGCCTACCTCGACCCGTTTATCCCCATATGGAGTTTCACTGTCAGTCGGTTTTAATTCAAGGTGCGCATGCGCCAAGAACTGACCAGCTCCCTGGTCAATTTCTCTACTTCGATTTTTTAGGCGACTTCAATTATCCCTGTTCAAAACTGGGAGAAAAAACCCTTATAATGATAAAAGAGTAAAAAATGTGTGGCTTTCAATGATTTCCATGGAATATTGTGTTTTGACGTACTTAACAACATTCCATTTTCTGGAATTGGAAATTTTTTTACAAAACCTGTGCAGCAAAGAGGGACAAGGAGCTCCTAAGGATTTAGACACCAAAAATTGGTGGATGCACTTCTTCCATCTGTGTGACCGGTGCTTCTGTTTGGAAAATTTTATAGGCTTCCTCATTAAAGAGAGTGGTTAGCTCTACCAACTTCCAGCCTGTGCGACACAAGGCTCCCTTAATTCCCTTTAACTTCAAAACGTCATCGTCAGATAAGTGCCATGATTGCTTCTGAATTTTTGTATTAATTCCTTCGAGTTTCTTAACGTCGTTGCGTATAAAATCCCTCTCTAGTGGTACAAACGTTTCGTCATTCTGAAACAAATGCAAATAAGCGCCCAGTGAACGAAGCATCGTAACTTCCAAGCCTCTCCCATTTAGAGCACATAGAAAGAATTCGGGTGGTTTCTATGATCAGATGCGCTATGAGTAGAAAAACAGTTTTGAAAGACATTCACAAGCTGAACACATCACGAAATGTGACTCTACGTATAGAACGAGTTTTTGGAATACTAAGGCTTTGAAAAAGTAACTGAAGTAAATACGCGGACGCACCCTTGCTCAAATTTAAAATTTAAAGAAAACGTTTATACTTCAATTTTGATGAATTGTCAGGAAAAGTGTCATGAGAATTGTCGAATAAAATTACTAGACGACTCGTGTAGTAGCTGATCTCTGATTTAAAAAATGGGAGTGAATAAGTACTTGTATCTTTGTCTTTGGGACCATTTCTTTCGATTAGGTGGGGACGATTTTGTTCAAGCTATTCTTACTTGAAGATCTTGATGACGAGCGTCATTAAACACCCGTTGGATTTTTTCAAATTTTAAGCGGAGTTCCTCGTGCAATAAGTACAATTCCTTCACGAGTGACAAATAAGTTGTGATGGCGCTATGTGTATTTAGATTCGAATCGTCTTGAAGTTGTTTCAAGAGATCTTTTTCCGTCTTTACTAATGATCCATACTCTTTCAGGGCATGTTTAAAGTCTTCCATGTATTTGGTTGAAATCATCTGGAAAAATGACCAGTTTGGATTGCGTCAGGACTACTTAGTACAGATAGGGTTTATATATATAGTATCGTCGTAATATGCATAGAAAATATTTGCTTCTCATTAAAACTTAGTAACTAGACATACATCTTTTTCATGAAAATTAAGTTAAAGTAAAAGTAGGTAATTGATTTGAAATTTTTATTCAGAAGAAATAATGGAACCTGATTGCGATATTTTGTGAGAAACTCGTATCATATTATTATGGTAAAGAGGCTTAATAAAACTCTTTAAAGTACAAAATGGGTTTGAAAAACTTAATTTCAGTATAGATGCTACACAAATACATGCATTTTACCTCAGTTCTACATATAATGAAAAATGATTTGTAAACTGAAAAACATGCTCTCACACTGATAACCTATAATATAACGTTTATTCGTGTAGGTACATACGCGGGAGCTATAGTTGCTCTTGCTCTATTGAACACGAACAGGAAAGTATATCATTGTAATTGGGATCTTTTGTTTTTAGAAGTTCCCACAAAATGTATGATTACCTACTTCAGATTTGATTGAAACGACGAGGAGGCATCCCAAAAAAAGAAGAGTTTTAAACATAATTTGAGAAGTGCTTGCAAGTTTGATGAAGTCTACATGCTGACTGAATCTGATAAAAGGAAATTAACAACTTAGTTAAGATAAGTAACGCTGTCGAGCTTATTGATAAATCATTCTGATCGAATCTATATCACACAATCTTATATGTTCATTTTACGGTGCCGATTTGAGAAGAATTCAAATATTGAGACAGTTACACGTGTATCAGAGCCGCACGTATTACGGTAGATGCTACCTACTGATTATAAACAAAATAAAAGATGAAAGAAGGGTTACTTTTATGGTTAAGAAATTAATATTTTTGACGAAGGAACTACTAAATATATTTTTAGTTCTTCTGAGCAGGAAGTTGCTCTCACACAATTAAAAGTTTTGGCGTTTTATTATACTCACAAAAAGAGTATACATCATGAGTATCTTAACGTAAGACATCGCGAAAAAAAAAAAACGTATGAAAAAATCCTGTATTATAATAATGGCTTAAACATGTCACATTGTCACAAATTATAAATTTAAAAGTCAAACACGTTAAGAACAAACGGCAAGGACGAAACTGTTCCATTGAGGAAGATTGATCCAGATGCCTCTCTGCACCTTTTGAAAAGCTCCATGAGAGATATACTTCACGACAACCGTAAATTACGGTTGCTTCCACCTAGATTTAATGAGACGATGATGCATGCATTTGCACAAGTTTTTCTGAGATTACATAATAATATGAGATCGCAACGTGTAGAGAAAACCATCGTATTCACTAAAAAGGCGGATGGTATCATGCACCATTTTTTTCAACATCTTTATTTGATTCAATTCGAAATTGCTTTCGCAGATCTGTGTGTCAGATCTGTCTGAAATGTGGTCAAGTTCTTCTCTGAAGCCTCAAAATCTGACTTTTCAATCGACGTCTGCAGCGTCAAAAACCGAGTTACGCATGTTGGTCAGGGTTTCTACTAAAACAGGCTGGCCAAAAATCAGTACTTTTACAGTACTTCTTCAGTACATTCCCGAGAAATTCAGTACCTCCTCAACGGAAAAATTCAGTACTTTTATAGTACCTCCATTTGACAAAATTCGAAAAATTTCAAAAATTGGAGCTGCTCTCTCAAATTGTGACAAAAATGAAAAATTCCGGACCTTCTAACGAACTTTCCGCACTTTTTTTCAGAACTTCCGGACCGCCCTTAAAAAATGAGTACTATTTCCGAAAATTCCGGTCTTGTGGACACCCTGTTTGTGCTTCTACATCAATACGTTTTCTCCTTATGACGAAACGGCACCAGTGGCGTGCGACTCGTGCCTGCTAGTAAATGGGAGCCGGTGAGTTATAAATGAACCGCGCATGCTTGTGAGTAATGGCGCATCGATCTCCGGCCGACTCGTTGTCATTGTCATTCCTAATGCAGTCACCAGACAGCGCTCTCGATGACACTGAAACCTCCAATCATTGCACGATCCCCATGCAAGTGCGCCTTCCTGTCCGCGATGAGTCTGCCTGTCGGCCTTTGACTCGAGCCCCGGCTCCCATCTCGAAGACGCGAGGCCTCATCCTGATCACGTTCGACATTTATATATTGTGGACCCACAGAGTCAGGCTGAAATCCAGAAAAGTAATTGTCATGGACTGGATCTTTTGTCTCCTCAGATTTGATAAGTTTGTCCAAGAGCACTTTCTGACAGAAAATTCAAAGAAAGCAGAATTCGCAGAACACGGGGGAATGTACATTAAACACATCTCATATTGCACATTCAATATTTAAAGTGCATCAGAAAACATTATCCGTGCAAAACTAGTTTTCTATTCGAAGTATCATCGTGTGTTATCTTGCCTTAGAGTAAGTAAAGTCACTTCCCGCCTGGCGATAAACGGGACACTGTACGTGAAAGGAATTAAGAGCGCCTTCATTTTGTGCGGATATGCAATGCGGACATCTCTTGAGCACGAATAGTTGTATCCAGGCGCTTTAATTAATTTCGTGCCGAGAGTGTCTTTTTTTGGAAGGTTTTGCGCAGTTAATTATTCCAAAGTCATAGAAACCCAGCTTGACGCTGATAATACAACAAACTTTTTCCTTGAGGTATGAAAAACTCCGAGATATTTCCAAATTAGAGGTACAATTATTTTGTCTTAGTGGGCGCTAAATTGGCTTGAAAGCATGGACGCGACATACAGCTTATTTGTTTGCAATACAATAGCTACATCGGATTCTTTATTACTTGATCTCACCATAGATTAATTTGAAATGATTTAATAAAGGCGAATAGTATACAGATTATAATTATTTACCTTATCAGGATTAAAAAGATACGCATCAGGATATAAAGTTTAACTTGATAAAGATTGAACCTGTATCTGGTCTGTAATCATACTTATATACTCTCCAAATTTTTCATAGAATCGATAAAACGTTTAGGTTTTTAGGTAGAAATAAATAGACGCTTTCTTTGGGGTCATTTTTCAAGGAAAGCAACAAGGCGTACGGTCCAGGAAATAGCCCTCGTGCATATTCGACGAAAATGCGGAATCGAAATCAAAAAGTCTACGTGGACAAGCATCGGCATCGCACGAAGTCACGACGCAAGAATGGGAACAATACAATAAATGCAGTTTATGGTATGCTCCGGTATGGCTTCAGCCTGGATTCAAGGTTGCAAAGAAATGAGATTATGGATGGGCACCCGCACCGGTCAGCAAACACCGTGCCTCTACGTAGGTCACAACTCGCAACTGCACGGATTGCGGGTTGGACGTATTTAGATTGGCAAGGTCAAAGGCCGCATGGTTTCTCTGTTACCAACCTCATCCCTGTTTCAGCGCTTGCGCGGAAAAATGTGCCTTGGAATGAAAGAGCCCAACGTTTTATAACTATTTAGAGCTGGGAATATGCTCCATACTGTCGTACTGAGGAAGATCTCGGTGTACGTAAAAGGAACGCATATATTGCAAGATATCAATCATTACTATAGAGGTTTCAAAGAACAAGATACGTGCGATAAAAATTACACAAAAGAGCAGCGCTGACGTTAAGGGTCACCCTAGATAAGAGGCCACGCAATGGCCATTGTGGTTCTCTTGTATTCTGCAAAAAGTTCAAGAGCCTGGTTTTTTTGCGATAAACTTACTGTTATCTTCCTTAGCACAGAATTGAATGAATGCTAAGATGGACTTAATGAAACCCCCATATCAATATAGAGACACTAGAAAAACACTAATTTGGTTTGCAATGCTTCAAAATATATACTTTCAGATATATACCCGAAACATTTGATAAATTTTCATCGGATATTTTTAAAAGGTCAAAAAGTAACTCATGAAAATTGCAAAAAGTCACGGTGCGTAGTCCCCACCCACTGCTGAAAGGTGCGATAATGAGCATGAACTAATCGGAAAGACTTCAACGCCCGGCAAGACATAGGGATTGGTCACAAAACGACTTAATCATGAATAAATCGGGGAGAGACTTTAACGCAAGGCTAGAAAAAAAGGATGACCGCAAAACGCAGGAATCCAGAAAGAATGTGGCTTTCGGTAAGCTGAAATATGCACATGAGCATATGTATATGCACATGAGTTTGCACTGATTCCTACCTCGGTCAGTTGCATGCTCATTTTCTCGTTCTAATTTTTACATTTTTTAGCTTCTGTTCCAGTTGAGAATGGGCATGTAATTGGCCCGAAACGTCCTGGTTGTTTTATGTCTCCTCTAACCTTGTATACCCATTTGTTTTTTTGTATTTTAGTGTGTTTTTATTGTTATGCAAATATCGTCACCTTCCAGACAAAGTATCACAAGCGCCATGCGACGTTTAAAAATTTCCGCCGCCATTATATTTTTTTACAGAGAAATTGTTCAACGAAGCTGTCCGAAAATTACACCGAATTTTCTTTGTGCTGCCGATAAAATTTAGTGAAATTTTCGAACAGATTCAACCAACAATTTCTCAGTAAAAAAATAAAATGGCGGCGGAAATTTTTAAACGTCGCATGGCGCTTGTGATACTTTGCCTGGAAGGTGACGATATATTGAGGATTTATTTATCCATCGAATCGAGCACGATTTCTTGGTTAATATTGAACGTAGGGAATTGCTATTCGGGCAGATCTTGTTACTTTTGACTGATCCACAAGAATCAAACATCAAAACACGATTCTGTGACCAGCACAAGTGACCCATTGCGGCTGCTCGCAGGAACTCCAACGGGCTCCGACGGCGACTGGACGAGAGCCCGAGAGGACGTGACGTGAAGGGTGATCCGGAGTGGGAACGCGCGGCCGGTGCCGGTGCTGACGCTGACGCGCCGGTGGGCAGCGGGACAAGTTGCGAGGGCGCGTGGGCGGGCACTTGTTCGCGCGTCCGAAAGCCAGACCTAGTTCAAGAATTCGAGCCGCGAATCGGGCGCGTGACAGGCCACTGAGCCCCGGCGGAATTGTTCTCCGCTGATGTCATCGCGGGCGCCCGCCACCACCGACCGCCCGGACCTCACCCAACACAGCGCCCATCGCGCCCGGCTCCACGCCGAGATCGCTAATTAAAACGACCCGCTGGCGGAGCAATAGGTCCAACAGGATCCTCTGTAAAATCAAACGGGGAGTTTGAAAAGACACAGACAGAGACACTCCTCGCGCAGAGGGGGCTCGCGCTCGAGACCCTCTTTCCGAACTAGGCTACTGAACGAATTTAAGTACGTATAAAAACATAAGAGCAGCTTTCACAGCACTTTGCGATGTATAACCGCCACAGCACCCACAGACCTACAGAAAGTTGGCATTATAGAGTACCTACATACGGGAGAGTATTGCCATCCCTGTGCCGCACTCTGATTGGTTCATCAGTTTTAGGCTATCATGGAGCTCCAAAGTTGGTCCGATGTAAACAAACCCGACCCAGAGGAACACGTATTATCGGCAGAGAAATGAATGATAATCACACTCAAAGGTTAATTTTCGACAAAAATATCCATCAAAGTTCGATCCGAACGCAATTCAGAAATTGATCATAAAAAAATTTCTATCACATCCAAAATCACGTCTAGAACCTCGTAGAATTTTGTCACCATCTTGTTTGTTTACATTGGGCCAAACTAAGAGCGGAGGGGCTGGGGTTTGTTTACATTGGGCAACTTTGAGGCTCCATGATAGCCGACCAATCAGAGAGCGGAAAGCGGCACATATTTTCTGTAGTAAAAGGATTGATGTGACAATACTCTCACGTATACAGGTACTCTAGTTGGCACTCTCTCATTTCCTCTAAAACCCTATGTCGCCACCTTTTCACTGGGTGTCCTCTTCGTTTCCTCTCAGGAGGCACCCAATCAAGCATCTTCTTCGGTAGCTTTGCTTCCGTCATCCTGTTAACATGACTATACCAGACAAGTTGTTTGGTCTAGACGTTGGAGACGATGTTGCTTTCGACTTCCATGATCTGGCGCACTCTATCATTACGCAGCTGATCTCCTCAAGAGATCCATCTCCGTTGTTTTTAGCATATCTTGTGTTCGTTTCTTTGGCTGTCATACTTTACATCCATAGGTTAAGATACTTTTCACTATCGCGTTGTGAATTGTACCTATTTGAAATGAAAATTGAAGCAGTTTAACTCAAATAAGAACTTGAATTCTGAAAGTTGTGCGCTTTGGCCAGGAACAGGTTCAATGGAGAAGTAAACGCTAACAACGTCAAAGAGTTGGTCGCTACAGAAACTGGCATTGCAATATTTGAGATTCCTTAAATTCTGTAGGCAGAACTATGATGCGAAAAACACCTGTTTGTGCGTGAAGAATGCCTTTCTCGAAAAATCAATAAAACGTAAAAGTTTTAATGAAGTGTTAATGACCAACGCTAGCAGAACCGAACGGAGGTCATAAACACACGAACGCGATTTCGATTTCGGTTCTGGGCTTCAAAATATCACACCTAACGTTGAGTCGATGAACCCAATTTCTCCGATCACAACCACTTTCACGCGACTATCATTTTGTATTATTTTAAAGATCCATTCGAGCTATCTACAAAAGGCGAGGAACGATTAAACCAAGACGGAGCCCATTCTTCGGCGATTCACTGTTGGGGAGTGCATTCTTTTTTTAAACCAGCCCATCGAGTTGATCCTTAAAAGGAGAGGAATCGAGGGATCCGATGTCTGATTTTTAAATCTTGATCTTGATGTCTTCGTGAAATTCTGTGAGGTGAATTCGGATTTGAAAAAAAAGAAAGAAAAAAAGTTGCGCGTGTTGATGACGGGTTTATTATCTGTAAAGCCTCGATTACCGAGCTGTGACAACATGAGGCATGCGAAAGTAGCGCTTTGATAAGTTACAGCATATCGATTGCGGGGATACCCGTTTAACTTTCACACTCCACGGAAACTTTCTGAAAGCCATCAGGAAAAAAGTTGCAAAAAAGAAAAAAAATCGATCTCGTGACTGACATTACTTAATTTGTGCCTCGATTAGATTCGATATGGGATTGCCGGACGTATTTGGTCATTTACTGAAAGAAAACTTAATGTTTACTAAGTCTCAAGTTCCATAGTGATATTCGAGCCCGTATATGAAAAAAATTAAAAAGACGCTTTGTGACAAAATGAAGGCTAAGAGCAACCTCAATGACAGTTCGTCGTGAATTCAATTATTGCACGCATAAAAAAGTGCAAAATAATCTCGATGTACAAAAATGCACATCAATCGGACCGTCCACGGAAAGAGGCACTTACTAAATTGAGGAATACTTTTTGGCAAGACGACTTTTGTTGAGTTAGGTTAAAAGATCAGATTTTAAGATATCGATGGGAATCTTTTCTCTCTCTAAAACCTTAAAGAATGAGTTGATAATTTGGTTCAGTTCAGTTTTGTATAATCTGACAGTCTCGTGTTGCGGATATGAGACATTAAAATCTTACGTGTAGCTTTTTCTCGAAACCGAGCTTTCACATCAAATTGCCATATTTTCAGTTTGGTTTGGCATTTTTGGGTGTTTCTACCCAACATTTTTTGGAACACTCTCTAAACTCTGGCACCAGTAACTCAATTTTGAGTTGATATGGACTAAGATCTCTTTCCTAGTGGACGATTACGCATTTATATATGCCTATGTCAAATCAACTCGCCTTTTTTTCGTGAAAGAAGTGATAGTTAAACTTTACATTCGTAGTCTTAGACTGGTTTCTTACGCACAGAAGGACTCATTATAAATAAGTTGTATTTTTTTTTACTTGAAACGAAGAAAGAAACAGTTTAAATATAAGTTTGCAAAGATTGTAATTTATAATTGGCGCATCACGTGCGAATCATTGTGAAGGCAATAAACCGCGGAACGCCTTCAATATGCATACATGCAACGCGGTAATCCGTCAAGTGCGAATAGTTGTATCTAGAGTCCCTTTATACTGAGAGTCAAGACAACACCCCTCATGGAGTCACAACGAACGGGAATAAAGATTACAGAAATTGAACGTTCTTTGTAATCTTTGATCGGCCCATTCTTAAATTCCTTTCTCCGCTCCTTCTCTCATTCCGTTTGTTCCTTGCCGAACCCGTAATTCCCTGGTCCATTCCAGATTATAATCTTTGCAATCGGTGAAAATGTAATCTTTATTCCCGTTTGTGACACTGTGAAGGCCTAAAATACGGGAACCAATCAGAAATGGATTCACATTGTCTTGACTCTCAGTATAAAGGGACTCTAGTTGTACTAGGTGTTGTATTATTTACGCGCATGTTGTTGAAACCATCGGGTATCGATAAATCGAAAAGAGCAAAAATGACGAAGCCACAAAATCAGTGCGTCAATGTTGGCACTTTGTGCGTAAATGGCAACTAGCTAATCTGGATTGCGGAACTGACCAAACTGATGATGACGTCAAAATAAGGGCAAGTCTTTGAGAAGACAGCTAAATTGCATTCAGATCTTTTCTACGCAGCAAATACGAAGGAACGTTGTTTCTTTGAGTTAAAAAAAAAATCTCTTGTCAAACACACTGTTGCCAGGTTATGTGAATGCCACTATTAATGACACCATCCGAGGTTTATTGAAAACAATTTAAATGAACTTTGAATTTTCATCACCATTCCAGACACCAGGCATTTTTGCGGCTTTAGTGCCCATTCCGTTTGAAGTCAAAATAGAGCGATTTCATTCTAATTCATTTTCATGAATATTATATTTTTTACAAAAAAGCCTACACTTAAAACCTATTTTTATTCCCTTCTTCAAGTTTCAGTTTTTTCTTTTTTGTTTCTGATAGAAAATAAGTGATAATTTTCTGGTAGTAAATCAAATTTCCAAAAAGAATTTTAAAACAATAGGATCGGATAAAACGGAAGTTGCTTCATTTAGTACACAGTAAGAGGAAGAATCCATCGTTTCATACTTTCAAGCAAAACTGGACATTTTGCGATTATAGGAACTACTGTGTCTGGCCCACTCACAAAAGCACCTATCTCCACAGAGAAAATTAACAGCGCATTGTGTTGTTTCTGGAATAAGCAAGACACTGTGCTTCCCAACGGCGAAATGCAGTCCAATTTACCCTTCCAGGGAAAACGTGGTATGGGCAAAAATGTGGACACCCCCTCCCACCCACCTCAATAGAAATACTTGTGAAAAAATGTACTACAAACGATGGTTCAAAATCTAAGTCTGACAACATTGTCCCGCAAAGCCGGAAAACAATCGTCATCTTTGACTTCTCAAATTTAAATAAACGAGAGAGGTGTAAGAATTCCGTTCCTTTGCACAGCCGCCCGATTCAGTGTCAGGAGCGAAATCGATTTGGTCAAGGGGGCCACTCAGTCTCGTAAAGTGTGCGCTTCGAGTCCATCGTGGCTCCTCCCGAAAATAAAACTTAAAATCCTCTCGCGAAAACGATTGGAATCTCCGTATTTTTCTCGTGAAGAACGGCAACATGGCCGGAGCCAAAAAATTCGTGGGACGATCTCGCCGACCCGCCAAATATGGTGAGGACATGCCGGCTGGTCGACACTGTTTTCGATCCTCGACGCACTTTGGGTCAAAAAGGGCTTGTTCTTCGGATTCAAGGGAAAAACTAATGTTGATTGTTGACACTTGTGTAAATGAACTGATAACGGACAATTTTGACATAAAGGCTGCTGGAGGGTCCTAAACTGAGAAAAAAGTTCGGTAAAAGATACTGAACTTCAGTTCGTATTGAACATCGACCTTTTCCGGTTCGAATGACCAAAGTCTTCGATCGTGCGAACTTAAGCTTGGTTTCTGTGGCCAAAAACTTTGGTAACCTTAACCGAAAAAGCTCAGATATCAATTTGAACCGAAGTTCAGTACCCGTTACCGAACTTTTTCTCTCTCAAAGTATATGGTGATTACGCTACATTCAACTGCATTTCTTTTAAGACACTATTCTTTCTGACTGTGGTACCCACTTCAGCCGCTGATCTCCTGGCTCAACAGAAACGGACATCGACTTCTTCGAGATATATACTCCAACAATGACTTAACTCTTTTCAATGCTACCAATCAGAATAAATCGATACTCGGCATGTAAAATAAAATTTGCTACAGCATCGATCGGAATCAGTCTATGGATAACTAGCTGTTTGCCATGACGTCATAACTAAATGCAAAATCTGGAGGCCTGCATCAACAAACAATCCATCCAAGCAAAGCCAATCCATTTTTTGGTCTCTCTTGCTGTTCCAAACGACGATCAGAAAGATGGTTCAACTGCAGCGCGATTCGAAATACAGAGACTCGGTTAACAGTTTCCGATTGGTCATGAAGTTCAGGGGCTGCGTGATGTATAAGTCCGAAAGAAAAGATCTCGAGTTCAGGAGAATAGTGAATGGTTATTTACTATTAATTACTATCACTCATATGGTTTCTGATTAAACTTTGAATTCTTCTCTAAATCCATATATTTCGCCCCACTGAGCGGTAAAATACTCCACTTTCGATCTGCCGCCTGCTATTTCCGTCGCATTCTCATCATATTGGCGTGTTTCGGTTTCACTGACGCACTTGCAAAAACAAAGCAACAGGAAAAAAAAGAAACTTCCGAATTTCAACCAAAAAACATGCGACCAAAAGGCAAAAATTCGGGGAATTAAAAGACTTGCAGCTTAGATGATTAAGAGATTAGACTTAATTAGTTATTTTGATACGTGTACAGGAACAAACAACAAACAAACAAACAAAAAAAGAACAACTGAAGACCACGGACTGTATACAGAAATCATAGCTCTAAAGCAGTTTTTTTGGCTTGCTTGCCCATGGATACTCTTTTCAAGCAGGTTTTTTGATGTGAAAAGTCCCTCGAAGTCGGAAAATCATATGCTATAGGTAAGCAACGATTCACCGATGAAGAGAGGAGGCCTGAGAGATAGATAAATGAATTTCGGAGGGAGAAAGGAGGGAACATATATCGACGGTGTAAGTCGGCAATCCCATAACTCGGTTTGCGACGTCGCAGACTTTCTGTCATACTTTACTTTTTTCACGGAAAATTATACTCAACGGCAGAATTCTTTAAAACTGCCGTGATTTTTCTTTTTTGTGCGAAGAAAACTCTGCAAAAACTTCAAGGAATAATGTCAATTTGTTCTCCCTTAAAAAATGACAAAGAGGCGGAGATTTTCAGACACCGCAAACGAGATATGTGATTGCGGACTTACGCCGTCGATACACTTTAAGGCGTATCAAAACCAGGGGCTAGTTGAATTGAATACATACTGCGTGGGATGCGAAACTGATACTTGTTATTAGCTGGCTTTTGATAATTAATATTTATGGCAATATGTGGCAGTAAGACCAAGCGAGACAATAATTTTTGGATCAAAATTAATCTTAACTCAAAGTTATTACTGATGTGATGACCGATCACTTTATGGTTGCGTTTCCACCATCGAAAGGAAGCTCAAAACGAGTGTAACATGAGTCGGCAAATACAAAGCACTAACTATATAGCACATCACTTTTGTATTGTGTCCTCTGCATTGTAGGTAGATTAAATTATATGGGGTTGCAGTCAAACAAAATTCATTTCTCAAAATTCAATTCGCTATTTTCAGTAAAAAAAAAGCATGCACCTCTCTTCCTTTGAGCTGCACCACTCAACAATTGCAACAACCGATTTTGATTCACTCCCGAACTCAATTCTAGTCGAATTGCAATGTTGTGTAAGTTACCGTACTGTAATCAACAATTTTTTTGAGTTCCACGCTTTATCGGCTCCTCCTTACGTTTAAACTAAAGGCCTTAATGATGCTAATCGATGCCTTTGTCAGTCCTCTCACTGGCCAGCGATGCAACGTGGAGTAACTGGTGAGCCCCTTGGAAAGTCTCTGGTATGCAGGGGAGCCTTAATCATTGAAAATAAGCTAAGCAAAAGATCTAATCTTACCAACTTGCACGGTAAACTGGACCGCGAGTCGAGTTTAACTGAAACGCACCAAGTCACAATTCGGAAGAAAAAAATAGGTTGGAGATATTTTTGGATTGAACTGGTCCTACATTTTCTCTCGTCAAAAATTCAGAGTCAAGCACTATTTTGAACGTAAATATAGTCTTTAAACTTATCCATATTACAGAATCTCACGAAAGTGCAAAACTTCAAACCTCCTTTTCTCGGTTCAAACTTGATAGATCACGGTCCAACTGATCAAAGTAGTTGTAACATTCATCGGTAATCCTCAAGTTGCAAATAAGTGTTGTTCGTACAAAAAAACGTTGAAAAAAGGGCACTCCGTATCTTTATAAGCCTCGCCCAGTCGGAAAACCAACTACTACGTAATGCTGAGTAAAAAAGGTTTAGCCACATTTCGCTTCGAGCTCTGGTGATGTTCATGTATAGTACAGAAATGTAGATACCCTCTTTAGGTCTCTGACAGATATCCTGTTTCTGACAGTTCGGGACCATCACCTTTGAGTGTCAGAGTGGCAGCGGAGTGTTTACAGCGAGATGAGCGAGCGTGTGACACATAAAATGAGAAACTTATGAGCTGCGTGAATGCCATTGCACAATCAAAGGCTCAACGTGTTTCATCGTTGGCAAACGCGACGGGATTTGCATGACTGAGAAAACACGGCTCTTGCTCGGAACGAATGTCCGGGACCATATAAGGCCGTAAAAAGGGAAATCGTTCGTCTTATTGGGCGACGGGAAACTCGGTGGAAATGGGTTTGCCGCGAGAAAAACTGATCTCGGACGAACTGTGCAACCGGCGCACGGTGGTCCGAGCAACGAACCGATCCGAACAAAAATACAGATGGTGAGAAAATGCGGATCATAAGTGGACGTATTTATGCTAAAAGGAACTATGATACACGGAAACCCTTTCAAATAGTTCCTTTTAGCATAAATACGTCCAAACAATTTAGAGCAACGACGACGCGAAGCGGGTATCAGAAATTTGATGGGTAACGAATTGATCAATGATGTAATATTATTGGCGCTCGTTCACATTGAGCCCTTCCATAGGCCTTTCAGGGTTCCATCATTCATCCCTTAAAAATCAGTTTTTAATCGGTTACTGAGAGGCGTTCTGGAGAAATTCTTTCGTTTATGGGTCCGATGAAGTATCGTACCGCGGGGACGATTGGAAGATTCACCCCAAAAAGAATCAAATTTTAAACGTTTCGAAGTCCTTTCAAGCCCCTCCAGAGCCTAAAGGGAGGGGGTCCGTCTTTGAAAATCAGGGTACCGTTTACAATTTTGAAATTATTTCATGAAAATCAGAAAGTACGGAAATTTTTTACTAGGTAATCTGATTCTAGAGAACCAAAAGCAGTCCACCCCTGTCCGAAAGATTGACTTTCGCAAATCGGAACTATAGATCGACTTTCGCAACTAGGATTCCTTAGAATCGACACCCATTTAAACGCAATTTTTTCCAGGTCTACGTCAATTTAGTGACCACGCAATTTATCGAAGGGGCAGGGGGCTCTATTCTTTAACTTCAGAGGCGAATATTTCTGGGATTTAACAACAAATAATTTTATTTTGTAGCAAAAGCAATTGAAATATCAGCGTTAAAATACGCACTTCATGCACGACTCTTCTTGCTAAGACATTGGAAAGTAAGAAAAGTCACGTGATCGTATAGTAAAAAACGTCGTGAAATCAACGTCATTATGCTTTAACCGATTAAAAATATGGCTGTCTTCGTGAAAATTAATCCACCTGTACGGATTTAAAACTTTTTTTTTTTTTTTTTTTTTTTTTTTTATGCAGCAGGTGAATAAGTTCAGTTGAAATTGCTTTCACAAGATATGCAAAAGTTTTCGTGAAATCTATTCAGCAGAAAATTTATGCTGGAAAACAGCAAAATGTAACCTAAGACTGCACACTCATAGGGAGCGTTCATCCCCCCTCCCCTCCCCTTTCATGATGTCAATTCATAGAAAATTAGACAACAACTAGAAAGGATACGACATGCAACAATAAGGATACATGCTTCCTCGTAAAAATTTCACGTGAAGCAGTAAAGAAAAATCAACAACTTTCCAATTCAATTCATAAGTGCGAGAATAAAGCTTTTCCCGTGCACATCAATTTCTCAATTTGGACTTTCTGTCGTAAAAAAATCGAACTCCAATCAAACCGAGCTTTGAACTGAACTCAGTGTATTATGAGATGAATTCTCCGCGTGTTGAATTTTTTTCTCACAATAGTTCACAGGCTGCGTGAATAGAAAAGGAGGGAAAACTTCATTAAACTTAACAATGTTTACTTTCTGACCGGATGCTAGACTAATTCCAACGGTAGACTCGACTTAAGTAGCTTTAAGTTTGTTCGCGAACGAAAGGGTTGAACTGGCTGATTCAAATTTTCAATTAGAAGGTAATTTAGGAAGTTGTATTATATATCGTCAACGTGTTACGCGTGAAACTTTACTAAGGAACCAGGAAGGGACGTTATTCAAGGATATCATAAAGGAGAGTTAAAATTTGCTTGAAGAGGGAAAGGCGGGGGTAATCAAATTTCAAAAAATTCTCTGAAATTGATCAAAACTACTCTAAACAAGATCAACTCTCATACGCAATTCAAAAGCGCGCGGCAACGTGTTTTGTAGAGGTGTGATTCTTGCTCTGTCCACTGTTTCATTCTCACCAAAACTCAAAGATCGAACAAGACCTATAGATACATACATAAAAGCCGCTTTTACAGCGCTCTTTGGCGCTCTGCGGCACCTGGTCGCCAAAGTCCCGACAATCAAACAAGACTTAAAAACCAAAACTAGATCAAAGGCAGTTTACCTGTGATGACGAGCATTTGCCTCCTGCCGAACGGGTGAGAAAAACCACAACACTGCAAAGATCCCGCACTTAACCGCACTCGGAACCACGCACTTAACCACAATCGCGAACTGCGGAGGACCGCGGTCGAACGGGGCCTGGAACAGGAGAAACAACAGGGAGAATTAAGATCAGTGATAAGCGAAATCAGTGATAAGCAGAATATGTCACTATCACGATGGCCGAGATTCGCGGGGGATTCGCACTGGGATCGCGAATTCGGGGGAATCTGCGACCTAAGCGAAGCACATGGGATGGGTAGAGAATGGACACTGAGGTTGAAGAGCGGATGCCGATGACGGAGACGAAAACGGCGGGCTGCGGACGGCCAGGCGTAGGCGATGTGTTCAAGGGCTTCTGCTTCAAGTCGGAGCCAGCTTAAGTCTTCTGCCTGCCTACATTCACGGCCGAGACTGCCGCAACTCCCGGCCTATTGAGCTCCAAGTTTATCACATAAGACCCAATGACTCACTGTGCGCTGGGCGCGTGGCTACACAACCACAGATTGAAAATCCGTTGAGTTAAAGTGGATTTTCAACTTAGAGGCAATGCATTCTAGGTAAAATCGATGTAAAATTGAGGCACTGGATGCGAAAAGGGCACTTCTCGATTGCGGTGTTTCAGAATCAAAGCTGCTAATAGGACGTATTTCTATCAAACGAAACTATGTGCATTAAGACATCAGCCCTGAGACCCATGAGAATATATGCATTACAGGGCTCACGTCACAATGCACATAGTTCCGTTTGATAGAAAGACGTCCAATTAATCCCTTGGAGAGGAATTTGATGGGTATTTTTTCCAGAATTCTCTCCATAGGAAATTGTAGAATCATAAGGAATATTCAGTAAAATTTTTAGTGAAATGGATGCATTCACTTTCCTTACAATCAGGCCCGCCACATCCCATCTCGGGCCCTGGTACCAGTTTTAAGGTCCGGGCCCCAAGCACGGAGAGGGGGGGGGTCCGAGGGGCATCCCCCCAGAAATTTAATAATTTATAGGACTAATCGGACGCATTTTGAAGCTTCCATATAGAATTTTTCCATCAATTTCTGCGGAATAATTATGTTTTTTTTTCCTACTTTCAGCACAAAATACTTGCGAATTGTTGCATTCAAAACATCTGGAAAATTTTTATTTTTCTTTTGGGAGGGGGGGGGGGGCTTATGATACTATTTTCAGTTCTAAGAGGGCCAGGCCCCCCTGGACTCCCCCTTCGTTTGTCTATGGCAAGGGAGTTGAGCCATGAGCCATTGAAGTCGAGGATGCCCAGACTGGAGACTCTTAGCATCTGACGACGGAAGAAAATGAAACGCAGTTACTAAAAATATCCCTCTGTACTAAAAATCTTGAAAATAGATAAAAATTTTCCAAGAGGTATACTTTTTTGAAAATTTAAGAAGAATTCTACAGTGCCCCAGCGTGTTTCTGAAAATCTATTCACCTTTTGCGAAATTTTTAGGGTAAATGTTTCACTTTTACTTATGAAACAAGGGTTGCATGTGTATTCGTAGTGGTATTTCACGAGTAACACGGGCCCCTCCGGGCCCGGGCACCGTACCGGGGACCCAGTATCCCCCCCCTTGTAGCGGGCCTGCCTTCAAGCACGCTGGGCTTGTCGATTTCCTTTGACATTTTTGCAGTCATGAATGCATAGCTGAAGTGCGCTCCAGTTAGAATTGTATTTAGCAAATGGGTGGTTTTTCTAAGAGGAATAAAAATAAACGAGTGGTACGGAATATAACAAAAGAATATGAACTATGCAAAACGATAATCCGGGTATCGGAACTTGGCTACTTTGAAAACGCCTTCAAATGCGGTGTGATACCTCACGCATTCCGGAGAGTTCAAATAGTTGTATCATTGCGCCTTAGAAATGCGACGGAAGAATACAATTACAATAGCTTTCATGCACGCTGGCCTTTTCGATTTCCGTTAATATTTTTGCAGTCATGAATGCGCTTAAGTGCGCTTCAGCTAGAATTGTATTTAGCAAATGGGTGGTTTTTATAGGAGGATTATAATTAAACAAGTGGTTAGAAATGGAACTAAAATAATATGAACTATGCAAAACGATTATTCCGATAACGGAACTTGGCTGTTTTGAAAACGCCTTCAAATGCGGCGTGATACCTTACGCATTCCGGAGAGTTCAAATAGTTGTATCATTGCGCCGTAAGAATGTGACGGAAGATTTAAATGGAAATAGCCTCCATGCACGCTGGGCGTGTCATTTAAAATGTGAATGGACGCAAAACCCGACGGATGCACCCGA
This sequence comes from Bemisia tabaci, assembly GCF_918797505.1. Taxonomy (NCBI): domain Eukaryota; kingdom Metazoa; phylum Arthropoda; class Insecta; order Hemiptera; family Aleyrodidae; genus Bemisia; species Bemisia tabaci. Next base: position 22,979,263 of record NC_092793.1, on the reverse strand, counting down.
AAGAAAGCGTATGTTTCTCTCTAATTGGAACGTTAGACATCGCTTTTATGCTTTATTTTTAATAAATGTTTTTAAAAAGCTACACTCACTTTTTCTAAAAATTTTCGTGAGCTTATCTAAATGATCTCAAATATGAGTATCAAAAAATTTGAAGCGATATTTTCGTTCGTTCTATTTTCTTTTAATGTGACCAAAAAAAATTAAACATCAATTCGAGTTTCTGAATCGTTACAATGAGGATACATATTTTCCCTTTAATTATGGTAAAAACTGGAGCAGAAAGTCAAGAATGACGACATGCAGTCCTACACCTACAGTCTTGTAGGCGCTAATACGCGGTTCACGCCAATTGACCGACTGCGCTGCGTTTGGCGCAATGCGAGAAGTATTCATGCAGTCTTGTAGGCGCTAATATGGGCTTGACACCGACCGCACTGTTTGGCGCAATGCGTGAAGTATTTCTAAAGTCTTGCAGGCGCTAATATACATTTAACGCCGGCCGTACTATGTTCGGCGCTATTATGTATCGAATAATAGAGCTTAAAAGGCCCATGTTGTGTTGCGACGCCGTTATGAGCATTCCAACGTTGCCTCGTTTCTCCCGATTGAATATTTTTCCCGAGACAAGTTAGGAAAGTTCTTTACACCCACGACCATTATTCAATAATTCTCTTCATTTATCATCAGAAGGTAAGGCATCGATGACTTGTCAACAAACTAATCTAAACTAGCGTCAACATAAAAATGCGTTTATTTTCCAACTGTTTCCTGTTTTGCCACACTTCTACCTCAAATTAACTTCATTTTAAATTCGCGCATTCCTGTTGCAGGTGTTAAGGCTTCTACTTATTCGCGCAGTCCTTGTGCCTTTTTCGCGTGATCCTAATATATTTTCTTAGACTTTCGCGCAATCCTGGATTACCGGATTGTGAAACCAGCGCAAATAACGTTGATGTTAGTTTTGGTCAGTATTCCATTCAGTGCTCATGAGCAATATAACCACAGAGAGGCATTGATCAGCGCACTGAGAACAGTCTCAGAACAGCTCCATCAACACTGATCGAGATTGACATCAGTTTCACTTGCATTGGTTTTAGTCTTTTTTCAGCTTATCTTTAGTGGTATGAACAGGATAACAACATTGCAATAATAATTAATTACTTAAGCATTGCAAATACAGTACCTACATACATTCACCGAAGTATGCGTTTCAATGTAAGATATCCTACAGACCTACTTGCAAAATGCCTCCTCGATCGTCTATTAGAAAGCAACTGATGTGCCTGCACCTAAATACGACGTTATCAAGCAATCGGAGGGTGTATACCATACTCTGTAATCGACGTTGATTTATCAGATCGTCACTGCGGCTTACTTTTAAAATGATCTGGAGAGTGTAATGTGATATTTCCATGATTCTACAGTCGGTTCCTTTTCGATGCTTCCAGCATCATGTCAAAAGTTATTTACTCCACAGCGATATTTGTCCTTGCATTGGCTGAAGCTTCGGTAAGTCGAAACAACTAGTGATCGTAGACTAAATTTCGCAATGAGGATGTGAGATGGAATAAAGCTAAGATTTTGCAACTTCTTCGTGTACAAATAAATTAATTGAAATCAGATCAATAAATGTTTAATTGGTAATTTTCTCGATGAAGGATTTTTTTTTCTTTCGTCAACATAAAAACTTTTCAAATTCTCAGGTTATTACTGTAGGTAAGAGAAAAGAAGTTTCAAAACCTTTTGCTAGAACATCTTTAAGTATTGCAAATACGGTACAAGTAATTGCTGCCTGAAAGACGTCCTATTGACAGTCAATAATCAGCATACCTGAGTACCTGAGCGAGTGCAGCAAAAATATAGAAATTACTTTGCAATGCAATGCAATATAATTGCAATTTTTTATACCATGAAATTGCAATATGTTTGTATCATTTGGTCAATAAATGCCGATTTTAATCGATTAGGTAATAAAATGTGTTCCATATGGAGAAAAGGTAGTTAGGCGATTTGTAATGAAAAAAAAAAAATAAACTTAGTTAAATTTTATCGCAACGAGAAGAGCCCCTTCAATTAGCGAATAGACGACATACACAACACTTCAATACAATAAGGTGGTGCAATGGCACTGGTTCACACCATAATATAGAGGGGGAAATAAAGGCAAAAAGTTCAACTTTAGTCTAAAATTTTGAGCCCTATTGAGAATCAGTGCAAAACTTGGGGGAGGGGGTGTGCGTGTTCAGCTCAGGCAGCAACTTTCTTCTCATATTCCAATACGATAGCGCTACTTGGGTGCCTAGCAGTCTTTCTAAAATCAAGAATATTTCACAGGTGACTTCAGATTTCGATCAAGCTCTTGCAGAATTTCGGAAATTAAAAGAAGCCGGAGCCAGCCAGTTGAGGGTCCTGATGGAAAACACCGACTTACGCAAGTGTAACACCACAGATAATTTTCTATCGCTCTTGAATGAGGGGTATTCAATCTATGGAAAACTGCAGGCAAGCTTTGATGCGGGTCAACAAATATTCAATTCTACCCATGGAGAGCCCACTCCACAACAAGTCAAAGAAGTAAGAAAAACCAGGATGTTGTCGTCGTACTTTACTATTTCTCGATTTTTAATTTTCTCCCGAGTAGCAAAGTGCAGTGAAAATATTGAAATAGGTAAAATTTCGATTTTTTTATTACCGTAAAATTGAAATTTCTTCACATTATTTTAGTCAATAAATTGAAACTTCCAAATCTTTAAACGATCAATAAGATGAGCTCCGTGTATCAGAGAGATAGACAATTTGCAATGCAAAGAGACATTGCATCTTATTTCAATTTAATTTTATTGCAATAATCAGTAAGAGGTGCTCCTTCAGTTAGTAGATAGGCAACATACACAACACTCCGATACAGTTATAATAATTTTAATCTGTGCTACCTAGGCTATGGATATTTCGTCGCTCCGGTTATGTATAGGCGTAAGTATACACTCGGCAATGTCAAAACTTGACTGAACACTTGTTTACACTTGCACTTGAAATATTTTTAATCATTGAAATATAATTGTATGAGGCAAATTTTTGTCAATTCGGCGAAGTATTGGGCACCGCCAAGGCATATTTTTCCGGAAGAACTCCTCACTGATTTTTTTTTTTTTTTTTTTTCGTTTCAGGCAGCAATAGCGTTCCTGCGGAGCAACTTGTTTGGTAGCAACATTCAAAGGTTGAATCAAATTTTCTCAACGGCTAATAAGGACTTAGCTTCCCTTCCTCGGGCTGCACAAGATAAAGTCTTGTCAGTCGCAAACGCGTTCAGTGGCACCGCAAAGAAATTGAATACGTTAGTGACTCTTTTCAAGACCGAAGCGGAGAGTGACACGACAAATATGTAATCAGTTACTGGCATTAGATCTGTAAGCTGAAAAACTCAAAATGTGACGTTCTTCATTTGTCAACTTTCCGAAAGGACGCGCGGCCGTTCGGGTCCAGCGCTACCATTCGCAAACGGTTTGATTGATTCCTTGATCCTTGCAAAAATTGACATCGCACGAGAAACGCCTTCATTGAGCAAAGATACTCCCTAGCGTTGCCGCGGAGGCCGAATAGTTGCATCATTTAAAACCCGATCAACTTCGTAGGAGCATATGGAATAGCGAGAAATACGGCGCTTCACGTGGTGTTCTGATGAAAATTGAAATCGCACGAGAAACGCCTTCTTTGAGCAAAGATACTCCCTAGCGTTACAGCGGAGGCCGAATAGTTGCATCATTTAAAACCCGATCAACTTTGTAGGAGCACGTAGAATAGCGAGAAATACCTACGGTGCTTCACGTAGTGTTCTGATGAAAATTGACATCGCACGAGAAACGCCTTCATTGAGCAAAGATACTTCCTAGCGTGGCCGCGGGGGCCGAATCGTTGCATCTTTTAAAAACCCATGCAATCAACAGTGTAGCAGAGGAATTTATAGTCAGTAATGCGGTTGCGTTTTTTTTAAAACACAACGCCCGACGACATTTGTTTCCTTCCTGAAAGCTGCTAGTGATAAAAATTAAATTACTCAAAGAAGTGCTGTTGAGAGGACATCTAATTTTTTGACAATCCCTAGCAGTTGGTATATCATTCAGTTGAAGAATTAAAAAAATGAACTTTAGTGATTATTGATCAAATAAAAGTTAAAAAAAAAAAAAAAAAAAAAAAAAAAAACAACGCTTCAAAAATTGTCTGAGGCTTGTAAAAATATGAATTTTGTTTCTTTTAAATACTTTGCGCGCAAGGTAGGTAGTATGTAAATTCAAGAAGTGTATGATGGTGAGCCTTTGAAAAATGAATGTATTCGATTTGAGGATGGTAAGGTGGAAAATAATTTCTTGAAACTAACAATCATGTACCTATTAACTACCTGGTGTGATAGCTAGCAATCAATGAGGTGGAAAAATAACTAAAAAATATACTAGGAAGATAATTTATGCTTTATTCAAATTCTGAAGAGAATAAAAAAATCACAGCTAAATCTGAGCGATGATTTGAAAGGCAACTCTGGCTGTAACTTTGCATACTTTAAACAGGAATGTAATGTTAACACTTGAAAATTTGTCTAAAAAATGTTTAAAAAACCTATACTTAAAAAACCCCTATGACTAGATTTTAAGGATTCCAAAAAAACCGAACAGGAAGAGACCAATTAAGAAATAGTGACAGTATGAATTACAGTTCATGGAAAAATATAAAAATCAAGCATGAGAGCACAAATTATTGTAAGAAATAAACCCTGACCCAAATTAGTACATTCTACAGGCTTATTTAATTTAAGGCCTATTTCGACTTGATTTTTGATTTCTTTGATTCTATATCCAGAATTTTTGTTTTGTAAATAGAACAAAACAGGAGACCAACATTGACAAAGTATGTACTAACACAGACTAGACAAAAATCTTTTAAGATAAAAATCAAAATGCAAGCAAAGTAAACAGAAGAAATGTTGGAAACAACAGCTAAGATGATTAAAAGTTTGCTCACAATTTTGAAGTTCAGGTAACCTGAAAAAGACAAAAAATTGCAGCATTAATAATGCTGTTATTTTCACATCTAAGAAAGCACAAGAACATGATGATTTGAACATTTAGGAAAGCACAAGAGCATGATGAAGAGAGGAGAAAATTGAGGGAGATTAAGGGAAGACCATTGAAATTACTGTTAGGACGTGAATACAAAAATGAGGTGATAAGAGGACGAATGAGAGAGTGGCATAAAATATTACAACACAAAATGAAACATATCGATGCTGAAACTACCAGACCACACATCTCGTTTGCGGTGTTTAAAAATCTCCACTCACATTATATTTTTTTGAAGGAAACCAAACCGATATCATTCCTTGAAATTTTCACACAGTTTACTCTGTACGAAGAGGAAAACTCACTGAAGTTTTCAAGAACTGACGTTGAGTAGTTTCCCATTTAAAAGATTGAGTATGACAAGAGGTCTACAATGTCGCAAACTGAGATACGTGGTCTGGTACTTTCACCTTCTCTATGGATCGCACATGTATTACAAAGAGCAAAGCATCTACTGGTTGCATTATAGGTATCATGCCAGAATTATGTTACGATTTTGAGAGGTGCAAAGTTTAAATTAATCCTTCATTTTCAAATTCTTTGACTTCTCTCTAGCCTTTATTCCTTTTCTCTGACTCCAAAAATGCTGAATACCGAATTTCTAACAAAACTTTTATTTCTACATGTATCATATGATCAAAGCAGAGCTCCCTAAGTGGCATCAAGTGGGGTCATGTGACACTTAATGACCCTTAAAGAGTGTTGGCCCCACAATCTTTGAAGGTCTTGTCGCCCCACATGACGCCACTTTCATAGGGCTGTCCTCTTTTGATTATGCTGCCTTTGGTAAACTTTGGACAAAATTCCCACTTCTAGAGATACAAAATATGGGAAAAGGAAGTTAGATGCTGTATGCGCTATCTTGAATAGCATCAGCTGAAGTTGCTGAGTCACTGAACTACTGCCAAAATTCCCTGACTTTCCCTGACTTTTTAGGTCACTATAAAATTTCCTGATTTACCAGGTTTTTCAGACTACCAAAAATCCTGAAGGTTGTTGATTATGATTAGGTTCCTACTTAAATTAAAGTATCTAGTGGACAAAGAAGAAAATTGAGAACTTACTCAATAGGAAAAATGTGCTGTAGAAAATTATTCCAAACAAACTATTTGGTTGATTGAGCATGGAGTCTTTTGAAAATATTCCAAAGCCAGTGCTGAAACTGAAAAGGCAAGAATACAAAACATGTTTAAAATTGTGCGATCAGTTGGCACACACTGCAATCTAGGCATTACTGTAAGATGATTACCGAGGTAAGTGGGTAGGTAGATGGTTGTGGAGGGTCCCTAAGTAGTATCTTTTTAAATTAGTGAAAATGGTGCATTCTTTAGTGAACATGAAGATCCACATTACACTTAGGTACTTCTCAATTTTAGAGGAAGCTCAACGGAAATTGAACATTTTTGGAATTGATACAATTAGCAATTAGTGTCTGATAAAAAAATTTTTTCATCTGCTATTACGACTTTTTCTTCTAAGGCCTTGTCCAAACAAGCGCAGCTAGGACAAATTAGTTCCCCGAACCGGAGGTTCCAGGAACAAGCTACTTATGGGTAAGTTATAACAACTTCCTAGAATAAGTTCGCCCGAAATTCCTCGAATAGGTAGTGCTCATTAGGACAAGGCCTTTGAATGTCAAACACATCAAGGAGAACTAGGGCAAATTTTACTGAAGATGACTACCATTACTACTGAATAAAACTTGACTTGTAGCAGGTTCATCAGTAAAAAACGTTTATCGAACCTCAATTCCTCAATTGTAGGGGGAAAATTGGCTTTCTCATCAGCCATATCCTTACGCCATCACCTGCTTATTGATTGGAACATTATCTTCCTGACATTCAATAATATTCCCTTTTAGAGCAGACTCATCGTATGTTGAGACAAATGTCAATCTCTGATTACCTCCGAATCAGCACCTCTCAACAGGTTGGTACATGCAGTCAGATGGCACCACTGATGAGTGGTGACCTAAACAATACTTGACTTCTATCTCAACGTGCGATGAGTCCGCTCTGCTACCTACAGCTTTGAAAATTAAATTAGATAAATAAAATAGAGGGTATTTTCTGCAGAATAGAGAATCGCAACTTCTGATCCCTGCGCGATGGCCTATTTCTTCTTAACATGGTCTTTAGTCTACTAGCAGCTAAAAACATATCAACAAACTTGTTTACCCAACATTTGTAAAAGTTTTCAAACTATACTGAAGGATTTGCAAGTTTTGTGATACAATAACTTACCGATACCTACACTTGCTTGCTATTACATATCTTTTTCATCCGGATTGCATGTTGATTCCAAGTCAATAGAATACAGGAAAAATGAATGAATGTTTTAATTTTTGACTACCTGCAGACCAAAGGCCTTGTTGACAAAAGACAATTTGTTAGATAAAGACCTGGTGTGGACATTGAAGAGGGGCAATACCATGGTGAGCTTTGCCTACAGACAGCAGCTCCTTGCTGGGATCAGACGTTGCGATTCTCTTTCTACATGAAAACGCCCCTTTCATACTATAATTTAATTGTTTAGATTGTAGCCATGGAGTGGTTTCATGTGCCATGGAAGCTGAATTCTATCAAATAGATATTGACATGAGCAGCAATTTAGAAAGGAGAGAGGGATTTGTGAATATAACTGGCGATACTGAGCTGTTCGGCAAAGAAAACTAATCACCAATATTTCTGCACAGGCTTCTGATATATAAAACTGGCAAAGAGAGGATCGATTTTCCATTTTCAAATACAACATACAACCGCAAAATTTTATGAAATAACTAAGACTCGATAAAAAACTATAAAATACTAACCTTGAATTGAGAACATTGGAGCAGCTCATGTGTTCACTGACATCGCAGAGAGCGACATAGTTTGGATTGTGTTTCTTTGATACTTCAACGTAGAGAGCATATATTGACAATGATATACCGATGAAACATAGTATACGGATACCATTGTTCCAACCTTTAGTACTGACAGGCATGGTGATATAAAAGGTACAAGAACACCTAAACACAACCACTTGTTGCTCAAATTCACACGACACTTTTTCTCATCAGATAACACCCAGTGTGTTGTTTCCAACTTGGATAAGCGATTACTTTGATATACAGAATCACGTTTGATCTGAGGGATCGAAAGCGTTTATCCTAGTTCACTGATCAATTATTAGTAGGTAAAGAGAAAGGAAATTCATGAGGGGAACACGGAATTCACGGAATCACAAATCTGTTGACGATTTTTTAGGTTAAAGTTCTTATCAAAACAATAATTTTTTGACGTTTTTGACTGTTTACAGAGTTTCGCTCTTTTCCAGTAAGAGAGCAGCACGGTCAAATATTAAATAAAATACAAATTTTTAAACAATCTGACATCATTGTTACCGGCAGATTTCTGATCCGCCGCGTCCGCCGCCATTGCGCCATTTTGTATTCCGTTTGGTTGTGGTTGTGTAGCCACTCCTCGTCATTTTTATTAATAATTTTTAATTTCCTTTTAAAATTGTGTTGATCTCCTTATTATGGCCAGCAATCGTAAGTTATTAGCTTGTAATTCTCGCTCTCTTTCAGACACTGCACCACGTTCTTTGCTGACTATTGAGGATTATTTCTGGCACATGCCGATGGGCACTATGCTATTTTTAGGCCACATTGCTTCAATCTATGGGGCCACATTCTTCTCATTTACCTTTTGATTTGAGAAATTCACCTTTGTCGGATTAACTATTTATCTAAGACTCTCTTAGTTACGCTATGTTCATTTCCACACCATCCCATCAAACTTTTGAACAGTCGGTCAATCACTTGTGCACTTCCGATGCTCTATGATTTGCGCTCATTCACTCAGATGCTGCAAAGAAGTATTACATCACGAAAGTCTTTAGTAGAATTTTGAAGGAAGCAATCAGTGTTAAGTCCTACTGAACATTTTTCCTGCAAGTGACTGCAATAATAATGCCAGAGCCCATTTCTTTCGCCTCAGAAGAATATACTTGTCAGTGTGCGCCTAGGACATATCTCTGCTGATGAGTTAACTCACGCCATCTGTCCATGTTGCCATGCTTGAGACCGCATTTATTGGAAGAACAAAACAATCACTCAGCAACGCTGACAGATGGCGCGAATTAACTCTGCAACTGAGCTGTGTTCCAGGCGTGCGTTGACGAGTATAATCGTCAAATAAGACAAAGTGGTTCAAGGGATGAGGCTCTATCTGTCAACATCTGGACTGAAAGCTACAGTGTCTGCCCTACGTTACAGCATCAGTGGAGGCGAAGCTGACGATGCAGAAATAGTAATATTCTGCTCCTACTATAGCAGGACATGGAAGCAGTACCTAGTTGTTGAGCAACTTGCTCTTGAAATCACTCTCGCTTGAAGTGTCTTAATTTATTTTTATAGCTTTTTGAAGTGGCCCTGTAGCTCAGTGAAATTTTTGTTTCAGAATACGCCCCTCCTAATTATGGGAGTGCTCCGGGCGGTTACCCTGGCTATGGAGCGCAGCCAGGAGGCACATTCCCACCCGTAGGGTACCCTGGTTTTGGTGGTGCTATGCCACCCTCTTGGGGTCAGCAACCACCTCCTGCAGCCGGTGGCGGCGCTGCTGCTGGTGGCTATGGTGCCAATCCAGGTTGGTGACCGATAATCTTATTTTAACCTAGGTCTAAGTCCAGTTGTAATAATTACTCCAGGGTTATCCTTGTTGTTGTCTGAGCCAGAAGTGTATGTATAGACTTGTAATTTTTATACCCTTTTCTTTATAGTTAGAATTTTCAGAAGTAGGAATTGTCAGGGTTTCTACCTGCGGGAAAACCCCTGGAATGGAATTTTGAGGGAAAACCCAGAGAATTTGAGAAAGACTCTTAAATATTTGCTTTTTCAAATGGAAATTTTATCTTGGTATTTGAACACCATTAAGCCTGCTTTGTTCTCAGAATAGGATTGTGTAGTAGTGAAGTTAAACAAGAAATTCCAAATACAGGGGTAGTCTATTTAAGTTATTAGCTATCAAAACCTCGGAAGAGTGATAGTGCTACACCTCTGTGACAAATGAAGTTGGAAAGAGTTAGTTTATGCAATCAATCAGGGAAATCGTAGGGACTTTGGAAGTCGAAACACAGTAGGAACCCTGGATCCCTTCCAAAGTTTTGCTGGAGTTGGAGTATCAGTATAACAAATTATTTATAAGAAAATTAACTGACAGAAGTTTAGTGCAAGAGCCAGTAAAAAGCCAGGGTATTTGGATATGAAGAAATTATGAGCATCTTTTGCATGTTTCAGGGTATCAAGCTGGAGGTTATGGAGGCCAGCAAGCTAGTTTCCCAGGTCAAGGTGCGCCAAATCCTAATTACCCAGCGCAAGCCCCCAATTTCCAACAACCTCCTCCTGCCAGTGGAGGTTACGGTGGAGCAGCTGGTGGCGGCGGCCGTGGAGGCCCTCCACCCTCAGGTGGCTATGGCAGTAAAGGTACATACCTATTTTGTCCTTATTCATTCTTCTTCCATAATTGAAAAATTTCCTCATTCCAAGGTCCTATAACTCTCCCTAGAGGAAGAAAATAATTATTTTGAGGTACGCAGACTCGGTGGGCTGGCAGAGATGGGAATTACTTTTCAAACCACCCTGCTACCATCGATCATAAAGCTTGTAAGCTTCAGTCAGGATTCCCATAAAATTTCACCCAAAAATAGTCCTTGCACAAGGAGTTGCCAGAGAACGGAGAACTTCTAGTTAAGTTGCTGGTTATCGGAAGGATGTGATTGAAAACTAACTTATGTAAGTGATGGATTACTTCACTAATGTGTAGGTATGTGCCCATCATGGGCCTTCATGCCTTGCTTAAGAAATTTAAAATAATTCTAAAAAGTTTGAAGCATTCTACCTAATTTATTCCAAATCTTTCCTCAAGTAAACTAACTGTGTATCACAAGCCTTTTTCAAGATAACAATTAAAGTACCATGCAATATGAATTCATTGCTGAACATCTTGTTGTGTGAATTATTTTCTGCGTAAGATTTTGATTTGTGATAGTGTTGCCGTAAATTTCATTCATTATTATGCCTCAAAATAACAATTCCAGCTGAATTTCTGTAAATAACTACGTTTATTTAAGTCAACAGTCAGTAAATTGAACGAAGAAGTAAATTAAAACACTGCTCTCTCAAATCTATATGAATCTGACCTATGTCTTGGAGTAAATGTAGTCCAATTAATTATTTTTTTGTGTTAATTTTTTTTTTCTTGGGTTAGCCGGTCCTGGTGGCAATGACAGTTTCAATGGTTCAGGTGCTGGAGGCCGCGATTATGAGTGAGTCCCCTTTTTCTATTGCCTTTTCTCCTGGTGTTTTCATAAAGTCTAGTGGTTGGCTTTTTTTTATTTATTCATTTTTTTTATTTAAATTTTTTTGGGGGTCAATTTCTTTGAAGGTACAAATTACACCTAGTTCATTTCAAGTTGAAGTAAGGTTTCGCCTTGTTAGTAAATGAATGGGTCAAATAGCTAACATGATTCCAAGAAGATATGTCTGTAATCCAACAAGATACTTCAACATTCAGGACAGAGTTTAGAAGGTTTAATTTTTCAACCAATTTGGCATTCCATGTTGCAAGTGCCCAATTCAGCAGACAAAGGAGTTGGTATGCATTAGAAAAATAATGATTGGCTCTTAGATGAGCTCAGTTGGAATCCTGTTTTAGCAATAGCTCAGCGTCGTACTTGGGAAGACTTTTTCTGAGTATTTGATCATTATATACCAAGTATTTCTATTTTGTGACTGTATCTCATTCTCCTCACATGGTATGGTCTGAACTTCTCAGTGGTATTTGTAATTTTTCATGCACTTTCTGGATCAACTTCAATGAATAATTTATTCTACGCCCATCTAACAACAGAATTTTCTGCTTGTTGGAGCGACCTGAAAGTGTAAACCTACTAGTCTACGGATGGTTAGTGGTGCTAACAAAGTTGGTAACTATTCTCCTGGAAGAGTGGGGAACTGCAAAACTTTTTGAGAAAACTGAAAAATAAAAGGTCATAGGTAATTTTCCGGAACTACTCATCAAGTAAGGGAGCGTGTGCTTTGCTGAGCAATTTATTTTCTCAAGCAAACATTCCTTATTTTTATCATTTATATGAAAAAAAAAAAAGAAATATGTGTTCTTCTCTCGACAGTATTTTATGTCATCATGTTTTGAGTCTGGTTTTTCCACGTTTGGTAATTCTCTAGTTTAGCAGATGGACCATACCACAGGAATGGAGTTTAAATCAAAGTTTGTGTATCATTGAGACGTACATCTGGTTTCTTCTTGAATTTTTTTACTGGGATTGGTAGGCTCAATGGAACATGCTTTCCCATCAGTGCTTGAAGTCAACGTTACTTCATACAGCGTGGCATGCTCTGTAGAAATCTGAAAAATATTTGTGCACTAATTAACAACGTACAATTTTGAACCTCGCGGAAAAGTATACACCAATGTTTGAAATATAAAGATTAGGGTCACAACATTCAGCCTAACCTGTGCAGAACTTTTTACTTGTGAATTTTTAAAGGACCGAAGTCTGTTAAATGATGTTGCAATGATCAATAGAACATTCAGCTGTGTCAGGGTAAAAATGTTAGCAAACCTAGCTGAAGAAAATTCTTTCTGACTTCTTGTAAACGTGCTTACGAACATCAATGATAGGTATAGCCATCAAGTCAGCACGGGTAGCACTTCTAGCTTACATCACTATTACCATCATTTTATTTTTGCTTCGAAGCGCTCTCCACCAGCTCAACCCAGTTAACCTCTACCTCAAAGTTTCTCTATTTCTGACCAACCTCGTGAAAAAAGGCTCTCATGACTCTTAAAATTATTAAATAGTGCAATCTTTCCTTGAGGCAAATAACAGTGATCATAGTTCACTGGTTACTAATTAGGACTTACAAATTAATGCGTTCATTGCCAAGTTTAGGACAGACTGGGCTATTTCAAGAAAAATATAGCCCAAGATTTGACTACAAAATTAGCTTTCTCGGCTTCCTCTTGTGATATATATTTATATGTATCGCCATGTCCAGAACCAACTTAGAAATACAATACATTTTTTCGCAGATGTTCTCTAGTCTGTGCACTCAATGTCTCTTCTGGTGGAAACAGAAAAAGTTTATTTGATGTCAGTTCCATCAGTTCTTATTTGTTTTGAACATTTTACACGTTTATTAATTATTTAAGAGCTTTTTTTCTGGGGTCGGTTATACTTTAGTTGAAATCTCCCTGAGAAACAGAAGTTGCCTCAGTATGTGGCTATTATGCACCGCAAACAATAGTGTTAGTCTTTTTAGATCGGGAAATATTATTTTCAGATAATTAATGTCACTGCCTATTTTACTCAGTGACTGAATAGTGCGGTGAAATAAGTAGGTACTGCACTTTTAAATCCTTGGTCTTGGTATTTAAGTAATTATATGCAAGGGAACTAAATTGAAAATCTCCTCGGACTGGTGACCTTTTATTTCATCGCACAAAGTATTTAGAACTGGTCTTTTGCTTCACTGATTCTTCCTGGTATATTCTTAATTTTAATGAAAAAATTCCTGTTTTTCTACAAATGTTGTCTACAGGTGTTATTATTAAGTTTCATCCGAAATGAAGGTATTCTTAACTCACGACTTGACTAACACGGGACCGTGGTAAGAGTCCCCTCCTGTAACTGAATCATGATTCGTGCGAGGCTCGGTTGGTTTTGGAGGTGTTAATTAATAATAGCACAACCTCCATTTTATCCAGAATCTTAGTGGTCCTTATATCAAACTGCATCTCTGGGCATCTGCCTAGGTTAGCTCAACTATCGCGTAATGAATTGGTACTCATGTTATTGAGAGATCAAAGGTTCAGTTAATATTAAAAGATTGAGGAAGTGGTTTGAATTGAGTAAGTGCATAACACACAATACTAGATGAGTCAGAAGATTTTGATATAACTGATGGGTATTCAAGAATCTTTGGATCCTAGTTTTTAGTGTCCATCATCGTCCAACTACAGTGAGAATGGTAAACGAAATCAAGTCTTAAATCAATATTTTTTCATAATCAAGGTCCTGCGTAAAACTCGAAGCCTCAAGAACAATATTTTTTTTATTATGCAAGCTACAGCGTCAGATAGTAAAATTTGCTGAGGCTTTTTATGCTTCAGATAATGTTCATAAAATATTTTGAAAATCTTGGTTCAAATTTCAAAAGCTACTCTTAAAATGATACATTGAGCATCCGGTAAAAAGTACTTAACTCCGTTGAATTTTATACTACTTTGCCGTGAAGTATACTTCTTTAACTTTCAGACTTTTTTTTAATTGGAAATCTGAAACTTACGTTTAAATTTAGCAGGTACTCAAAGAACTTAGCTAGTTTTACCACGAGGTTCAACGATATTAAGAGGTGATAGGATCGAGCCTCACTACTGAAAGCCTGAAATCAATTCCCAATAATTTTTAACCCTGCCATCATCAACCATTCTTTTTTCCATTTATTGTTTTCCTATTTTGTAGTAGGTGAAATACGCCAATGCCTCAGTTGTGTAAAGACTACTCTTTTTGCTTCCCGGAAAAGACCCGGGGGGGGGGGGGGGGAGAGAGAAAAAAAGCAGAATTGAGGGGGCATAATTTTTTTTTTACTTGTCTTTTCTCTCAGTAAGTATTTGATGCTTTCTTTCTATTTTCCAGTCTCATGACAACCACCTATGGACCACTAAACAGAGTAAAAAATAACGAATCATAAAATATGTTTTAAATTTTATGCAGAACACGATTAGAACTTATGAAATCACACTCATTATTATTGAGAAAATAACTATTCATGACTGTTAATTCACACTCCTGCTCACAGAAATAATCGAGTTAAAGAGAGCACTAAACTAATTTTGGTTTATTTTACAATGTTACGTGTTGTTCGTCTAGTTTCCTCTATACTTACTACCTTCTTTAACAAGATTGAAGGTACCATGTATTAGAGGAATTAAGGGTGGACTCAAGCGTGAGTTATTTACTTAATGTATAGATTTATTCCAATGTCTAATTTGCCGTACATTGACAGCGTGAAAACGTTTTTTATAAGTTAATTTTGGAAGTTGTCGATGAGTTCAACAAGTTCTATGTGAAATTTTGAGCAAAATACATGTGCTAAATTCTTATGTTATTACTCTGTCTTAGTGGTCTATTAATTGAGTGGCAACTTGTTTTATTCCTCCAGTTCAGTGAAAAAATGAATCAGTATCTCTGTCTTTTTTTGCTAAGTTAGGTAGAAAGTAACTTCAAAGACTGATGGCTAGTGTATTTTGCACTTCTGTTCAGATCATTTATCATTTCCTGTTATAAAATGATTTGTCAAAATTGTTTGACATCACATACTACTGATTTTTGACTGATGAACTAACTGACTGACTGACTGACGGACTAATTAGAAGCAAAGTTTTCATCTTGAGGATGAAGTCTTGACTGCGGCATGGAATGAAGTTGCAAATTCTGTTCACTAATCTCTGGTATCTGAGCGTCTACTGATCCACGATTTTGATTGCTTCTGTTCTAGTAGCAGAGGCTCCAGGGGAGGTTTTAATAAAGGTAACTACATCGGTTATATCTGATGTATCATATTCATTCTTTTATGGTTATTATGGTTAACGTACTATGAACGCAAGTTGTTTTTGAACTTATCTCTCCCATTTCTGAGGGTCGTTTTATTCGTTCAAGATTAATCATTGACTTTCTGGGCAGAGTTTTATAGAAATGCACCAAGTTTGAATGGTGAAAAAGAAGTTTGAAGTTTAACCCTCCCCTTAAGGAGTTAAACCCAATGTCAAGGACAAGAACAAATATTTTATGTTTCAATATCCCCTCAGAGCTCGATTTTTTGATAAGAGAAAATTTATGACGAGTTGAATTTAAAACTACTCCGAACTTACTTTTTCTCCAAAATGCGGAAAATGCATTCCTGTAAAACTCAGCCCCTTCAATCCATCGATCCCTTTCTTAAGTTTTTTCCCTCCTACAGAACTAGTAATTGTTTTTCGCTTGAACGCAGTAACCAAAATTATGTTAAAGTAAGTAAGGAAGTAATGTTGCCAATGAATGCAATCACAAATGTTCAGTGAGTTGTCTCAAGTTACCTCATCTAATAGACCAAATCCTTCAGGAACAGAGATCTTTTCCTAAGCAATTTGCGTTCAATTTATTTCTCTTTATTTTACTTTATTTTTTACATCTTCTAACAAGAGTGTCTTACTCCTATCAATTTTTTTTTAAATCTTCCCTCTCAAACATCTCATAATTTTTTGAAGCCATTTTTAACAGCCCTTAATGCTGTCTACGTTCATGATCAGATCACATTATTGTTATCACTTCGTAAGAATAAACTTCATTTGGAAGAGAAGAAAAAAAATTGTAGTTACTTTTCACTCTCATACATTGGCAAGTGATGCTATAAGGTTTCACTGTAGCGATGTAGTAGACTCTCCTTTCTCTTACTTCTTTCCAAAAATGTGAAATCTGGTGTAGCTTTTCGCATTACTCTAGAAAACTACCTTTCAATTACTGGTGTATCAAGTAAATATTTTTGCTGATACAATGATTTATAACTGGATGTGGATTCCGAGGGATCCTTTAATGTCATCATATCTATTCGTAATTATTAGAGGGTACCAAGATGGATATTAGTCTAATCTTGTCATCGTGTTTTAAAAGGTAATCGCATTTTTGGTCATTCGCTCTATGGCAAGGATGTTCCAAGTTTCGCATGATAAGTTTATAACTTGTCAGAAGGACATATGTAAAGCCGCTTTCACAGCGCAGCCTTGTACTCTGAAATGCCCAATTGCCATTTTATACTTGTCAGGAGTACTTATCGAGAAAAAAAATTTTTACTCTAAGGTGAAGATAATTGGTGTATCATGTCATGATCCAGGCCTGTCTTTTTACATCTTATTCTTTATTTGTCAAACTTTTTGAAAGAGTATGTAGCTGTATGCTCTCTTAAATTAAGACTCGGGGTCAGTTATCCTAATTTTGGAAGAAATTAGGTCACAAAGGTTGAAAAGGGGTATGAAGCTCAATATTTACTGAATTGAAGACATTCTAAAATCGCAGCAATTCAAGCTCTCGAGAAAATTTACAGGGTGCCTAATGTATGAGGAAAGTACAAACACTCTGAAGAAGCACGGATTTTGAAGGGCTGTATGAATGTACAGGATGCATCCAGTCTTTCAACTAAAAGTACGGACATCTGAGATTTTTTGTGAACGAGCCTTGAAAGTGTGCAATTTTTAAACATAATTTATCACGTTAATCATGGTCCTGTAAAATCTCAGTTAGATTCTGCGACTTCTTCAGTTCATTCCGCCAGGATCTCCAAACTCGTTTTTCCTAACCTGGAATTCTTCATCTTTAGCGCAAATATTTCCTTGACAGAATGAAAAATGTGTCAGGGCAGGGAAAAGGCAATCAAGAAACTTAGAAACACGGATTTTAGGAAACCCTTGAAAAAAGAAACATCTTCGGAAGTACAGAAAAAGAAATGATAAAGCAAGGATATTAGATGATGACATACTAGTATACGTCTTAATAGAGAATGAAGTTTGGGTCGATATGTTTGCTCAGTGCGTTCCGCTGGCGTATATGCATTCAACCTATCTCTTCAGTCCTCACGAAATTTAGGAAGTTGGTTTACTGTGATGCAAGCACAATCCTGCTGTGGGATCATGAATGGTTTACGAATTTTCTCATGTAATTCATCTCTAATTCAGCCAGCTCCCTTGACAGCAGTCAGCAACTAGAGAAAAAATACCATTTTTGTCATCACTTATAAAATGTTTCACCAACTTCTCTGCGACTCCCAGTATGTCTGCTCTCAAGATTTACTGCACCATCCACACTTAAAACGATGGGAAATTTGAAGCTGTGTATCTAAAGTCTAAATGGTATTATCACCTGATATGTGATTTCCATGAGTACAAATACAGCATTCATCAAGGATTCACTGCTTTCACCAAATGCTCACGAAAATGGCTACGACATTCTGTGGATACTCGTATCAGTTACTTTTTGTCCGTGTTAGGTTTGTTCTCTGATTAAGTAGAAAAAGTGCTTGAAAGACTCACTAGAGTGGTTTTGCAGGACCCAAAGGAAATTCAAGAAAAGTTGATCAAATATTGGATGGGTCTTGACGAAGAAAATAGAGTAACTCAGTCGCGTCACATAGATCTCCAGTGTTTAATGAAAGCTGTCCATTTACGAAAGTAATTTTTACTAGGTACTGAGTATTTTGCTCCCTAGTTGACTAGTCCCATGGAGCGGTCGGTGTCTAGTACATGATTATCATCTGAATAAGTTAATGGCAACTTCAGGTTATAAGTTATTATCATGGTTAAAAACCTGCTGGAGATACAGCAGAACACTAGGTTTAAGGTGTGATCATTTATTGAAATCTGTATCAAAATTGAAAGAGATGGACAAATTCCAAGCAGGATTATACAATTTATAATTTAATCAGAAAAACGTATATGAGCTACCTAATTTACTTTTTCACACGTGGAATGTGAATTTTTGGATATCAAGCACCCTCTTTCTTATTGTCTGCTATCCCTTAAACTGACCTCATTTTCTCTCAGTCAACAAGCACTAAGTACTAATCTCAGGCATACACTGCGATTTCTACTGATGCTGATCTGTTATTAGATATTTCGGATGGCAGCTCATGTTTTTTCATCAATAGAATTTCAAGAGTATCTGAAGAGAAAAGAAGGCTTTTCCAAGGGTGCAGAATGTTTTTTGACTTTCCAACGCTGCACACCGTAAATGCACTTGGCTCTTTTCTTCATCTATTAAAGCTTGTTCATTAGCTTTTCGCACGACGAATAGCTAATTTACGCAAAATGCTATTGCCTCCAATAAGTGAAGACACTGTACTCCCCGCCTTCACGTTGTCCACAGTCCTTGCATTTTTCCAACAACTTATCTGTGCCTTGCTGAAGCAAGTGATTTCTGATCTCCGGGACTCAATTTACTTCTTAGAAATCACACTGGGTCTTGTTATATTCGCAAAGTGTGTATTTTAAGCACAAGCACACATAGTTACTCCTTTGATGATAGTTTTGAAAGAGTTATTTCAACGATATTTCTATCATCCTTTCCCGAAATAGAAGATCTTTTCAAGGAAAATGCGCCATTAGTTTTCAACAAACTTCCTCAATAAAATGCAGTAGACAAAAACCTCGTATGAAATACATACTCCAGAAACAAGATTAACTGCCGCATATCCTAGGACTTCAATCATTTCCAATACGGACACGGCTTAATTTTTTTTAAGCTGGTGTCATTATCCTCTTCTCAAGAAGCTTGAAACATGTTACAAAACTCACCTGATTTCAAGAACTCAATGTTTAAGAAATCTAAGGAAATAGTCCGGCACAATTATACCACGAAACACAATCGGATGACATTTTGATTTTATCTAATGCAGAAAAATAATTTAGTCCAGCCTAAAATAATATCATCTAACATAGGTGAAATCATTTTCAACCTTTTTACCTTTTTTTTTATTTTTTTATAGTACACAAAAAAAAAAAAATGATGGAATTTCAACTTTTTTTTTTTTTCTTGGAGGATGACAATACTTCCTCTCTACCCTAGGGGAGCGAGAAAGTAAAAAGCCTCTAGCATCCACAATATTTGGAAAGTGTAACTAACAGTTAACTCCCTCTAGGCAGTAGTCATATTTTGAGTGTTAAATGAATGTGGATTGTATTTTTCTTTCGACTCAAGTCCAGATCTAGATTGAAAGATTATGTTAGGAATTCCTGCTAATTTAGTTTGCCCAATTAATGTACACTATAAACTTCTTTCTATGGGGTTTCCGTCTTGCTTACACATATTTTATACATTTCCTACTACACCCAGAAAAACACATAGCTCCAATTATTGGATATTCCATTCACTTTCTGTCATTATTTTTTGAGGGTAAAGTCATGCCAGCAATTTTTGATGATATCAACTATGGTAGTTATGGCATTGAATTTTTGTAGTTTATGAATAGATCTTTTTTTTTATTAAGTAAGAATTTCTTTTATCTAGAAATCTCAGTATCTTCATTTCTCAATTGTATGCACAGCTCTCCGACACGTGTGTCTACACATGTGTTTTGGCTTACTTTTTCCCCCTCCTTTTTTTTTTTTTTTTTTTTTTTGTTTTACTGTATTTTTGTGTGAGGAACAAATCCCCTCCACTAGCCCTCTATTAAGTTGATAATTTTTAGTCGCCTTTCGTATCATCGTCTCAGCCATGAATCTTAATATCATCAGAGGGCTGCAGAAGGTCTCGTGTATTTTAAAATTTTTCTAGTGCAATATCAAATTGTGAAAGAGAAAAAGTCAATTGGAAGTAAATATCACATACATACCTTCCTTTAAAAATAAGGAAGAAGAAAACTTCTTTCTCTCAAATGTGCTGCAAGCAATGATAGTCAACAATAGAATTTTGCAATTGTTTAAATTACAGAGTTTGGTGATGAAAGGAAAGTTCTTTAGAATAGAGAATGCAATTACTCTTTGCTCTGCAGCCCTGCCGTTATTCTTTCTCCTTTGTCTTGTTTTCATTTATTTCAGATTTTAGTGAAAATTATGTGTTATTGCAGTACTAATTTTGGTCTTTTGTTTTGATAATAGGCGGGGATGATTATGGCGACCGCAACAGGAGCCGTGATCGAGACAGTGACCGAGGTGATCGTGATGGTGGTTTCAGAGGTGGCCGCGGTGGCGGTGGTGGCTTCAGAGGAGGTCGAGATGACTACGGTGGAGGCCGTGGCCGTGACTCATATGGTGATAGAGGTAGTGACTCATATGGCAGTCGTGGTGGTAGTGACAGATATGGTGACAAAGGTCGAGATGACAGGTAAGAGATGAACGGATGTTCACAATTTTTTTCCCAGAATGTGAGAATGAAGTTCTATTATCTATACTTTTAATTCCAAAAATTCTCTCAGAATTTCAAATTTTTTTATTTTTTGTTTTGTTAATTGCGCTGATACAGGGTGTCAGCAAGCTAACCAGTCATAGGAATACCTTACAATATCATCTAAGTTCAATTCTAGTCATGTAATTGAATGAAGGAAGTACATTTATTGCCATAATGTCATAACTGGACTACTTTTTGCAAGTGGGATCCATAATTTCTGACTCTTCCGTAAAAAATGTATGTACATAGGGTAACTAATGTCACATTTGTTGCTTCTATACTGATCGACAAACAGTAGTTCCTGAATAGGAAATGTAGTTCAGTTGATCAGCATTGAGCTTGCTCATAATAAAATAATCTTGATGAGAGATGACAGTGCGGCTCTTAACAAATGTTTCGGTGAAAGTCATCATTCTATTGATACAAATTTAAACGCTTTCAAATTTTATGGCTGGTAATAGAGTACGCATGACCTGTAAGTTACTATCTATTAAATTCCTGAAAATTTTGGAGGAAAATACTTAGGGGACTGAAAAAAGAAGATGCAGTTCCATTATTTTGCTGCACGCTTCTAATTTTTATTATAAACTGAAACCTTACAAAATGGGGCTAATTTTCATTTTCTGCTTTACTTCCCTAAAAGTTTTTCTATGCTAAAATAAGAGATTCTCCACAACAGGGAAAACACTAAAGAGTTATTTTATACTTTCAGAGAATTCTAGGATTTTCCTATCCAACTTGCATTTATGTTTAAAGTTCTTTCTTTCTGAATGGCCCTATCGCTGAATGATGTTTTCTCATCTTTGGCGTGGAAAATAGTAGGAATTGTTAAGCAGGAGAAATTATTTAGCATTGCCGCAGCACTGCTCCAGTCATCCATTCTTTATCTTAAATTTATTATTTTTTTCTGACAGGTACGGCGGTGGCCGAGAAGATCGGTATGGTGGAGGTGGCAGAGGCCGAGATGATGACCGTTATGGTGGCGGCAATGATGTGGATTCACGTGGTGGTGGCGGCGATCGCTTTGGTGGTGGTGGTCGTGGCCGAGGCGGTTATGACAGCCGAGGTGCTGTGGATTCATTCGGAGGCGGAGGAGGAGCCGGAGGTGATGAGTACATTGTTCAAGAGGATACGATCTTTGTATCTGGGATGCCAGCGGAAACATTGGAAGCTGATATTCAGTCTCACTTTGGAGCAATAGGAATCATTAAGGTATAAATCATCTTATATTTATGCAAGCATTTCTCCCTTTCATTACCTCTGCAAGATATATTTAATTACAGTCCTCATTTTCTTGAACCTCAGATTGCACCAAACGCCTATTTAAGCCCATCTGTCACTATGAGCTCCAGTAGTTCGTTGTGACCCAAATTTTGCTGTTTCTTTGATCAAATATTTAGTTGTCTTGATTTTTTCCACTTCACGTGCTAAGTACAAACAGTAAATTGATTCCAAAGTCAAGTGTCCACAAGTTTTCAGCAAATGCAGCAACCCAAGTTGCTTCCCTCTCCTCTGTGCTCGCTGTGGAAACCTCTAAAACGTCAAATATCATCACTCATTAAGAGCTCAGTTGTTTTTTAATGTCGAAATTTGTAAGAGTAAAGATACAGAAAATAGGAATGCTAGTTTGAAGTTTTTCCTCAAGGTTTCTGAAATTTTGTGTGCTGGAGGTTTTTGAAATTTTCCTCAGAAGTTTTCAATGTTCTTGATTTTATTAACTACTTAGAACTTTTTGACCAGAGTAAGAACTGTTGCCTCGTAAACATCTCAGAAACAACAAAATGTATATTATACTGCTTATGCTAACTAGATATGTAGTGATTTTTTTTAAATATAATGATCCTACCCTTGTGGACTCACCATGCTGACACCAAACGGAATTATTAAATCTTTATTTATGAACAAAAAGATAATCATATTGTAATTCTGTACCGTCAATCATTACATTTTCTCTGATTACAGAGTGACAAACGAACTGGTAAGCCGAAGATTTGGATGTACAAGGATAAAGAGACAGGGCGGCCAAAAGGAGAAGCAACCGTAACCTATGATGATGCACACACAGCCCAATCTGCTATCACCTGGTTCCATGGTAAGTACAGGAACTCAAAATCTTTTGAATTCAAACTTCGAACATTTTATTTTGATCTCTGAAAGTATGAGGCTGAAATCGAAGCTAAAAATTTGAATGTGCCCATCACATAGATGACCCCACCCCCCTCTTTTTTTGGAGAAATTTTCTTGATTATTCATCAACCTCATTTCTTCTTTCCTGAATTATTTAAAAATTTTCAAAGCATCAGAACCAAATTTAGTTTTAAGGAGTCGTTTTTTGGGCTTATTTCTGATCTAACATATCTCTTCTTCATTTCCTCCTGCAGGAGTGCCCTTACAAATATGCACTGCACAAACACATGATTTGTGCAATAAAGTGTTAATTATTTAAATTGTTTTTCAAGGCTTTGAAAGTGCCTGATGTTTTGGAAAGTGCTTAATTACTATCAATCGGAAGCTTCTCAGGTAAAAGAACGTATGAGGCTCACTCCAATTGTTTCTCTAAGTCCTGTGACATTTGAAGATTGTTCCTAATCTTAGGAACTATCTTTGG
Organism: Bemisia tabaci; assembly: GCF_918797505.1. Lineage (NCBI taxonomy): Eukaryota > Metazoa > Arthropoda > Insecta > Hemiptera > Aleyrodidae > Bemisia > Bemisia tabaci. Next base: position 22,955,566 of record NC_092793.1, on the reverse strand, counting down.
AAAGCAGGAATATGAAAATCAGAGACATCCGTGCTGGAAATCTATCTTGTTGATTATTCAGCCCCGTCAACTCTGAAACATTTGCGATAATATTATGCAATTTTTCGTAGCATTTGCAATGAAAACAATTCATTCAAATTCAACTTACTTTTTTACAATTGGGAGGAAAAATTCAGAGGAGATCCAGGAAAAACTCTATAGCAGAGCTTTCAGATAGGTTATGTAAAATTGTAGAATCGCATTGCACAATCCTAGCAGAATAATTGGAAGCCTCATTAAGCCCTCTTACCTAAGAAGTCCGCAATGGAGAACTTGCCGGTGTTTTAAAGTTGATTCATCTGTTTTTAAGTTGATACTACTAAAAGAACTAAACCCGAGGATACCCTTGGTTTATAAATTGAACAATTATTGGAGGAGAAACGACCAAATGGTCTAATCTGCTAAAATACATGGCATGTGTTTAAATGGGAAGTGCTCACAGATGATGTCACTTGACAGTGCATTTTCTCACTTTTAAATCTATCTCAATACTATTTCCCATCTTAAAAAATACTGCTATCATCTCTTTCAGCACTTTCAGATGAACCAATCAAAAATTTGCATGCAAATTCTCCATTGTTAGAGGTAAATTCGTGGTGTTCAGAATTAACACTCAAAATGATAAATGTAGATTGTTTGTGAAGACATTCTATTTACTAAGGAAATTACATCTCTCTTTAAAGAGAATTATAAAATCTGACTCCTACTGATGTTTCAGGAAGGTAACTGTGAGTTTAGGAAAAAATTGCGAAGAAAGTCTTGAATTGTGCTTGCGAAGCACATTCTTGAGTTAATATTCTTTAAGTTGCACAAACCTTGAATTATGTTTCCTCTCCTTTTTACTACTTCCGAATATATATTCCAATTTCTTCACTTAGATCCTGTGACATTTGAAGACGGTCTCTAGTCTTAGAAAGTGTCTTTGGAGAGCAGGAACATAAAGGTCAGAGACATCCGTGCCGGAAATCTATCTACTTGATTATTCAGCCCCGTCAACTCTGAAACATTCAATCAATTACTCAGTTTCTCTCTCAAGCGTGTTTCTCATAGAAGTCGCGATGCTCCCTTTATTAATACTGTTATTCTTTTTTTTCCTTCCTCAGACAAAGACTTCAAAGGTCAACGTGTCAAGGTTCAGATGGCAACCAAGAAAGATAACTGGATGGGTGGCCGAGGTGGTGGACGCGGAGGACGAGGAGGAGGTCGTGGCATGGGTGGCCCCCGTGACGGTGGACCCCCAGGAATGAGAGACCGTGAGGATCGTGATGACAGAGGTGACCGTGGCGATAGAGAAGATCGCGGCCGTGACAGGGAAGACCGTGGACCAAGAGGAGGTGACCGTGGTGGACGAGGTGGTGGCGGAGGTAAATTATCTCTTTCATTTCGTTTTCCCCTCTCTTCATTTCTTAATTGAAGCAGGCGATTTCTTCCTGCCACTCTTTCCCTAGTCCAAGTTTTCCTAGTCTTTCATTCAATGATTGATTTTCAGCCTTATTTTTTGTCTGTAATCATGTCTTATTTGGACATACTTGAATTGAAAGAAACTATCTTCATTGAGATACAGATGACCCTGTTATGCATGTACTTTGAAGGATCTCAGGGTTCAGGTCATTTAAGAATCAGTTTCTTTTGATTGCTATACAGTACTGTACATCCATTTTATCCAGGAGTGCTTAATTAGTACTATTTATGTGAGTGCACCCAAAAACCCCTCAAAGCGGTATCATACACTATGTGAGAAGTCTTTGATAAATGTCGTAATCGCTCTCAGAAAGGAAGCGTCCAAATAACCAGTTTATCTTACCTATCAAATCAATCAAAGATCGTGGACAGTATGTTGGCAGGGAAAATAGCAAGTCAGGCCAAGGCATGCAAGTTTTTAAATTTATTAAGTAATGTTACCAATCTGCTGATATAATAATACACTTGTTGCTTACCTTCCCTGGTTGATTTAATGTTTTAACTCCAATATTTGCTGTGTGCTTTAACATTCAACAATTCTTTGATGTCTTCCAGGTGGTTTTGGCGGACGAGAAGGCGACTGGAAATGCCCGAACGTAGATTGCTCAAATACTAACTTTGCCTGGAGACAACAGTGTAATCGATGCAACACCGATAAACCAGCTGGTGCAGGTGGAGCGCCCGGTGGAGGCGGTTATGGAGGTGGTGGTAAGCATCTAAACACAAGAATCATCACATTCATATCCCAGGATCTTTGCTATTAATTGGACTTCAAATCTCAATTATCTTTTTGTTATCATTCTGCCCCTCCTCTCCACTGATGTCTGTTTTTTATGGAAAGTGTGTCAATGATGCTCATTTCTAAGAGTATTTGCTATCTTGAGATTGGCTGATGATAATACTGTTTCTGAGCCACACTTGTCGCAAGACATTCATCTGATCCTAAAATTTCCCGAAAATAATTTAGATCACCAAATCTGAAAAAAATTATTATTGATTAGAGATCCTATGTCTTCTAAGTGAAGCTTATTTTATCAATTTTACTGAAGTGAAATGCTCAATGATGCCAACTTAGTATTTGCTACTCTTGATCGTGGCTGATGAAATTATTTATCTGAGGCATTTGTTCTTATACCCTTTATTAAGGATGTTTTTTTTTGAAGAGTTTCAATATCGAACCCTTTTCCTCTTCCATGATATCCTTTTTCACACAAATTGATCCGAAATAATTCTTGTGGTTAACGGAATTGGGAACAATGAGAAACAATAGTATGATTTTAGAATTTGCGCCATGATGTATTTTTTTGTTAAAGAGTATTTGCTATCTTGACATACTTGATGAAAACTATAATCTGAGCTGCAATTATTTAGTAAATTATATTATTGAGTCAACCTCTTCTAAATTGATTGCCGCATAAGACAAATTTTTTGCAAAGTCAAATTTTTGTGTGGTTCTGCCAAATTCCGATAAGGCCAATATTATCAATTTAGGTCTTAACTTGAGTTGCTAGTAAAACAGCATCTGCTCAACTTGATCAACATGTCCTGCTTTGGGGTTTTTTTTCTTGTATGTCCCAATTATCACAAGCTTAGGAGGGCACTCACAAATTTTGTCTGATATATTGAAAAACCTTTTGGAATGTTATCTAATGAATTTCAATGATGTCGTTGTTTTAGTATTTGCTACTCTTGACAGTGGCTGATGAAATTATTTAACTGAGATTTTCCTCAACATTCCATTTTAGAAATCCATACATCCAAATTCAGGGCTTGACCTCAGGAATTTCAATGATGTCATTGTTTTAAGTATTTGCTACTCTTGAAAGTGACTGATGATATCAGCAAACTGAGATTTTCACAAATGAGGCATGTTTAAAACCCATCTAATTATAAAAACAGGAAATCAATGAAGACTTAAGATTTAAACAAAGAATGTATAAGGATCATAAATCTCAAAAAGTATGTTAAACAGCCCAAAATTTAAATTTTATACCATATTAAGAAGGATGTGTAAAATGTGCTGGTGTGGTTGATTTTGTTGTTGATCTAGTGTTGCCTACTGTCAGTAAATTTTAGTTTTTCTAGTATTTTCTTTGATCCCTTGCTCTCTTTCTCACCTGAGTTTACATTTCCATTCCATCTTTTTTTTTGTCAACTGAGATGCCGCAGCACCGAATATTAACCTCATATCTTTGTTTCAGATCGTAGGGATGGTGGTGGTCGAGGACGTGGTGGTTTCGGCGGCCGAGGTGGATTCGACCGTGGTGGTCGCGGTGGTTTTGACCGAGGTGGTCGAGGCGGCGGTGGACCAATGAGAGGACGAGGTGGCGACCGAGATAGGAGTCGACCTTACTAGATGATCAAAGCCTACTTTTAAACTTCGTGTAATTACAAGTTTTAAGTAATTTTATATTCATGTTTGTGCAAATAATGACCAAGGTCTTTTCAATATGGAATTTGACTGTATCATGGGATGTGTTATGCACATTTTCTCAGACAGAGGAGTACTTCATCCGTTTCTCAAACCCGTTTAATAAGAACGAGTGTCCAGTTCTGAATATGAGCTAAGAATAGTCATACTTTACATTAATTTATCTCAATAATTTGTCTGTGTACCTCTTGCATTAGAAACAAAAACGAACACCAAACAGACCCATCATGTCTTTCTTTTTAGGATTGTCAGATCTTTGGTCAATCAGAGTGAATTCGTTAAATTACACCAATGAAAAGCATAATGCTTCAAAAAAATGAAATGAAGTATTTCTCTTTCTGGGGCGGTTAAATTCCTATGAGTTTTCCCAGAAACCCTAGAGTTGAGGGCTAAAATTTTCTTCCGTTTTTTGTCTTATCTTTATCAAGTAGGAGGTTTTTACAGCATTAACTTGTCCAATAACGTCAAATTCAAAATTATATACTGGTGTCACCTTTTACATCTTGCTTTCTTCCCTGTAATTTTACCAGTATTGTGAGAAATATGCTGTGTGGTTCTGGAGTTCTTTATTTAGGTGTAAAGAAAATTCATACGCCAGAACAGGGAGAAAATCAAAAGTCAATTTTGATGTCATCGCAGAACCTAAAAATACTTTGATCTCGCCAACCTCTGATGGTCTATTTTTATTTTCTTTGCTGCCCCTCTCCGGGCCATCTGTTTTTCTCAGGAACTTTACTAACACTAAAAAAGTAGAACATGGTAGATAGAAGTCTATTGTAAAATTTTACACTGAAGAAAATAATTCCAAGTGATTGACAAAATAATCGGAATATTTTTTTAGACTAGTGCAGGTTATACAATTTGCAGAGCTTGTCTCCGAGGTGTTCCAATTTTTAGAATGGTATTTTATTTTACCTAATCCTATCATACCTTTTTGTAATAGTTTCTTTTATGAATGAATCACTAGACTGGAATATCCGTTTATTCCATTTTCAGTTTAATTCCAATTCAACTTTGTAAATAGCCTCTTGTAATTTTAATTGTCTAGTGTTCTTTGTGTTAATGTCACAATGTTTTTGTAATTAAACTGAAGTACCAACCAAAGCAAAGTGGTTTTCCTCTCAAAATCGTCATCATCTATTGTCTTTAAATCTTCTTACCCGCATATGAAGTCTCCTTACCTTTTAATGGCGCCCTTTTCAGAGCAATCTTTTGATCCTGCCCTTATGGCACATATGCAAGTTTTTCGGCTCATTTTGAATTTTCAACCAAAAATGTTCTTAAATATGTCTAATCTTCAAACAAAAACTTGAATAATCGACAGCTTAATTTGCTTTGAAACATATTTGATTGGAGAAGAGGATTAAAAAGAAAAGTTGAGATGCTAAAAAAAATGCTTAACATCTCAATGTAGTGAGGATAAATGGATTGCATTTTGCAAAAAGGAACCAGAAGCATTGCAATGATGCTAAGATTGTGCATTTTCATCCTTTGCAATAAAATTACATAAATCTTGAAAAAATATGAAATTTACATGGTAATTTTTGTCTTAAATTTACAGTTTTGAGCGAGAAAGATAGAAACTGCGAATGGATAATCAGGGTTTTCTTCCAAGTCGCAAGAAGTTGCACAATCTTTGCTACACTGTAATGCCCCTGGTTTCTTCTTGCAAAATGCAATCCAAATTCACTGCCAAGGTCAGATTAAGTAAAAGTTACACAGTCAAAGAAAATATGGCTGAATAAATTTGGCAAAACCTTAGTGAACTGATCTCACGCTTTTGCTTAGAGAGAGTAAAAATCACTGATCACTTACAGTTCAAATGATTTCAGTCTGATCCGGTAATCAACGCAGATGACTAATCTGAAGAAGGGAAAGAACTGTAATAAAAATTTTGCATCTTGCCTCTGAAAAGTCACCATCGGCGTATTACATGAACAATTCAGAGTTTAACAATCATGCAAGAAATAAGAAGAGGTATCCCACTTAAGAGATTCATTAGGGAGAGGGTACTCATAAAGTATCAAATTAAAAAAGAATTAAATGATTTTATTTACCACTCAAAATTTGTAAGTACAGTTTGACTTGATGAAAAGGGTGAAGACATAGTATTAAAATTTTAACAAAAAGTAAAATGCATATTATTTAAATGGAGAGAAACTACAGCATACCTTCACCCAGTAGGGAGTTCTGAGACTTGGGATTTAGTTCGTTTAGTAACCGCTAAATTGTATCAAAAAATAAAATGGTCAAAGAACTATCTGTAAGAAAAATTTTTAAAGAAAAAGAAAGAAAAAAAACAAAATAAAATTAAATAAATGAAAAATTATGAAATTCAACTAAAATATAGGATATAACTTATATAGTATTTAAAATAGGAGGACGAGGAAAATACAATGATTGAAATCAAGAGAAAAAGATGTTGAATACAATAGTGCTTCGCAGCTAGTTTTCATTTTCTTTTTCATATCAGTCTTTCTTTTTCCTTGATTGCTCCTCCTGAAAACAAAATAAAAGGTGATGTTAAATTTAGAGCAATCACTGAAGTAGTATATTACTAAAAACCCTGTTATCAGAGGGAATCCACAAGAATGACTAGTTATTGATAGGGCATGCATAATAAATTATGATGGGAGCAGAATGTGCTCGAAAAAGATTTTGTGATAAATTTCATTGGAAGGCCAATGAAAATAGAGAGGAGGCAAAGAGACGTGGGAGGTGATAGAAATAATTGAAAGTATGCATTACTTACATAATTTGTAATTAAATCCTGACCAAAAAATTAGTCAGAAGAACAAAGTACAGGATATGCGATTAGAGAGGCTGCAGATATGGTATGTAGTATGATCAAAATAAGAATGACCTTAGCAGATTTGCAATGAAAAAGACTTTGTGGACATACAAGGTACCGCGAATTCTTTGTAGTAGAAATTTGTGGAAGTCTCAGCATCCAAATATCCTAATTTCAGTAAAGGGGAAATAGTACGATTTAAGCCAAAAAGTTAGAGCCCCCCCTTCTTCCTTTTTTGTTGATAAGTTCCTTCCATCTGAGCTGGGCTTGCACTGTACTGATTAATGACAGAAATAATCAGCTAATCAAAAAATATACATAATAAATATTTTCCAAGGATATGAAATATCTACAGAGCTTCTGACAGATGAAAAAGCAACAAAAAAATAGCTTTAGAATACCCCCTAAAGAATTTCAAAAGAAAATCTAGAATTTTTTCTTCTCTCTCTAGTTTCCTTAAACTCACCAGTTATAGATGGCCAAAACGAAAGCTTCAGAGATTCTAATTAGATGGAAAAAAACTGAAATCCTTGAGAATAATGTAAAAATCAATAGTAATGATTTTTTCTTTGTAAAATGCATATTGACAGAAAAATGATGCGATTTTTTTTCAATCACATACCTTTGAGGATTTTCTCCCTCTAAAATTCTGTGAACAACCAAGAATATTAATAATGTAGGTTGCAAGGCAACTTACTTTTTGCGAAAGAATAACCATCAAGCGGCGGAAGATTCCAATGAAATCGATGAACAAGTCTATGGAGTGAGTGACAAAGTCTTTGTCTCCCGCTAGACGTTTCTCAATGATTAATTGAGTGTCATAAAGGACAAATCCACACATGATGAGGAGACCCAGATAAAGGTATGCCTGCAAAAGAAAAAAAATTGGAATTATAAGATGACGTGCCGGTATCTGCAATGAGACAGTGATTTAGCCACGATTTGAAAGAATGAATCATCTATTATGTACTTGCAGCAGTATGTTTTGATAAAATACAACTCAAAGTTAAAGCCAGCAGCTGAAAATTTATTTCGATAAAAAAATCACTAAAATTTTCAGGTAACAACGTTTAGTTTTTTTCTGAGTAGATAATACAGTATGGCAGGAAGTCTGCAACGCCGCAAACGGATATACGCATTTCTGCAGTTTCACCATCAATTTGAGGAGCTAAAGTAAAATCATATCAGACAAAAAAATAGATATCATGAAGTGAAAACAAGAGGAAACCGCATTCCGAAGGACGTATATAATTTGTCGCTGGAGTTTTCAAAGTGACACCAGTTGGCATGGAATGATCCTGATTGGATTTTGGGGAAGGCTTGGAAATTTCTACATCCCTGCATTTATATGTAATATTGAATTGAAAAAACTAAGCCCCTTCTGTCCTTCCTTCTCAAATATGAATTAAAACGCATCTGATACTTTCAAGCAAGGCAGAAAAAATATGAATTTTTCGATACCTATTGATTACGAAACATAATTGTCTTGCAGAACTCATCTTTAAGTAAAACCCAATGACGGCTTTTCTAATAACAGATTTTTTTTTTTTTTTAAATTTTACTGCAGATTGGACTCTGTGGCACTCTTTACACTTTTTGACAGAAGAGGAAAATTTTACCTGGAAGATGAGCTGAGAGCCTAAGAAGATGTTGGCAAGAGAAAGGACGATGAGACTAGCCAGCATGGTCATCAATGTTCCACCAAGGTAGAGCCACTGTCCACGCCGGGCAGTTAATGCAGCGGCTGAGAAGCATCCGAACAGAACAGCTGTTCCGATGAAAGAGGTCATAACAATCTGTGGGTTGATTTGAACGACGATCTCCAGCAGTGGCCCCATACCCATTCCTGTCATCAAAAAGAATACCTAGCTTACAAAGTTTTTCAAGGTAAAGCCTTGGTTAGCTGAAGAGTACCTTCAAAATTTTATTCTATCCATAAAAATTTATGAACTGAGAAAAACGACCGGAAGAATGCTTCTTATAAGACCAAATACTTTCTCAATTTACACAAATAAAGTACACTTCGACATAAATTAATTGAAAGTCTTGGACTTTCTTTGGGAAATTGAAAGAACTGCAACTTTTTATACTGCATGGCAACAACACAGTGGACTTGTTTTACTCACTGTGCAAAAGACCGCAGTGCATGACAACTTGCTTTCAAACCACTTTTTTTCTCTTTTTTTAAAACCTACCAATTTTCAAACAGCCCTAAACAGCTAATCCTACGCATGATCTCCCTGGCTCCTTTAAACCCAGCAACAGATAAACTTTGCCTGAAACCATCACACTCAGGTCAACTGGCCAGGAATCAAACCTGGGACCTCCTGATCAGAAGGGCACCACTACAACCCTTCATACGACAGGAGACGGACTGTGGGTTGATGGTTCCAATACATGAAAATACAAAAATAAACTCTTGGGAGGCAAACGATTCTAGCATTGACTGATACAGTAATCCTTTGAGTGTAACATAGGGAGATTAAATAAGAGAACTCAATGGGTCGTTTTACAAAGTCAGTGTTGTTCTACTGCAAGCGGTTACAAACAACATGATTCTAATTTAAACCTACTTTGCTCAAAATCTCTGACTTAAAATTGTCAAAGAAGAATTCTGAAGCTATGATTTAAATTATAAACACACACTCAAACTTCACACAAGATAAGTTACCTGAAAAGAATGCTATGCCCAAAAGGAGACCAATACGCAAGTTTCTGTTTTTGTCATTGTCTGGAATACACAAGAGTGTAAGCAAGAGACCCGTTGTGGCAAGGACTGTGAGGAAACTGGCCGAGAGGATTTCAGTAAACATGTGAACATAGGCTCCAGCAGCAGCCACAATCAGTGACAGAGACAAGCATGCATAGACATTCTTCAGATGATCTCGCACTGGTTCATCCCTGAAAAAAACAATAGCCAGAAGGATGTTAAAATATGTAAAAGAGGAAATAAGAAAATGCTTATTTTAAATGAAAGAAGTTTAAAAGAGTATGATCAACCCTCATTATGGCTCAGAGGTGCTTATTCTAAGGTTCAGGCGTCAAATTACTATGCGGCACTTTGTATGCATCATTTTTAAGTAAGTGCAAGCTGTAAGGTTTTGAAGTTGGATGTGAACTGACTTAGACCTTAGGGCAAGATGTAAAGCTTGCATCCTTTTTTTCACAGTAGTGAAGCTTTATTTCTTGAACTGCCAATGAAAGCTAATATGCAAGTCAAGGCCAATTACCGTTTCCAAAAAGCCCAATCTAGATGTACATCCCATTAAATTAGTGAATTATCTCCAAATAAGTACTTATATACTTCCAAAAACTGAACACCATCGAAATAAAATTGCAACCTTGGACAATCCCACCCCTGGAGCCATCAAAAGATGAAGAAATGCATCCTACACATATTTACAAAAACTTTAAACTTAATTGACTAAGGTTGAAATCATAACTTTTGCTGGACTTAACTGAAACTAGAACAACTCGGATGGCAGGATGTAAATGGCACTGTAAGAAACTCGATAAGGGGAATTTGGCTTGTTCGCCACTTTACAATATACATTCACCTCTTAATGTTAGGCATACATACATGATGAGTTTTTCCAACAAGCAAGTTTGCATGTAGTGGACAACATTAAGCAGGAAAGAACCGAGTCACATCAGTCAATAACAAATTTGGTTGGATAATTCATTTTTTTACAGTTGAAGGGCAACGTAAATCTTCTTGAAAATTTCAGGAGATTTCCTGTACGGCAAAAAGCAAATTCCCTGAGATTTTTAGAAAAAACCTGAACAATTGTTCTTTCAAATAAAAACTAAATTGTTCCATGAAATTTGACAATGGCTGATGTTACTTGGTTTCTTTCTGCTTAATGCAGTCCAAGTAGAGTTTCTTGTAGGACTGAGTTGGAAACCAGATCAGATTCAAGGTAAAGCAGTGCCTGTGATTCCAGTCTAAGTACCCTGTACTCTATTTCAAGAAGAGATGACCAAGAGAATTTGGGTGGAAGGAAACTTTCTAACTACGCATAGTACAAGCAGATTAAGGTGGATTCAATGCTGATGTTTCCGATAGCCATGCTTTATCGCCTAAATATGGCATTTGGCCTTACTTCCATCTTCTATAAATAAACAACTGAAAGATTAGAGTAGATGCATAAAGAGAGGCATCATTTCCCAAACTGGATCCAGCAATAATGTACATATCGCATGACAAGCAGAAAAAACCACCCTGTGTTTGTTCAGTTACACCACAAAAGAACAACATGCATCGCTGCAATGAAGCTAGTGGAAACGTTAGAAAGAGCTTGCTGAGACCAATAGAAATGCATATTTTTGTATTGAACAAGCTACACTAATCCCATTATCGGCGATTTTACTTCTTATATTGCCGGACCAGCAATCAACTAGAGATAAAAGATAAGACATCATGACTTGTTATTGACAAAATTCAAGAATTTGATAATGAAGGTCACCATTAGACTCCATTGAGTACATGAAGCCTTATTGTCATATAGGCAATTAGGTAAAATACTGGTGACGTGGGGTGAAATATTGCAGAAAGAGAAGCAGAAATCGTGGATAACTGCAATAGAAGTTAATATTAAATGTTTGTTGTAAGTATGTAGCTACGGGAGAAAAACTTAATGGGTCAACATACAGCGTCCGGGTGAACGAGTTGAGGAAAGATTCCACCGTCGGAGGCATTTTGAACACCAACTAAACGATTATAACACAAACAAAAACGATTATCGAAACTAATATAATTCAAATGAAAAGAATATTCCCGCACGAGCAAATTATTACAGCACCAAAACTGCTTGAATTAATAGAAAATATTTCGCAAATTCAGGACTCTTTCTCACAACCACTGACTCAGACGTACGTAATACAATGATTTATCAAAACATGACGTCATGAGGAAGAAACTAGAAGGTTTTCATTCTAAATCATACCGCTTGGGAGCGCTAAAAGCGTAGTCAGTGGAAACTGGCGGGAACTTCAACAATAACATAACCTCATTCCACCATCCTTGTTTGAATAATAATCACTGTTCTGTTCCTCTTTTGTTTTTTATTACTTAACTGTGAATTTTCAATCGCTGAAATGAGTAATTATCATCCAGATTCCTTGTCAACTTTACTGCCAATTTACTATAAACGTTTATTTCCACATGGTCCGTTCTTCAGGTGGCTCAGTTATGGAAACGGTAATCAAACCTTTCTTACTCAGTTTCCTTGAAACCTTGTCTCAATCTGAAGATAATTTCAATTATTTAGCAGTTACACTTTACCTTAAGATCATTTCAGTTATTTAGCAGTTACACTTTACCTTAAGATCTGGTGCCGGAATTTTAGTTTTCATCCTTCTCGAAGAGATTATGAATCCTCACCTCTAGAGGAAGGCGAACAGTATCTTCTGATATGACGGAAGAATCCTCTCCGGAACATCATCAAAATTATTGCATTTGCACTGCCTGCTTTGTATTACAGATTGTCGTAACTTCTCTCTTACAGACGATTGTTCACATTAAATCAGATAATTTTTATTTTTCATATTACACCCTCAACAAACCATGAAAATGCACTGATGGGCAGCCATGAGCCAATCTGTCACAGTAAAAACTCAGAAATTCCTCTGCGCCAAGCTAATCTCTTATTTGTCATTTACTTGTTTATAATTTGACTGATACATTTACACTCCACTTTTTGTTGCAGTTGACACAAGATGCTTTGCAAATCGGGAATTTTCCTTCACTCTGGAGCATGACATCTACCTACGATATCAGTCCTTTAGTAATCAAGAGGAGTTTGAAAAAGAAATTGCCAAAATTTGTCCTCACAAAATTGATATTGGCGCTGTTTATTCCTGCAGGTATTACCTCTTTAAATTCATGGACACAATTAGATTTATTTTATCAAATGCAAACCTCATTTGCCATCATCAGATGTGTACTCATTTAATAAAAATATCACAGTATTAACCAGGTAAGTTAGGTAACATGCTGTATTCTAGCTTCATCTTGAGCCCTTTTTAAAAACAGCTAGAAATCAAAGTGCTGACTGAAAAGTAGGCACATCAGCTAAATCTGGAAAACTGTCTTAACTCTGATCCCTATATGCACTCGTGCCTCTCAAAACATCAAAAATCTCGACAGTTCTTGAAAAATTGTCTGTGGATACTACAAAGTTGGATTATTTGTTAAATTAATTCTGAAAAATTCAGAACTGAAAGCCTAAAATCTCCGAGCACTAGGCCCTTAAAAACTGGGATTTGACCAAAGAACTGCTCGAAACAGAATCTTTTGGAATTAAAGTATCTATATGGAGAAATAGAGATTGATTTAGAACATCATTAAAAAAAGCATTCTGACCTACAGCCAAGAGGTGTGGCCATTGAAAGATCACACCAAGAAGATTCTCATAAGGCAACAAAAGTGGATCTCTGGCGAAGATCAGCTTGAATCTCGAGGACAGATCATATGAGGCAAGGATGGCAACTAGGTATCGTAAAGTGCCCGCAAGCACTGTCAAAGTGACCTACTTATTATTGTATGTGTATATATTGCATCATAATTTTTTTCTATTGTTTAGATTAATGCATTATAATTTAACTATTTATGGCCACATATTCTGTACTTGACATGCTACAGTTGGTAACTACTCTTTACTTTTTTTAGACCCAAGTATCGCAACCAATATGTATTCCAAGTAATCGAGAAAGAATTAGTTTTTGATATTGATATGACTGACTATGATGATGTGAGAACCTGCTGTAGTGGTGCTGATGTCTGCACGAAATGTTGGAAATTTATGGTCATTGCGTGTAAAATTATTGATGCTGCACTCAGAGGCAAGTATAACTTTAAGGTCTTATAAACATCATTTAAAGTTTTTCTTTTTTCATTTTATAAATTATTACATTTTCTTAAAACTATTAGTTTTTGCTCAAACATTTAGTATGAAATTAACACAGTGCCCAAATTTTCTAGCCTACAACATATTTTTTAAGTAATATTTTCCAATACTAAAAATTAGAAAAATAGTGAAGGATAGTAGAATAAAATAAGTATAGAGAACTGCACAAGATAAAATTAAAAATGACGTAAATAAGTACTCAAAGGCACATAAAGTGTCAATGCTGTGCACACATTTACAGCTCCACATCCAGGTATCCTCAGCGCAGCTGATGATTAAGGCGCTCTGAGTATGCTGGAGTGTGGAGCTGGCAAAATGCATTTGCAATATTGACAATTTACAAGCAGGTACCTAGTTATTTATTTGGTTTGGAAAGGATAACATTCTGATTCCTTAACAATTATAACCCTTTACTTTCGAAGTATTTTCAAAAATTCTAAAAGATAATTAGATCTAGATTTTCATAATGCTTCTGAAATAGTTACTGTTTTCAGTTTAGTATACGTACTTCACAGTGTACATAATGAGAATTTCTTTTATCAAAATTACTTCCTAGTTGAAAAAATGTTAGAAGCCAATTGAAACAATTTTAGCGTGTTTGGTACTTTTAAGATATTCTGTTAAACTTCTATATAAATGACACCTGTGAAACCTATAATGCTCATGAAGTATAAAAACTGTCCAAGAAAATGGCTGATACAAAAGCTGAGTCATGATTATGACCTCTTTTTCTCCTTTCTTTTCCTGCCCTCCGCTCTTTACGAAAAATTATCTATTACCTCATAAGTCATGCATGATACTTATGAGAACAAAACCTATTTTCAAAACCTCATATCAGAGTCCTTTGATTTTTGCGTGCGACTTGTTGGTTGCATAGTCCAGAAGTCTCTTCACTCAGGCAGAAGAGTTCTTCTCCACATCTTCGACTCTTCCTCTCTCTTGATACCCAACCAAATCCAAAGATGACCCTGTTCCGTGGACTTATTTCATTATTGGATTAGACAAACACAGGAAGACACTGTCTGGCTATTGTCTGACCCTTTGAAATTTTTTCGAAGTGTGCTTGCACAGCTACATTTTAGCTGTAAGTAGTGAGGGTTACTCTATATTCTTTTGTCTCATCTATTTCCATTTGATTATCTTTTGCAGAGGATTTTGGTTTTCAGCACATACTTTGGGTATTCTCAGGGAGGAGAGGTGTACATTGTTGGGTTTGTGATGAATCAGCAAGAAAATTAAATAACCTCGCTCGCCCAGCCATAGCTGAGTACCTACAAGTTCTCTCAGGTGGTGAGAATCAGGCCAAAAAAGTCACTCTCATTAGTCCTATACATCCCTCAATCCAGTAAGCTCTTTTTATTTTAGTATCTTCAATTTTCCATTGCTTAAGTCCGTTACTTGCAGAGTGTCTTCCAGTCTTACAGAGAAACTGAAGATACACAGAAAAGTTCAGATTTTGAAAGCTCTGCATAGAAGTACAGTAAGCGTAAATATTTTCTGTATGAACAATGTAATCTATCTCTCTTGCACAAAATTTTCTATTAGGTAGATGCATTTTGGCTGACTTCCTCGGCACCTTTGGTGTGATTCTCAGTTGACTTGAGCTGCGCCGAGGATGTTGGAGATTGAGCCAGCTTAAAAAATTTTTCTTTTAGAAGATCTTTTGTAAATGAGTTTACGTTTCATTGTTTTTACATTCAATCTCTCTGGCTGTTCATGGAACTTATATAGTTATTGCACATATTTTTTATTGAATTTTACAGGTATTTAGAATTTCCGCAAAGAGTTTGAATAAAAAGCATCAAGGGTCTGCAATTTTTTTAGTAGTTCATCACATAACATTCCATTTGAGTTTTCTTGGGGGAGGAGGGGATCCTTATTCAAAATTTCAACTTACCTGTAGACATTCATGTTTGCCTGTTCAGACAATTAATCAATCCTTGACTATGTCAATGCTTACAAGTAACTTTTCTGTGTGCAATACAATTTTCGGTCCAGTGAAAAATTTTGGAATTAACAGAATAAATTTAATTTTTGGACTTCAAAAAATTACTGACTAAGGACTAGCTCGCCGTCAGATTGCAGGTATTTAACCTGCTAAAAGTAGGAGGAATAACAAAATGTACATTGGAAAAAAAAAAAAAAAAAAAAAAAAAAAAAACACACTTATCCCGTCATAACATTTACAACTGTGAGTATGTAGATAAGTTAGCAGTTGTTTACCATTGCATGTGTTTGGAAGTAAATCAATTTATTTATCCTCACACAGCAGCATAGTCAACCTCATTCAATTGATCTTCATTTTGCAATTAGGAACTATAATATCTGGCTCATGCTTGTAACACAAGTTTCATCAGTCTGTTCATGAAAAGTTTTAACTTTTAGTCCATCAAACAGAATCCTTGAGTGACCCTCCCCCTCATTTTCCTTTGTTTTTAAAAAGAAAAAACTTTGCCCGCTCATGTAGAGAGAGCAGTGCCATCTAGCCCAGAGTTTGGCTGTAAGGAAGGTTTTTTTGGCATTTTACTTAACGGAGAATCTACTGTTCATTTTTGCAGGCGAGCCTTGAATTTTATTGAGCCGCTGTTTGATGAAGTGTGCATAAAAGACCAAGACATTCTAGGCACTGATGATCGAATACGAAAGTTTACAGCTCTCATTCCTGACGATGAGTTTCGGAATTCTGTAGGGACTGCCATGTTATCTCTTCGTTCATCCAAAGAAAGGTGGCAGAAGTTCCTACAAATGTACCAGTCAACGTCGCAGGTAATGTCAAGAGCTAGTTCAACTAGAGTTTATAAAATGTATGACATAAAATCTTGAAGATCGCTGAAACACCCTGAATTTTCTTTTTTGCTTTTCTTAAGGTATAGTTAATCAACATTTGCCAAAAATTCTGGCATCTAAATACTCTCTTTGCATAGGTCTCCTGGGTGGACACAGAGAACTTCTTGACACTCAAGATTATATTCCAGAGATCCTTCACCGTTCCCTTTATTTTAGCAATGCAGTTCATACAAGTTTGCATGACCAGACTCCATCTATTTGAATGTATGTGAAACAATCGATTTTTATCAAAGCAAATTGCTCTACCTATAATAAATTATTAATCATGGAAGAAAACCATTGATACCAACTTTTGAGAATTGTGATTTCATGTCTTTTATTCATCAATAATAATTTATCTGAGTCATCTCTTGCAATTAAGTCTATTTTTGCGAAGAGTTCTACACAGGGTTCTTCCTAAAATTTGGCCAACTTTTCCCGGACTGGCATTCTAAATGCTAGAAGTGCATGAATCAAAAAAATAATATCCAAAATTGTACTTCAACTATAATAGAAATAAATTTATAAATAAAGAAAAACAATTTCCATCAACTGCAGGTGATTTGAAAATTATTAAAATTAAAATTTGTATTCCTTTTTGTGGTTTCTATGAGTAGCTCTTTATTTGGAGTTTGTTTCATTTTATGCGTAATATAAAGTATTTAATTACCTGAAAATAGTTATTTTTCACTGACTCAGCAGAAGCGGAATTGCAAGTGTTTGGTGGAAGAGATCAAACTGCAGTACACTTATCCTCGGCTGGATATACATGTCACAAAAGGAATGAACCATCTGCTCAAATCACCTTTCTGCGTCCATCCGAAAACTGGAAAAATTTGCGTTCCATTCAATCCAAAAGCTGTCGATAAATTTGACCCTACCACCGTACCCACCATCAGGTGAGATAATTTATGGCTCTTTTATAGTGGGATAGAATGACTGTTTCGTGCAGTACATATCGACGGTGTAAGTCCGCAATCACGTATCTCGGTTTGCAACATGGCAATCTTCCTGTCATACTTCATCACTTAGATGGAAAACTACTCAACGGCGATTCTTAAAAACTGCCGTTATTTATCCTCTCTGTGCGAAGAAAATTCTGCCAAAACTTCAAAGAATGATGTCGATTTGTTCTGCTTCAAACAAATAAAATAGGAGCGGAGATTTTTAAACACCGCAAACGAGATATGTGGTTGCTGACTGACAAATTGTGTTGCAAGTGATTTGTATAATTTTTTTTTTTTTTTCAAAGAAAACTATCCTACAGTTTTTCTTTGATTACTATTTAGTATTGACAGTAAGTTTGAAGGAAGTTTTCTGGTCAATTCATTTATTTAACAAACATAATTTGGAGCATGTGTCTTACTTTAGGTATTGATAGTATCATTTGATCTTTTATAATGATCATTTAATCATTTTTTAATTTTTTTATCATTGATCTTCTATAATGGTTTTATTGACTTTAATTGAAACTTTTTTTTCAAATATCAAGCCAAGAAAAAGAATCTGCTATCATCCATATCTATCAAAACTTCCTAACTAAAGTTACCATGTACAAAGTGAACCAATATTTTTCTTAAGGGCCAAAGTGCCAAAATCCTAGTTTAAAAAAATGGACAAAACTGCGCCATTTGGTGTATGATTTATCTTTTGAGCCCAAAAAATGTATGTGTCTAAATAATACGTACTGAAATTGGGCCCAAAAGATTGAAAGCATGCCTTTTTTACACTTTTCTCAAAACTTTCATTTTGGCACCGGGGTTCTTAAAGCAAATTTCGGCTCAATTATTTATTGACTTTACAAAGTACATATTACAAAACTGTAATTTGAAGAATTTTTTATTCTCTGTTCAAAATTGCTCTTATAGTTTTTCCTCTCCACTTAAAATGAAACAAATATATATTCTTAGTAATTTTGAACATTATATTCCTTAATTCACAGCACTCTCATTGAAGAAGTTGGAGAGTATGATGATAAACAGAAAAAAATCCTAGGTGATGCAGACAAGGCGCGTGTCAAAGACTACAAGAAAACATCAGTCTACAAGAATGTGAACGTTTTTGAAGAATTTGTGCGCAACTTGGAAGCAATCTGGAAAGGGAAGAATGTCAAAATTGGAATCAGTGGTGAGATCATCTTATAGAAGCATGCTACTCCATAGTGATCCAAAAAGACGTTCATTACTTTTAAGATTGCCAGTGAACGAAAATATGAGTGATCCAAAGTCTCAGAACTGTGGGGGGCTTGGGTAGGAAGTGGCTTGTTTAGTGGCATCAGTTTGAAATCAACCAGCTTCAAGCGGCAACTGTTTCTCTCCGTGAAAATCATTAGTCATCTAAAATCTGAATCCTTATGAAATATTGTTAGATTAAATGCAGAATGATTAAAATTTTAGAAAAAATAACTTAAATTCGCTCAAATTGGAGGAAAAAACTTATCCATCTTTTTGGCTATAAAATGCGCCTAGATAGGAAAGACTCAATAGGGTGGAGCGTTTTTGGACTTTTTTTTCCTTTTGAAAATGGACATAGCACAAAAGTGGCGAAATGGTTTAATAACAACACCTGAATTTCCCTGAATTTTTTCGTCAACATTTGGACCTCCGGGATTGACGTTGAAGTCAAAATTTGCAGAAAATTCAGGTTTTTGACTGATAATACCGGATTCGGATAGTGCTTTTTTGCGTGAGAAAAATCTTCTAATTTCGTGCTTGGGACAAGAGGCACACAGTGTATTACACCATCAAGACCGTTATCCTGATGTATGTGCCCTCGCTCCGGCAACTTCCATATTTTGCAATGATACGCTATGAGTCGGCCGGCTAAAACGAATACTAAAAAAAAGACCTGGCAGATAAGCAGCATGACTTTCATTGGCTTCATGGTGTGATGGGCCAGATGAATCTGATGTGCAGAGAGAGAAATAGTATTAGAAGTGTGCCTAAACAAGACAAAAGTGGAAAACAGCGCTTTGATGCTGCAAGAACAAGCTGAGTACTGCAACATTGCAATAATTGTGGAGTTACACTCGGACTAAAAACATTACCAACAGGGAATTTATGCACATGTTGATGGCACTGTTTTTTTTTTTTTATCGTTCACCTACATCCTCGTCTTTGAAAGTGAAACACGCAGACTTTCGGAATTAAAGGTCACGTTGCAATCGGGTAAATGTGTGGGAAATGTCCTTAATTCCGATGATAACCAGTTTCGAAAAGTTGAAGAATTACAATGATTACTCAAAGTGCGCCGAAAAATGGCAAATTATCACCAAAAATTTCTCGAAATTTTCACGGCTGCAAAAGCCCTATCCGGCGGATCCAAAAACCAGATATCGCAATTGTCCGGAAGGATACAGATACCCGCAAAAATCGTATCCGGCCGGATAATTGCTGGATACCTGGCCCAACTCCATAAAAAAGACTTCTAAGAATTTAAAAAAAATGAAGAATTTTTAATTGTTTTCAGCCTTTTTTGTCAAACTATGATCTTCATATTTTTCATTACCGTTTCCACTGAATAAAAATGGAATCTTTTTACAAAATATGCCTTCTTTTTTTCCAACTATGCATGCTGGCATTACATTTGAGCAACAAGTCTAACATTTTATTTTTCTTTATTTGCAGATCAGAGTATGGAATTCTAATTTTCACAGCTACTGAAGTTCACGAAACACCACTCCTTCAGTCGATAAGTCTACAGGAATGAACTGCACTGACGTGTATCACGTTTGTCGCTCTTATTGAGGTTTGAAATCTTCATGATAAAGGCAACAATGTACTTTCTAATAGCTAAAATGTAAGCTTCTCAAAAGGAGATTTTTCAAAGATAATCATGTGTGACATTCTAACCACTTTTTGCGTGGAAAACAACATGGTTAACTGTAGAAATCCTTGAATTGTCGTCTATTGCAGCTTATGTTCCTATTATTCCACTGCAATCAGGAAAATCCATTTTTAAACTATGTTATTTAATTTTTTTTTAAGTACGCATTATGAATTGGAATAAGATGTCATTGCTTGTCTGAGTTGATCTCAGCAGAGAATGAACCTCTATCAGGGTAGATGCTAGTTTTTAATTTTGTAAGAAATTGGTCTGCTATTTTCGTGATTTTATTTGCATGATACTTTAAATAATGTTTTTTTTTTGCTTTTTTTTTAAAAGAACAGAAAAGAAAAAAGATTTGGACAAATGTGTAAAAAGTTTTACAATAAATTAAAACTTTCATATTTTATTTTATTTTTTCCTTTCTTTGTTATCGAGGGAATATAAGCTCCAGAATTTCCGGATAAATGATAATTTGTCGCATCAGTATCATGTCTGCATATGTGTCATATCAGCTATGAAGCTATGGCAAAGAATTGATTATTAAGTTGTTTGTTGCCAGCGCCAGGATAATTGATCCTTTACCATAGGTTTATTAGCAAATCAGTCAACTCATCGCAAAGCATGCACGCCACTGTATCATACATACAATCTCATGTTTAAAGTATCAGTTCAATACCTACTAAATAACAACAGATTCATATTTTTTAATTGTCTTCATTGTTTAAAAAATTGAACAAGATCACAATATTTTTGCGCAGGTGAGTATACTGTCCCACAAGTCATTATTAAGAACCAAATGAACTTGTTTGGTCTCCTATGCTATATTTACACTACTCCCCTTTCTCTTCTTAAATTTTTCATTAGCTATGTCAACAGTTTGTAAAAACGGCACCGTTAGCTTCATATGACGTACAGAAACAATCAACACAGGTTTTGTGAAGAGGTGTCAGGTGACGCTTGATTGGAGGGGTTGGAGTGAAGAAACCTTTCAAGGACTTCATCCTCCTTTCAGTGTCAGCCAGTGTCTCCCAAAAGGTCACAGAGTCATCTGGTATGACGTGAATGCTTTTAACAAGTGAGCAGGCTTGATTTTATCATTGCTCGGCTTTGTTGCTCAGGGACTTAGTTCTACCAGGAGAGAGCGAAATTTGATAATGGGAAGGATGGGGAGGGGCACAGGCATGGACAGAATTAGGGATTTTTGTAGGAAGGCGCAGAAAACACTTCCTCAAGGGGGTGTAGGGAGCATTGAAAAGCACCCTACGAACAGGGGTATGGGGGACTCCCCCCCTAGGTGAGGCTGCGGCACTCTAGAGGAAAATTTAATAGTCGTTTAATGAGATAACTTCAGCCATTCTTACGTCAAAATTTTTTCTCATAAAATTTCAAAAATGAAAGGAATGTCACCCAGTTTTTTTTTTTTTTTTTTTTTTTTTTTTTTTTTTTTTTAAGAAAAGCACGTACACTTTCTAAACAAACCTAGCAAAATTCTGAAGAAGGGAGTGGGGCGACTTTCCCCCTCGCCCCATAATTCCATCCATGGAGAGATTTAACTTCAGAAGTACACAAAAAATCAAAATGTGTTTAATTGCCATTGAAATCATGACTGGGTTTGCCGAAAACTTTTTGAATCTATTTTTGTGCTCTTATCTCCCTTTGTGCAAGTACAAATTATAATTGCAGTGTTATCATTACACCTAATTTTCAAAGAGAGCAAAATATAGGAGGGGAGGAGGGCAAAATTTTTCTCCAATAGGTAAGTTTCAGAAATCTACTGAAGTTGACTGAGGAAGTTATTTATAAAAATTTTAAATTTCCTCAGGAGGGAATGGGAAAATTATATCCTTGGTTTTAGTGTCCCTAGATTTTCAAGTTGAGGCAACCTATGTAAGTATTTTTCTCCAAAACATCAGTTGAATAATTCTTTGAAGAAAGCTAGAAGCAAACAAAGGAAGCTCCAAGCTTAATCCACTACTTGCATTGTTACCAGCACTCATGATAAAACCTGACATTGGGTGGAATGCAGTTAAGAATGGGGTGGTTTGCAGTGAATGGTGAAGCATCACAAAGGCCATATTTTACAACCCCCTGTAATTTAACTCATAGTAAGTTAGCCTTTTACAGGCACTTGTTGGGTTTCCTGCCACTAAATTTTCACCATTCTGTGATGGATGTTTGTCGTGGAGGTAAGATTCTCATTTGCCCTGTACTCCTCTGTTCGCCACTACCGAATTTTTAATTAAGAGATTAGCTCTGGCAATCAATTCCTGGAATTATGTACAATGTCTGCAAATTCCTACTTTCCTCTCATTCTTTCGTCAACTCAAGTCAAGTCTAGCCAGCTCAAAGATTTTGCTTGAAATGCTCACCCTTTTGTTCCTCAATTGTGTCCTCCTCTTAAGGTAGTCAAATTCAATTTTCCAACCACATAAAAAATTATCTTGAACTTTGCTGAAATAAACTTAAACTTACATTAAGCAATTGACCTTGAAGTTTATTTAACGATAACTATATCGCAGCATTTATTCTGGACATTCTCCGTTACGTAATGGAAATGTTGATCAGTGCATCTACTACACATCTTCCTTCAATACCACTTTCAGATCGTGCACCTTCAAAAGATCTAAGTGGTGTATTACTAAAGCAAGAGATGATCATCATAGTCTAAAAGCGTTTTGAAAATCCTTCTCTTCAATTCTTATGAAAAGTAGCTCTCATTAAAAATGGATGGAGAAGGATCCTGAGAATGGAATTTACGCTAGGTATTCCTCTTTACAAAACTTAAAATAATTACTTAGACTGATCAACTGTAATTTCATTTATTTGTAGCATAGCTATAATTTCTGTCGATTGAATGTCGAATGTTTTTGATGTCGAATTTCTGTTGATTTTTGGTTGCCCTCATCGATCTTTTAAATTTTCAGTGGTTTATGTTTGGGTTTGTTTGGCTTGTCTCAATGCTGTGAAAGAGGTAACATGTGGGCGTCAAGAAAGCATTTGTGGTACGTACAATGGACGAAGGCTATACTTGGAGTTGGGCGACAAAGGAATCCTTTATTCTGGGAATGCAACTATTCACCAAAAATCAAACCAGGTAGCCAACAGATCAATAAAACAGTAGCAAGGAATTTTTGCAGAATTGTGCCATAGTTTTTTCATGTAAAATTTTGTGAAAGAACCAGAAAAGTTATTAAAAACCAATCTTGACCAGCTGTGGAAGAATGTCTCATCTCACCATCATTGGAAGTCACTTTTGAATAATACTCAATGTAAAACAGGAAATAGGGGTTACTAAACTACACAGAAAATGTCAAAAAAAAACAAAACAAACAAATGATTCTGTAATGAAATTGATAACACAGGCAAAGATTTTAAGTGACATTCTTGAGAAACATGAGATGTTAGTTCTGTTCAGTATAACTCATGATGAAGTACATTTTGTGAAACAAAGCTGACAGAAGTGCTAATTTTTTGCCTTTGTAATTAATTTTGAAGTTGAATCTGTGTCGTACAACAATAAATGTTCCATGTAATTTTTTAAATTTATAGGGCCTTTCCAAATATCTCAATAATTAGTGGCTCTTTATTCACTCATCCTGGGTACTCCTTCCAATATCAGTATCAGACAACTTATTTTCAAGGATAGAAGTTTTTTTCTTATGTTCTATTTCCGGTTATCTACTCAGTTTTTCCTTTGTTGGAATACGTTCTCAAGAACCTGTAACTTCGATAAGGAGAACAAGGTCAAAATTAAAATACATGGAGAAATCTTTACTTTTTTACATGCATATGGTGGTGGATAATCTTAAAAGTTAGCAACTTTTTTTCATTTTGAAAAATCAGGGATTTTCATCCAAACCCAGCTGATACGTTTTGGCATGCTTATACTTTGAGGACTTTTTTAAATTCTAGGATTAGTAAATTTGATTTTGATTCACAGCGTGATATCAAGGTCCACGACCAGTGCAGCATCGAGATAGTAACGTGTCCAGCATGTGTCATCAAAGTGTCGTTTCTTCACATGAACTTATCACCACAATGTGGCAACAGCGCTGGAGGGATGGGAGAGCATCAATGTCGTTGCGACTATCTCTGGTTGTCTGAACCACCCTACGAAGAAGTCTCTGGCGCCTCGTATTGTGGTTTTTTCCAGTCGACGACCATCAATGCCCTCAATTATCGATCTCTCACCCGTTCGCTTTCATTGACATTTCTATTCACAGAGTCTCACTCAAATGCTTTTGTATTAGAGTTCACAGCTGAAAGTAAGTTTTAAATTAAAGCAACTTTTAAGTACTTTAAAAAGCTGATTTTTCCTGATAGATCTGGACTTAGAAATAATATGCTCTAATTTTGAGGTTGATTGTTTCAGTCAATATTAGAGAATTATAATATTCATCAAAGGCTAACTTTTTTAGTCAATGATTTTTGATGATTCGAGGGTTCAATCGTTCACGCCATCAATATTTCAGAATTCATCATTTAACAGAAAACATTGGACAATTATCTAAAACATCAAACTGTTTCAGCCGCAATTTTATTTACCTGGTGCTTTTTTAGTAAAAGTTGCATTCCTAGCCCGGTAAGTTTCTAGACTTCACCTGTTGCACCTTGAAACTAAACTTCAAAAGATCTTTTCAGAACTTAGGCTGAATTTTGTGTTCAATTCGATTGATTACTAAGCTGAAATTTATCAAATATGAATAAGGTGAATTCTAAATATTCGAATAGTAATTGGAAATAGTAGAGTCAATCGTAGTAATAGAGGTTTGGACGGGACAGTTTGATAGGGATGGTATGACGGTTTCGGTTTCTTACATTGAATGCTTGTGCTATCTTATGCTTTCATGGAGCACTGAAAATCGGTAGTAAATAGAAGAGAAGTGATAGGTTTAATATCTTTAGTAGTTTTAAGGAATTTACTTTAACAACAACTTTTAATCAAAGCAACCCCTGCCAAAAATTTAAACATAGGTTGGGTGGTGAATGAAAGCTGTATAATCATCACTGTCCCTACTACTCGGTCTGTTTCAGGAAATAGACTCCACTTTTCAGGGTCTCCTCGCATCAGTAACATACCGCAAAGTATCAGCCCAGGCGGTGAAATCACCTCCCCATTTTTCCCGGCCCAGTATCCGAGGGATTTGAGTTCTGAGTACACGATCCATTGCGATGTGCAGATTGGAGTGCGATGCAGAATTCGTCTGCTGTTTCTTGATTATCAACTTGCAACTGTTTCCACCATGAAAGTAAGACTTTTTATTTTGCTATCGTAGAATATTCCTATATTTTTTAGAGTCTGTTTTTCAAGCTAATGGATGACATCGATCTACTGATTTTAAATTGATTGCAACATGAGGTTACTATTCCATTTACATTATGGTGTAATCTTTTTTTTTTCAGTTTTACAACCTAGACAATGAAAGGCAACACATCGACTCCAGCTCTGGAGCTTCGTTTCGGCCTCCAGTTATTTTATCTTCTGGCCCTACGCTTCTCATCCGGTTCAATGCCAATGGTGGAACTGGTCTAGGATTTAAGATCCTATATTCTTTTGTAACAGGTATTTTACTTCTTCTTCTTCGACCAATGCATTTTAACAAACATTGACGGACTTTTTGTGGAAATGCATTTTATAGGAAATATATATGAAGGTAAAGAAAGTAAAAAAGAGATTGGTTTCTTCAGGACCAGATTATTTCGGGAGAAGGAGTCAAGATGCAAAGACATAGACATAGCTAAAAAAAAATTACATCTGAATGAGATTGATATTGAAGACTCAAAGTAGTCAAATTGTATCATTTTCCATTCTTTTAACTTTAAATTTTTCTCCTGTGATTGTGAAGTTTGCGCATCTCTTAATTTTTTCATTTTCCTTTTCGTACCAGGTACTTTTGACCTAACAGCCATCAAACCAATAACATGTAAGTATTTTTACCTTTGAACCAAGGAAGTCTTAGTATAAGTTGCCGAACATCCAGAGGAATTGAAGGAATTGGAATCACCCACTCTTGAATTTTGAATCAATAAACAAAATTAAAATAACTTCAGCAAGAAAAATATGATTTTCAAAATTAATTGGTTGGTTTATTAGTTAATTTAATTGGAGACAGATACTTATCAATATGTTCTTGTATACATGAACGTGAGCTATGAGAACTGGAGGTGTTTTTTTTTTTTTGTGTTTGTTTGGCCTCTATAAAACAAAATTCCAACATAAAACTTTATTTACTGACGTGAGCATCTATGAGTCATGATTGATTTTATTTGTGCCAGACTTCGCCTTTTCCGTAATTTAATGCTAATTCTTTCATGGTACGTTATTCTTTAGATTGCGGAGGTCATGTAGAGAACCTAGGTGGAGCCATCACAATGATGAATATGGTTGAACCAGGGAAGTCCGTGAAAAAATATGATTGTATCTGGGTAATAAAACCCTTGACCAATTATTTTCACCTCAAGACACACATTTACTTAAAAGTTGTAACCTTCAGCAATATGGGTAAGTTAAAATTCAGCAATTGATCTACTCCAAATCTTCCTAATTTCCTGATTTATGAATGCAATTTTGTCGGAAAAACCAAAAAAATCAACATGCACATTAGATTGCGGACAAGTCTTTAAAATTCTATAGCTAAGAAACCTATGAAAGTATACTGTTACTAAATTGTTACTGTTGTGATGATTGTCTGCAAGATAATTTAAATAATAATTACAATTAGGTACTTTCAACTGGAACATACATAATTCTTGTATAAATTATTGAACGACCTATTTGTAAAAAAATCAACAAATTTAGAGTCATAAATGGTGTTTCTTTTTCTGGTGTTAATATTTCTTCTAATTTTTTATTGTAGCTGATGCAGCTGAGATCATCGTAAGGAAAGGAGTGACATCTGATGGACCTATCATTGAATCAGCCCGTTTTAACTCGTTTCAAAGCAAGAACTCACCCTCAAAAGTTGAGCACATTGTGCCATTGAATGTTGGTTTTTACGTCACTTTGCATGGTGCCTTTTCTGCCTCCTCCCGGGTTGCAATTGTTTATTCTGCTTTCAGCTTTGTGGACGAGTTTGCATCCACTTTTCCATCTCATCGAGGTAACATGAAATTAATTATAATAATTGATGTACGAAACTCGATATATTTGTATTGATGCATGTATACAAAAGTAGACCATCCACAGAAAAATTCCCTGTTGTAAGTATTGGAATGCTTCACAACCGAACTTTTCATTTTATTTTTCAATTCAAGCTTTAGCTTTTTGTAGGATTTTGTTCTTTTTCTGAGGATTTGCATCTTATAAAGTTTTGACTAGATTATATTGCACCAAAAGAATGAGGGAATGGTAGTTCAAGTAAAAGAGTCAAATAAAAAAGGGAATCTAGGCAAAGAAACGAATAATTTGCTGCTGAAAGATTTTTGCAGCATTATCATTGAAGCATTTTAACAAAATATTTCATGTCATTTCATGTGTATAGTCATGCAATAGCTTGTTTTTGCCAACTCCATCTGATAGCTGTAACTCCCATAGCTGTTGCCAAGGGTCTCACTTATTGTTATCCCTTTCTAATTGAATCGTTTCGATTCTTGACTGAAAATCGATAAAACACCCCTGTTTGTGGCTCCATTAAGCAGTGTCCTTTTTATTTTCTGATCGCTCATCTTTTTTTTGTTTATTTATCATACAACTTCTTGCATTTTTCAGACTGTTTTTCTGGATCTGATTTTCTGTGCCAAAACCATCGATGCATTTCCGGCCATCTAAGTTGCGACGGGTTTGATCACTGTGGTGATAACAGTGATGAGCCGTCAGAGTGTTATCATGGTCAGTAATGAAATCTGTGTTTCTCTCTGTCAAACTCAATTTACTGTCTTTTACTGTTACATATTTTTTCTTCATTAGCTCTTAGAAATGCATACTTTTTCAGTTCTTAAACATTGATTTGCAAAGCATAATCTTTAATTTGAATCTGGAGCTTTACTATAAGTCATTTTAATATTTTTAAAATTTTTCAGAGTGGGGGTCCGACCTGCTGGATCGAAGATGGTATGCAAAAATTCCAAACTATTATTTCCCAAAAATCGAGCCGTATCCAGACTTGAAGACGGCAACATTGGTTTTCATTGTAGGCACATTTGGTAAATATATTGGATTTTCTTTCAAGTTTTTAATTTAAGAAAAAATTTTGAATGCCTTTAAAGGCCAAGTTGATTCATTTTTATCATTTGTTTTGTTTTTGTTTTTTTTTTCAATTTAAAAGTTAAATTCTGTGATAGGTAAAAATTACCAAAGAGAACAATCTTCAATATTTTCTTCGCTATATTTTCACATTCACACCTATCTTGTTTTCCCGTTGTCTGAGTTTTTTCATTGATCAATCTGTTCCTTGTAAATGAAAGCTTGCAGATTACTTTTGAATACAATTCAATGGATGAAGGAGTTGAATCCTTACATGGAAGCATTAAGTGAACAAGGCAACACACGATCACAAAAAGCCTCCTGTGCATTACCGGAAAGTATTTTGTGATCTCTTGAAAATCACTCGGCGATCTAGAATTTTTAACTTTTCATCATTACAGTGTGGATTAGTGCTTTTATTGCTATGTAATATTTAACCTGCCTGTTCAAGCAGGCAACCCTCCCTCAGAGAAAATCTCGCAGAGCCATAAAGAATATGATATGTAGACCCTTTAACTTGATCCATCACAAAAATTGATACATCAACCTACATCCAGTGAATTTTCCTTAGGTTTAATGATGCTGATTGTCACTCTCATTGTCTTACTCTATCGCATGGGCTCAAGAGGCAACCAACAAAGGGAGCTTCAGAATCATTTACAAACCATCAGTGATTTGTTAGGTAAGTACATTACCTCAATTTATAATTAAAGTTAACACTTTCTCAAGAAAATTACGGAAGATTATCGATTTGGTAACGGCCTTTGCTTCGTAAAATATTTTTTGCTGAATATTGACTCTAAAATAGTCAAATTTATGTATACATTCGTTTTTAATTTCAACTTCCCTAGCTATTCAAAATTCTTAGCCTACTCATGAACTCAATTGCCATTATTTTATGTTTAGCGGCAGAGTCACGGCCTGAAGAGACACCTCCTGATGAGCCTCCAGTATACGAAGCTCCGCCAGACTACGATGAAATCATCAAGTTAACTCCAACCCTTGTCCCAGCTTCAACACCAAGACACCCCCATAGGAGAAAAAGACAACTGGCCAATTTCCCCTCAAAGCCATCTTTTTCTGCGTAAGATTTTGATTTATTTGATAACCTGCTAAACTTTCTGATTCTTAAACATTGCTCAAGTTTGTCTAGATTCAGAATTATAAAAATAATCTGATATCAATTTTTTGTCAAAATCTGTCTGTTACGACCAAATCATTCGATTAAACTGTGAAACAAAACGTATCATGCAATATAATACATGGTGATACAACCAGAGGATGAATACTAGCACTGATTCAGTTCATTTTATTTTCATTCAGTCGAAAATGAATTCCTTATTCAAAATTCTGAGGATTTTGATGGACTTGGATACACTGATTGCACAATTTACAGAATCATGTCCTAATAACCCATATCGTATGCTTATCAAGCACAATAATGCTAGTCTAAAAGTTAGCATTTTACGTGCCAAATTAAAGCTAAATGATCAATTGATTGCTCATTGGAAACTGCACCAGATGACATCCAATGGACCCAGTTAAGTAGACAGGAACCACGTCACATCAGCTATTGCCAAATGTAACTGGGCTATTTGATTTTTTACATGAAAACCGTTGTGCGGATTGTTGCACAAATTTTGGTAAATTTTCTGCATAGTACGATAAATTTCTTAAAATTTTCAGAGGGATCCGCACTTGACATTTTTTTGCAAAAATTATGCAATTATGGCACTGACAATCGACCAATATTCAGCCAACATCGACTTTTTACATTTCTGCACAACCCCTTGAGCATACAGAAAAGTTGGGAGGCAATTTCTTGGACCGCAGTGAGTTAGGAAGGAAAAATTTTCTTCAAATCTGAATGGCAATAGCCACAATGCTTTTCAAAATGCAAATATCTTCGTTGAAATAATATCAGAAAATTTGGCATTTGGATCAATGATATTCTTTTTCTTTAATTTGTGTGTATTTGAAATGAAATTTTGTTTCAATGATTTGTGTATCTAACCCCTAACCTGGCAGTAAAATGACTTTATTTTTAATCAACGAAAACAGGAACTTAGAGAGCACTTTGGATCCTATGAACACAAAACTATCAGTTGCTCTACCACCAGTACAGGAAGGCGGTCAAAGGAGACAATCTTTACCAGGTTCAATGCTAAGTGCCTCGACAGACGCTCTGCTTGGATCTATACCATCCTGTCCGTCGACACCTGCACATACTCTCACCTCGGTGCCAGACTCCCCCCCTCCCCCATATGTCGAGTCTCCTTTTCTTGTTCGAAAGACAGGTAACTCTAGAATTCATTTTTACCATGAGTGAAAATCATATCAATGGCTGGCCACAATCAATGTAGCTATCGGTTGAGAGTTTAATTTTTAGAATAACAGCTGATGGTTGAACAATTATGTTAAAAACTGGAAATGGAGTCGAAATAAATGAAAAAATCCAGCAATCGCTAATGCCCAGAGGAAAAAAAGGAAAATAGAATGGAAAGCTAAGTTGCAAGTCCATAAGGCCTCCATGACAAAAACTAATTAAAATATTTTCTTGCCATTTTGTTTTCCTTTTTCAAGTGAGAGAAAAAAATTCTCAGAGAATTTCTAGAGAAATTGTATTGGTTATTCTCATTTAAAAAAAATTAAAAATGAAGACATTCAAGCTTGCAATCTAAGGTGCGCGTTTTGTGACTTTAGCCATCAATGTGACAGGGATAGTATGAATGATTAATACTCAGAAATATATGTTGAAAATTAATCCAGGCGGTAAATCTTTTCATTGCAAATCAGATTAAAATACTCCCTCTCCTTATCATGAGAGCAATTATTTCCTTTGTCAGTGTAAACCTGTTATGTAATTCACGAGTAATTAAAAAATTATCAAGGTTGAATATAAGGGAATTAAATACCGTTACACTTTCCATTTCTCATTTAAGTCTTACTGTTTCAGGTGCAGAAAACCAAGACATCTTCTTGGACTTCCCTTCAGAGGGCCCATCCGTAGTTAATGGATCTCCTCTGCCAGTAACATTATCCAATGCTGACGTTGCCCCCAGGAATTCAATGACAATTCAGATGCATTTTCCTGTGGAAAATCCCAGCATCCAGGACATGTGGGGTGATCCTCAAAGTGCTAGCACTTCACAACCTTGGACCATCAAACCAGCAGACGTATTCTTTACCCAGTGGGCAGATGCTAGTGTAATGTCTCGGCTGTCGGATTCTTGGGTCCAGTTCAAAAGTTCAGAATCTAGCCTACCCGGATTGCAGACTCCTGAACGGCGATCACCTGACATTCGACTGTCAGAGGTCCTTACTGATGAGTTCAGAGAATCTCCGGACATTGAATGTATCAACATTTCAGACAAACTGGACACTTATAGCTGGGGGAGCTCCTCTCTGAATAGTCACGATATCACAATGCCCACTGTCTCACCTGATCCTTCCAACGATTTCAACGACAAATTAAAATACTTTGATCTTCTGGTATCAAAGTATAATGTTGCACCTCGAGGGAGTTTAAGGCAAGTTGGAAGACGAAGAATGAGATCTCTTGACATGAGGCTCTTTAGTAAACGCGAAATATGTTCTTTGTGCCATAATGCATCCTGCACAGAAAATTCCAGCGTGCGTAGCAAAAGTAATATGGCAGCCTTGAGTACTTATCTCACTCGCCTCGATGTAGGACCGACAAAATTAAAATCTAACAGTAGCTCCGTTAAAGTTTGTGATAAGTGTCAAATGAAAGCAAGCAAGAAGTTATGCCTCAGCATTGGATCATCATTGGATGATTTAAATAGCCTAGTTTAGTGATTCATAACAACTTTTCAAGCTTTTAAATAATATGGGTTGAATGCAGTCTCACGTTAAAATTTTTATCTTTCTGAATCAATTTCTATACATTGTTGAAGTATACTAACTCTGTATGCTTCAATTGATTTTTCTTTGTATTTCAAAGGAAATAGTAAAAACATTCAAAAGAAGAAAATTGATGTTATTACAAATTTACCATCCGTAGAAAATTAAGAAATCTCATTACAAGGAGAAAATTTCGACCACTTTGATAAAATGTTCATAAACTTAATGCGGTCTCAGGAATAACAGGACCATGCATCTTACTAGAGGTGGGGAAAGGACAGAATGGACAAACGTCTTATCGGAAAATGGCAAAGGTCAACAGTAATTTATGAGCCAGCCCATGGCTCAGCTGATGATTAATGCATTTCAGCATGATGTGACGTTTGTCTATTTTTTTCTTTCCCCAATTCTAACTCCTACCAAATGGAGCATTTGGTGTGAATTATTTTCGGCCCATACGGATGGATAAAATTGTTCGGAAGTTCCGGATTTTTATGATGACTGGCAAAACTATAAAGCTGCTTCAAAATTTCGCTGCATGGACCTTCGACTAAATTAACAATTGAAATAATTAAGTCCAATGGCTCCTTTTTTTCTCGTTTTTGGACACTGTCCCCCCCCCCTCCCCAATGGGCGCAAAAAGCAAATAAAATCGAAGTAGAAAGATTGAAAGTAGAATCTGAATATTGGACCTGAATTTCAGATAATATTCTCTTCGATTTGTGTCCCATTTCAGATTTTAAGGATTCCCAATTGAGTACATATTATGTTAAGGTTTGTTGATCATCTACTCTGTCTCACTGTGATATTTCAAATAATATATTGACGTTAAGTTTTCAATCTTTGTTTCTTTATTGAATTCACCTCCCAAAAATCAAATGTAGTAAGTGTTTTGAAAGGAAATGTAAACGCCACAGCGCAAGGAAAAACAGATGAAAAAAATCAAAAAAAATCTGCCCTACAAAATGATTTAGTTTCCGTCTTTTTTTTCTTTTTTCAATTTTCTGCAAAAACACAGCTGAAAAGTAATGATGCTCTCTGTTTATCACAGGCTCCCTCTTTAATTGTACTCAATAAAACCAAGACTTTCTAAGTTCAAGTATGCACTGAAAAGCAAATCTTTTCCTTCATTTACTTAATCCATTTAATTTTAACCTTAGAATCAGTCAATATGTTTGTCCACAAGAAAAAAACCATACCTAGCAAAGGATTGCAACTTACATGCATATGAAAAAATGAAAATCACTGAATTGATGCTATGTACATTTATATGATTCATACATTTATACACTTTTAATTTAATGACTAGGGCAAAATAGTTCTAAAGTCTAATAAAGTGTCTTCGGTACAAGTCATTAATAGAAAATTAGTCACTTAATAAGTAATACTTATTTTTGAAGTATCAGCGTACTTGTAACAAGTTGGCTTTATAGCAGGTCAAGCTACAAAGAGGTACCTGAGTTTTAGAGCAAGTGTACTTTTTTTTATTATCACAGCCTTTGACACCGCACGTTTGAAGCTGAGGGGTGAGTACACTGTAAAGAAAAAAACATAGAGGGTAAAACGCAGCCACACAATATTTATTAGAATTTCATGTATTGTTGTTAGTACATGAAAACGGAGAGCAAGGCTCGATTTATACGTCCATATGCTGTTTTGTTGATAATCTCTCTTGTACTCATCGATCTAATGTTGGAGGCTCATCAAACACAGAATTTAGAAAAAGAAATTCTTTAACATTTCCCCAATTTCCCTGAATAATTGGGGTAAAATTTCCTGAAAGTTGAATGTAAGCTGGGTGATTATATGACATAATTTAGAATACTTTCATGCAAAATATGCCGTCTGGAATGTCACATCTATTCTAGGAAGCATGGTAAAAAAAGTCAACAATTTTTCCAGGACACTATGGTTATTTTCCCTGGCCCTGACATTTCCCGTTTTTCTAGTATTCTATGAGAGTGGCAACCCTGCTTCAATATTGTTTTCACCTAGCTTGAAAAGGGCAGATTATTCATTATTGCATGCATGATATCTTACCTTCTTGTGAACTCGAGAGGAAAGGCAACATTCTCAGGGACAGAGAGTGTGATTAAATCAGTCGTATTACGATAAGATATGCAGGGGTAAATCTTTTTCATCAGAAGTTTTGATTTGGCCGTGCTTTGTTTTAATGATTTGCTTTCTTGTTTCTTTAGCAATCGTTCCATCGTCTTTTTCTAAAAACAGGAAAAAAATCAGAGTTGATCAATTAGTAAAATTGGTAGTTATCAATAAGTCATAACATTTAAAGTTTCAACATTTTTGCAAGTCTCTGACTGAGAAAGGATGGAATATATCAAACAGACATCAGGTCACAGACAGAGGACGAATTTAAGCTTTCAAATATTTGTTTCCTTTTAAAAATTTCCCTGTAGAACTTGATTTGTACAACGAGAATGACTGATACTAACTCTATAGAGTTCGTGGATTGACTCTCATTCTAATTTTTGGTTTTTATTTTCCTGCAGAATAGTGTGAACCCAGCACTTATATCAATGAACTTACAATTATAACTTAGAAGAAAATTTTTAGAACCTTTAGATCAATGACACTTCAAAAAGATCAACTAATTAAAAATAAGACAGAATAAAACAATATTAAATGATTTTAAAGGGATGGAATTTTCTGGGATGGGTCTCAGCCTTTCTAGCTATGGGCAGCTATTTACAATTCTTGAAGAAGGACTGGGAACTCTATTATCATAATAATAGGCTGTTAGCCTCCGTTTGTACTCACCTTATCTTTTTCTCGTTTCTCATCAGCTTGCTGTTTTCGCCTTTGAGATTTTAAAGCCTTCTTTTGCAAAGCTTCAGGGGTTAGAACTTTTTCTCTGTAACCTACAATTCAACCAACACATGTTTAATTGCAATAATTTCTGATTCATTCATTTTAGAGTTTCAGGAGAGGAAATTACTATCTGTCAGGGCACATTTTGATGGTGAAACTGTAGAAACAAGTATCTAGATTTGTGGTGTTGCACATTTCGTGTCATACTTTACCTACCTCTTGCATGGAATACCACTAGACTCACTTCTTGGAAACTTAAACGATTTTTTTTCTCTATGTGAAGAATGATCTGTAAAAATTTCAAGCTATGTCACTGGTTTGGTTTTCTTTGGAAAAATAAAATAAAATTGGAGCGGAAATTTTGGAACACCTTGACCAAAATACGCATTTTTGCAGTTTCACCATTGATTTATTTGGAAATTTACCAATTCAACTAGGTACACAAGTATTTCAGAAATGCTGCGGTGGCAAATTTCTAAAATGGAAAAAAATAAAAACTGAATAGAACTGAAGTGATGCAAAAAATATTATGAAAATTTCAAAGATTACTTTCGATGACAAAAGAAGAATTTTCAAAAGATTCTATTCTTAGTTTTTCCGTAAAAAATTGGACAAGTTTGAGAAGCACGGCTGATACTTTGGCCAGAGGGTGACAATATGATGAGCTATTTCAATAGGTTTCGATTCCTTCAGTAACACAGTAAACACAAGTAAACTTCCAGTAACAACAGTAAAATTCCTTCAGTAAACACAAGTCGCCGAGAAAGCCAAAATGGCGTCCAAAAATACCCTTCCTACCAAAACGAACTTTTGACCTCGCCAACTCTTTGCCTCAATTTGTGGTCAATGCAGGTGCTACCAACGCACGACTTGACCATAAATTGCAGGCAGAGGGGTCAGGAGCATTGCTCTGTAAAATTAGGGTTTTGTTTGAAATCTTGCTGATAAACCGTGATGGGCTCGATTTTATCATTACCAAGATATTTTAATAATTTGTAAGAGGAACAAAAGAATAGGTTTGCTACTAACATTATCTTCATCTAGACAAACATATAAATGGGGGAAAAAACTAATCAGATTCAAAAAACCAAAAATTTTGCAGGATGAAGGATTGTGTTGATTTTGGATGGTACTTATCTATGAACCTGATAAATTTGCATGATTTTAACCTTTGGCTCCACCTAAAACATAGAGAACAACTGAACAATTTACCTGAAGGTAATGCTAGTAGCTGCTCTGCTGGCGAAGCAGAGCTATCTGTTTTGCGTTCGAACATCGCTCTTTGTCTTGCCGTCATTAACTTTGGATCCTTTGGTTTAATTTTCTTGAGTTCATCGTCCACCTAGAGCCAACAAAAATTAAAATAAAATAGAAGAGAGTTTTGAATTCAAATTAAGAGATATCAATTACACAATTCAATTCAAACTTATTTTGAGTTGGTCGGTCTCACCAGTTTAGTGAATAGAGCATTTCACTTCTATTACTGACTTTTTAGGGGACAGTTTAAAAACTTTTATCGTGGTCCCTACAATCCATTGGAGATGACCTGGTGAGAAAAGAGACTTAGTCACTTGATGCTGGTTAGCCCACACTGTTCTGTTATGTTATGCTATGATAAGATTGATGATGACTAGAAGTAAGGGTAACTGCCAGCGTCACCTGCCAAAGGAGATTGAAAAAAAAAGACGAACTTAGTTGACGCTTGGTCATGCTTTTAAGGTCTGCTTTCAGTAGCGTCTGCCACAGTCATTAATACAACCTCAGATTTACTGTATGGTTGCTTCCAAGTCAAGATTCAGAAAGCGTTGGAATATTGAGTACATTTTCAGTTACGGACTCCAAACTTAAGGATGCCCAACAGGGAGTCTGTCAGTTGTCTAGGCTTGTAGAGAGGATCTTGTCGATCAGTCCGGCTTTAACTCCGACTAAAGAGTTCCTTCAATCAGCTCTTCTGAGCTGATGGAACAGATCTGCAAGCAATAATGCTTCCAAATATTGAATAATTTTTTTTAAATATTTTGTGTTCAAACCATTCATATCATTCAAAGAAACAAAAGGAAACAAGACAGAAAGAACAGATCCCTCAAAACAATAAAAAGTAATCAAACCTCTTCAAGTTTGCCAGACTCAATGGCATTCAACCAACGCTCTTCATCACTTGAAGCTGCACCATCTTTTTCTTTCTTTTTCTTTTTTGAACTATTTTTAGGAGATAAACCTGGAATTTTGTTCTCAGCAATTGAGGTTTGGGTTTCACTAGCACTGTTCCCACTGCAAAAATAAACATTCAACAGTTGAAAACAAGGGTTAGGATCAACTAATATAGAATTGAGGATTTTTCCGGTTAATGGACCCACTCTTTCTCTATATTATTGCCATAATATTAACTGATGAGTAACTTTACAATCAAGAATCTAAAATCTAAAGAGCTAAAATGACATTTATCCATTGCATGCATAAAACAGCATTGAGGTTTGCATTTTGTACACATTCATCAACCTAGTGATGGTAATTTGGACAGCTCTTGTTATCAGATCTGGCCAAAGACTAATTTTAATAGACCTTCCAAGACTACTTTTTGAGCAGATTTTTTAAACTGCAAGTACTTGATAAGAGAAAACTGATCCCTTCCATATCTTCATAGCATTTGGAGAGTTTGAAACAAGAAAAGCCAAAAATTTTAAAATCTTCCTTCCTGATAAAAAATGTAAACATGATGAGGGCATATACATATTTCAAGGGCTGTAGACTTTATACTTTTCTAGATAAGAATATAGAAAATATCTTTCTTCCTCTATCTAAAAGTTGCGGTCTTTTCCAGAAGTTTAAAGAAAAAATACCTCTTCTGCGATAGATCAACATCCTCTTGAGAGATTCCGGCAAAGGAAGATTTCAGATCTTCGAACAGCGACTTTTCAATTGATGACTGAGGAAGGTCCAAATCGTCAATCAGCCCTGGAGAGATGATTTCTTCGAAAGTATCACTTTCATTTTTTTTCCTTTTGTGTTTCTTATGTTTATGCTTCTTGTGCCTTTTGAGTCTCGGCGATGGCTCCACGCTGATTTCCTCTGTGACTGAAGAAATAATGAAAATTATTGACAACCTTGGTTGCTGACAAGAGGGAATGATTATGAAAAGTAGAAATTGGATTGGTAGATCATTGAAATTTTTTTGATGCCAAAAAATAACAATATTTTCAGAGCCTGAGATAGAGCTGTATTATGATATAATTATAGAGATACCTACATGCAAATTTTCAGTGACATTATTTAACGTTGAAATTGCAATAAACTGAGAAATCATTTTTAGTGTATTTTTAACTTTTATCGATAGGAAAAAAAAAACAGTAAAATCTCTCAAGTGTTGATGAAAGTCTCAATAAAGCAGCGATGACAATTCAACTTCATTTTACTAGATCGCATATTTATCATTCAGAAATTCTACTTCCTTGAGTCAGTGTTCCAATTCTTTTGTCTTGATGGTATGATGACAATGTATTCACTGGAAGCTACTTTACTGTGCTTTACTGTACATTGTAAAATTCTCTGTTTAAAACTCACTTCTTATAAAATGACTAGGTATTTGTGATCCAGGATTGACATTTGGATTCATCACTTACGAAAGTATTGATCTCCCAGTAATATCATTGCAATTTCACCAAGAGGAAAAACAGGGATACTTCCTTGAAAGCTTGGAAATTTAAACTTCGAGCTTCAACATTAATTTTAAGTTCATCCAGATTTGTTCAAGTTTTCCCTGCAAACTAATTCTACTTATGAAAAATCCATCAAGACACCCTAAGTAAATATTTCCCCACAAGGATTTTTGACGGAGAATTTTACAAGAGATTTGAGCACAGGTGGGAATTGATTTCATTTGAGTGAGTGCTTACCAACATCTATTTCCTCTTCAATGGCCACTTGCTCCTCATCTCCATGATACATATCAATAGGTCGCGGCATTTTGATAACTAGTTGAGGGTTTCGTTACAAACAATAACCGTCCAGCTTCATCCGCATTCTCCGATATATGTATTCCCTGTAAAACACACAGACGTATGTTATAGATGCATTACCAGTACATTAAAAACTATAAAAAGAAAAGAATGGACAGATGCTACATTGAAAAATAGCACCAATCAACGAGAAATTTATAGGATAACAAATACTTAGGCCAAATGATAATTGATGCATTGTATCATTGTCGCCACCAAAATTCTTTGACTCAGTAAAACGTCTTTCTGTTAATATTGAATGACTAGTGTAGTTTCAAATAATTATTTGCAGGAACAGTGTCATGATTTTGGTTACATTTCTTAAAGATAAAAGATAAAACAAATAAAAGATATGTCAAATAAGTGCAAAAAAAGAACACGAAACATAGCTGCATGTAAGTATGAAAATGAATAAGGAGGGTGAACTACTATGGAGAATTGACCATTCATACA
Organism: Bemisia tabaci; assembly: GCF_918797505.1. NCBI lineage: Eukaryota > Metazoa > Arthropoda > Insecta > Hemiptera > Aleyrodidae > Bemisia > Bemisia tabaci. Next base: position 22,915,959 of record NC_092793.1, on the reverse strand, counting down.
TATTCACCATGAAGATAAAAGTTGACAGGGTAAAAACTAAAAAGGCTCATTCCATGAGATTCCTAGACTGATTTACTTAACTTCTTAAAATTTGTTGCGAGCCCTAGGGAGACAATCAGACAATCTTCTTTCAATTGTCCATAAAACAGTTCCTCCTGAAATATGAGGTTTCAAGGCACATTAAGTAGAGGATGAGGCAATTGCTGACAATCCTTTAAAAGTAGCCCAAAAAAAAAAAAAAATATGGGCTGAGTATGATAAAATAGTTTACTAACTCACCTACCTCCTCGACAGGGAAGCAATGGAGGGTGGCCACTGGAATTGAAAACTTGGGTCTAATGTGCACTTCTGGATGTCTTATTGGTAGGGAAAGATTTCATTGTTGTAATTGTTACAATTTCCCATAAACTAATAGTCAAAGGTTTTGTATTTCAGCATTTACTTTGTGAAACAAAAATCAACAGGATTAGCGTCTTTAACCTCACTTTTTTGTTTATTTACCTCTGAAGAACAACGTTGACAACGTTGAAGAGGCTCCTTGAGCGGTAAATTCAAATCTGCGAGCAGCCGTCGAGGCTCAGGGGACATACTCATTTTTTAAAATCATAGGCAAATTTTGTTTATAAAAAGGAAAATTTGAAATTAATTTTCAGTCTGATTTAAAAATCTACAGGAAGAGGGATCCCGATCTTAGTACACAGGAACAGGCCATTTTTAGTAGTTCTCGCAATAAGGCCTGTTTTTTTACAATCAAGAACTGGATTGGAATAGATACATTGACGCATGACGCACCGTCAATCAAGGTCATCACTTCGTTCGTTATACATTTTTTTTTGATTCGGATGATTTATGGGACATCCGTTAAAGTAAGTTCAGAGGCGAGTGTATACCGTTCATTTTGTGGTGATTTATGTCGGAGACGTCAAACGGGACCTTCGTCATTCGATTCGCGACGGGTCGGGCTTTTTAAATAGGCATGCACAGGCACACATCCACAATAAGTAATTGAAAGTGGCGTTAATTACGTTTAATCGCCTTGTGTGAGGCGGACGTAGAAGTTGATGATTTTTTTTCTGTATTTGGGTATCTATCGGATGAGAAACCCAGGTTTCGTGGACCTACCTTCGTGTGCGTTTGGACATTGTTAGGACAAGGCAGGCTTTTTTGATTGATGCTCATTCCTGATCGGACGATTCTTAACTCTACCGCAGAAACAAATATGTTATAAAGGAGTTTGGGATGCACGCTCGAAATTTTTTCCCTGCTGCGTCCATCAAATTACAGCCGCATTCGTCAATCTCAGGTCAGTGAAGTGAGTGTAGGAACCGCAACCTATACCTACTTCAGGGCGGCAACGTTGTAATACATTTTCAAAATAAAAGCATTTTTCGAAAATTTTTACAATGTCGCTTTTTTTACTTCATCGGCACAATCGATAAGCACCACTGAAATTAAGCGCTCTCAGATGGCGCATACAACAAACACTGAGCGAATTTTATTACAACGCCTGGATGCAACTATTCGAGCTCAACGGATGTCCGTGTTGCATACGCACGGAAGAGCAGGCGCTTTGACTCTCCAGGCACTTACCGCTTCACCCGCTGGTGAACATTTCAGGGGGAAAAAATCGAGCAAGCATCCCGACAAATTTGCTTTCGCGAAAAAGTTAAAGTTAAGAGTCAGAAATGTACGAGTATATCGACCTACGGTCCAGGGCACCAGTAGACTAAGTTTATTAAAACGGAATCAATGACGAAGTATTTAAACGAAGCCACCCTAAAATTCCTCGCATAAAATCTTAGGTGAGGCGTTAACAAAAATTGTGCATTCTCATGTCTGTTCTTGAGTTTTCCTTCATTTCTATATGTGCGCTTTTGAACCATTTACTTTTGACTTTTGAGGTTTGTGCTTTCAGGAATTTGTACCTCTGGGTACCGTCGGTTATTCGTGCATCACTATCGGAAATAGCATACTCGGCTGATTGAAGGCACTCTACACTGCCTCAGTAAGCGGAAACTATGAGGTTGCACAGTTAAGTCGTGCTTGATCGGCTGGATAAAATTACTATTCGTATGCATCACTGTCGCAAATTGCAGAATCGGCTAATTGAAGGCGTTTTATACTGCCTCGCTATTTGAAAATCGCAGGTCAGCAGGCCGAAGTGTCACTTCGTCACCTTCCAGGCAAAGTATCACAAGCGCCATGCGACGTTTAAAAATTTCCGCCGCCATTTTATTTCTTTACTGAGAAATTGTTGGTTGAATCTGTTTGGAAATTTCACTAAATTTTATCGGCAGCACAAAGAAAATTCAGTGAAATTTTCGGACAGCTTCGTTGAACAATTTCTCTGTAAAAAAATAAATTGGCGCCAGAAATTTTTAAACGTCGCATGGCGCTTGTGATACTTTGCCTGGAAGGTGACGACTTGATCACTAGGATGGAATAGGCAACTATTTGTGCATCGCTGTCGTAAATTGCATATTCGGCTAAATGAAGGCGTTTTACTTCGGCTTGAAGGCTCTATTATCTAGATTTCTTACAAAGATAAGCGGCGGAGCTGGGCCTAAGATGAGCGAGAGGAACTGAATGGGAGCTGGTAATACCATGTCGGGACAATCATTCATAAAACGGGCGCGTATTGAGACGTCGACGTCACGCCATCAAGTGCCGTTCGTCGAGCGACAACAACGACGATGCGACGAGCTGTCAGGGACGACAGGCTCCCGAAGCCGTCACGTCCTCACGTCACGTCCGTCTCGCGTCGCATCGGCGGTGAAAGTACCGGCCGCCACCGGAGGCGTGGGAAATGCTCCTTTTCAGGGAAACTTGGACCGAGCCAAGGTCGACCCGGCCTCCGACTTATACTATAACCCGTGCCAAACATTTGGACCGCGTTAAACAGAAAGGAACCAAGCCACAACAGCTATTGCCAAATCTAACAGGGGAATTTTATTTTCTACGAGAGAACGCTTGTGCGGATTCCTTTGAAAATTTTAAGGAATTTGCTTTGTATTATGGAGAAAATCCATAGAAATTTGCACAAAAATCCGCACAACTGTTTCCATGTAAAAAATTAAATTGCCCGATTAAATTTGGCAATAGCTGATGTGGCTTGGTTCCTTTCTGTTTAACTCAGTCCATTTGTGCCTGATTATGATCCTCTATTCCCGCAGAATCTAAGAAGAAAATAAAAGAGAAAAAACTGTTGCAATGATTGCAGATCGATGGCTGTAGTGCGAGACCACGTATCTTCGTTTGAAACGTTGCAAGCTTTCTGCCATACTTTATTTTTCCCTCAGAAAACGTGTTCAAATAATTTCTTGAAAATTCTTCTGTACGAACAGAATATTCCGTAGAAATTTCAAGCTAGGTATAGGCACAAAGGTGACTTCGGTGAAAGGTGACCTCGAAAAAATAAAATAAGAGCAGAAGAGATTTTGAAGTACCGAAATGGAGATAAGTGATTTTGCGTTTTAGTCATCGATTTTTTTTTAAACAACTCAGAACTTCATATTTTTAAGATCTTTCAGCTGAAATCCCCATGATGCTTCAATTCTAATAGATGGCACGGAGCCAATACATTCTAAGCACTACTACTACTACTACTACTACTACTACTACTACTACTACTACTACTACTACTACTTTTACTCTTCCTCCAACCACTGGTGCTACTACTACTACCACCACCACCGTTACTTCCATTATTACTACTACTGTCACTACGTCTACTACTACTACTACTACTACTACTACTACTACTACTACTACTACTACTACTACTACTACCACCACCACTACCACCACCACCACTACTACTATTACTACTACTACTACTACTATACTACTACTACTACTATACTACTACTACTACTACTACTACTACTACCACCACCACTACCACCACCACCACTACTACTATTACTACTACTACTACTACTACTACTACTACTACTACTACTACTACTACTACTACTACTACTACTACTACTACTACTACTACTACTCCTACTACTACTACTACTTTCGTTGTATATTTGTTCTACGTTCAACTGCATGCTGCTCGATTCTCTCAGAAAAGGTCACTCAATGCGAATACACTCGATCTTGCCGTCTTGTTCTTCTCGGAATCTGCTCGCAGTTTAACCCACATTATTCATACCTATATTTGAGCTAAGTCATAAACTACTAAAAGATAAGATAATAAGCGAGGCACAACGATACAACTAAGAACTTCATTTTGTCGTTTTGCTGTTGCGGTTTTGCAATAAGCCGACTTTTGCGCGACCCCAACTCTAATCCGCAAAACACTGGCTGCAAATTATACGATCCGACAAAAATAATTAAAAAACAAACGATGTATGATAGTTGTTCTCTGGCTGGATTTGATACATTATTCGGCGGCTTTGGGTCGATTCCAGGCGTTTCAAAACGCAAATGAACCGAGCTGAAAGGCGTAATTGATTCATCAAGTATTTTTGTGGGCTTTTTTCACGAATACCAATTTGCTGTTTTATGTGAGCGATCATGCAGTACATTTATTGCGTGTGGCGAAAGTTATTTATCAATTGATTGCATGCATTTACAAAATTCTTCCTCCGTGCTCATACTATTGAATAAAGTAAAGATAAAAGAAATTGCGCGTAGAAACACCGACGATCATCTAAATGTTTTCGAATGTAATTTTTTCGAATGAGGTCGAAAATATTAAAAACTGTCCTGTAAAATGAATATTGAATTAGGAGAACTTTAGGTATTGCCCAGATGCTTATTGTTACTGCTGATTTTTTTTTGGTCGGGACAGGGACCATTATTTTTGTCTCTCTTGACGCTCCCGCTAAATAAGCTCAATACGTCAAACTTTGTGTAAAACGCGACGACGTTGCTCACAGATGATCCGTAGAGTTTTTTGCAATTGTCAATAGGGTCGCCAGGTATGCAACCACCTTGACAATCGCAGTTTGCCTGGTTACACAGTCCGTTGCCGCAGCCTGATGAATGATGGAGTCCGTCACCGCAAAATTCGGCTTGGCATTTTCCTGAAAGGTATGAAACCGCACCATCAAAGCCGGCAGACACTGCTGTGTGCGCTGTAATGGTTGGGTACGGCGAATGGCCATCGGAGTACTTGTGACAGTCACCCCCGTTTTTCCCGGGTAACGTGAACTGAATTTTCTGTTTTGGGCAGCATTCAGCTTTGATTTCACTCAAGGAAATAGCACTGATCACTAGCAACACGTAGAACAGTTTGATTTTGGCAACTTTTTTCAACAAAATTAAAATTTTAACGTGATGGCGATGTGGCGGTTTGCCTCCATGCACGCTGGGCTTGTCGATTTCCTTTGACATTTTTGCAGTGGTGAATGCATAGCTGAAGTGCGCTCCAGCTAGAATTGTATTTAGCAAATGGATGGTTTTTCTACGAGGATAAAAAGAAACGAGTAGTACGGAATATAACAAAAGAATATGAACTATGCAAAACGATAATTCGGGTATCGGAACTTGGCTGTTTTGAAAACGCCTTCAATTGCGGCATGATACCTCACGCATTCCGGAGAGTTCAAATAGTTGTATCATTGCGCCGTAAGAATGCGACGGAAGATTTAAATGGAAATAGCCTCCATGCACGCTGGCCTTTTCGATTTCCTCTGAAATTTTCGCAGTGGTAAATGCATAGCTGAAGGGCGCTTCAGCTAAAATTATATTTACAAATGGGTGGTTTTTTCACGAGGATTAAAAAGAAACATGTGGTTAGGAATGAAAACAAAATACTATGAACTATGCAACATTGCAAAACGATTATTCATGATATCGGAACTTATCTGTTTTGAAAACGCCTTCAAATGCGGCGTGATACCTCGCGCATTCCGAAGAGTTCAAATAGTTGTATCATTGCGCCTTAGAAATGCGACAGAAGATTGCAATTGAAATAGCCTCCATGCACGCTGGCCTTTTCGATTTCCGTTAACATTTTTGCAGTCATGAATGCGCTTAAGTCCGCTTCAGCTAGAATTTTATTTAGCAATTGGGTGGTTTTTCTACGAGGATTAAAAATAAACGAGTGGTACGGAACATAAGAAAAGAATATGAACTATGCAAAACGATAATCCGGGTATCGGAACTTGGCTGGTTTGAAAACGCCTTCAAATGCGGGGTGATACCTCACGGATTCCGGAGAGTTCAAATAGTTGTATCATTGCGCAGTAAGAATGCGACGGAAGATTTAAATGGAAATAGCCTCCATGCAAGCTGGGCGTGTCGATTCCCTTTGACATTTTTGCAGTGGTGAGTGCATAGCTGAATTGCGCTCCAGCTAGAATTGTATTTATCAAATGGGTGGTTTTTCTACGGGGATTAAAAAGAAACAAGTGGCACGGAATATAACAAAAGAATATGAAGTATGTAAAACGATAATCCGGGTATCGGAACTTGGCTGTTTTGAAAACGCCTTCAATTGCGGCATGATACCTCACGCATTCCGGAGAGTTCAAATAGTTGTATCATTGCGCAGTATGAATGTGACGGAAGATTCAAATGGAAATATTTAGCCTTCATGCTCGTGACGTTAAAAGATGCGGGGAGCCCTCCATAAATTACGTCACCCATTTTCTCTCAAGAAACTCATACTCACGAAGATGTTTCACAAGAAACTCGTACTAACGAAGTAGACGGGATAAAAAATACCAATGCATTTTTGGGACGCCTGTCCCTTTCCGCAGGGCTCTGAAATAATAAAGGCTTCAGATTTTAACCCGCCCTGCAGAAAGGAGCATGCTTTTTCCCCGGAACGCGTCGGCCCTTTACATATATAGTTTACAATAGAACGTAGAGTTTACTATTCAAATTCTACCCATTTTAAGTTGTTTCCGCTCCTTGAAATTGGAGTTAATAGTTTGCTGATACATATTTTTCTTTCATATAATTTTAATGGATGCAACGAGATATTCAGAAACTCGTCACGACGCGACACGCGGCGTCACCATATTACAGAGCTCGAAAAAATGGAGCGAAAGTTACCTATCTTACCCGACGAATATGAAATACTTAGCCTGTGATCGGGGCAGAGGCGAGAATAAGTATATGTTTACTCAACAATTTCGGTTTCAGTTCGACACTCCACCCGTGAAGCTGCCGCGGGCTTCGATTTTGGAGCAGTTTATCGTCATAATAGCTGCTATAAGTCATGCAATAGCCAACAGATCCCAGTTGATGCCACTTTGCCTGGAAAAAATACAATTTTTAGCAATAAATGACCACTTAACCTATGAAAACCCGCAGTTGAAAATATAATTTGAAGAGGAATGTAAGCTTTGCAGGCCGGTACCATGGACCTCCTTGTACCTATCCTACTTTCGCAATTGTTAATTGTTGCCTCTTAACTATATTAAACAGTGCCTAATTTTTTCATATTTTATTTTTTTTATTACGAAAATACACAGCAGTATTCTGCTTTGAAAGTTTATATGTTCTTCGTAATATAGGGGAAATTTACGGAAAGCTCCAAGGAATTACGTCATGCGGTTTTTATTGTGCGAAAGAAAAACGTGAGAGGGTATTAAGCAGCGTGAAACACAATTAGCTGGGTCTGGGTAAATTCATACAATGTTTTTTCTCTTTCTTTTAATTGTTTTTAATTGGACATGGAGTATGAATCCGTTTTAACTTTTTGAAAATGCTTTGAAATAGATCATTATATGTGTGCCTACCAATGATAAATAAGGATACTCGTGATATTGGAAGAGAGTGTGACGAGGTAATCCCAGGAAAGTAACAAGTAGCATTAGCAAATACTACTTGCGTTGAAGTCTCCACAAAACTCCAAAACCACCCAGGTGTTTTTTAACTTAGACGTAGATTGGTCCGTCCTAACATGTGTGCATACGCACCGCACCGCACCCTGAAATGCGATTCCGTCTCATCAATCGAGACATTGAATGCAGTAGCTGCAGCTAGTACTGCAGTACGTTAAATCATTATCTACATTCAAATTTTGATCTACATTGTCTGAAAATCGCATCTTGCGTGTATGTAAAATGACACATATTATTAAAATAAAATGTATTTCAAACGGGTAAAATTCTGATGCGTTTCCATTAGAGTTCTCCATCTTGTTGTTATTCGGGGTATAAATCTGCAGTTACCTTATAGTCTTTTAATTTTTTGAATTCTATACAATTCTCTCTTCTATACGATTCTATTCGATTCATCCTCATTTCGTTTAACATTTGTATCATGAATTGTGGCATCTTATCCTGAAGATTGAGCCCAGTGCTCGAAATAAACGTGACCGAGCATAATGAGATGATAAACTAAACGTTTTTAAATGCGTTTAATGCCAAATTATTTCTTCTAAATTTATGCATTTTTTTCACATTTTTGAGTTGTAGAGTTCAAAGACGGTGGTTTCCCACTTTTAAGACTCAGCTAATCAGCTGCTGGTGAACATAAGGAGCAAGGAGCTTTCTGAGGATAAGTTTTGCAACAGAGTGGTTTCCTAAAGCTCCAGAGCTCGGGGTTTCCATTATTCATGGTTCGAGCTTCGAATCGTGTTAGATTTATGTCTTGTCGATTTTGTTGTCTTACTCGAGTCACCTCGCCATTCGTTGAATCCCCCGGTTCAGTTCCTAGAGTCACCGTGCAGGATCCTGCTCTCCTCTCCTTGTGTTCGCAGGATTACACCTGCACTTGCTCCTTTAAAAGACATGCCGATAAATCTATTTCAAATTTTAACATGCAAATCGAATATATTATCTCGTTTGTGGAAGGCGCTAGAAAGTTGAGCGCTCGAAGTGACTATCTCAGAGCGACGTCAAATTATTTGATGGATGGGGGTATGAACATGAGAGCACTAAACTCAATTTGTGAGTGCCATATATCAATAATAACTTAATTCATATAAAAATGTTTCTTTTTGATGAATATGCAGATTTACAGAATCAAAAATTGGATTTGTGTTGATTATTTTTGGGCGTACATTAAGTCAAAAGTTCAGGAGACAGTTGGCCCGACTAAGGAAAATTATCATTTGAAATTGCAATCGTCCATGGGAGAAGATATTTCAATGCTTCAGACTGACATTTCACGGCAACAATTTGTCCTCAATGAAATTAAAAATTGTCAATTCAGTCATCAACGGGGAATACTTTCTTTGGTACTTCCAAGAACATTTACGAGGAGTTCAGTTAATTTTGGTCCCATAGTAGTAAAGGCGACTAGGCATAGAGCAGTCATTTGAGGATTTTTTTTTTTTTAGCTTCGAACGCGACTGATTAACAATTTAAATAGCTCTCTCTTATGGTTAATTTTTCAAAATGTGAATTTCAACGGCCCTGCACGTCGCAGTAATCCACCGATCTTAAGGAGAAGTGGATGCGGTTGTCATAAATACCAGGATCGGAATCCAAAACTCATTTTGTTTTTTGGAGTGTACACGTCCGTATACAAGTATCAGGTTTATCATTTTTAGGCAAGATGGAGATACATCTTTCCATTTCTTAAAAGAGCTGCAAAAAACAAGTCCCTCACGAAACTGGAGACGTCTGACTGCTGCGTTAGTGTCATCCCCCACGAATAATTGCTACCAAAAAAGCAATTTTGTCGGCAACATCATGGAATGCCATTGTGGCAAGTAATAACTTGCCAATCTGCGTGCACGCTGCACTGTTGATTGGGCTTCGGGCGTTTAAAGGATGCAACTATTCGGCCTCTGAGGCCACGCTAGGAAGTATCTTGTCACAATGCAGGCGTTTCTTATGCGTTGCCACTCTTCATCAAGGCACAATGTGAAGCGTCTGTATTTCTTGCTAATCCACGTGCTCCTACAATGAGATCGGGTTTTTAAATGATGCAACAATTCGGCTTCTATGTCTCACCACGAGGTAAGATCTAGAGACACATACATTGTCACATGGATCACATTTAGAAAAAAGGAACCAGCGCAATTACAAAGTTTTCAAAATCGTGCAACTCTCTTTCCTTTTAAAAAAATACTTAATATGTGCACGGTATTAAAACTTACACAATTATTTTCCTGTAAAATTAACAAGTTTTTGATGGGAAGTGGAAACTATTTGCTATCCTGAGAGATTTGTAAGATAATTATGAAGAAGCAAACATTTTACAACACTGTAATCGCGCTGGTTCCTTTTTGCCAAATTCGATCCAAATAACTATTGCTGAACAGAAGACGCTCCTGACCTACCTCTAGAATGGACCACTAGACAAGGTACGAATTTAAGCATTCTGATACATGTTTCTTAACCAAAATTTCACGTAAAACACAATGCACACAACGAAAATTACCGAAATTAACTCCTTACGAAGATATTTAATGATTCTTGATGCGTGAATTTAAACCACCCGCTCATGAAAACTCAATGCTCTATGTGTGATTCACATGGCGCGCCAAACGTTATCATGACAGTCTCTATGATGTACAAATCTGGCAACCTCAATCTTGACGCTGTGGCTCAGCTATAGCAAATTGCTTATAGTTTGAAAAACACATGGTGGGGCATGAACATTGCTCGACTGAGAAGCTTGATGAAACCGTTGTAGTGAGCGATTTGATTCACGTAGAGCTTCGAGTTTCTTGTGAGCGGGCAGTTCAACTTCCTCGTAACCAATGTGAAATAAAATGTTATTATCTCCGTTAGGAGTTGTTTTCAATAATTTTCGATTTGCGAATCGTGTTTTGCGTGAAATTTTGGTCAAGAAACATGTATCAGAATCCTTTAATTCGTACCTTGTCTAGTGGTCCATTGATAAGGCGCAATATTCGTGACCTTATTTCCTCATAGTGTCAATTCTACTCCTCATTCATTTTTAGCCGAAAACGCCTTTGGAGTCGGAGACTTTGGAGTAATGATACCTGGCTCAAGGCTCTCCTCATATTCGCACGGATTAAACACAAGTTCTTTCAATTTTCGAACAAACACCGAGCAGATCCTGGCGATAGACTTGATAAATTGAATTTCCGCCGGCGCCAGGGACCGGGTCACTCGTGCATGGAGAGGATGCTGGAGGCTGTCGGGGCGCCGGCGTCGGGGGTGAAAGAAAATCTAATTCTGGGATCAGCGCATGCGCCCGAGCGATGACATAATGCCGATAGGACGAATCACGCGCCCAGGACCCCCCTATCGCAGCGCGCTCGAGCGTGCCCTATGATTCGTGCCCCCGATATCGACCGACTTAGGAGCTAATTGCCATTCTGTGTCCCTTCGTCGCGAGGTAGTTGCATATCGCGGGTCCCGTCGCCGAAATCGGGGATTATGCCAAAATAAAGTCTGTTCAACCTCTCATGTAGATGAAGAGAAAAATCCTGTAAATCGAAGCACAGGGGACCAATACTGCCTTGCTAAGGAAGAACGCCTTATGAACATTCGAGAGTTGCCAAATTGTCCCGGATAATACATGTCGACGGTGAAACTACCAAACCACGTATCTCGTTTGCGGTGTTTAAAAATTTACGCTCACATTTTATTTTTTTGAAGTAGACCAAATCAATATCATTCCTTGAAATGTTCACGAAATTTTCTCCGCACAAAGAGGAACAATCACAGAAATTTTCAAGACTGGATGTTAAGTAGTTTTTCATTCAAAAAATAAAGTATGACAGGAAGTCTGCGACGTCGCAAACCGAGATACGTGGTTTGGTAGTTTCACCGTCGATGTATTTTTAAGAACGACTATACGTATTTTTTCTTGAAATTTTCAGACATTTTATACAGAATTGCGAACAAAATTGTTAGAAAAAATTGAAGAAAAAAATTCACGATTTTCCCAGTAAATTAAGGTTTTATTGAAGGAAAGGTGACAACGTCTGAAGGCTCATACGGCATTCCTTAGCACGGCAGAATAGACCACACATTATTCCACAATAAGTGGCTAATAATCTAAAATTGTTAAAATCGCAAAGTTATATTAGCAAATTAAGCCTTATAACCAATATTCTCTCTGAGGTCACTAATTACACTTTAAGTCTCCATTTTTCTGAAATATCAGGTAACACAATTGGACGTATTTCTGCTGAACGGAACCAGAGACAGGTGGGAAAGGAGGGGTGGACTCGTTAGTCGAGGTCCGCAAAAATAAATGGGAGTTGTAAAGCGCCAGTGACGTCACCAGAAACGACGGGCAAGCAACGACGCCTTGCAACGCGAACTTTAACTCATGAGCCCTGTCCTCAACGCTCTATTGCCATCTCCACGGCTCATGAGTTTCGCATAGTTCCGTTCGGTAGAATGTGGAATCCAGCTTTTCCATTTCCCCAAAGGAAATCACGCCCACTTCAACATTGTTTCTTATGCAGCTTTCTACAGCACACTCTTTCCCATCTTTCTCGTCTTTCCCACTCGTCAATGGTTCCGTTAGGCAGAAATACGTCCGATCAATCTGTTGATCCTTCAGTTCTCATTGAGTGTAGTATTAAAATGCAGACAACCTTAACATTAATCGACTTTTTTTCCGCTTTACAACTAGCCGTGGTCAATAATACAGAAGTGTGGAGTATTGTAATTATGCATCATTATGGATCTGTGAACGTAGTTATTAATCAATTGAGCTTTAGATAAGAAACTTTCAGACGTGGTCTTGGAATTCAGGGCGAATACGTCCCCCGCTTTCGGCGCTGTGACACTCTGCAATCTGCGGATTGAAGCTCAGATCATTCCTTTAAGCTTTGTCCATCGGAGTGTCCATTTGATTTGAACCAGAACGGTTATTGCGGGTTGTATCGCTATCATTTTGAAGGCGATTTTAGGTTGTGATTCAGAAATTGTACAGCTACTTGGTCTGAGTAGCATTTTTATGTTCTTACGAGGCTCTGATGCGTCATTTCTACGCGCTCACACCAATATTACTGGAAATAATTCCATATTGTGTTACGCAAGAAGTCTTGCCACCTGGCAATAATGCAGTTTAACCGCATTTTCCTAAAATTTGAGTCAGATGTTTCACAAAAGACGCCATAAAAATGAAACTGTACAGAAATTTGATCAGCACGTTAAAAGAAAAAAAAATATTAGCCAAAAATATAGGGTCCTTGTTAAGTAAAGGATGGGAATATTGAAAAATCATCGTAGAAACTCCTCTTGTTTTTATTCTTCTTCTCCTTCTTTTTCTTTTCATCGTCTTGGTAAATATCCTCCTTTTCGACGAGAGAGATTTTTTTCTCCTCTAGAAATGGTTGTCATAGAACTTTTGTCTTCTTGTGAGCCCTTTTATTAATTTTCCTCAGAAATCATCGTGGTTTTCCGCAATTCACCATCATTCAAATGGGCGGAATTTTCATCGGCGCGGGTCCCAACTGCATTTTACAAACCTGCAGTCAACTTTCGAATTTCCCGCTATATACATATCAAAACATCGTAACTGCACACATCAATTGCGGCAACACCGGCTTCACCCCTCTCACACACATGCGCGCAATCCATTGTTTTGTTTTTGTTTGCTCTTCGTGTTGTTCCTACATTAGCATAACATGTGTGTCGCGAAGATCGAAGACCGGCGGGGGTTGCATAACTGACCCACACAACATGGAAACAGGCGCAGTGGAGACACAGCGCAGTTGCCACATACTGCGTTTTCTCCCATTGAAAATGCATTGAACGGGCGAATTTTCACAGTGAACAGGGCAACTTCAAGACACAAGAGCACTAACACACGCGCAAGGCCGCGACCGTTGTTAACTGGACCGGCGCGAAAGCGGCGCCGGATTGAGCGAAAAATTCGTCTCCCTCGTAAACGGTCAAATGGGGCTCAACATTGCCGTGCTGAGGAAGAACGTCATATGCACCATCAAGCGCTGCCAAATTTCCTTCAAAAAACAACGAATTTTCGGACAAATTTGTGAACATTTCTCCTCCGATTTTTTGGAGGATTTTGTTCGAAATTCGATCTAAAAAGTCTGAAAATTTCAAGGAAAAATATTCATAACTTTCCTCAAAGATGGATATTCTCGGAGAGGAAATTTGGGAACATTCGAATGCTCATACGACGTTCTTCCTTAGCACGGCAGAACAGCGGGCTGATTATTGAAATTGATAGAAAACACGATAGACAAAGAAGACATAGGAGTATGGATCGATCCTATTGGTTGAAATGACTGGTTCCTATAGACTAAGGAAGAATATGATGGACTAAGTAAAGGGTCTCTCGTGGGATGCCCTTAGCTAGTCTACTACCCATCACTTTTGTCCATTGCAACCAAATGCTTCCACCAATAGGATCCCTCCATATCTCTTTTGTCTTCTATATCTGTAGCTTTGTCTATCAATTTTATTAATCGGTCTGCAGGCATGTTATGGCCGTCTGGCGGTGTTGGGCTTGGTTGTTGCTGAAAGGTCTGTGCTGGGGGATACCTCAAATTAGTTTTCATGTAAAATAGAGACAATGTGACAACATGGCAGACTATGGTGGCTATTGTCGGTCACTTCTTACTCCTGGTTTCCGTGAATTAGGGCTCTCGGTCGGAAAAGTTCGGTCATCGCCGGGTCGCGCGCATGCGAGTTCCACGGAGCGTGCGCGCACGATTTCGACCGTGACGCTTCTTTGCTCTCGGTCGACAAAAAATGAGGGTGGATGCTTTCACCGTGACGTCACCAAGCAAAGGTTTGATAAGTCAATTATTTTGTTCGCCTAAACCGAAGGAAGAGAAGAAGAAAAAAAAAAACTTCGGATGTGGAAGCTGTTCTCACCGGCCATACCGATAGACATACCGAACGTTCCAGGCTCATAGAGTGCGCACGGAAAAAATGAAATTGCTAATTTGACAATTTTGTCGTTGGAAAAAATTTCCGACACGTTTCAATGTATAGTTTACAAAAAAAAATTCTAAAATAACCACCCCCGTGGTTAAATTAGCTTTCCTTTTGCTACGGGTTCTGAACCCGGAGTAGTCGAAGCCACGTATCTACCCAGCACCCGGAACTTTCGGCCTATGAGCTCGGAAGGTCGGTATGTCCGTGGTCCGTATATAACTTTTCCTTCAGTATGTGGTGAAAAGGACCTTAGCCCACAAAAACTAAAAATTAATTTATATTTATTGTGGCATTGTGTGCTAAGGAAATTGTGGATCACATCAAACAGCAAACAATGCCCAATTATATTGGAGTTACAACCTTCGAGTTGCCAGCTTAAAAAACATGCAGTTCCGAAAAAAAAAAGTATTCATAATTATTTTGATCTGCCACTTTCAGGACTCGAAGGGTTATGAGAAATTAGAACGGAAAAAGGTTGTAACAGACTCAACAAAATGTATTGCAAAACGCAATTACTTTGGAATCCTCCTCAACTCCAAATAGACCTCATCGTGCAAAAAGAAACCGCATCATTTCTGGCTCCATTTTTGAAACAATTGATCTAACATTAGTTTCCTCGAGTAGATAAGTGCTCTAGAGTCTATAGATAAACCATAATTAATGGTTTCTAGGGCGAAGTAATGACGAACTGAACTCTAATCCTGTGAGCTCTAATTAAACCATCAGCAACTTATGCTCTAGGGTGATATTTCCGTGGAAATTTCAAAATCCAATTTTTTACCAAATCCGACAAAAATCAGTCCACTGAAAGTCTCGTCTCCATGAAAATAAAGTCTCTTTTCTCGTCCATATATAAACGATTACGAATTAGCAATTCCAGTGCGTACTTGCATGAAATCCCTTTATACCTGTTTGATTATTATAGTGACATCACTTTATGTTCAGTAAATCGATAAGAAAAGGTTACAGTGTCGGTTATCTTAATTATTGTCCTTTTGACACTTTTACTCCAACGAGTCATTAAAAAGCACATATGAGTCGCATGATAACTTAATGCGATTTCGCGATTTTTACAGTGTGTGTCAAGCACTTAAGTTTACTAACATCTTTATCACCGGCGCCGAAAGCAGCCCGATCATCGATCGGCGCTCAGTAGTGAGCCATTTAAGCACACGTGGACAAGTCCCATGTTTCCAGCGGGAAATTGGGATGTCGATGAATTTAGCTTCATGATGATCACTGATGATATTTATTTGCATACGGACGATTGAAAGGGATACATTTCAGACGAAACTTAGGGGAGCAAAGTTTCTATTGAGGGTGCACAATTTGATGGAGAATTTTTTTTAAAATCTCTGCTGCCACAATATTAACATAACATCCTTGCCACAAGCGCATTCTGGTAAGGTGTCCTTTAAATTCCAACATCCTCTGTTAAATAATATGTAAATATATATTCCAATATACTATTTCTTTAATAAAATTCAAAAAAATTGGGATAAAAGCTGTAAAACGTTTAAAATATGAAAACCGTACGTTTCGGGGAGAAAATGACCGACCCCTTACTTAGCGGATAAAAATTACAAAATTATTTTAAAAACTTACAAATTACCTCCTCCCCGTCTCGCCAATGTTTTGGCATTGGTGATATCTTTCGAAATAAATTGGCTCTGAAGCTCTAGTACTAGTTACTTACCGATTTGATAGTGTTGGTAAAAAAAGAAAGAAAAAAAAACAACAACAATAAAAACAGCCAATCGTTCCAGAAAATAGAAATGAATCCGAAATAACAATTCAATTTTTGAGCATAAAAAGTAGCCTGTTGAACTTGTGATATGAATCTTACCACCATTATATTCTGGGGAAGGATATAAAAACCGATTACAACGCATGTCGATTAAAAGATACCCCACCACATACCTCAGTCTGCGAGGTTGAGGTTTCTTACTTAGCATTTTTGAAGGATAACTGACCGTAGTCATTGGACAACATTTTTCGTGATTTTTACAGGCCCTTTCCAAGACAATTTCCTGAAATATTTATTACAATGATTTTCAACAACATTCCTCTAAAAGTAAAGAAAAAGATGAAATTTTGAGACGCCACAGTCAAGATCCGTTTTTTGTAGCAGTCTCTCTCTGTCCTTGTGTTGTATCCAAACACTATAGTTAGTATAATAATTGTTAATAGTCCCTATTTTTAATTAAGTTACAGTCTAACAACTCACCCGTTCAAATTTTAGTTGTGTAAATAGTTAATGTAGAAACATTTAATACCTTGTAGTTGTGTTTCTTAATAAAATTTAAAAAAAAAAAATCCAAACACTCGGCAGGATAACCTACTTGGCGATCAAAACCGGAGTGGAGCTAACCACCTGAACCTGAATGGCCGCCAGAAATACAGCTCTAAAATTATGGGTTGGTTCCATCATCTGCTCGGCTACTGCGTTAGAATTTGCATGCAGAGGAATAAGAAAAATCGCGTTGCGTTAAATCGCGTCGTTAGCGTCAAATTTGCTTCGTAGAGAGCAGAGTTCCATGCGAGATCGTAGCGATTTCTTGAAATGTGGCAAAATTAGAGCTGTCGTCATGACAGGCGCAACCGGGTGTTATCACGTCATAATTTCTCAATGCAAATAATTTTATTAGCTGATGAAGTCGTTTGCATTTCGCCCAGAAGAGGAAACGGACTCCAGTTGATATGAAAATTACACACCATGAAGCGGAGCGCGTTCCCTAGTCGGCCTTGTACTTGAGTCTCTTTCAAGTTTTTGCGGGGAAAGTTCTGCTGTCCATCTCAGTGGCGTAGCGTGCTTTGCGATACATCGATTGATCTGCCATTTATGCCTATGGAAAAGGATCGATAAACAGGGTGTTTACAGAGAACACTTTTATGATTGATTCTTTACCATAGCTTAAAATGGGGGGGGGGAATATCGATATAAACAACGCCTCACCACTGGTCCATGCAGGCCCGCCACAAGGGGGGGGGGGGGGTGGGCACTGGGTCCCTGGTACCGGGGCCTGTGACACACTACTTCGAATTCACATCATAACCCTTGTCCCGTGAGGAAAAGTGAAAAATTTACCCTCAAAATTTCGCGTATTTTGGATACATTTTAAAAAACACGCTGGAGCACTGTAGAATTCTTACTCCTTTAAAGATTTTTATTCATTTTCAAGATTTTCAGTACATAAATAATTTTTTGTACGTGAATAAACTTCTCTCCTAATACATACCTAACGATCATTTATTTTTATTTATTTATTTAAAAATTAAAAGAAAAAGTTTCTTACGTAATTTAAGGATAATGCCTCACTGGAAAAAAATGTTCCAGAGCCTAAAAGACTCGTTTCCTTTTAAAAATTGACCCCCCAAGGTATCAGCACTTCGATTAGGGTCACCCTGTAGTGTAGACACAGCTCTATTTCAAACTTGGATACACTGTATGCGTCCCCTCGCAAATAACCACACAAAGTAGGGAGTACCTAACTCGACGCTGCGGCCGACGGGGGCGCACAGTGGATCGATCGAGTCAATCAGAGAGGTCGGTAATGCAATTTTTTACTAAAACTGCAAAAAATGGTGTTTATTTTGTCACAATTTAAATTTTAAGGGGTGCTTCTAGCAGCAAATTTCACGAGGATCCCAGCGGAACCATTTTTAAAACCTCAATATTTTGTGTAAACGGAGGTATAAGCTTGTAAAGTTTCCAAATTTTGTCCGACCTCTCCCATTGACTCGATCCACTGTGGGGCGGTGGGGCTCTTGTTAGAACAAATACTTACACACGTCCTTAATATCCAGTGCAGAGTCTCGTGCGAGTTTATTGCGCATCGGTGGTTAATAGTTCTCGTGATTTGTGCGCTGCCCGGCGAGGGCTAATGAAATAGGGCTCGGGAAATGTCAACGGCTATTAAAACAAAATCAAGGGATAGCAGTGCGCAGCCTCATTTGAGGAGATTAAAAATTTTGCATCATTCATGCGGCGGTACTTGTTGCACCGTAATCGTTATCAGTGCACTAAAGCGCTCGTTAGAGCCGGCCTCGTTGACTGCGTTGCCGCGTTGCAATGGCACGTTAGACGGGATGTGAATTAAGGAGACATAAGAATTTTTTTCTCCTCATCAAAATTTCACGCAGAACGAATTTTCAGTGGCATTGACTGTGTGTTTTTTTTTTTTTTTTATATATTTTTATATATATATATATTTATATTATATATATATTCACACAAAATAAAATTTGATTGACTATTGTTTCTCGGCGGCACAGTGCTGTCATCGAGGTTTCAAAGTTAACAAAATTCTCCAATTATTGAGATTGTTAATTTAAATTGATGAGTGAATGCGCAATTTAATTTTTAACGCTGCGCGGTGCCGCGAAGAAGATTTGGTCCTTTTACCTCCTACTCAATTGGTGACTAAGTTTCTTTTTATGCGTATGTAAAAAAAAAAATATATTTTTTATATTTCTAAAACTTGGCTGCTCATGTTTGTACTTACGAAAATAACTCCCACATTCATATACAATTTTTAAGGTCATTAATTTGAATTTTATTGGATACAATTGCAAATGGGTCTTATTCTAACTTCGAGTCCGTTATTTGCACTACCTTTACTATTCTAGTCACTTGAGTTGGTTCTATATGCCTAATCTAACCATTCAACCAAGAATCCGGGTACCCAAAATCCCACTTTTTTCGTGAATTTGCGGCAGCAGTGCGAGGAACCGCGGACTCCTCGGGCTCGGGGTCGATAAATTTTGGATTCCGAAATACGGACGCGAAAATGGGATCAGGTTGCGGCTGATTTAGCGTGGGTTGGCCGCTACTAAATTTACATTGCACTACAACAACGAGGTTTCAATTAAAGTGGACCGGGATCTGTCGACAACAACAACAACAGGTAGCTGTCGAGGAGCCGCAAAACTGCAATCAGTCTGAAATTTATGGAGAGCACCACGGAT
This sequence comes from Bemisia tabaci, assembly GCF_918797505.1. Taxonomy (NCBI): domain Eukaryota; kingdom Metazoa; phylum Arthropoda; class Insecta; order Hemiptera; family Aleyrodidae; genus Bemisia; species Bemisia tabaci. Next base: position 22,896,232 of record NC_092793.1, on the reverse strand, counting down.
TGCACATTGCACAATGCTCAGCGATGCTCTCCTGCACTAGATTAACTAGTCCGGGTGGACTCAGTTGCATGTTTTAAAATTACACGATTTCGCGTAAATTCCACGGAAATGTCAAGTTTTCGAGTGCATTAATTTGTTTCATTTAAGGATAATTTTTTGGCGCGTATACGTAGTATACCGCCTTTGCGATCGTTTCGAACCCTGCTCGATACAATAACCGAGTCCCTTAGTTCCTTACCGAAAAGTGACTACCGCGAACTTCTGAGATTTTCCAAAGCGTGTGAAAAGTTTATTTATCCATCAATAATTATGATTTAAAGTTGTTTCTCATTCTGGGGCTCATTAGTTTATGTGCAGTGAATACCAAGAGTCTACGTTACTTGGTTTTTTCAAAAAAAGCCTAAGAATGCGACGCGCTGATTTAAAATATGCATATATAAGCAGAATCAAGCGAATTGATTCGAGGATGGCTGAGCAGGTCGGCACTCTCGAAATGAGAATTTAACTCCTCCGTTTTGTTCAAAACGTTGCTTTGACAGATCTGTAACCTCGGTTATACTTTTCAAAAGTTGGTACCCGTGCTCTGATAGTGCTGTTCATCTGACAACAATGTCAGTGTCAGCTGATAATAATATTTTTATCATATGAGGTTAATAAAAAGTTTTCAGTCAGTCTTTGACATCCTGAATAATTGTCTTGGTATTTATTTACTAATTTTACAGAATTATATTTTATTTCTTATTAAAACTAAGAAATACAGTGCAATCTGTGTAAGTGCAATCTGTGATGAGCCTCGAGACTCATTAGACCATTAGCTAAACGTGGCTCATACAGGAATCCACTTACCCCTCTCTTCCCCACGCTCCTGATCACTGCGTCGGCGTCTCGACGAACAATAGCTAATGACGGTCGCCAAGCTAGGCCGGGATCCTCAGCCCCTCGCCCAATTACTTACGCTTCATTAACCATTTCACCGTCACGCTAGGATTCGTCCAATTTTCAAAAAAAATTGTTTCGCGAGTTTTTAGCAATTTTTTCCTTACTCTCCGTTAAAACACGAATTAAAAGAGGTCTCATTCATAAAAATCGGCCAAATAGAAGAGAAGTTACAGTATTCGAAATCCGAAGAAATCAACAAAACTTCTCCAAACAAAAAATAAAATGAAGGGGGGGGGGGGAAATGTATAAATTACAATTTAATATGATTGACCTCAGAATGTGACAAGCAATTCAATTATAAAAAGGAGAAAAAATTGAGTGAAATTACAAAAAATTAGCCTCTTGCAAGGGGCTTCCTTGTATGAGTTTTGACCTGAAGACAAGTAAATCCCGTTATATTATTAAAACGAAATTGACTCCATAGTTTAATGCCTTAGTTTCTTGAATACGATTATTTTAAGCTCTCGAAAATTTATACCAGCAATTTTACCCATGGGGTGATTTCCTGAGAGCTGATAATATCACGAATTTCTCATAGAGCCCTTCAAAAATGGCTTGCTTTTTGGGCAGCCGATTCGGCCATCAAACCGGGGTTTAAATGGAAGCTGATAATAACACAAAGCTCTGAGAAAAATTTTGAGATAAGTATAGGAACGGTTTGTAAATTACGAGGAGAGGCGGGCATTCTGTTCAGCATATCGATACATAAGTATTTTCACACGTAGAATTTAATTTTCACGTCAGGGAGTCGACATATTTTGATTTTTTCGATTTTATACGGAAAATGTATGGTTTTTCGGGATTGAAATTACTTACAATTGTTTCATGAAAAATGAATGCACCCAAAATGACTATAGCATTTTGACTTTCACATACGTGCACTCACTAAATCGATTGGTAAATTCAAAGAGTGGGTACATCGACCTGGTATATCAAGTTTCTGCAATTTTTTACGGCAAATCGGTAGATTTTCGGGATGTGGATTGCTTACTTTCAATTCATGAATGAATAAAGCATGGACATGGTTGAGCTTCTTTGCATGAAAAGACGTTTAAAATAACAAAATCAAGACATATTTAATACAATTGCATTTATATCGAGTCAATTTCTTTTCAATAATATAACGGGATTTATAATACCGGTGATTTGGGTATTTTAGCCCCAAAATACCTTTAAATCGACTTTATCTTCTAGGAATTCGACAGAATTTTTCCTTTCTTCGCTTAAATTTTTCCGTAGCACTTTTCTTCAAGAATCTGATAAGATTTTGCTTGAGGCGGATCAAAAAACTTAAATTTGTTCGAATAGCTTTCTAGATTCACAATACACGGTCTCGTCAAGGTGCGTCGTTGACCTTGCAGTGTTGGATCGTGAATTCTCTTGTTGTGCTGCTTGCCTTTTTTGAAATCTCTGTAAATGAAAACTAAAGGGGTTGATATGTGCGAGTTAATGACGCGCCTTATCAACACATTGTGTTGGAGTTCACTGCTTGTTTTTTTTTTTATTTTAACATTTTTAAAATTTTTATTCTACTTTCATCTAGTTACACACTTTTCAAAGTACGATAAATCATCAAGTCAATCGGTCAAATTGTACTCAATCTCCTCAGAAGACTAACCATCTGGAAAGTTCTCATGAAATGGAACCTTTTTGGCTTGGCATTTTGGGTACAGTACGTGTAAAATTTTATGAAATTTTGAATGTGAAACTTCCATAAAGTTATTCAAGTTTCAGTTTACAATCAGTGCTTACAAATATTTCACTAATATTTGGGGGGTTTAAATGAATTTTCTGCAGATTTTCGATTTGGACCGAAGATATTATTGAAGAACAAAATCCAGCACTTCATTGAAATGTATAAACGTTCACCTCCATTTCGTAACGTATACTACTCAAACGTAATATTAAAGTGCAATGAACTAATGAAAGATACCTGATTTATCATTTTTGTATTATTCTGCATCCCTCCCCCCCCCTCCACGAAGGAAAAAATAAAAAATAGAGAAAGGAGGGGGAGGGGGAGAAAAAAATCCTTGCTGAAATAAAAATTCTGTTCAATTTTTGGTGATAGTGTTGGGGCTGCAACGGCTCATCTTATCGAGCAATGAGCGGGCCCCTTACTTGTAATTACGCTACAATATAGTCTTAAGTTCTGATCGTTCAGTGGTTTACTAATGAGTAAAAATCAATCAGTCCTCTTGTGTTGTTGCTAAGATCATCATTTTTAGGGGGAGGGTCATTATGGTACTCTCAAGTCACGCCTTACCAGAGGGTAATCACCGTTTACATTTCGAAAAATCACCGGATCGAAACACTCGCAAGTGACCGGAAAAATTGCTGAATATTTGCATTTGGCATGTTTTTTGGACACAAGTCCAAAGTGGTCCGTAGAGCGGACGGTGAGAATTAAGAACACCCAGACCCTCGAAGCAGAATATCCCGACCTAGGGGTCTCATTCAATCAGCGACGAATATACAATCAAGAAGCAGTCACTCATTACCGAGAGGGACTTGAAAAACAAAGTTCGATAACTATTTTCAATGATAGGATATGAACTGGAATTCAATAGATACGATAGGGTCCAAAATCTCTTAATGTTTGCGTTAGTAATTTTTGAATTTTATTTTGAAGATTTGATGAATGGTTTTGTGATATATAGTGCCCTCTGGTGATGATATCCGAGACTCGATCACATGTTATTGTCAGTGGTGGGTAGGTCGCGGTCGCTGCTGGTCGGTTGCCGATCTTGACCTTTGATCAGTCGCTGTCCTGTGGCTGATTCCGTGGCGAGTTGATCGACGATAAAGATAAAATTAACCGACGACTGATCGTGAGAGTTGCTGGCGGAATAAGCCCTTCGCGCCGTGCAACTTATCAAGCTCTAAAAGGAAACATTTGTTTATGAGATGTGAGAAAATTGAATCTTTGGAAGGATATGGAGGGATCAAAGATAGATAGACTTATTTGCATTGCAACGTCTCACTTGATAATTTTATTCATTCACCCACAAGAAAACAGTTGCATATTTTTTCGCAAAAACTCCATGAAATTTTTACCATTGAACATGCGTCCGCCAATGATAATAAAATAAGTGTGGCGCTGGGTGCGATAAGTCCCAACTCGGTAGCGATGTTTCAGCATCTCCACTGCTAATTTCAATTTCATGAGAAAACTCTTGAGTAATTTTTCTAGAATTTTTCGTTTATAGTATTATAAGTAAAATCATAGCGGATATTCAGAGAAGTTTTAACGATGGAGCATGCATCGCACTTGATCTCTTTATAATTGGTGAAATGCTAGTAACGATTCTGCATTTCTGCTGCTTTCACGAGGTAAACTACGAGGAAAATTCGCAGGAATTGCAGGGGTTAGTTCGATGCGAACTTCTCTACATTGCTCACGAGATGACGCAATTTTTTACAAATTTTTGGAGGAGGACCCCCGGATCCCTTTTAATACTAGGGAAAGTCACCAAAGCCTCCTTTAAAATCGAGGCGGTCCCGCATATTCTCTTTAAGGGGATGTCTCTTTGTGCCCCCCCCCCCCCCCATCAGACCCCTCTTGATGAGGTGCTCTTCTGCCCCCCCCCCCCCCAAAAAAAAGCCCGCAAATAGTTTCCCATGCAAATAACATTAGGCCCTGATTTGATTCTCATTACTCTTTTAGTATTTCCTCCATTTAAAGCCTCCTTCAATTCATAACACGCACAACGGGCTCTCCCTCGCCTTTCAGTAAGCCTCAAATTAACTGCTTTAAAAACGCTAGAAAATAACCCACGTTGTGCGACGTAAAGACCCTATCGATGGACGAAGGAAGACAGAAGATGTCACTGTTGAGTGGAATCATTGACCTTACGATGAGACACGGGCGCAGACGCGCGGCAGACGCCACTACGTCTGGCGGGGTCAACCCCAAGGACCCCGCGCCCCGCGCATGCGTATCTGTCGGCTCATCCTCGCCATTCATCCGAGTTCATTCATAAAACTAGCATCGTACGCACGCCGCCGTGGGATTCCTCCGTGGCGCCTGGCGCCTCCTCCGGCTAGCCAATAGCCATGCGCGCCCGCATTTTTCTCCACCCCTTGACCTTGCCCTTCTCGCGTCTTCACCGGAGCTTCTTCGCTATAGACGCTATCGGTGGTGACGTCACCGTGGAGATTCCTCCGGTATATCGAATCAGATCTAATGGATAACATTAGCAAAGATTTTTTCAATGCTATCAATCATTTTGCCGCGTTGTAATAAGTGTAAGATTAGTAAGATAAATGATAGAACCTTGATGCTCATATTCATTTTTATTAAAAATTAATATGAGCATCAAGGAATAATATTAATAATAATAATATCCCCATAATATTAATTGAAGGTGGTATTGGAGAATTTCCTATACATATAAAAAATCATATCATTATTGCTGTAGGGGTTATTGAAAATATCCTTTTGTTGACAATGATCCTTCGGGATTTAGAATTTTTGTAGATAATATTTGCTATGTAAAACAATCCTGCCGAGCATATCCCATGACCAATTATAATGTACATTATCATTTATCTTATTAATTTTATGTATAAATTCTACTCCTAAATAATCATGTCTAATAAGTGTCACGTCTACTTGAGACGAGATTTTTCATTTTTCATTTTTCATTTTTCATGAAAGATCAACCGATGAAAAAAACGTACATTTCAAAGATAGTGGGAGGCAGAGAGAGAGAGAGAAAAAAAAAGACGAAAATGAAATTGACGGATTAAAAAACTTATGAACAAGTAACGGTGACATAGGTTGGAAACTAAAACAAATCTATCACCAAGAACAAATTAATCTCGTTTTTTTCGAAGAGGGTAGGGTTTAAAGAGGAACAAATATATTAATTAGCAAAGAGGGAGAAAGGGAGAGAGAGTAAGAAAAAAAAGTAATCTCATAAAGTAATGACTAAAAATGAATCCCTATAATATATAATTACATCCTAATAAAAATGAATAACAATAAAATAGCTAAGGCGGACCGGAAAGAAAAAAAATATTATTAGTTTTTAAACCAACAGAAAATTCCAAACTATCATACTGTAAAACGTGTCTGACGATTAGCAATAATGCGATAAATACTGTCTTTACTTACTTATTGATTGAAAAACAAGGTGAAACATGAAAAAGGAGAAAATTCGGAATACTTAGTTCTTCAGAGAAGATAAAACTCAGTCTATTAGAAGAACATGGGTCTAATAGGAAAAAGAAAAATACAGAAGTGTCAATGTATAATACAAAAATGTTCCCATGAAGTTACTATCAAAAAATGTTGAGGAATAAAATAGCAGGACACCAGCTCAGCGGGAGATAAAAATCTACCGCCTACGGCATTATTATGAAGAGGGGAGAGCGAGCGTTGGGCAATGCACCACTACACTGTCAGCGGCTTGAGAGTGTGCGTGTAAATGAGGCCTCCGCTCAAGAGTCCCGATTTCGAGGCCCCCTCTCGTAAGCCGTGATCGTCTAGTGGTTAGGACCCTGCGTTGTGGCCGCAGTAACCCAGGTTCGAATCCTGGTCACGGCACTAAGTTTTTACATCAGGGATTTGTGTTAAATTAACACCTTACTTGAGAATTGAGTCTGTTGAGTGCTTTGCACACGGAATATTTTTGTTTCCGACCGAAATCCAGCCTATGGAATCGTACGCGTTTATTCAACGCTCGACATAGCCAATGATGCAACACACGTTAATATTGCAATACCATCAATTGAGAGTCATTTACAATTTTGATAGATGATTATGCTTTTCTTATTTCTTTTCTTCAATATGACTTTTGTGAGGAATTGGAGTATTTTTCTCTTTGTTACTTAATTATATATTTATTTCTCCTCTGATGTGGACGAAATTACACAGTTCGTTCCGGATTTATTTCCTTCATTTTCTGTTCGTCTCATCACGTTCGCCTGGCAAGGATCATAATTTGGCCATTGTTGAATCAGCAGAGTTATTAATAAATAAAGTCCATCCATACTTTTTTAAGACTTCTTACCTAATAAGCAATACTAATTATCTTTTCAGTTTAACAATCGTAATTTGTTCATATATTTCGGTACGTATTCTAAGGGCATTGAGGAATTGTGAAATTTTCGTAACTTGCCCGTTTATGCATAATACGTAATTGAAAAATAATGCTTATTTTTATGGATGAGAATTCTGTAGATACTTTTTCATTACGGTCGAAAAAGTGATTTTTATGTAAGCAAAATAATCTAATTTAAAAAACTGCATATCCATGCATAGGGACAAAAGATTTTGACATGCTGTACCTACATGATAACCACACAATTTTTTTCAGACAAAAAAGAAAAAAAAAAAAAATACAACACCCCTCGCCCCTCAATACTATTTTTTTGTTGAACATGGTTATTTTGAGACTTTTTTGTGCATATTAAATCATGTCTCGGTTGCAGATTAAATGTTGTTCTTCATTTTACTCTTTAAAGTGTAAACCATAATACTCGTTACAGGTCACTATAAAAATAGTTACCGATTTTTTTTTTTTTTTTTTTTTTTTTTTTTTTTTTTTTTTTCAAATACATTTGTAAAAAAAATGAGTAAATAAAAAATCGAAGCTCGAAAAAATTACTTCTTTAGTAAGAAAAAAATATTCGCATACTTTCAAATTGATGAGAACTTATTGTATTATAGAAGAGTCGTATTTCTTTGACCTAACAATTTTTTTTCTTTCGGTCGATAAATAGAGAAACAAATCGTTCATCTATTTAACGAATAACAACTGATACATTCTAATTTTTAATATTTTTTTTTTCTTTTTTTTAAAAAATATTTTATACTTTTTATACCCTAAAATGTCAAGGACTTCTTTTATAAACCCGGTATTTTTGCGTTAAATAAAATAGTATCTATTTAAAAAACTTGATACATTTCATTTGAAGTTATGAATTAAAGTATGGGCGTCTTCAAATTTAGGAAAGCCCTCCCCTCCCCCCGTCGCAAAAGAAGGAAGAGAAGAACAAAAAACTTAACAAATGTACATGAGGACTTATCTGTAACAATAGCGGATGTGAAAAATTACCTTTTCGAAACACGCTTAAAAAACTGTTTCGCTCACACAAAAATTTAATATGTTTGGCTGTGGCATAATATACAGATCTCGAAGATCACATCTCAAGTATTTTCTCAAAATTTTCTCGATGCCAAACAAGTTTTTTGAATGTGTTTCGAAAAGGTAATTTTTCACATCCGCTATTGTTACAGATAAGTCCTCATATATAATTTCTATTGCGAGTACTAAAGTCTCTTTTCCCTGTGCAAGTTTCTTGTCCTCAGAGTGATTCATTTTACATTTTGTTTAAACGTGGCAACTATAAACAGTACTCGATGCCGGTGGCTGTATTGACAGTAATTAGACCCATTGATGCAAAAACGAGAGTAAATTTTTATCGGCACGCGGTGGCCGCGTGCGCATGCGTAGACTCAAGACATTCAAGTACGACATGCCGATCAAGTCATCGTTAACCTAAACTCAAATATCACCGCTCATGGACATTCAAGACTGACCTTTGAAATTCCGACGGATACGAGATTTTGAAATGAGCATATTCCTATTCCGGTGGGCGCACCTGTTTTTACAAATTTCCGAGCTGAACTGACATGGTAATTGCAACCGGGATTTATTTTATCAATCGTACCATTACGAGGGGATACATTAATGAATTTATTCTATATAATACAGTCACATTAGCATTGGAATGAGAATTTTTTACGAAGGGTTTGGTGTCGTTTTTGCATGTAAATCACGCCTTCAGGGACGCATGTAAATGAACAAGATTGAGGTAGTCTTAAAATTCATAAGAAAATTGTAATTCCCAACTTCTGCAATAAACTCTGGGCGAACATTGATGGATATACATGTAGGAAGACTCCCACTTTCGAGATTTTATTTTCTCCCTTGAATATTCATGAATTTCCCTCGGTTGGAATTGTTTACATTGGCCCATGAGATCCCCGAAAGGTACAAAACTGGTAGTTCAATCAGAGCGGCACTCTCAATGAGGGTATACTGAAGACTGTATAGAGGTCATTCGTATTATAATGCTTTAGGGGGAGGAGGGTCTGAATCTCCGTTAAAATGGTGCGGCAGTTGCAATTTTATGTGTCAGAGCAACGTGCGATATATCGCATCAACTCGTTCCATAATTTCAGCTACTTGTCATTTTTTTTCGAATTTTGAGATCGCACTTCTGTTGTCTTGAGACTAAAAAATTCATGTACCAAATTTAACAAAGAAATTCAACGTATTAAAGGCAGGGTTTTTTTAGATGAAAAACCTGAAGTCTTATTGTCAGAGTCTCATGAAAATAGAAGTGCGATCTCAAAATTCAAAAAAAATGACAAGTAGCTTAAAGTATGGAACGAATTGATGCGATACATCGAACGTCGATTTGACACAAAAAAGCGTTACAGTAGAGAAGGGGGAAGTCCAAGGCTGCGTTCCGAAAAGCTGGAATTTCCGCGCAGTACGAATTCTCCAAAAATTTAACATGAAAAATCGGCAAAGGGTGCGCCACTGCGCCAATTTTCCATTTAAAATTCATTACCAACCGCCACATGAGGAAGAAACGGGTCGCACAGAGTGCCACGTGATTTTTTTTAGAGGGTGTAGTCCTGTATTACGGGTCCCTCACGAGGGGGCTAGGGGGGAGGGGAGGGGGCCAAAAATCTTATTTTCAGCGTCACGTATTCTACAGGAATGACCTTCTAGAGTCCAGGCCCACAGATTGCACTATTGGACGTATTTATGCCAAACGGAACTAGGTGCATTATGACGTGATCCCTATTATGCATATATTCTTATGAGTCTCAGGCTCATACCTTAATGCACATAGTTCCGTTTGGTAGGGATACGTCCTACTGATGTGGGTGCTCTCACTTTCTAGCCGCGCGATCACTCTGCGATCCTGGCATGTGCCGTGGATTAACGCAGCTAATCTCTTTTGACTCTACTTTGCAGTGCGGCGCGGCGGCGGCTCGGCGCGGGCGCGGGTGACAAGCTCAAGGTTCAGGCAGTCGTTAAAACCGAACCCGACATTAACGTCGCTCAAAAGTTGCGAGTGTGAAAACATTCCAGGCCTCGACCTCCAATGATGGGAAGAATGCTGGGCGCGAGGCTCCAAGTGACAAGCAAAATAAAGTATGTCACAATCCGGACTCGGAGCTTTTACGAGAAATACGAATAGCCACCAGAGGAAGCTCGAAGTGAACCAATTATCACAACGACACTAGGGGTGCGCATACATAGTCGTTCTTCTGAAAGCTCCTCTCCTCATAGGAGGCTCCTATTATTGTCGACATCTTTTAACTAAGGGCGGTTTAAGAAGATCCTCATTATAGCAACCTAAAGGAACGATTTTATCCAATCTTGCGTGAAATTCAACAAAATAAATATCACTGGGAAAAAAAAACACATTGGATTGAGAGTCCGGACTCTTAAAAACATCGACAAGGAAAAATACTCTTGATTCGATCAGAATCTAGCTTAAATCAAGAACCAAGCCTCTTAATTTAAGTGGATGTCGTTTTGATTCAAGCAAAAATCCGATTGAATCAAGAGTATTTTTTCTTGTCAATGTTTTCAAGAGTCTGGACTCTAGATCCAATGTGTTTTTTTTTTTCCAGTGATGACTATTTTTGCTCATAGACCATGCAAACTGCAAAGCATCCATGTAATTTCAGGGGGAAAAAACTAGCGACCATTAACACCAAACCAATCTTCTTCCGTCCGCTTAATAATTTAGTTTCTTCGTGATAATGTCTCCCAAATCTGGAGCCGTGATCGTCTAGTGGTTAGGACCCTGCGTTGTGGCCGCAGTAACCCAGGTTCGAATCCTGGTCACGGCACTAAATTTTGATATCGCCGACTCGCAATTGAAAAGTCGGTGATTAGAGAGATGTTTAATGAATTGGCGAAGATAATATACTCTCACACGCACTCTGATTTACTTGGGTTTTGAGTACCCTCCTAATGTTCTTAGCTACCAAGTTTCATTTTGTTTGTGGGTATTTTCAATGATTGTACTCAAAAAATTAGAAATTCAAGAAAAAAAAATCTAGTGGAGTGGTTTTTTGGAGATCTTTACCCCAGACTCGGGGCTCAGAGAAGTATGAAACGTCATTTTTTTACCAGAGTTCATTCCACTGATTCCGTAGATAGTATCGACTTGAAATTCCTCCTCCCTTCTGCTGGTCCAATGGTCTATAACCACCCGTGCTTTAATATTCCCAGCTGATCACAAGCACATTTACTAATTTACAATTTGCTCAAATTAATTTTTTGCTATAATTGTCGAAATTACTCAGTCACACTTTTTCAGAAAATTTAGTAGTTGGAGTCAATTTAAAGATATATGGTTCCAAAGGGGTCCTTATCTCTCGTACGTTGCGAAGCTAAGTTTTCAAAACTCATTTTTTGAAGAATTTTTTACGTGTCGACGTTTTCCAGACAAGACGAAAGAACGTATCTACACTTTACCTTTGCAAAATCTCCACTCTCAAATGGTGTTATCAATTGAAAAAAAAAAAAAAAATATTTTGACGTTTCTCAGGGATTTCATTGTTTTTTTTTTTGCTGTTAATATGCAAAAACCAGTCAAATAGACAGAAATCGCTCAGTTATACTTTCATAGAAAATTTAGTAGTTTAAGGCAATTTAGAGATATTGGAATGGATCTACGTCTTTCGTGTGTGAAACGACATATTTGCTCTTTTTGCATATAACATCGGTTTACAGACGGAGGAACGCAACATCATTCCCAAGTTGCAAAATTGACTCGAACAATTCAATTTTTTACTATAATATGACGGCACCATTCCGTACAAAATGTTTCTGATTTTCGCATGTAATCTAAGGAAAAGTCATTGATTTTTCCAATCAGACGTGCAGAAAAGTATTCTATACCTAATTTAAAAGAACGATTGTTGGGTGAACATTTCGCAGCGTTGAGATATAGTTTCGTTATTTCGTCTGAAAAACGACGATAAAATTTTACCGAAGAGTCTAGTTTCGATTTTTTTGAGCCCGTAAAAAAGGCAAAAAAAAAAGGTATCAATTAATATCGGGACGTGCAATATGGATATGAAACCGGATTTTCCAGCCGAGTCTCGTAAAAATGTAAGTAGTACAAGGCACACCTCCCGCGACGATTGCGGCGCGTATTTATGGCGCAAGGGAATCATTCACCACCCCGCAAAAAAGCAAAAAAAAAGAACGGAGAGCAAAGGATCGGAGGAGGGAGGCCGCGCGAGCTAATGACGGCAGTAAATCATAGCAAATCCGCGAATATTGTAAACACTGGGTTTAATGAGCGCGTAAAGTGATGGTTATTAAATATTAATTATACCGGAGGAAGAATGATTGAGTGTCGGCGGTCGGTGGACGACGCGCGACCCGTGGATGCTGGGTGGTGGACCAACGCCTCGAGCTCCCCCCCCCCCCCCCCCCCCCCCGATGGGGGCCGCCAGCTTGTCGGAAAAATTTGTATTTTTTCCTCGGGAATGTCTTAATGGAAAAAGAATAGTTTTTCATACAGTTGTGCCAAGGAAAAACTCAGGTTGAAAGTTCAGACGCATCTAAGTTGCCCTAGATAGTATTAGAATTTTCCAGGAACTTGTAATTTTTCTTAAAATTTTTCAGAGAATTTTAGTTGTAATGCCCAAATCCAGGGCATCTCCCGTTACGAAAGGGCCCTTTTAATTATCATTCTATCCACCAGCCATAATTTTTTTTTCAAATTGGTCGTGATGTCAAGACGAAAATGTCCGCGCGAGTGGCAACCTAGTGATCACCCACTAAACCTTTCGCAGGAGCCAAGATTACACAGACCATATCCGCGGAGCCATGATTACTATAAACTTATGCGCAAATTGCCAGATCATCATACCTGTCACTATCAAAAGGAGTTTTTTTATTTTCCTTTCTGTGCGATCTGACAATCGCGAGAGGAATAGTGATTGTGGGCTGTCACTGGACGCGTTCACAGGTCCAATCAGCTCTGATCCGAGGGAATGTTATGTGCTACGAACTTTAATTATATGGTGTCTGATGTTCCGCTGCGTGATATATGCTTTCGAGTGTCGCTTTAAAACGAAAATTGAATTTGGCGGACAGCTTTCGTTCTATTCTGAGAATCAGACACATTAAAAAAATGAAGGGTGTCACTTTTCTAAGATCTTCAAGGTTGTGAAGGGAACTGAGAGAAGTCTCCACTTCATTGCTGTGCAGCCTGCAGGTGAATTTTTTTACAGCACATCAGGCGATTTTTCAAAACAAGTCTCAAATGTTCATGCACTCCTTGGGAATTTTTCCTAAATGCTATGATTCTTCAGTCATCATATGAGTATTTAATCTTCCTCTTACAATGAGGCGGTAGGTTTTAATTTTAAAAAATGATTGTCGAGGTGAAGGCGTAGTTTCCCATAAACTTTATTCTTCGACCGTATGGTTTTCGAGTTTTATCGCAGACCAAATTTATTATTAATTAGTGGCGTGGCGTGCTTTGCGGTACATCGATTGATCTGCCATTTAAACCCAGGGAAAGAATCGATAGACAGGGTGTTGCCAACGAACATCTCAATAATCGATTCTTTATCACAGCTTTAGATGGGGAAATATCGATAATTGATCTTACACGCCTCGCCGCTCTAGCTATTGCACGTTGCTTACACTTTGGAGAATACAGGCAGGGTGAGAAAAGAACACTGCTCATTGGGAAGCCTGCCAAAACCATTCCAGTTCACGCGCAATTTGATTCAAAGAAGTATCTAGAAGGGGGGAGGGATCTACACTGAGAAAAAGCTATGGCTTATGGAACACCACTAATAAGTAGTAAAGGCAACATATAATAATAGCAGGGCCGGATTTTTCTACTTGCCGCCCATGGGCCGCCTGTATTTTGCCGCCCCCTTCTCATTCGTTTTGAAACATCAATAAAAACCATCAAGTGAACGTGCGAGCGGGGGAGGGGTGCATAAGACGCGTTTACTCGTGTTGAACATATTTTTTGGGAAAGCCCTGTCAACACTACTAGCAAAAGTTCACGGAACTTTGCACGAAAGTCAAGTTTCGTAAACCTATCTCTAATTGACAAGGCCTTCCATTCATAAGAAATGAACGAAAAAATTATGAAAGAACAAACACATTTGGTTTAATGATTTTAACTTCCGCCGCCGCGCCGTGTTTTGCGTAATGCGTGAAGTATTCACGCAGTCTTGTAGGCGCTATGCGTTTCATTCTGACCGCACTGTGTTTGGCGCAATGCGTGAAGTATTCATGCATTCTTGTAGGCGCTATCCGTTTCGAGCTGACCGCAATAACCGCACTGTGTTTGATGCAATGCGTGAAGTATTCGTGCAGTCTTGTAGGCGCTAATATGTGTTACATGCCGATCTGCTGCGCCGAGGGCTTCTCCTTTTCATCTCAAGTCCTCGTCATCATTTCTCCCTAAGTCGCGCCGTTCCAGGCTAAATTGTGTGTTTGGTTTCTCTCTTAACTCGACTAATTAAAGGTGCTGTCTCTTTTATCACTGAAAGACGACAAAATTTGAAATTACTATACTCTCAGGAAATGAGAGATTTTTTAGCCTTTTCTCGTTAGTAATTTTTTTTTCTAAATCCGATTTTTTTATACCTACATTTAAAAAAATTGCAAAATTTGCCGCCCTTAGATTTGCCGCCATAGGCCGCGGCCCATGTGGCCAACCCCTTAATCCGGCCCTGAATAATAGCACATATCTACCTTAGTGATTGTATACATACGTTGATATGGTACCGAGATAGAGATACCTTAGTATGGTTCACAGACCGAGAATCATTAGTTCATTCACGACTATTAGTGGTATTCTGTATGAACCACTAATTGGTTTATAAAGCCATAGATTTTTCTCCATGTAGTAGGGATCTAGCTTCTAGATCCCTAGATTCAAGTAGATTCTTGTTTTTCTTGTGAGCGGGAAATTCAAATTTTTGTAACCAATTTGGATAAAAACGTTAATATCCTTGTTTGGAGTTAATATCAGTTATTTTCATTTCGCGAGAAATTTTAAGGAAGTAACGTTGATCAGAAATTCGCACCTTGTCCAGCGATACTCATGTTCCAACTTACGACTTGTAGACGCTTGAAATGAACTCCTTCTTGGAAGCCTCGTCATCTGCTACCGAGCTCTCGCTCAGAGTGCGTTGTCAGTCATAAAAATATTAAGAAATTGTCATAATGTCTATATTCGTTGCAAGGCCGGGAGTTACTGGGTCACGGCCCTCGGGCCCGCGGGTCAGTAGCTCCAAGTTCCACGACCGCGTTACTGCTACACGCTCACTTGTACGTACATGTACGTGCCGCCATCATCAGCGGCATCGGTGTCGGTGGCGGAGACAGTCCGGGACGCACCATTCATCAGAGCCCGCGTCCCTCGTCAAAAGCGAATGACACTCGGACGCCACGGAACGATGACGCATTCCCTCGCTCCCGGCCGAAGCTCCATAAGGAGGGTGATTAAGTTTCGATGCCTATGGTCAAACTCAGAGACAAAGAGAGACCCTGCGTTGGTGTCATGGCAACGGTGGCAGCTTTTACTCTCGGGACTCCAACATTCAACTGTTGACCTACCTTCTTGGTGGATGTTTAACAACGTGTTGAGTATTTTGTTTCGCGAACAAATCCAAGTTTGGTAAACTTGTTTGGCCTATTACGTCGCACTCGCACCTCATCAAGGGTGGTGACTGTTGCTACCTCATTACTGTCCCTCAGGAAGTGTTGAATTCCAGAAAGTAAAAGTTTCCACGTGTTGCGAAGACGTTCTGCCGTGGTAGCGAAGAGTGCCGTAAGTGTATTTCTACATGAGCCATGGTTAGCAAATGCTTTTATGTGTCTCGAGGTTCATCTCAGCATGCACTTACTGTTCTCTTCGCTACCGCGCGTCAGTGTCACTAGAGGGTCCCTCTGGATACAGTGAAGGGCTGTCGTTTAAGACGGAAACTCAGGGGAGAGAGTTGAGAGAAATTAAGCTCCAACCTAACACCCAAACCGAATGCGTCTGCACATCTCGTCTTGATTCTTGGGAAGCCATCTGTTTCCAATAGGCAACATTTTATTGCATCTGTGTTCCTAGACGATAGATATGGCTTTGTTCGGAGAGAAATTAAGCTCCAACCTAACACCCAAACCGAGTGCGTCTGCACATCGCGGCATGATTCTTGGGTAGCCATCTGTTTCCATAGGCAATATTTTTTTTGCCTCTGTGGTCCTAGACGATGGATATGGCTTTGTTCGGATTCCCTTTCTCTTTAAGTAAATTGATTTTCTGACATGAGAGACGCGAGGGAATACCCTTATTGATGTTCCTTATTTCTCAATTTGTAGGGTCGATAAGCGTCAACACCATCATTCTATCATCGCAGATTTTCGAAAAATCGGTGGCATACGCTCATTCTTCAGTTACGTAACGCATCTTTGAGCCCCTCACTCTACTTGTAACGCAGGCTCAAAGCTCCGTCTAACCGTCTCCTAGAACGTTACGTATTCTATGCTGCCGTGCTAAGAAAAAACGCCGTATGAGCCTTCAGACGTTGCCAAGTTTTCTCCAATAAAAACCGAATTTACTGGGAATATTACGATTATTATTTTCCAAAATTTTCAGACAATTTTGTCAACAATTTAATCTAAAATATCCGAAAATTTCAAGGAAAAATATGCATGAATGTTGTCAAAAATACATGTTTTATCAAGGGAAATTTGGCAACCCTTGAATGTTGATACGGCGTTCTTCCTTAGCACGGCAGTATGAACGGCCCCATATTATTTTTTGCTGAAGAGGTGGGGTAACCCTGGTAAAAATTGGCGATAAGAGCTGCGTTTCAAAATGCCATAGAAATTCTTATAGCCGGCTAAAGGAGGCTACAGAAAATCATATAGCTGGCTGTAGAATGCGGAGAAAATCGTACGGCCGGGCTATACGAAGCGATAAAAAATTATGCAGCCAGGCTATAGTTCCTATCGCCGGGCTTTACACTTTATCGCCTGGCTGTTGCTTTTTCGCCATCGATTATAAAAGGCTATAAGAAATTGTGTAGAAATTCTTGTGCTTTTGAAATCATTAAGTTTGATACGGAACCACCTTAATATTTACAAAACACACATTATATTTTCTTTTAATACATTTTTTTTTCATCAATTAAAATGAGAATAATCCATACATGATGTGCAAATATTTCAAAATCATGAGTTGAATAACGCTGACTCCGCCAGATTAAATATTAGAGCCTAACATAAAGCAGAGTGGCGACGCACTGGCGCCTACAAACCTAACAGGGATACTTCACGCATTGCGCAACGCGTGAAGTATCCCCGTTAGGTTTGTAGGCGCCAATGCGCGTTTCGCGCTGGCTGCCCGCCTGCCGCGCCGCAGCGTGCCACGGTGCTTGAGGCAACTATTTCACACCAGAGGTATTGCACAGTATCACACGAAACTAAAGGCGCTCTAATATATTAGGAATGGTAGGCATCCATCAAAAGTATGGAGCTTTCCTCGCAAAATAAATCAAGATACTACGGCCCAAAAAGAGAGCAGTAGTCCAAAAACTCACTAAGTCCTAGCATCCGTAATTAGTAACGTTTAGCATACACTTTACCGCCTGACTGTTGCTTAATCGCCATCGGATATAAAAGGCTATAAGAAATTGTGTAGCCGGCTATAGAAGCTATTGGAAATCTTACAGCCGGCTGTAGGTCTATGGTATTTTGGAACACAGATTCTACTGCCAATTTTTACCAGGGAATATACTCTAGGGTAATCAATTTTTAGGATTTTTGGAATTTTCGATCTAATTTAGGGACAGAAGGCAGGCTGGCAAGTCGTAGAGCGTCTGTTTTGACTACTACGTGCAACGCAACGCGGGTTACTGGACGGCGGTCGGTGATCAAACATCAAACTGGACCAATTAACACGTCCAATTCATTATTTCAGCCGCATACGGGAAAGCGATTGTGAGACCAGCCCCAGCCGCCAGCCTCGTCAATCAGCGCACGCAACCACACGTGGCCCATTAGCAGGGGCGTTCGATACTTCAAAACGGGCCGTCTTTCGCGGGGAAACTATCGCTCATCGATATATCGAATCTATTGAAAATCGAAATCCGGGCACGGGGCACGCACGCGTCGGAACCCGCGACCTGAATCCTGCACCATCGCTCGAAATCCGAATTTCGGGATGAAATAGATACCTATCTTAAAATTTGTAAAATCAGCAATATTTTTATTTTAGTATTTAAAATTTGCCTTAGTGTCAAAGGACTTTAGTCGTAAGCATTGGCGGATCTAGCAACTTGGCAACATTGATTTTTCTCCATTTAAACCTATGGAAATGTATTGATTCTTGAAGGGGCCAGGTGCTCCGACAAGAATCGATTATTTAACATAGGTTTAAATGGAGAAAATCCTGTGTTGCCAAAGTGCTGGATCCTCCCCTGGTCGCACGTAGGGATATATAATCAAAGTACTATCTAATTTTTAACTGAGAATGTTGGAATGTTGGTTTAATACTTAAGAGTCAAAAATTTCTGCCGCTTTGAAGTATACCGATACCGAAGGCTTAAGTGCGAAACTATGTATGTACCTCTGTTTACGACGAAGCAGACCTCCGGTCATACTATGTTTTTTTTAATGGAAAACCAGTCGATTTAATTTCTAGAAAACTTACCTAGCTAGTTTTTCTTCTTTATTTGCAGAATATTCCGTAAAAAACCTCAAGCTATACAGTTGACTTGCTTTTCTTCGGAAACGTATAAAATAGGTGCAGAGATTTTGGAACATCGCAGTGAAGTTACGTGGTTTCGCAGTTTAGCTGTCGATACTTATTACTCGTGAAATAGTTTTTTATATCAAAATGAAAGTCACAAGTGAGTTTTTCCCCTCTTTTAACAAAATTAATTTAGCAACTTGAGCAGTTTTTTCTTCGGATCATTTGAAGCATACACGTGTTCAAAAAGCGGCGATACTGAAGCATACTTACTTAATGCGAAAAACAATTTTTTCGGTCGAAATTTTACGACGCATGTGAGTTTTTTTCTCCTTCCATTCTCTTAACAAAATTAATTTAGAAACTTGCACAGTATTTATTCCCAATCAAATCATACAAAACATACCGCATCGTTTGTCAAGTGGCGATAATTGCCCACGTTCGACCTTTGCAGCGTCTTCTTCCTGGTAGGGGATGGAGGAATCCAAAATTTTGCTGGTTGTTGAGACACCCACTCATTATCAGCTGACCTCTAAATATACTGCAAACCCAGTGGATCTGAGCAATTAACAATCGATACGACGGATAAATATGGTTCTCTGATCGATCATAACCAAGTTTAATTGAAAGATATTCATCTTTTCACCTTCGAGAAAAAGAGGAACCCGCTTTTTTTTCTAAAAATGTGTAAATAAAAAATCAGTGAGAAAACCACCATTAAATTCTTTTAAGTTCTTCTTATGTGCAGCCCATTAAATCGTTTTATTATAATCATAAAACGTCAAACAAAAGAATTTTAGGTGATTGAGTATGGGTCATAAAATTGACAATTTGTCACGTTTTTTTACGGAAAGCAGCAATAAAAGCGCAAGTCGTCACGAACGGACAGCATACATCTATAGGAATCGTTATCGATTGATTTTGATCGATAAATCCCTATCTTACCAATGCTATTTATTGATCAAGGTCATTCGATAACAATCCAAGAATCGACCCGCTGGTCTTTCCGAGCTTTTGACTTTCCATCACCGGAGTCATCATAAAAATGAACGTTTCAACCACGTGGAATATTCTATTTTTATAGACGGAAGCAGAAAAAAAAAACATCGGCAATGGTATATTTTTCCCCGTTCGTATACATGATGTTCAATTAGGAGAAAAATCCCAAAAGTTTCCTCAAGGTCCACTCGGCAGATGTTTTGTTAACTCATAGTTGTATGAATGTCGCGTCGGCGTGTAAGAGTCATAGCTTATTTTTGCCGTGTAATTTTCAATTTTTTTCGATGAGGAGTTGGGAACAAAATAAAACGGTAAATGAATCATTTTACATGATCAAGAGAAAACGAATGAGGGGCTTCGAGGAACAGGCGTATACGTGCGGGTTTTTAAAAAAAGAGAGAAGATATGAATGGTTTCAACTAAAACTAGTAGAATTCTTATTTGAAAAATTCACAACTAAAATCAAAATCCAATGTTCACGCATAAACATGCGAGGTTAAACTTTCTTTTCGCCCTAGGGCTCCATGTAATTTTGAAGCTTTTAAATACCTACCACTTAAAATAACGAAAAATCTTATGCACCTAGGAGTGATTAAATAACAAATTAGGGGCGTGGAGGACAAGGCGCATAAGTGCAGTTTTTGCTATTTCCAGAAGTATGTGTTTGAAGTTTCGAAATTTCACGAATCCTAATGATGGAAATAAAACTCAAACTGACTTTTTGATGCTTCAAAATTGGAATTTGGGAGCGAATTTTTCACAGACTATGCATCAAAACTAGTTCTACTTGAAAACGTTAAGATCTCAATTTTTTCAAAAACTGCACTTATGCGCCTTGTCCTCCAAGCCCTTCAAATGCAGTTTCCGTAAGAGCTGTACAAACATAAAGTTATTTTCAAGAGTATGTGTATTTGTACTTTAGCACTATCGTAGTAAGCATATTTGTACATGTCTAAAGCATTTATGAGGTTTTAGGTAAAAAAGTGTGATATCCTCACACAAAAAACCAGTACTTGTACATGTAGTATAAAATTAATACATTAAATGGCCACAGTAGTAATTTTTAACCAATTTTGTTGCCATCAATCGCATCATCGTTGTTGTATTTCGGATGAAATGATGGGCGATCTCAGCAGTCGATGAACAAAATTCGCAACTTCATTTTAATACCAACACGCTTAGTCTCGCAATCACTCGCAATATTCTCTCCAGAGAAGCAATGATTGATTACAGGAATGACATGAAGTTGACGGCCAAGTAGAATGATTCGGGGTATTTTGACTCAATACCCTGGGAGCGCGAAATGCCAACGATAGTAGGTATCGGAGGATTGTTTCAATTAAAATTTGCACTGACGTCACATACCTTGGTCGCATTGATATCATCTGAAACTCAAGGATAATGCGAAAATTTAGTTATTAATTTTTTATTCCAGATCAGTGGCTTTAAAAAAAATTAATGAAGCCTAAAAGGGCATCCCTAAATTAACGTAGCGCTCGGCTCAGTTTTTTGACACACCCAGCTATCCGTGTATCATTTTGTGACGCTGTGCTCAACTCCCCCTAATAATTACGTAATGCTGCCCAGTCACATCGTATTCATAGTCATTCCTTAAAAAGCTCCTTTTCTTAGAGGAGTTCCACATGGTCCCAATTGTGGTTGTATGAGGGAGTCTTAAGGAAGTCTTCTAGGTTAGTAGCTAGCTTCTTAAGAAGATAATTTTTACGAACCTTGAGTACAATTCAGGAGTGTAACTCTGGAAAGGGGTCCTTGCAAGAGATTATATGATGATTTGCTGCTACAAAAAATCAAAAAAACGAAAAAAAAGATAGTAATGGGTTTTAAAATTGTATGGTGGGTTTATCGACCTCGAAAAGTCAAAATACTGAATTTTTGTATTTTGTACTTTTTGCATTGTCCAATAATTGTAGTCTCTTACGTAAAAGGACCCATCCGAAGTTATGTTCCTGAATTTTACGGAGGGCTCGCAGAAGTTTTTCTTTTTATATTGCTGAATTAAAGGTTTCCTCAAACCTCCATCAGTTAGAATGGAGCCCTGGATCCCTCTTAAAGAAAGGCGCTGTTTGAGGAGCTATTAGGGATACGGACCCCACACACTCCAGCCGTTACTTATCATTGCAGCTTAATATACTCCTCACTCAATATTTCGCTCTGCAACGTTATTACAGCCCCTCTTCTGCCCCTATATAATTATATAATTAAAAAATGACCCCTGGTAAAAAATTCTTGATTTTTATATCAAGCACGTTAACTGCAGAGGACTCTACGCGCGTGGATGGTGCTGGCTAGAAGTCCTCAGGGAACGGTACACGAAGTCTTATGTTTACGGCGAGTGTTAATACGTATACCAAGTTGCGTTGGCAGATGTAAGATGCTGATTGTGATAACAGTGACAATAAACTGGTCATTAAATCAGCCGTTACTGATATTATCTCTCACGTCTGGTATACGACTAATTGAATTTTGATTGGTGTCCACACCGTACCGCCAAACGCAACGATGCGATATGAGCAGAGACAAATGGACTCATTTAAATCAAAAAGAACTGATTAAATTGTGACATGGACTCTAGCATGCATGCCTTCTTATGGGTCTTGGGGTCTAGGTCACATTATAGTTCTATTTGATTAAGATATGTCCAAATGAAGACCCTCCGCGCTACATAGTATCTTGCTAATGTTAGAAATGTTTACATTTGAGGACTCAATTGTTTTTACAGGTAACACAACTTATCTTAACCTCCTATGTTGGTTAGAGGAGGTTATCAAACAAACGTCTTTTAAAACCAAATAGTGCAACTAATCACTCAAATGTCAACAAGAAACGTACAAAAATTTTCAAAGATAATGGGCTGAGCTTAGAAAGTAAGGTTTATGTTCATATTCGATCCTACAACAGATTTTTGTCTTAAAAAGGCCTTACATGCTTTAACATGTGATTTTCCTTTATTTCAATCATTGAAAATTATGATTGCGAAAGGAATCACAGCAAGTAAAAATATGAGCAGGTAATTAATAAAATAGCACCGTCGATCTAACAAAAAATGTATAAATCTTAATTTTGAAGCATTAACCATTTACCCACTACGGAGCGCGAATAATTATATCTATTCGAAAATGACCACAAAATCCACTCCATAAGCTGTAAAAGAATCAATAGACCTAATAAAAATATCAGCTTTTTTAGGGTTTCCAAAATCCCCGGAGAATTTCTTTCCTTACGTGTGCATAGTCCTCAATTGCTTACTTTTCTTACCATGCGATAAAGTCTCCAATCATTGAAAGCCATTTAAAAAATTATCCCTACAACTATGCACGCCGGACGAGAATGAGGTTTTTAAATCACTTCATTACGTGTTTTTTGTAATGAAAACTTCTCTTGCCACACACCCACTCACAAATAATAAGTTACGTAATAAAAGCTCCCTACGTAACTTTAATTCTCGATCAGGGCCCGCGAGAAAAGTTAAGAGTGTCACGGGGACATGGCGCCAGGGTCAAAAATTTGTCAGACAGGTGAAAAAAACTTGCATTTTACCGATTATATTACAGTGTTCTCCGAACAAACCATTATTTGCCCGTCGTATGAGCCGGGTGCAACTGTTATCTAATTCTAGCATCTTGATGGATTGCAGATTTAGCGAATGTCTCCTCGGCGCACAATGTAACCCGTCAAACGCGGAGAATCGGACATGATTTGCAAACTTTAAAAGCTTACACCATTGTGAATTCAAAACTTAGACGTTAATAAAGGCTTTATTGGTTTCCCCACTTGCAAAATTGTATGAAAAAAGCATCCCTTAAAATTTAAATTTTCGACGAAATAAACACAAAGAGTTATATTTTCAGCTATAAAAGCTGCATTTCCACCTCTTCTGATGGCTCGTCTCACCGTGTGACAATGCAACCGAGTTGTTTACGTAACTTAAAGTAGTAAAAGTTCATTTTATAAGACCACAGCGGTGACTCATTTGTACGAGACGCGAAAAAATGGTATTATACTTGTGCAAAATTTTTGGAAGTAAGTCTATGCCTTCTCCTTCTCTTTGATGCACCCATATTTACTTTAACGGACTGAAACGTATTTAGCCATAAATCACTTTTGACAAGTATGATGGCTCCGTTATTGAACCCGCAGGAAATTAGATTGACCTTTCAAAAAGAGTCAGGTGGTTTATTTGCAATGAGTCAAAAGCAAATGCCTGAAACATAGCTCGACATCCATCCGAGATTGCGTAACTTTTACCTACATGGAAACACAAGTACATTTCACAATGTTACCAAAATTGTAATTATAATGAGAATGACTATTTTTAATTGCTCCATTCCTAAGATTTTTTATTCTCTAAAGGAATATCTCCAAAGATTCATCACCGTGATTTAATTTAACAATTCATACATACACGTTGGCCTTATAACAGCCGTAAAATCAAGAGGCGTTTATAGATATTTGGCGTTACTACTAAATGGACCACATTTTGCAATAAGGAACCACAATTTCTGAATCATTTTAGAAACAACATATATGCCATTGGTTTTCCCATTGAGAAAAAAAAACTTTTGTGGAAGAGCCAAAGATAGTGGTTCAACACTGCAAAATGTAATCCACATACAACTATTCGAGCAGTGCTGCAATAATACTGCATACTCCACGATTTTAAGGCACTTATGATGTGTTAGAAAACTTAGTACATATCAGCATAAAACTGAATATGATAAGCCATGCTATTTTCTTACTGTGCGGTCTTCCGCTCTTCCAACACTACGTGTTTGGTTTTCCTGCTTGCTTTTCGTAAATCTGATTGATTGAAATTTTCGAGAGCAAGGCACTGCCATAGATCCGACCAGATCCAATTTTCGGATCCGATTCAAAAATAAAATCTGCTTCCTGTTATCTTATACAGCGGTGCAGGCTGCAGGGTCCCTAAAATGTATTGTTGCGGTGCACGAAGACTCTTTAAGCGAATTTTATTTAGAGGTTTGGTACTACTTTGGCGCCCGAACTTCCGAGCTACCATTTTATTTGAGTTTGGAATTTCAAATTTGGTGACGAACGAGTCGCAACGTTGGTGTACGAGCTCGGAATTACCTCGCAAGGTGGTTCTAAAAAAGTTTCGACCTATCGAAAACCAACTGATCTGATTAGTCGAATCTAGTAGCAACGGCGTCCACGAGTGTTGGTGATTGATGAGACAAACCGGGGAGGAACCTTTCAAAGAGGGTCGCAACTTCAAATAAAATTCGCTTAGTATTAGCTCTCCTGGTCCTGGAAAAAGGACCCTTCTTCTTCCCGTCACGGACGATCGGCTGTGATACAAGTGCAGAGTGTCCCTCGTGGAAAGGGGGGGGGGCGAATTTAAATGCCTGGGTTTGGTAATTGCGTATTGCGTCACGTGTTACATATACGCATAGGTTAATTGTTGTAAACGGTGTGTATTCATTATAGCGTGCGTGCGATTCAGTGCCCGGATTCGAGCAGCGCGGATGACTCAGGTCCAGCGTTTCGATTGTCGAATCGATATCGAATGACCATGATCGATAAAATGCATTGCTAATATAGGGATTTATCGATCAGGATCATTCGATATCGATTCAACAATCGATCCGCAGGATAGAAACGGGAGCAGGACCATTACTAGATTGCGCCACAAAAGCGAGCTGTTCCGAAGTAATATTATACTGTCGCGCTTCACAATAAGCATGTAAGTAAGCCATTCAAACCGGAAACATTTCTAATTTACTTGAATTTCTTTCGAATTTCATATATTTCTCATTTTTAAAGCCATGTACATTTAGCCCCATTTAGGACCGTGAGTAAAATTGTCCACACGGAGAAAAAAACTTCGTGCGTAAGACCCGAAGTTGAGGTCACACTTAGTTCCAATCATTCAAAACAATGTTACCGGTCCGTGGTCATGGCGACTAGAAGACAAGGATATTCCAACCAAGCCTCCCGGAAAAACAAGTGAACTTTAATTGATATTTCGCCCACACGAGGGCAGCAGGTGGCTGGGTTAATGAAAATATACATGATATATACACTTTTACGATAATTTAACTATGGTTATGGTCGGCGCGGTAATAACGTTCTTTATGAATAAATTCAAACTTTCCACTCATGGGAAAAAGACTAATTTACTTGGGTTAGATTGCACAATGAATTTTACTATGACAGTCTCAGCAACATGGAAATACGGCAACCTCAATCTTGACGCTTTGGCGCAGCTTTAGCAAGCTGTCCATCCTTTGAACAACACAGGGTGAGAAGGAAACAATGCTAGATTGAGTAGTCTGCTTTAGCCACTGTAATGCACGATTTTACTTGCGTAGAGTATTGTTTTTCTTGTGACCGTGCAATTCAAATTTCCCGTAAACAATGTACGATGAAAACGTTAATATCTTAGCCAGGAGATGATTTCAGTTGCTTTCGTTGTGCGAATCGTGTTCTACGTGATATTCTAATGAAGAATCATGTATAAAAGTTCCTAAATTCGTACCTTTTTTAATGGTCCATTCAATCTAAACAAGCGAACTTAGAGAACTTTCCTAACTTTTCTCGGAAAAATATCTAATCGTGAGAAAGGTGGCGAAGTTGGAATACTCCCATGGCGTCAAGACACAACATAGACCTTTAAAGCCCCAACATTCGAGGCGATTATTCTAACGCGAGTTCAAAAAATCATGCATAACACAGCGTGGCCGGCGTCGGACGCATATCAACGCCTACAAGACTGCGTGAATACTTCTCGCATTGCGCCAAATGCAGTGCAGTCTGTCAGTTGCCGTGAAACGCATATTAGTGCATCCCCGTTTCCCAGTTCGAGAACTGGTCAATGTTTTTGCGCAGTACGTCGCTGACCGGTCTTAATTGAAAGTCTGAAAATTCGCCAACGTTAAGAATAGCTGCAATTCATACGCTGAACAACGAATTCCCTCCACCGATTGATTCCTGACGAACAATTCTCGAGATTTTAAACAAATTTTGAAATTATTAAAATAAAAACCAATAAAATTTATACAAATTTACAGGTCACGTAAATCAAGTTTCCAATCAATTTGTTTCAATTTATTTGATCAACGGTGACCCCAATCGCCGGTAATGCCCTTTCGTAAGTCGTGTTTTTCTCCAAAGTCGCACCTGTCATTTTATGATTCGAGTAGACTTTCATGCGACACGCCTCGCCGTATCATGATAGTTGAATAAAAACATGGCTTAGTGCTGGAGGGTAAATCCGCTGTTTTCCCCGAGATGACGCCTATAACCGCGCTGACAGCCTCAGGGAGAGAAGCCATGCAGATTTTAACGCTGCTCACGGCTGTGGCGGTTTTCACTTCCCTCTGTTTTTCTGCACGGAGAAAAAAACTTCGTGCATAGGACCCGAAGTTGAGGTCATTTGGATTCGGAATTTTTCGGATCACGCATCCGAAAACTTGAGGTCCAGCTGCCGAAGTTCAGGTCAGACTTGAGATACTTCGGTACATACCGCGAAGAGTTCGGGTCACACGTTAATTGAAGTACTCCGGGACATATCAAAGCACTTTAGATGTCTGACCCGCATTTCGGCAGCTGGGCCTCAAGTTTTCGGATCCGTGATCGATAACTTCAGAGATCCACATGACCTAAACTTCGGGTTCCATGCACGACGTTTTTTCTCCGTGCAAAAATTATGTCTTGAAACTATTTTGCAATACTATTATCATCGAGAAAATCTTGACAATCTTGCTACTTTATTTTTTTTATTTTTTTTCACCATAGAAAATGTTGCTGATTCACAGAGCAAGTACTTGAAAGGTTCTTTTTCTGTAGAGGTGTTCACCGCAGGGTAGAGCAAGCATATTTTTTTAAAAAAAAATTTGACAACACAGTGCGCGGTCGGGTCGAAAATTGTAACAGTTTAACCGGGCGCTGCCGGAATAATTAGCAGATTCCTAGAAGTGTACGGTTATGTCACTTAAACACGGGGTAATTAAAGCAATACTAGAGTAATATGCACGAACCGCGGACAAAGCCTCGGTGTGGTCATTTAAATATTTTGTAATTTCTAGAGCCCACCCCTTCAAAAGGGGCCCAACTTCTGTGCCACGCTTATCTAGCGTCCTTTTTATCAGCCTCGATGCCATATTACCGATTTCGATCATCGAAACTGATATCAGCTAATGGACAAGTGGATACGACAAGAATCCAAGCACCAAGATGAGTGTTTTCTTATCAAAATTGTCCATACATGATGTTCGTCGCGTGGATAATTTTTTATATATTTTTATTTTCATTTTCTACATTTGTGATTTTTTTGTTTTGTTTTTTTTTCTATCATTTCAGGAACTTCTCATGAATATTCTAACGAAGTAATTCACATTCTAAGAAGATCACAAATAATTTTTCTCACTTTTTTGGGTTTGGTTCGATCAATGAATTTTATTAAGTAGTCCTGGCCTTTAAATGGGCCATAAATCCTAAATCTAGGCCTCTTGCCCGACCTGTTTTAAACCGTCAATAATCATGAATTCACGGGTAATATGGATGACTGCCCTCTAAGTATTCAAAAAAATTTTATTCAACTTACGGTAATTGAGACAAGTTTGATTCCTTTCTTTCTCTTACTGTTTTCGTCACCCATACTGAAACACGCGCGTTCATTTAACTCAATTACGAGGTATTTGCTCACTTAATAATTGTTTTCATTTGCAAGTTGCCACGAAATGAGCCAAGTGGTCCTAATTTGCAAATTATTGCGAAAAGGCGATAAATGGGGACAACAATGTCGCTCCGTTAATGCAATAAAATGGTATCATCCGCCGGATGCTACATTCGTAATTTTGAATGTCAAAAATTCTTTGAAATGACAGCTTTCTCCCATGAATAAGGCATTGGTATATTTAAATATCGTGAAGTTTGATAAAATTATGGTGAAGATTTATTCACGTTTGATGAATTTTCCTAAAAACAGCTATGTGGTCTTAGTTTGATAGCAATTCGACTGTCAATCCGTTGGCGATCTATGTGTGATGACGTCCCATCTTGCCGGCACTTCCTCGTTGAAATGCACCCGAGGAGGATCATGTTGGGGTCCGGCTCGGGTAACCGACAAATCGGAGTAACCACGCTCCCATTCTGCCCGTCTGCCGTACTATGTAGAAACATCGTATGAACCTTCAGATGTTGCCAAATTTCTCCTGAGTAAATCTACATTTTTGGGAAAACGTATGAACATTTTTCCTTGAAATATATAGATCCTTCAGATCAAGTTGTGAAGCATATTCTCTAAAAAATTAGAAGACAAATGCTCACAATTTTCCCTGAATATTCGTGTCTTTTGAATGGAAATTAGACAACGTCTGAAGGTCCATGCGGTGTTCTTCCTTAGCACAGCAGCATTTATGTGTGTTACCTCTTCAACTCTTTTGTGTGTATTACCTATTAACTTCCCTGTTACAAGAATGAGCGGTTATGCAAATCTCGGACGCAACAATAATCGCGCAAGGCACACGCGTGCCAAATACCTTTTTCTAGGTAGCTGATGAATGAGATCGCCCGGTCTGTTAATGATTTGTTTTAACCATAAATTCGCAATTAAATCACAAAATGTTACACGATTACACCGAAGTAAAATCTCTGGCAATTGAGGTCTTAAAACAACTCATTAAAAAACTTCCCTGTTAAAAATGGTGGCATTTGCCAGTGGTTTATATGTAACACTGAGACAAGCACAGAAAGAAGGAGAGACCTCCCTTTGGTATCCTGACATTAGTGATCCATAACACACTAGTTGTCGAGCACCGTGCTAAGCATTTCGTTTAACAAACAAGCCAAAATTTGGTTGACTGCTTGGCACGTTGTGCCACCTGAGGGTAGGTCAACAATCAACCAGGTACTCAACAGTCAAGTCGCCACGAGGGTTGATGGCTGCTGCTTCTGTGCAATTTTTTTTAGGAAATGTTGAATCCCCGAAAGTGAAAGTTCCCATACCTGTGACCAAGGGGTAGTAGAGTAGAGTCTCACTGTGTCTACGAATAACTTTAAGTCAGTGCCAAAAAATACCAAAACCAGTGCAAAAGACACCGATGCCAATCTTAATCAGTATAAACTCGGTGGTTATAAGGACTTATCAAAGCTTGCTCATACGCACTGATTTTGAGTTAATATTGATAGAGAATGACGTCAGTGTTTTTCCCACTACTGGTCTCGGTCTTTCTTAACACCAAACTTTGTAAGTGCTATTCAACGCTTCCCAGACAGTGTCACTTCTGTCGGGAAGATGGGTATCGCTGCCATTTTTACACTAAAGATTACGACGAGATGGAGCAGAAAACATGAAAGAACTTGAAGAAAATTTGATGAGTATGCGTTTTTTCCCCGCATTGTTAAACTTTTTTTTTGCCTGAGATGATCGTGGAAAACAGTGACAGCTAAATTGATATTTTTTCTGCATTGAAGGACTTCATTGAGCAAGTCTCAATTGGTCGCTCCTGCTCTGATGTAAGGGCATAGTCACATTTTAAGATGAGCCCTGAACCATATTTAACTCCTTTTTTTGTATGGGGTTAACGAAAAAATGTAGATGCTTTTTCACCAGAGAAGCCATGAAATAAGCTAGTCCGGAAATTTGGCAAGTCAGGTGACGACAGGATCGATGCATGATGACCATTCCATTGCGTGCGGTTGTGGTCAGTGCTAGGTGAATGGTGCAATGCGTAATTGAACCTGCGTTTGCAAGAAAGCGTCAAAAGGTTTGATGGTTAAATTTGCGCAAGAGTCAAAGTCAGGCGTTCTTCGCACATTAAGGAAAACCTTTCATTGTAAACACTTGCAGGTGTTGACAATTTGAACGAATGGTTTAGAGGATTTTGCAAAGGTGTCTACTTGCGAACAGACGTATTTCTCGATCAAAACTTTCAGCATGATGGTGAAATGGCTAACCTCGATGTGGTTCGAGGTAGGTCTTAGTTCCAATCATTCAGTGCTCTTCAAAATCAGCGAGCGTTCAAAAATTCTAATTGTTAAAATTTATTTTTAATGAGAATAATACCCTATGAAAAATACAGCGAAAAAAGTCATTTTGCAGTACGATATTACAAACCGTTATTTTCTCTACCTAAACCATTCTCATGATACACGTATAAAAATCAGACAAATGAAATGTCAATACCGTACTGCGATGAATGTCGGTGTGAGTACTTTAGTAGGCGACTATTTGCAAAGTTGGTGAAATTTGCTAAAGTTAGTACTCAACTCTTTGGTTTTCAGGCGAATTTTAGGCCGAAATGAGGCGAATCTGCGAGCGCTAACATCCGAAAATAACCTGCTATATGCGGTTTCTAAAATGTATTGTCTCTAATAGTTGAAGATGGTTCTAGTTGTATCGGGTCGATCCACCTGGATAAACGACACCATGGTTGTCAGTGGCGATTCTGGAAAGTTGGCAACACTGTTTTTCCTCCGTTTAAATGTACGTAAAACAATCGATTCTTGGTGAGGCAGCTCGCTTCACCAAGAATCGATATTTTTAATGGATTTAAATGGAGGAAAACGGTGTTGCCGACTTGCAAAATCGCCACTGATGGTTGTTCAATTTAAACGCAGCGACTGTCCGCCATCCGAAAGCCTTGTATTGACTTAATTGACCGCTTGGAAGGGAATCAGAAGCCACGCTTACACACGAGAGTGGGTGGAGGAGGGGAAGGGGTCTGGACACGTTCGGTAAAGCGGGGAGAGGGCGGTGATTATGTGGGTTAATGAGCATTATTAAAGGAGTCGGTAAAATAAAAGGGAAAAGAAGAAAAAAGAACAGGTGGATTAAAATCTCGAGCAAGAGCACACAGATGTGCGATAATCGCTTCTAGAACCAAGCTGCCGGATGGTTTGGGAATCGCACGTAATTCTTCCCAGATGTCTGACAAAAATCTTTACTCGGTGAGGTTTTATTTTCTCAGGAGTGAGGATCGGACTCTAAGTCGTTCCTTGGAGTGCTCTTTTCTTGAGAGAGACCCCATAAGGTTTATAAGGATGAATGGGGCAGTTTCTTCATCCAATCTCGAGTAAAATTTAACAATATATCGTTGAAAATAGACCTTTGCAATTAATATCAAATATTTGCAAACGCAGATGATAGAAGATACGGAAATCAATTCTATAATTTTGACAAAACCTAAAATTTCAGAACCTGCAAAATTTTTCCTCAGTACTTCAAATGTCTTGAATTTTCTTAAAATCATTGTAATCCTTTGCATAGGTCTGATTTTAAAGTTACACTGTTGAATTTTGCTCAAACGTGGGCGGATCTCGGAACTTTTGGTTTCGGGTTTTGCGACATTTACCGCAATATAGCGATTCTGCGTTCCTCTGGAGGAGTGTTAACATATAAATCCAAAAAGGTAACGTAGGACCGCCCTTTAGCGGTTTTGCGTCTTGGAACGCGGGCGGTACCACTTACGTTACCTTTTCACGAACCTTCACGTGAACTCCTATCCAGAGCTACCAGGTCCGGAGGTCCTTTCACCTTAAAGGACTGCTTCCAACATCCAGCACGCTTCGCCAAGTTCCCTAAGTGCGGTCATACGGAACATAGGGTCAACCGAAGACGGATGCTCAGAATCACATATCGGTGGTTTTGCGTCAATGAACGTAGGACCGCACTTCAGCTGTTTTGCGTTATGGAACGCGGTGCCACGCAATGATGCAGCCCTACTTACCACTTCGAGTTTTCATGCGAACACCGTTCCATGGCGACCTTGTATCCGAGAGACCTTTGACCTAAAGCTACTGCACCCAGCGAGTTCTTCAAAGTGTCTTTTAAATGCGGACATTCGGGACATAGGGTCAACTGGAGACGGAAAGGCAGAACCGCACATTGGCGGCCATGCGTCAATGAACCCGCACCATCACGGTACTGCGCTGCGTGACGCATAACCGTTGGACAGCCACCCTACGGCTCTACATTAATCTTTCGGATCTTCAAATGCACCCCAATGCAGAGGAGCTTAAGATAGCTATAATGCGGTTCTGCAACCTGTAGCTAGTTACAAAAGCTTCTCCGCGTTTCCCGTTGAGAACTCAAAATCACCTATTTCGACCTTTTCTACCCTTACCACGTAAAAATAAAATGGCGGAACGCTCTTCTCGAGTTCTCGACCCCCCTCCCTCTCGAGCGTTACAATATAGGGACGGCCCTAGGTCCCTTTTCATAGATCATGGGAAAAATAATGTTGTCTTCCGCAAAACACTGAATTTTAATACTAGGTTTCTAAAGTCAGAAGAGCTCGCAACCAACCCTCGCACTGTGAATCGAGTCGATCAGAGAGGTCGAACATGAAATTTTCAACTTAAACTGCCAATTTTGCTGTTTACTTTGTTGCATTTTAAATTTTAAAGGGCGTCACTAGAAAAAGATTTTACGAGGAAACCAATGAGACCACTTTTGAAACCCTAAAGTTTCGTGTGAATGGAGTCATGAGCATCTAAAGTTTCCAAATTACATATCGACGGTGAAAGTCGGCAATCACATAATTCGATTTGCGACGTCGCAGACTTCCTGTCATACTTCATTCTTTAAACGGAAAACTACTCAACGGTAATTCCTTAAAACTGCCGTGATTTTTCTTCTATGTGCGAGGAAAATTCTGCAAAAACTGCGAGGAATCATGTCCATTTGTTCTCCTTTAAAAAAATAACACAGTTGCGGAGATTTTCCAACTTGCACCGTCGATATGTCCTACCTCTCCCATTGACTAAATCCATTGTGCCTCGCAGTTTTCAAAATTGAAATTTCAAATTTTTCCTTTGACCTTGTGCACGAGTTAGGTTTTAGAATTGCCCGTTTCATGTGTCCAGTCGGGCAACACGGGTCTCGGTGAAGCTCGTTGGAACTGTCGCATCTCGCGGCGTGACGCGGTGGCGGCGTCGGTGATGGTGACGGTATGCAATTGTGCAAGTGAGCGGTGCGCTATCGCGATCGCCACCTTCTGCCGTCGTCGTTTTGACGCTTATGACGCCTCCGACGAGGATTAGTGGCGTTTTACGAGTTTCGTTTTCGTTTAGCATCTCCACCGCGGCCGGCGCCGCGACGCTCTTCCACTCTCGCAGGCGTCGCGACGCCCGGCGCCACTCGACTCGAGAGGTCACTGTCGCGTATACGTTACCTCCTTATCTCTGACATCTTCATCCCCCACCCGACGACTCCGACGCCAGGGTTCAAGTGGACGGGTCTATGCTAAATGGAAGGATGTGCAGATGGAAAGATGGGGTGTGCTCGTTAGTGCTCGGGCCATAAGAATGAATGGGAATTTTAAAGCGCCAGTGACGTCAGCGATGACGACCAGGCTCGACGACGACGACGGGCTCGTCGTTGGGGTACTTTAACTCATGAGCCCTGTCCACAACGCTCTTGTCACATGTCCACGGCTCACGAGTTAGCGCTCAATTCCTTTTGATATAATGTAAAATCCCCCTTTTCAATTTTCTCAAAAGGAACTATATCCACTTTTACATTGTTTCTTACCCACCTCACCACGAGTACACCCCATCTTTCGCGCCTATACATAGTTCTTTTTAGCATCATTACGTCAAAGTGGAAAAATGTATGTGATATCGGGAGCGTATTCCCATTAGAGAGTGCCAATATGGGGAAAGTCTGAACATGTTGGTAATTTTGGAGGTTACGTCATGGAGCTTTTAAGGCCCAAAGGAGAAGCCAACATATGAAATCAAATTATCCAGAATTATTTATTATTACAGTTGTAACGAATTGTCGTTTGAAAAGCACGCATTTTACTCAATTTTGTATGAATTTAGTCATTATTGCGGAAGGACGCTCATTATGTACATTCTTGGTCATTTTACTTTGGAATCTGACGATTGGCATCATTCTTTAAAAAACTTAAGCGCCAGAGATGAAAACACGAGCAAAACGTCAGATACTGTAATAATTGGCCCGTTTCAAATCGTGGATTTTAAAATAATGTAATTAATGAATTCAATATTTCAAAGCTCTGAAATTTATAATGGGTCGATGGGGTTTATTACTGTTTTTCTCACATTTCAATTTTCGGCGCTTAAGTCTTTCTGAAAATGACCGATTCAAATCGGTGATTATCTAAATCTACGAAGAACCACGACCTGAGTTGGTTGCGCGGCGCCTTTGTGCAACTATTCGTGTTCCGCGGATGTGCGTATTGCATGTTCAAAATTGAAGGCACTTTCGCTTTTTTCACTGCTTCTGAAATAAACGGCACGGGCGTTTTTCTTAATTGCAGTACCCGAATGACAGAGTAAGGACCTATATGTATGTAGAGATATTATTGCCACCTCAATCCTCTTGCTACCAAAAAGAAGTGCCACCCTCTAATTCGTCAACAAGTTTCAGATTTTCATGGTTTTTCTGATTTCCAACTTATGATATTTCGTTGGAGACGACAAAATCATCCAACAAATTGGGGTACTGTCACAATTTTAGGGGAAGGATAACGCATTATATGTACAAGAGGGAAACCATTAACATAAGTGGATATCACTTATGTAATAGAGCGATCTTAGCGTTTGCCGTGGAGATTGGACGATTCGTAAAGTAATTTAGATTCCCAGGGAAAATGTTCATAGCCTTGTACGTAAGTAGGAAAAATCAGCATAGGATTTTTATCCATTAACGGGGCCATGGTTAGGCAGAGACCCCCACTGTGCCTTTACAGACGACATCAGGAGGCGTCATTGAATTATGACCTGCGACATATGCAGCCACTTATTGCCATGAATCCGACAAAGTCTAAAAGTATGTAAAACAGGCGTGTAGAATTACCAACATGATGTGTGTACTTGCAAGCTTTTACCTCATAACAACTAGCCGCTATGATGTCCACGGCAATGTTGCCTCGATCGGCCTCGGTTTGCAAATCTTACAGCAAACGGTTAGTTGTAGTATCTATCCGAAACATTTTTTGTAAATGAAGTTGTAACGCTTTGGTCGGCGCTAAAAATTCGGAGGGAAAAATACTCAGTATGAGGAGGGGACATTGAATTATCACTTGCGACACATGCAACTGATTTTGTCCTTTTTATTATTTATTTTTCGCAAATCAATTGAGGGGCTCAGAGGACAAGGCGCATGCGCGTGGTTTTTGAAAAAATTGAGATATTCGTGAACTCAACTAAAACTAGTCTGAATGTATATTCTGTGAAAAATTCACAGCTAGGACCCAACTTTAAAGCATCAAAAAGTAAGTTCAAACTTCCTTTTAGCCATAAGGATCCATGCAATTTTGAAACTTTAATCACGTATTTCTAGAAATAGCAATAACTGCACTTAGATGCCTTTTTTCCCCTCTCTTTTTTGCTTTTTTTCTTCTTTTTTGTCGCACCAGGTGATTTTAAAATGTTCAAGAAAACACCCATATTTGTAAGATGTGGGCAAATGTGTAGAAACATTTTGCCAAGCCCCTTACTTAACTTAAACCATCAAAACGTGTTTTGTGATTAGCGTAACTGATTCCTTGGTATCGGTTGAAATAGCCACATATAAAGCATCCTCTTTTATTAGAGTCATCAAGCTGTTATCATCCATCGCAAAAATTCGTACTTTTCCTGATCTCAAGCGGACAAAAAGGCAACACGGGGATGGGAATATTGGCGACACGTTCTCGGGAGAAAAGCTTGCGTGGCGTTCCGAATGTTTGTGTCATGTTTTCATGTCCCTTTGGTGGAGGCGGCGCATGCGCGGTTGGCGGGTGGCGCGGCCGCGAATTTCGAGCCTCACTCACACGGGCGCACGACCCGAGTCGCCGTGCGTGAGTGGAGCGCGGGAATCCATTAGCTCCGAGTCGGGCGCACGATGCTAATATTGGGTCAATGTTGCCGCGCCCGAGTCTTAGTTGCTCGTGGCTTACTTTGCGATGAATGGATCGATCTGATATTTAAACCTATGGAAAAAGATCGATCTTTGTAACGAATACCAAACGATTCCTTGCGGGAATATATCAATAGCCCATTCCAGACGCTCAAACTGGAGCGTCAGTCTGAGGGTATCGGTTCAAGTGTTGACAGTTGAAGATCAGAGGTCCGTGGGCTGATGACTTTTGATCAACGACCATAGGCGGATTCAGCAAGTTGGCAACACTAGATTTCCTCCATTTAAAACTACGCTAAATAATCGATTATTGTCGGAGCACCTGGCCCCTGTAAGAATCGATATATTTCCATAGGTTTTAATGGAGAAAATCCGGTGTTGCCAAATTGCTGGATCCGTCAATGTCAACGACTCCGAATCCCCAAACGCAAGGCTATCCCTCCGCTGTGTGACCAAAATTGTGCCGTTTTTACTGAGTTTTGTAAATACTCCTCAGTCAACAACCGCATCGACGCCTCCAGACTGACGCTCCAGTTTGGGTATCTGGAAGGGTCTAATAGCCAATGGAACTCACTTTTATACGATATTATGGCCGTTGTCCCAAATTTTGTTCATTTTTGCGTGTAATCAAAAACAAAATCAGTGAAATTTTCCGATTTAAACGCTTAGCAGTTTTCTGCTACTCTGTTGATGTTCGAAATGAACTTCTAGAGGTTGTTTAATGCATTGATATCTAGAGACATATGAAAATTGCCGGATTCAACTAGAGACAAGAGACCCTCACCTCGTATCTTAGCCATTTTACTTTCGGGACTTCAGCATTCTACTGTTTACTTACCTACATGGTTGATGTTCAACAACATGTTGGCAGTTTCGTTTTG
Source organism: Bemisia tabaci (assembly GCF_918797505.1). NCBI lineage: Eukaryota > Metazoa > Arthropoda > Insecta > Hemiptera > Aleyrodidae > Bemisia > Bemisia tabaci. The sequence goes on along the minus strand of NC_092793.1, from coordinate 22,858,786 downwards.
CAAACAATCCGAAAATGGCCGAGGTTTGGGAAACTCGTTTGGCTCATGACGTCATCCGAAGCTCACCATCCACCAGGTAGGTATAGGTCAACAGCCGAAATTAGGGTGATGACTGTTGCTCCCTTTTAATCGTCCATAAGGAATTGTTGAATCCCCAAAAGTAAAAGCTTCCACCTGTCGCCAAGAGGCCAGTGGAGGGTCTCGTGTCTCTGGATTAAACAAAGAACCCGTGACGTCACTCCCAGAATCGTTGGTTTCTCGTGAGGCCGGCAACACGAACCTATATAGTTATCAATGAGACGAGTATGTTTATTAGCCGGAGCATAGATTGCCACTTCTCTGGCGTAAAGGTGTGCCTGCAATATCCTCTTAGCCCTAGAAAGCATGGATTTAAACGGGCTCCAGGGTTTATAGTGAAAGGGAAGCACGCTGTTAAGTCAGCGTTGTGACAAAATGTTGGGAGCAACCTTGGGCACCAGCACATCTGAACTGCATGTTGCTGTGCAAAGGGAAAACAACGCAAGCGCATTCAAATGTTACCGAATTTCCTACGATAAAATATCCAGTTCGGGAAAAAATTATGCACATTTATCCTTGATTTTTATTAGATAGGCTCGACTAACTTGACACTGAAATTTTGTGAAAAAATCAGATACAAAAATTTTAATGAATCTTAAAGAAAATTTGCTTTGCGCTGGCAGAAATTTGGCAAATCTGCGTGTTCAAAATGCTTTTTCTCATAGTAAAGCAATTTGAGTACCGCGACTGCGGTCGGATCGATATGGGATTTAGAATGCGAGCTTTTTCGCTTTAAAATGGACGCATTTCAAATCAAAAGGAACTATCTCGACTGTGACGCAGGCCCCGTTGTGCATGTATTTGTACGGGTCTCAGGGCCCTCGTCGTAATAAGGATAGTTCCATTTGATTGAAATGCGTCCAAATGAGGAGTTATGGGCTCGAATCCGCAATCATTCACGTGCACGCATGGGCACGGGCACACTGCTCACTGCACGCTGCACGCCGCACGCCGCGAAGGGTAATACATAATTTCCATGCGAATCGCAGCGGACGCGAACGGAGGACGCGCGAGTAGCCCGCAACCCGCTTAATTGACTCGCTCTAAATCAATTTTCAGCCCACCAAATCGGGGCATTTTCTGTCGCGCACGCTGCTCCACACAACCGCGTAACTGCATCATGCCCCGCAGATGTAGATAAGAGGTTTTTAGGTTTTCGTTTCCTCGCGATCGGAGCCCTTTTACACGCGCGGCGTATCGATATGCTTGCGCGGTACTCAATTACACCGGTTTCAGCGATGCGAAAATTCCAACGGCTCATAGACTTCGGATTTGCTCATGTGGGAGGAATAAGAATAGAGACATCTTTGTCAGCGCGGCAGAGGAACCCGCCTTCGATAAAGTGGGCTACACTTCGTGGTAAGGAGCTACACGGAGAAAAAAACTTCGTGCGTGGGACCCGAAGTTGAGGTCATATGGATCTCTGAAGTTTTCGGATCACGTACCTAAAAACTTGAGGTCCAGCTGCCGAAGTTCGGGTCAGACATCTGAAGTACTTCGATACACACCGAAGAGTTCGGGTCACACATCTGAAGTACTCTGGTACATACCGAAGTGCCTCGATGTCTGACCCGAACTTCGGCAGCTGGACCTCAAGTTTTTAGATACGTGATCCGATAACTTCAGAGATCCATATAACCTCAACTTCGGGTCCCACGCACGAAGTTTTTTTCTCCGTGTACTATTTCTGGCTCACCCATTATAGCACTTACTCACTAGAGTCTCTTTATACTGAGAGTAAAGACAATGCGAATCCATTCCTGAGTGGTTCCCGTATTTTAGGCCTTCACAGTGTCAAAAACGGGAATGAGGATTACATTTTCACCAATTGTAAAGATTATAAACTGGAATGGACCGGGGAGTGGGGGGTACGACAAGGAATAAATGGATTTAGAGAGGGAACGGATACAGGAAATTGGGAATGGGTTGATCAAAGATTACAAAAAACGTTCGATTTGTGCACGGAGAAAAAACTTCGTGCGTGGGACCCGAAGTTTAGGTCATATGGATCTCTGAAGTTTTCGGATTGAGCATCCGAACACTTAAGGTCCAGCTGCTGAGGTTTGGATCACACATCTGAAACTTCAGTTCTTACATCTGAAGTACTTCGGTTTCACATCCGAAATACTTCGTTTCACATCCGAAAAACTTCGGTTCTCACATCTGAAGTACTTCAGATGTGAGAACTGAAGTTTCAGATGTGTGATCCGGACCTCGACAGCTAGACCTAAAGTGTTCAGATACTCAATCTGAAAATTTCAGAGATCCATATGACCTAAACTTCGGGTCCCACGCACGAGGTTTTTTTTTCCGTGTGTAATCTTTATTTCCGTTTGTGACATCCATAAGCCGCGTTGTCTCAACTCTCCTGTTGTAAACTCCTTGTTTTCCTTTTGCCTTAATTTTGGGGTTTTCTCATCAGTTAGAAGTTCGAATTCCTTGATTCTGCTGTTAGCACTAAGCGCTTGTCTTTCACTTTTGGGTTGATTTTGAAAATCTCAATATTTTCAACGTTCGTGCGTGAAATTTTGATGTGGAAACATGTGTTGAAGTTCTTCAATGCGTACCTCGCCCGGTGCGACGCAATCGCAATCTTATCTTAAAGCCGGGAGATTTTGAAAATCAAAAACCGCGCAGCCTAACCCGCGAAACCCGATGCAGATGCGCTGTTTCAGCAATCCAGCGACTCCCGCGGTGCCCGGTTTCCCAACTGAAATCGACGGATTCGTGCGTCGTGCGCCGAAGATCGAGATTCCGGCGAGAAGCGTTCGGTTGTCGGGAGTTATTAATCGTGGCTAATGAGAGGTGAGCGCGGCGCGGACGGGTGCTCAAAAAATGAGGCGATAATTGGAAAATGAATGAGTTGTAACTGAAACCGCGGTCTCGGCACTGCACCGCCGGCGTCCAGAGATTGTCAAGGACGCCGTCTGGTTACTCATGCTCTTTCTTGCGCAAATAGCGGTGAGATTCCTGTCCGCCGGGTTGCGGGAGGCCGTAGCGAAGGCGCAGTTTACGACCGTGCGTTCCGAGCCGAGTTCGTCGGAAACTGAGAGTAGGTAGGTGTATGAATCATTTTTGCCCCTTTGAATTGTCTTCAATGGGTCAGTTGTGCGGGTCACAGAATCTATTTTTGATGATTTCAGATTACTGATCAGAAAAAAAATGAGATCTGTCTAATCACCAAGTTTCCATATCAAATATTAATGAAGGAATCGGTCTTTAAGAATCACGGCGTATGACGTCATCCGGTGATTTGCGGTGTGAAACCTCTGCTAGTGTTTCATACATTGTAATTCGAGCAAATGTGTGTAATTCCTTGAAACGTTCACGTTGGTCTTCACAATTTCACAACGCTCTAAACGAAATTTTTTTAAAAAATCGATCTTATAGCTTTCTGTCGAAGATATCAATTGAGGAGGTGACTGCAAAAAATAGCCCGTACGCGAAAACTCTTGTATACAAATACAAAAAATGCATGAATCTTTATGCAACTTTTCTTCGACGAGGGTGCTAATTATGAAAACGCAAGAAAACGCATTCATTGATCTGAAAAACGCAACAGGTTATCGGAAATTTGAAACTTCAAATTTATATCTCTCAAAACAAGATTTTTGCACATGGGTTTGTTTTTGAGGCCGCCATCTCAAACATTATCGCGATACATCATTGTAAGCGATGTCGTAATATCTGATTCCACTGTACCTACTCCAGTATTCCAGGAATGATGGAGAGTTACTTAAGGCCTTCGCTTCTCCTCCACATCCGTTTAAAATATTTAAATTTTAAATCCACGAAAAAAGTCTTGGATCTCCAAAAAAGTCCGGGAGGAAAGAATTTTTGGAGCCACTGCCATAGAACACAATTCGTATCATTATTGGTTCAAAGAAAATTATGCAACTGCCAACTAAAATTTCGGTGAGTTAGATGACGGTGAGTTGTTACATTGCAGTGGATTCATCCATGCATACATCGCATTTACATTCATGCGCCTCAAACTAATCTGTCAACTTCAAAAGCTTAAGACGGAGGATCACGGATTAACCGCCGTTAGACTCTTGCTCTTAAATTTCGAGCCGTTCTTGTGTAAAAAATTGATACTTGTCTCTTTAAGAAGACCCCATGTATTGCGCACATGTTCACTCAATGAAATCAGCCATAGATCCTTCTGTTCCCCTGAAAATAATACTTAAAGGAGGAGAACAACAAAGACGGGAACGCCAAAAAAATTAAAGTGTCGCAAGTTGGGCCTTTTTTGGTTGATTTTTAGTTCACAAAACGTAAGGCGATAAGCTTCTAAGTTCTGAAGCTGCTCAGAATTGAGTCCTATCTGAGGTGTTCAAAATCGAAGGAAATGAACTGTACTTAGTTTGTTGATAACAAGATTGATTAGCGCTTCATTTTCAGCATCGTTCACGTGCTAGACAATATTTTATCAAAAAACCATGAAAAATATAAATAAGAACAGGGCCGGATTAAAGGGGCCGGATTACATGGGCCGCGGCCCATGGCGGCAAATCTAGAGGGCGGCAAATTTTACAATTTTTTTAAACGTGGGTATAAAAAATGAAAAAAAAAATTACAAACGAGAAAAGGCGACAAAATCTCTCATTTCCTGAGAGTGTAGTAATTTTTAATTTGTTCGTCTTTTAGTGATACAAGAGACAGCACTTTAATTAGTCGAGTTAAGAGAGAAACCAAACACGCAATTTGGCCTGGAACACGGCGCGGCGCAGAGAGCAATGATGACGAGGACTTGAGATGAAAAGGAGAAGCCATCGGCGCGGCGATCGGCATGTAACACATAACAGCGCCTACAAGACTGCATGAATACTTCACGCATTGCGCCAAACACAGTGCGGTCATTGCGGTCAGCGTGAAACGGATAGCGCCTACAAGAATGCATGAATACTTCACGCATTGCGCAAATTACAGTGCGGTCTGCGCGGCGCGGCGGCGGAAGTTAAAATCATTAAACCACATTCATGTTTGTTCTTTCATAAGTTTTTCGTTCATTTCTTATGAATGGAAGGCCTTGTCCACACAGAGATAGGTTTACAAAACTTAACTTTTGCTAGTAGTGTTGACAGGGCATCCCCAAAAAATGTGTTCAACACGAGTAAACGCGTCTTATGCACCCCTCCCCCGCTGGCACGTTCACTTGATGGTTTTTATTGATGTTTCAGTACGAATGAGAAGGGGGCGGCAAAATACAGGCGGCCCATGGGCGGCAAGTAGGTAAATCCGGCCCTGAATAGGAAATTTTGAAACATGACTCGATCTTTTCAATTAATGTCCTACTGCTACTGAATGGTCTCATAAATGATCAAATTGTGTTTTACGCGAGTTAAATATAAAATGATGATAACATACGACGTTCTTCCTCAGCAAGGCAGATAAGTTCTTATTCAAAATATTCGGTTAACGATAGCAAGCCTGGAATGAAATATATCGGATTCATGGGCCGTATTGCATGCTCACACAGACCCCACACCCAGTTTCACCAAAAGTATCAACTCCTGAACCGACGGAAATTCGTCAAACAACTCATAACGATTGACGTAATGTAATGCCAATGCCGCAAACATTGACATTAACTATCCCATTCTCAGGGTCCTGTAGAAGTGCGTTTGATACCCCTACACCGTTGCACAGGCCGTAAGCCTATTCTCCAACAATAACGAAGAAAATCATAAAAAGCGTGCGTAAAACTCGGCAGAATGATGAAAAAGGAATCCAACCTTTTAATTGGCAGGTCAATGATGGAGTATCTGCCACGCGAACTGGACTGATTCATTGTTTCATTATGATCGGACGTAATTTTTTTCAAAGCGATTAGTAGGCTCCCGCTAACTGCGGACACCTCCGGCACTTAAAAGGATTTGAGAGAAAGAATAACCCAATAACTCAATAAACGCGACCGATTTCACAATCGTGTGCGCTCCCGCGACCTTCCGTTGCTACCCGAAACGGTAGCAAAATCGCTTAGAGAGAGCTCACACGCGGATCAACGTGCGGCCAGGAGCTTGATGCAGAGGAAAATGCATCAAGGTTGAAGCTACGCCCAGAAAACGAATTAAGCTGGAGCCTGGTTTCTGGTAACGAGGCCTCAGCGCGGATCAAGACGGGGGCCCTGCTTTTCAACAGCCAGGCCCAACTTGCTCCTTCATTAATTTCCTGATTATTTTATAGACCGCCTGGGTAATTGAGCAATTTTTGCAGATCTGATAAACCCGTGGGCGTAGCTACAAGGTGGAGGCATTTGTTGCAAATGCAGATATAATAAACCGGCTCATGTAGAAACCACACATGGCTATTATCTGATGAGACTTCCTAGAACATGAGTGTTCTAATGGAGCTCTGGGCTGATTGTTGAAATTTATAGACAAAGCGATAGACATAGGAGACCGAGGAAAACAGAAGCGATCCTATTGGTTGAAATGGGTGGTTGAACGGACAAAAGAGGTAAGTAAAAGACTAACTAACGGCAACCCACAAGAGACCCTACAGTTAGTCCATCAAACCCCCCCCCCCCTTAGTCTATGAAAAGCACCCGTTTCAACCAATAGGACCGCTCCATATTCCCTATATCTTAATTGTCTATCGCTTTGTCTATCAATTTCAATAATCAGCCCCGTGGATTACTAAGAGGAAGTGCGAAGCATGGGAAAGCGAGGCCCATCAGAGGCTATGGCAAAGAATCGATTGTTAATATGTTCGTTTCGAACACCGGTGTTTTCGTAGGTTTAACATGTACTCAAGTGTTAATACCTGACCAGAGTCAAGTATAGAAGACTGGGGTACCTGTGTATGGGGAAAGTATTTCCAAGTCGGTGTCTCTCTCCGATTCGTTCATCAGTTATCGGTTTTTCCTGAGGATTTTAAAACCAATGTAATCGAACCCGATCAAGAGGAATTCGTGTTTTTAAAGGAGAAGTGCCATATTAGTAAGAGAGGGCCGTAATGCCAAAAAACATATATTTGGGTTATTGATACCATTTTGCGTGGGAGAATTTTCGATGGAGAGACCAGGGCAAAAATACCCAAGGTGTTGAACGAAACCGGAATCGTAACATTTTGAAATTAAAGTAAAACATGTTACTCACGTTTCTGCTTCGTCCGATGTGAATCTGCAAATGTGGTTCTGTGAAAAAGAAATGTGAGTGCCATTACCACCTGATAAAGAAAAAAGAAACATAAAACATGTTACTCTGAGTTTTTGACAGGGTTGTTTCAAAACCGAGCGACGACGACATTTTCCTCCTTGTTTTTGTTTTAAGTTTCAATTTATCCTCCAGTCAAAAATCAAATTTTCAAAACCACGAAAAGTCCCACGGTTTCGGATTATCCTCCTTTGCGGTCCGTTCTCCGGATCAGCATGTTATTTTGCCGCCCTTTTGATGTTGGGGCCTATCTTATCTCCCGCAAGAGCCCTGTTTAACATCGAAAATCCTTGTTTTTGGGGCTCATGCAGAGATCGGAATACGCCCTTACGTCAAGCCATGATTAATTGTGGCAATCGGGTTGTTTAAGTTGTTCTTTCGCTCTACATTCCTGAGTTGGATTATTTAAATTTTCCCATTCCACGCTTAAAACTCAAAATTGTTGGCTTGGAATGCAATTACACGCCCTGCATCGGCACTGAAATAAATTAAAAGTTCGCAGCATATTGATTGAGATACCGGAAATCATCATCTGTCAAAAATAAATCAAATACCGATTTTTCAGTCCAGCTGAGCAAAGATTGTTGTCCTGAAAAATTTGCAAGAATTTGCACCGAATAACTTTATGTCCTCCTAATCCTAAACCGTATAAATTCATTGTAATTTTCATTTGGGTATGCTTTTTTGATCCCAAGAATATCTTAGTGTAAACATTTTCTTTTTTGAAGCATTTTTAAAGTAAGGGAATGCAAATTTGAAAATTATCAAAAAGGACATTGGAGTATATGAATTTTTTCAGCTCATTTCCCAAAAATTTACAAAATATTTGAGTAAAAATCTCCCCCTCCCTCATTGGCGGAGATTTAGGAACTCCAAAAATGGTATTTTTATTTATTGGAATGCAACTCAAAAAAATACTATTTAATGCTGCTAATTTTTTGCGCGTCATCTAGACTTGTGCGCCGTGTCTAAATTTTGACATTTACACGAGCAACTCAATTTCATTCTGGCGATGGATTTGACAGCAGGAACTCCGGTGCAAATATTCGGCAGATCCGATGTGGGCTAATTGAACTTCGGTCCCAATTGATTTTTGGGCCTGTCAGAGCATTACTCTGAGTGATTTATCGACAAGTGCAAAGAGCACTAGGTTAAAACGGGTTTGGATCAGCCAAGCCCTCCAGAGGTCTACACCAACTATAAAAAATGAATGAAAAAATCAGCGATACTGTTGGTGCCCAAAAATGCCACTTGATTATATAATTCAGTCCATGAAGGCTGAAAAAAATTGCACTCTCTCATTAAAAGGATATTTGAACTTTGACGTGGGCAGTATTGAGATGTTAGGGGGCGTCAAAGTATTATGTAATGCACTCTCACAAATTTGTTAACCTCCCTTCACCCCGTAGCTACCTGTAACGCAAACAGGAACTCCTATATTATATGAATCACGTGACATTCGGTGGACTTCCTTCATATTTCTTCACATTTTGAGGCATTAATGATCTTACTGTAAAAGTGAAGAAAACTCTCTCACAATAAAAATTTTTAATGGTTTGAAATGGAAAACATCGTTCAGATAATATCGGTAAAATATGAAAAGTGTGGAAAACGATATAATTTTAACTTTTCATTGAACAAAAGCTGTGTATTTAAAGATAAAGGAAGTGCTCCGCTTTTGCAGCTCAGGAAAAGACAATGCAACATGCAACCAGCTAATTCAGTCAACCTTGACATTTGGAAAAATTGATTTACAACTTTGGGGAAGTAAGGATTTTGCCGAGATTGTTTGGAGCGTGAAGTCTTCTTCGAGAATTTTTTTCCTAATCTTCGATGACGGTAATTGTATCTTCAATAGAATTTTCTTCAAAACGGAGACCAGAATGTTTATCCCCTATTGAAAAAATATTTGCACCCTTAGTCGACTTTTTTGCTCTCGGCAAAACGTAGGGGTCACTGATCGTACTTTTATTTTATTGCTTTCAGTAGCCTATGCGTCAACTTCGATGAAATTCTGCATCTCAAATCGTCAAATATGGAGACAAAATGAGCTAATCGCACATTCATATTTGACGAATCATATCCGCACATAAACCACTTACAACGCATTCTGACAACCACGCTCGAGATTAAAAGTATCCCAAGCCATAAAATGGGTGTGTTCCAGTTCAAAAGGATTTTCATACAGTTTGGTTATGATTTGCATTGCTAAGAGGTGCATCTGAAATTCTCCCCGGAAATGCTGAGGCAGTGGATCTCTAATGGGTTATAAATACGCCGACGGGAAGGTGGATCAGCGTTTTGACTCATCTTCTACGGGAAAGTACACTACACGCGTTATATGTAAAGCGATTGGTTTTACCCCCTGATGGGTGTTGAGCCTTTCTGAATTCAGAAATACACTTACTTTCCGTAACATTAGTAGTGAGCTTCATCGCTGAAAATTGATGAAATTCCAATACTACCGATACCCTTAGCCGAATTCTAGTTCTTACTGCGCAGAAATTGCGAAAAAAAAAAAAAAAAAAAAAAAAAAAAACCCACAGGCCTGGTCTCATTTCTTATTTTGGATAGTTGAGAAAAACTATTTCTCCTTGCTATTTTTCGTTTACTACGATGGCACCTCTAAAATCCCTTCATGCGCTTTAAGTATCACTTTTTCGCGTTAGGTACAAAGAATTCGTCCAATAGAAGAGATACCTCAGAAGAAAGGAAGGGGTGTTACATAATTGAATTAAGAGAGGCTCTGCGTCACCCTCGTCCAATTTGGTAATTATTAATTACATTTATATTGAACTCGATATGGGATAATATCATGAATTGACAACGCGGCCTGATGCTGGTGCAAGGAATAAAAGGATTACGGTGGTGGATTTATGTGAGTGCAAAAGCCACAAATGAGACATCATCAGGGATTAATCACATGAGCTCGCTCTGTTGCCAAGATTTGTCAACCAAATTTTGGACTAAATGGAGGCACCATTGAATATACCTATGTATGTATGTATCTTTGTTGTGCGTCATGGATTCTTAATTTGTGGTTCGGGAACACTTTAAGGCTTTAAGGAAAATTCAACGTGCATTCCTGGGGGCAGAGGCTCGGGTCAAACCTGAATGATGAACGGAAATGATGTTGAACTAAATATATAACACTAGATCGCATGGATAACCAAATATTATGAGAGATTACAAAATTACTTGACCATCGTTGTTACAGGATTCAGGGTTTATTTTATTAGGCCCAAAAGATTATTTAGAAGGTTTTATAGGAAAATCAATCTATAAATGACGGAGATATCCTCTAAAAAGGAAAAATGTTGTATTCGAAATTAAATGGTTTCAAACTGAACAATTTTTCAGAGAAAGTTTAGAGAACTTTTAATGGGAAGTGCTCTTTACTATGCCTATATCGACGTTGTAAGTCGGCAATCACATAACTCGGTTTGCGACGTTGCAGAATTCCTGTCAGACTTTATTTTTTGAACGGAGAACTACTTAACGGCAATTCTTTAAAACTGCCGTGATTTTTCTTCTCTGTGCGAAGAAAATTCTGCATAAACCTCAAGGGATGATGTCAATTTGTTCTCCTTTAAAAAAATTACATATAGGCGAATATTTTCAGACACCGCAAACGAGGTGTGAGATCGCGGACTTACGCCGTCGATATGCTTTTGTTTGTAGTAATGAGTTGAAAGCGGTGTGATACATGTCGTGTCGGTAGAAGGCATAAAATTGCATTTTAATCCGACAACTTTCAACTTCGCTCCTGACAGATTGAACTTTAAGCACATTTTTCTCAAAAGTACATTTCTCAAAGTGCCAACTGCAAAGCGGCATGACTCTGATTCTGTTTGACATATTTGGATGTTGTCCGAGTTGAAACTTCCTTATCTCAAGCTTGCATGCAGCCATTTAGAGTAAAAAATTTGAAAGTCAACGCATAACTCTTGTCGTGCCTAAGAAAATAAAGCTCAGAGCAGACCATTTTTGTTTTGACCGACACGATCTTAAACACCCGTGTACTTCGAATAAGAAATCGCTAAAAAATACATGGCTCAGCGAAGAACTGGTCCCTGTTATTGCAGAATTGAGGGAAAACCCGCATGATTGAGGGTTCAGAGAGTCGTCGCAAAATGGACTAAAATTGTGATGCACCATTCAGGAAGCAGGAAGATAAATTTTGATAAATTGGCAGGTAACAATGGGTCCTTGAGACGGATGATTAGTAGCATCTTACCGACATTTAAAGATTGACCATGCACAGAAAGATGATGAGATTTAATGTAAACATTTGAGAAATTCAGAATTGTCTAAGGATAAAATAGGAATTATTGGCGAAGGACCCCCATTGGATTGTGGTCCAACCACAACTCTGGGCTGCCTAATCAAGATGGGCCCAGACCACTACCTCTTTGTATTCGTGTCGTTGTAAAAGGTGTATTTTATCAGATGCAATCATTCGGTCATAATTCTTTCAATATCCGTCCAATTTAAAATTCAAGGAGACCCTGCTGCTCACCATATGCAGTAGGTAGGTTTCATTTGTCAACAAGAATCATCAGAAAACCATTAGACATGGTCAGAATTTAAGCACCATTGTACACATGATTCCTCGTCAAAATTTCACACACGAAACAGTAGGTACATGTAGGAAGCTCCCAAATTTAATATCTGAATAAGATATCAGGTTTTCTGTGTTCTGCAATTCAATCTTCCTGCATACCAAAACGTTAAGTCTACTTGCATAAAATTGGGCGTGTACCAACTACGGTGCGTTCTTTTTACGATGGAATAAATTTTCTGTCTACTGAATTTTTCTCAGCATTTCACAAATGCTGTGTATCAAAGAAAAGAAGTTTTGCAGGGTCAGAATTCTTTATTTGTCAAATTATAGGTTTGTTTTTAAATTTGATACTCAATTATCAGTTGTTTTTGGACCTGTCGAATATCTTCAATCAGCCCTCCGTGAAGCTTTGACGACTTACCGATTGTTTATATAATCTTTAAGTATACTGTGTATTCATTCTTGAACACCCATAAATTTTCATTGTCGATAAGAGACTTTTAATGGACTTAATGCTTGACTTCCGGGAATACAAGCAAAACTCCTAATTTTTAAAAACAGCTTGAATGTATAAATGAACACAGTTTTAGCACGGCGATGGCTCTACAATATTCTGAGGGGAAATAAAGAAGCCAGAAAAGTACAAAAATTAAATCGGGGTTTCAAAATAAATCTCTAAAAAGTATCGATATTAAACTGAACGAGGAGGAAGGAATCAGTAGGAGGAGAGAATCTTTCAGGTTGATGGTGCAACCATATAAAACAGACCGGAAAAATGTCGGAGACTTTTTGAAATTGGTTCTAAATTCATCAGTTCACTTTTCGTTGCATTTTTAAAGCCATCGTTGGGGACATTATTTCGTGAAAAGATGGAGAAATGGTGCTGGGTCCACACCATTTCGCGCGGAAATCAAAGCCAAGAAGTTCCAAAAATTATAATTAGCGTCAAAAATAATTTTTTTTAACCAGCTAATGAGTACCAGTGCAAAACTGAGGGGGGGGGAGGGAGGACAGTATTTGGGCCACTTCTTACTGTTTTTTTCCTCATTCGTGAAAAGAGAGGAGGGCTATTGCCATTGACTCCTCATTTTAATGTTGATTTTCCTGGAGTCAATTTCGTTAATTTTTTGGACATTTTGGGAGATATTTTGAAATTTTATCACCCTTTTCCCCCCAAAAAACTTTTATCACCTAAGATTAAACGCCTTCGGTAACCAATTACTGGTTACCACTCTAATCTCAAACTTGGCACCCAGGCATGGACCGCTATTAGATAACACTAAATGAGCTATTGAATTCGTTGGCGGTCTAGTGGCATATATTCCTCTCAATGACCAATGCTTCCCGGCACCCGGCTCGAGGGGGGCACCGGGGGGCCCGACACCCGCCTGGTGAGTCACGAGTCGACGGGGGGGCCGCGCGTTCACACGCCCCCCCCCACCCCCCGGGTCGAATGCTAATTCCACGCTCCGGCGCTACACTTCCGCCTTGGATTTTTGAAAGTTATTTAATTATCTTAATTGAGACTTTTCTTCTCGATGAAAGCTTGCCAGGCCAGTTTCACGTCGCCTTAACTGCTCCTCTCCCCCCGCCACCCATAGGAGTAAGATCAGTAACTCATCCGTGGTATGAATCCAGCCGATGTTGCAACTTTATTTTTTAAAGAGCACGGGCATGCACTAATTCTTATGAGCTTCAAAGCTCATGAAAAAATGGATATGTTAGTTCTCAACGACTGACAATGTGTGGAAACGTTGCTTTTCTTGCGTTGGGCGTAACTACGTTTTGAGTTGAGCCCTATTGTCCATATAATTCCATGCTTTTCAGGATCAGCGTGAAAACAAGGATACGCCCTTACTTCAAAGGAGCGACCATAATAAATACGCTTTGCCGAGGAGACTGAAGCAGCATAGAACCAACAGCTGAGTCTCTATAAGAGGCTTTTCAAGCTCTTGGCAGAATCCATCGACGAGCCATGAGTCAAGAAGGCTTTACAAAAGGTGGATTTGTCAATAATACATGAAAGGATCAAATCATTAGTGACATAACTGGGAGTAAATCTTCACGTTTCGGATTGTGTGGAAGTATGGAAGTGCACTCTACAACTGCCTTGTGTACTCTTTCTCTAGACAGCGGGCTGATTGTTGAAATTGATAGACAAAGCTATAGACAAAGAAGACATAAGGCGTATGGAGCAATCCTATTGGTTGATGTGGGTTATTCCTATAGACCAAGGGAGGAAATGATGGACTAACTATACGGTCTCTCGTAGACTGCCGTTAGGTAGTCTATTTACCCATCTATTTTGTCCATTCCAACCACCCGCTTCCACCAATAAAATCGCTCCGTTTTCAGTTTGTCTTCTTTGCCAATCGATTTCTCTATGAACTTCAATAATCAGCCCGCCGAGCAGAGGTTAAGATCTAGATTATCCAAAATCATTTTTTTTCCCCCGGACGTTTTGGTTGTAAAAAGCTTGAGTCATAAAACGTCACTGAAAACTTTGTAACCTGTATCTCCACTCGAAATCAGTCATCAATCGAGCAAAAACTACATATCCATAATATAGGAATCCAATCGGAAATACTTGATTCCAGGAGTTATATTGAGGCAGAATGGAATTCCGGTTCACTGTATGGTAGTGACGATTCCTCGTTGAGATTCTTGGGTGCTGAGGGATAGTGGGCCGGGAAGGGGGGGGGGGGATGTACCGTCACTGAATCGAGACAAAAGGAATGAGTTGAACTGATGAGATTGCGATTAATATAATCGTAACAATTATCATAATTGAACGGTGCAGATAGACAACGCGCCCCAACACGGATGTGACTCTTGCACCGAATTGATGCACCGGTGCACCTTGGATTGCCAAATTGTTACGTCCGCTACGAATTATTTTGTGATCCTCTTAAAGGAAGGAATGTCATGCGAACTGTGGATTGTATAGTATCGGTCGTACTACATATTCAAACTACATTTCCCCCACTATGCTTTGAACATTGAGAATGCTGATACCTCACTATTGTGATTTAATTGGCGTCGGATTGAATGATGCTAAGGCGGTCAACTGTAGGCACACGTTAGTAAGTATAAAATCTGCGCATTGGACGGACATTTACTCTCAAATCCGAGCAAAGTGCACACACAGACGCTAGACTTCCTTAGCAAAGCACAACAATCCTCTCAAAAAAACAGTCGGATGTGTGGCTTAACACTCTTCTTCCGAAAGTGGTACCGGGCAACCGGGGGGGGGGGGGGGGGGCAGGTCGTCGGAGAAACGGGGATGGGGGATTGAGGAAGGGTTCTCGGGCGTGGGTTGAAGCAGAGAAAAATACAATGAAGAAGACAAATTTCCAAGTGCGTTTGTACTCGGTAACGAACGGCGATGCACTTATCTATACTTTTCTACCCCTGCATTTAAGTCTCCAAACATGTATACGATCATTACGATCTGAAGAGCGTTAAAGCTGAAAGATTTAAATAATGCAGGTTTCCTCATGAAAATTTCTTGTCTCACGGTGTTGACAAAGGTAATCTTTACTACAAATTCTTTCTTTCCCTTTTCTTCTTCTTCCTCTATAATTCCTTTTCTTTTCCTCTTTTCTCGTTTAATTATTCTCTTCTCGTGCGAAAACTTTAACAAAAACCCCCAAAAAACCAGTATTGAGAAAAATAACGTAAGGAGAACACTCACGATACTAATTGTTTTATAGCAAACGATTGACGCGCTTAAATCCGAACTCGAACTCAGCTTTCACACGCCAGAAAAGCATGCATTTAAACAATTTTACCGAGTTGACTCGATTTTAACAAAAGGATTGTCTCAACAACAAATTCACCGATAGAAACCGTCTGACTATTACATGGGGTGATGACGTTGGGTGATACAACTATACGAACACGTGGAAGCTGGTGTTGCCTACACTAAAAATTGAAGGCAAACTGGCATGACGGTGAGGTAACCTCTTCCCGTTAGGGAAAAGGATCTAATTTGTTTGCGACTCGAGTGAGCGAGCCATTTCGTGGAGATACCACTAATCGACCACGCTGGAGCCCGTGTTGCCTACATTCAAAATTGAAGGCGAACTGATATGGCGTTAAAGTAACTTCTGCAACTTTCTATAACTTCTGGCTTTGGTGAACAGCTTTATTTTCAGTGATTCTCGAGCATACGCTTGCCATTTCACAACGATACCTCTGTTCCACATATTTCTCATTTTCATTTTCTCATATTTCTTTTATCTTCTTCCTCTCCCTCATATCTGCTCTCTTCGATCATGCTTTTCTTTTTCCTGCTCTTCATTCTGTTCGCCTAAAATTGTGCATGCACGCACTTTCACACATCATTTGTCGAGAAATACAGATTATCACAGCCAACCATCTCTCACAAATCGTCGGTCCTCTGACGTAAGGGCATATCTCAATTGCTATGTGAGCCCTGTTCTCCGTTTAACCTCATGCTTTCCAGGGCTCATGGGGATATAGAGATACGCCTGAGCGTTAGAGTAGCGACGAGATAAATACGGAAAATTTTAGAGCTGCGATATATCAGTAAAAATAAGGAGCACAGTTTCTAGACAGTTCACTATTGTATAAAGAGCAAATAATATGCGCATGCTTTAGGAGTATTGCAAGCCTTGTAGGGTATTTTCCTAAGAATTCTCTCAAATCCGGGTGGAAACGAAAATATATCTATCAACTGTTATCAATTCATTTTTAAAAGACATTTTTTTAGAATTTACAGGTAAACGACGCGCAGTGGATCGATCAATTAGAGAGGTCGGACATGAACTTCTTGACAAAAACTGCGAATTTTGATGTTTATTTCGTCACATTTTAAATTTCAAGAGGTGTTGAAAGTCAAAAATTCTACGAAGAAACCAATGAAACCACCTTTAGAACCTCCAAGTTTCGTGCAAACGGAGTTACAATAAAAATTTCAAACAAACCGATGAAAACCTGAGCCCTACATATGGTGGTGGCCGGGATCCGAGAAAAATAGAAAAATGATAACCATCAAATTTAATTAAAATTTTTATTGTATTTCCGACTGAAAATGACTCAGTTGTGAATCAAAACGTCTCGGTTTTTATTGATTGTGTATTTTAGCCTTGTTTCCCGTTTTCTCCCTTGTTTTTCCACTGTTATCGTCGTCTCGGGCTGCTGTTAAAAATTTGTAGCAAACGGAGTTATAGGCGTTTAAAATGTCTAAATTTTGTCCGACCTCTCCTATCGATTCGACCCAGCGCATGAGCGACGTGAACTGCTAGCGATCGAGCAACGCCGTCGACGAAAGGCAGATGCGCACGCGACGAAAGTCGGCGGGCAGGAAGGCCAGGAAAAGAATAAGAAAGGAGTGATATTCCGATTTCGAGCAGAGATGAGAGATGGGACGGGCAGAGATGACTGCTCGCGGGGCACGTAACGCACCGGATTAGCAGTTGCGTTTTCGTGCGCGCGCGCCAACCGAGCCAAAGCCCGACACTGATATCGTTAATCATCGCCTTGTCGTGCTCGTCCTGAACTCAGGAAAAACGACATATCTACATCCGAATGTTGCCAAATTTCCCCCTAAAAACATTCATTTCGGCAAAGAGCCATACAAATTTTAATCCGGAATTTTCTGATACCGCAGATTAAATTGCGAATGAAATTCATCTCTAGAAAATTTGGAGGGAAATACTCATGAGTTTCCTTGAAAATTCGGATTTGATTGAAGGAGATTTGGCAACGCCTGAGGGCTCATACGACGTTTTATTAGACACGGTAGTGCTCGTGTTGGGCTCGGCGCGGATGGGCACGAATGGCTCACGATTGGGCCATGTCACCGGCCAACGCCGGGTTTCTTCGTTACGGGAGAGTACTCCCAAAACTGGCCATGCCAGTGTACACGGGAGCTGTAACTGCTGCGCATTGGTCGACGATTAAGGGTCGTATTTGTAGTCGTTCTTAAAAAGCTCATTTCTTTAGGAAGACTCTATATGGTTTACATTGTGATTAAGAAAGGTTCAAGGAGCCTTCAAGCATACCATCAGATAATACCATCCAAAGAGGATAATTTTTAGGGACTTCGAGTAAAATTCAACGGTATATCTTTAAGAGTAGGATCTACAATGCAGCTTTGACAAACTGTCACGTTTCTATGCACGGAGACAGTTCACCTAACTATCTAGGGGGATCAGTAATAACCATTGCTTTCCAAACTCGACAAGAAACGTTGCACTCAAATTGCCCGAAACCTTAGACTTTGCTTATTACCAATTATGTATATCGGCTTCTGAATCTGTAGTGATTTGCATAAATTACGACTCTTCTCTCATTTGGCTTGCATACCATTGCCATTCGCAATCTCTACGGAAAGCTGAGTGTCCCTTGACTTTTCCTATAGAGGGAACCTTAGCCAACCACCATTTCACCAATTGGTTTGCGTCATGGTCATACGGGACAAGAGGTTTCTCGTCGGATCGACGTCTTTTACGCTTTTCAACTAAATATTTCACTCGAAATGAACTTGTGTGTGAGTGATATTTTTTTTAACAAATTCGTGCGACGAGCTCTCATCCTCCATACCTCCAAATCAATTTCTCACAGTCGAACTTTGGTATCATATTGACGAAATTTCCCCAATCCTCCATTCAGACGGAATGTAATAATTCGAAGACAACCCCGGAAATCCACCACCATTAGCCTAACATAGTTACACTGACCTGAAAGTGGCTTGCAAGTCTTGTATCGTGAGCCTTTCGACCACCTTAATGAGCAAAAGTCCATTCACCTCCCAGACTAACGTAACATCAATAAATGCTCGCAGTTGCCAGATCACGGCTCACTTAGACCATATTCCGTGCATGGCTGTAGGAAATTTGCGAGCTTTCCATCGCAACAGGCAATACTGTGCATGTATCATTGTCGTTTATTCCTAGGAAATGTACGAGGTGCACTTAAGCACGTGTAATTAGCAGGCGCTCTACTTCATCCATTTGCATAGAAAGGAACCTGATTGCCCGGGGGAAGAATCGACGGAATCTGTATTTCTGTGGCAATCACTGTTGAAGGATGGAAAAATATTCGGCAAGCTAGTCAGTTAGTTGCGCACTGTGAGAACTTGATGCTCTTTCCATGTACGAGATGAGGAATTTTTACTATGATTTATGATTAGGCCAAATAATTGAATGATAATAATTCGAAAAAAAGGGAAAAATAGAACGGAGCAGAGGACATAGAACAAACTTACAGCATAGGAAGAGGAAGAGGAGGCACAATGGAAAACTGGTTTTTTAGAGTTCTTTCGGACCCGGCTATAAAGGAGCACGCGCGCAATGTTGTAATATGGTGTTCATAGGCTACTGAATGTGGTCACCCAGAACGTAGTTTCTATTGAATCGTAGTGTTTTCGCGAAGAGTAATTTTGGATACATAATCCGTATGATACCAATAACAATATCGAAAATACCATTGAGAACAAACCACATGATAGGATAAGAATGAAATTACCGCAAAACACATTTTTTTCATCAAGAACTCTATTAAAAACACTTTGGACATTTTAAATTCAATGTGAGATATCTGTATTTATTGTTCACGCATGAAGAAACTCTCATGTCAAAAGTAAAATAATTCTTTAAAACAGTAGAGCGCAAATTGTAAAAATTTGCTTCAAAATACATCTTTGAAATGCGCACACTCTCAAGAATCCTCATCAAACACATGCAAAAATTAGCAGGTTTTCAAAACTTGACGATCTAACCAGGCACTAAACAAAATGCTTGATTTCCCCATTTAGCCCACGACATTTATGCCCATCGTCTACCGAGAGGAACCTATCGTCCCGTCTGGAATCTTCGCAGAAGGTGCAATTGCTGGGTGCAGCAGTGGCGTGACATGCTTCGCAATAAATCGATTGATCTGACATTTAAACCATGATCAGAGTGTTCGCAGCGAACACCTGTACAATCGATTCTTTACCATAGCTGCAATGGGGAAATATCGATAATCGATCATTTACGTCTCGCCACCGGGGTGCAGCCTGCAGCGTCTCCAGGATTTTGTCTCTGAATTGGAGGTACATACATTAACTGTGCACTGTACCCGCGTGTTGATCAGGAGCCTGCGGGTGACACTGAATTAATTGCCGATTACCGGCGCTTACCGGTGCATGCGCATGCAGCACGGTGACCTCCGCCGCGATTCATCTGATCCAGCAGAATGCTCTTTTTGAATGCAATTTGTTCATTGTCCCCAAGAGCGCGTTGCTCAAGCCGGGGACGTTCACGAACCCGTTGGCACCGTGCACCTGATTCCAATGTGCACCTCCAAGGTCCCTCGCTTTCCACACACCATCGGAGAACTTAAGGTCCGTGCAACGTTCTCGTTAAGACTCAAATCCCGAGGGAAATATATTGAAGAGGAGGAAGTAGACAAAGCAGCAGAAGCAGAGACAAGAGACCCTCCACTAGTATCTTGGCAGTGGTGGAAACTTTTACTTTCGGGACTTAGCATTCTACTGTTGACTTACCTACATGGTTGATGTTCAAAAATGTGTTGGCACTTTCGTTTTGCAAACAAGCCGGAGTTTGGTAAACTTGTTTGATTCATGACGTCACCCGAGGCTCATCATCCACCATGTAGGTAGGTCAACAGCCGAAATAAGAGTGATGACTGTTGCTCCCTTATAGTTGTCCATAAGGAATTGTTAAATCCCCGAGAGTAAAAGCTTCCACCTGTCGCCAAGAGGCCAGTAGAGGGTCTCTTGTCTCTGAGCAGAAGACAGTGCGGATACTCGCGGAGAGGAAAACTTCGATTACTATGACTGGACTTCGGCTATTAATGCTTATTGGTTTATTTTGAGTGCATTGGTCGTTGCGATGCTTCAAAAAAATATCATCTGTTCTCCATAGGTAGACTTGGAGCTAGACCGGCATGCCTACTATAGACAGCTCCTCATACCTGGCTGACTGATTCGCCAATCATAATCACCCAGAAACGTGACTTCGTTATGAGAGAGACGTCTGCTCTCCGCAGACGGACTTGGTCCGCGCATGCGCACAGATTTAATCAAATTATGGCGAGGCGTCACACAACGGTCCCAAATATAGCTGCCACATCGTCCCACCGGGACACCGAATTACTAGACCCATATTTCGTACACACCGATCTATACTATCCCGATGAAAATCGAGCCTTGTGTCGCCATCTGCCAACGGTGCGCTCAACTTCGCAAGCCCCGACACGAACCTGGCGCCCAAATCTTTAATCCGTGTGCCGAGGGGAGCGCACATTCTTACTTTGTATCCCTTTTGTTTGTCTTATTTATTTGACTACCCTTCTATATGGCTGACAGCTGCGATATGACGAGCGCTTTGATTTCGTTTGATTGGGTTTCGTGTCTGGAAAGTGTATTAAAACCTCACTTGTGCAACTTTGACTGTGAGTATTTTACTGTCAAACTTTGCTGGTGAACACTATTGATACAACTCCAGAATCACAATGAGAAGAGCTGGGTTTTAGGGGGGAATTAAGGCACCGGCATATGGGTCGCGATCCATAGCGGCAGATTTTTGGGGACTGCAAATGAGCTTCTTGAAACAATATGAAAGAAAGCACTATGAAAATGTTTTTCTCTTCACAATCTTACGTAGAAGACAATTTACACAACAGAGTGTCTGAAAATTGTCTCTTAAGCAAGATAAAAGTGATTTTAATCAACATGAGTTAAATTGCAAAAATACAAATGACGTCATTTGTATAATCCAACTTCTATTTGATTCGTTTTAAATTTATTTGTTTGAACACTGCGACCCGAATGAATGAAGCAGATCTGGTTATTATGATTGACGGCATTGAAATAATTTAATCTGTTTCATCATCTTCGGTGCATTGATTTCTGACCCGCACAACAGGGAGTCTAAAGATATAGATTTCAATTGAGAGTCACCAAATTCGGTCAGTTCCGTCAACTTAGATCAAAGATCAGATTTAAATAAAAAATAAATAAATTTAAAAAAGAAATAACTAGATTATGCTTTCGTCAAATTTCAGCTTTCTACCAGGGAGAATCAGGGGACTATGATAAAACTTTGCCAATTTCCTCAATTTAGATCCAATTTGATCATGCTAGTCTTCTGTCAAGCCTCAGCTAACCGATGATATCTAGTGAAAACTAGGCAGTAACTTTGATCAAACTTCGCCAAATTTGGTCAGTTTCATCAAACTAGATCAAAGATAAAATAATGTACAAGACCGAAGTACATTTCCGTCAAATTTCAGCCGACAATATGGGGGGATTCTGGCAACCACTATGATCAAACTCAGCTAAATTTTTTCGATTTATCCAAAACTAGGGGGAACGCCCTATGATTGCTCCGCGGTGCTAACCCCCCCCCCCCGCCTTCGGCGTTATGCATTACGCATTACTGTCATGATTTTATACAGTGAAGTAAGATAAAGATAACACTTAAACAAGCTGTACTTCTATTACACTTCAACTAACTGGAAAAACCGGCAAGAATCAGGCAGTGACTCCGATCAAACCTCAGCAAATCCGATGAGTTTCGTCAAACTAGATCAAACCCCGAATCTGGGATCGGTGAAGCGCAGACGCGAGCGAGAGAAGCTCGCGACGAGCCGCGGTAGCAAAAAGAGAAGGGGACAGCCGGACTGCGTTGGGCAATAAAAAAGCGAATTACGTTAACAGCTGTTAACAGCCGGCGAGGGGGCGGCGGGGGTAATAGACGCTCAATACCGGAGTTTAATCGTAATAATTGCGCTGGCGATAGTAATCGAAATACAAATGAATCGGGAGAAATATGTGAATGGAATATCCGCGAGCCGCTTCAAGGTCCGGGTTCGCGGCCGGTTCCCAGGTCGTGCAGATTTTCCCCCGCGAGGAAAAACAGCGCACCAACATTTACACGTTGCCAAATTTTCACCGATAAAAACGAAATTACCTAGTTGATTCGTGGATATTTTTTCCTCGAATTTTTTACATAATTTCAATCACAGTGCAATATAATTTATCTGGAAATTTTCGAAGAAAATACTCATATCTTTTCCTTTAAATGAACATTTTGTCCGACGATATTTGGCAATGCTCGAATGTTCAAATGTGTTTTTTCCTTTGAGCGACGGTGAACCTGGTGCTTTCCGTGGGGGTATGTGACAATCTGGCAACGCTGGAACGGTGTTCACGGCCTCGGGTCGATCGGTCGATCGGCAGGTATTTGGTATTTATGCGCCGATTAAGAAACAATCGGACCACAGAAATTGAATTAGGGACGGTTTCCGTCGGCCCCCCGCCCCCGCTCCTGTGTTTTCGTCGCTGTGGAAGCGGATGCAAATGTCAATGAGTTCAAGCAGAATCTCGATTTAGTTGTAAAAAATTAGAAAGGAGAAGAAAAAAATATTTCAAGGGGTCAGAGCCGGAGGGGTTTAATTGCTGCGTTGCAAAGTTCCACTTACCAATTTATTCCTCTAAGGAACGTTGGACATTGTTTAAATTATAATTTGGGATAAATTTTTTTGTGATTTTGCAACCTGGATTAGCAAGTTGAAACACGCATTTGTTATTTATAAATGCAAGCTAAAATAATATGGTTAACTTCAGTTATTGCATTACATTGGAAAATCATTTCGATATTTTTGTTGCGCTGTCCTACTTGGGACATTGCAAACGGGACGGAGGTGGGGGATGGGGTGGAAGGAGGGTAAGTCTCGGATGGGGGTGGAAGAGAGGAAAATTTAATGAAGAAGAAAAATTTCCAAGGTTTTTACCTCCTGGTAACGACCGGCGATGTTTTCCGATGCTTTTATGCACGTAACTATACTTTTCTACCCCCGCGTTTAAGTCTCCAAACGTATACACGTTCAAAAAGGCGTTGGTACTGAAAAATTATAATGGATCATGTTTTCTCATGGTTTGAAATATCTTACTACAAATTTTCTCATTCATTTTTTCCCTTTCCCCTTCCCTTCTTTTTCTTCTTTTTCTTTCAATTCTTCTTCTTCTCCTCCTCCTTCTCTCCCTCTTTCTTTCATTTTCGCATTCTATTTTCTTCTCCGCGGTCCTTCTCTGTTCTTTTACGTCTTCATAATTTTTCTTTTCATCTTCTTCTCCTTTATCTTCTCCGCGCTCTTTTCATCTTCTTTTTGTAGGACGGGATATAATAACAACTAACCAAAAAAAAAACAAAAAACAAAAAAAAACAGTCAAGTGAAAAAGAGGAAAGGAGAGTACTTGCGTTACTAACCGGTAAACGATGAATGGGCTTCAGCCCAAACTCGAACTCAATCTTCTCAAGACATAAAAGCATACCATTAAGAATTTGAATTGTTTGACGTGATTCTAACAAAAATTATCTTGTCAACAACTAAGTCACAGACGCCAAACTTCTGACCATCGTAAGAGAGATTTCAAACTATAAAGAGAACATGTTACATTATTTATTGTACTTTCTGACGCCACTAGAGAATGAAACCATCTTTTTGATCATTTTAACCTACATATACATACTCTCACCAAATCCCCAATTTCTGGAATCCACGCATGCAGGTCCTCAAAGTCTAAAATGGCTGAACCAATTAGCAATGGATCCTGCAGTGTTCATACTCTCCCTACAAAAGTAGTCCATCGTTAGATACTTTAAATACAAGTACCCTTCCGACAACGATGGACAATTATTGCACGGCTGTCTCTGGGTAGGAGACCTCTATGATTTTTAATTGACTCAAAGTAGCGGCTTATGATTTGACTGTTGATGCAACTGAACTCTATTTAAAGGTGCACGGCTCCGAAATGCACGCCGCTCGATACTCAAATAATTTGGTGCACCGGATAAAAACGGCGAATCTGCTCACGGTGTCCATGGAAATTAGGTGGTTTTAACCGAGAAGGGCGGCGCAGTGCGGCAGGAGCAAGAGGCCTGAGGTTGCGAGATAAGGCTTGAGCTCGTGCCGCGCTCGCTCCGAAAAAGAGCAGAGACACGACACGACTCAATCGAGGGAGAAGAAAGAGAAATAATTGCCGGATTAGCCGATCCTGACCTGAGTCACTCCAATTCGCGGACTCCATTCCGCTCGCCGAACGCCGCTGGACTTGCGCCCGCAGCGCCCACGCACTGACGTCATCGATTGTCGCACGATCCTGGTCGGTTCAGTCCGAATCGTGGATTGCTCCCTGGATCCGCAATGAGGGATAGTATCAAAAGGAATATTACTAGGGATTAATTTGATTGAGTAAAGGTTTAACTTAAAGAATTGTTTCAAGGAATGGATCTATCTCTGCTAAACGGATCCGGAGATTGATGGGGAAGAAGGGGTGTGCTCTTTAGTTGGGGGACATAAGAATGAATGGGAACCACAAGTTCCACCAATACCAGCACCATCAACACCGCAGCACCATCAACACCAGTACCACCAACACCAGCACCATCAACACCAGCATCACCAATACCAGCACTCACCAACACCAGCACCATCAACACCAGCACCATCAACATCAGCACCACCATCACAATCACCAGCACCACCTTCACAACCACCAGCACTACCAACCACCAGCACCATCAACACCATCACAACCTTCAGCACCAACATCACCAACTGCACGTCTAGTGCCCTCACACAATTGCTATCAGCATTATCACCAGCACTATCACACCATCACGCCACTATCACACACCATCATGAACACAACTACCCCCATCATCGTCACCGCGGCCACTTATATCACTAACATCACCTCAACCACCTCTACTACCACCACCACCTCCAAGACAGCTATCACCACTACCAAAAAACATTACCAGCAGCAAGAAAGAAAGATAATAGCAGGGGAAAATAATTAGTGCCTACGAAAAATTACATGCATAATGAAAGCCGCTTTCACGGCGCTCTCGGATGCTCTGCGACACCTAGCCGCCAAAGTACCCTATCCTCCCGAAACCCTCCAGGGAGTTGGCAATCCCACATTTCCTCTAAAACCCCCTGTCGCCACTCTTTCACCGAGCGACCCCTTCGTCTCCGCCAGGCAGGAGCCCAATCGTCATCCCGTTATCATGACCACACCAAGACAAGCTGCTGCGGTCGAATACAATGTCAAGTTCGACTACCTTGATCTGACGCATTCTATCCTTAAAAAAATTTAAAGGGACAAATCCATACATCCACCAAGCAAAATTTTTGGTATTTTGTCTATTTTTCATTCAAATATCAATGCCAAGTAAATCAAACTAGGTTTAAAACATTCTCTCCATTATGAAACGAAGTGAACGCTGAGGCGGTAAGGATGAAGGATGGATGGCAGAGAGGAGGAGAGGGGAGCACAGTGGATCGAGTCAATTAGAGAGGTCGGACATGAAAATGTTCACTAAAACTGCACATGTTGACGTTTAATACGTCGCATTTTAAATTTTAAGGGGTGATTCTAGCGGAAACTTTCACGAGGGAACCAATGGATCACTTTAAAATCTCAAAGTTTTGTATAAATGGAGTTATAAGCTTTTAAGCTTCCAAATTTTGTCCGACCTTTCTCATTGACGCGATCCACTGTGCGGAGGCAAGACAGTGAGAGGCAGAACGGTAGAGCCCGTGAGTGGGCGGATAATGACCAGTGCACGAAAAGCGGCTTAATCGGGCCGTCATCGGAGGGTCCGTCAAAAGTCGAATCTAGATCGTTCACGGATTTTCGGGGACCCCCGAGAGGTGCAAACTGCTGACCGGACGCCCTTGAACTGCGGCCCTCGCCGTCACCAGCGATGAATGCGTCGTGGAATAAGTCTGAGGGCCGTAGTCGTAATCGTTCCCTAAACAGTTCCTTTCCTTAGGAGCCACCATATGAACTATATTTTGCAATAAGGAACCACTATTTCTGGCTCATTTTAGAAACAGCATATATGCCATTGGTTTCCCGGTGCAGAAAGGTGCTTTTATGGAAGAGCCAGAGATATGGTGGTTCCTTATTGCAAAATGCTATCCATATGGTTTACATTGTGATTGAGGGAGATTCAAGGAAATTTACTTATTATCATAAGAAAAGAGAATTTAGTTAAAATTCAATAGGGTGAATAAAGAAATGGATCATTGCAAAGGAGAGACACGATTTGCCACTGATAAATGCAAAAAAACTGAGAAAATAATTCATTAATTTTGACAAAATCTCAGGTTTATTTTAACACTTTCAAAAACTGCAAAATTGTTTCTTATTTATTAAAAAAAAAAAAAAATAAAAAAAAAGCAGAGGATGTAATTCCATGGTTATAACAAAAGTTCAGGTAGATACGAACCTTTCTTAAAATTTTCAAAACTCGCAAAACTGTTTTTTTATTTTATTTTTAAGTTGTTTTTTTTTGGAAGGGGAAGGGGGAATTATTGCAATCCCTTGCAAGAGTTTATCTCTGAAGTTATATCACTGACTTTTGTCGAGAGTTTTTGAAATTTTCCTTCTCATTGTGCTATGTTAGGGATCTCCTACAACCTCCCTTCATCACAATTCATAATGCAAATCATATGGGGTGTTTAGAACTCTAAGCAGTCTTAAATATGGATACACTACTTCAGGGCAGAATTGATGAAATGGGTATAATAAAGATTTTTTCAATGACTCTAGAAAGACTTAACGGATCTATACAACAATTACCCCTTTTTGTCAGTAGCGCACCTCTCTTAAACTCGCGGCAAGGACAGTAACAACCTTGCTCTATATTTGGCGAATTTTATGAACCAGCAGCACAAAGTATATGCACATGCCCTGGGATACGATAATTCTGTTTGCATGGTCAAAATTATAGCAGCCAGTTCGTGAATGGGTGTGTAGCTGTAATTTCTTTGTTTATCGCAATAGTGATCTCAATGTCTTTAATACTAAAAAGTTGCGACTAACAAGTTAATGTATATGGTGATACGGACCTTTGTTCTCACACGCATAGAAGGGATATATTTTGGCTCGAATTTGAACTGAAATAAACTTTTACTCCAGAAAATTGTGAAATTCAGGCGAGATTATCTTTCGAAGTCCTAGTGTCAAGCAATTTTTCAGTTTGCATAGTATGCTCAGGGGGCATTACTGGCATTTTTATTAATTAGAGGCAAATGAATGCTTCATGATCGCTGATAGGAATAGGAATAGTCGATTTAATAAAAGTAGAATAGATTTCTTTCTTAATTGAACGTTGATTGAAATCAATATAGGGGTTGGAAAGTTGAGGGAAAAAGAAGATGTTCGTGAAGCCCCTTTGGTTAGATAGAGACACTTCTTTGAAACTGCTGAGACAACTTATTCACTAATCAATATTATCTGCGTGCGTAGTAACGTGGAGCTTCCCTCCCCCCGTAGAAAAAGAAGAAAATGTAGAAAAAGAAGAAAATGTAAAGAGCAAGGAGAAGAAATCGATGATGAAAAGAAAAAGAACCGGAGAAGAAGAAGAACAGAGAGGGATGGAAAAGATATTAGAATGTCAAAAAAACAAGAGAAGATTAAGAAGAACAAGAGAAGAGGAACAAAAAAAGAGAACATTTGGAAGAAAAGAGCAAGAAGAAGAAGAAGAAGGAGAGGAGAAGAAGGAAAAGAAGAAGAAGCAAAAGCAGAAAAAGAGGAGAAAGAAGAAAAAGAGGAGAAGAAGAAAAAGAGGAGAAAGAAGAAGAAAAGAGGTAGTATTAAAATAAGAAGAATGAGAAGCAGCGGGAGAAAAGAGGAAAAAATAAGAAGGAAAACAAGAAACGAGAATGAGAAAGAAGAGAGAGAGAAAAATATGGAGAGACAGAAATAAAAGGAAGAAGAAAAAGAAGTGGTAGTAGTAATGTTCGTTCATTTAAAATCAGTGTCTTAGCAGCTATTGCCATTAACACTTCTATGAAAAAGCAAAAGCATATCGAAGAGTGGGGAAAGAGAAAAAGAAAATAAAATAAAACGAAATTGAGAAGGAGGAAGAAAATAAGAAGAGGAACAAAAAGGACCTCGGTCATTAAATTACTTTAAAAATTGTATCATCCCTAAAAAACCATATTTTTGGTGAAGTCATCACCAGACTGATTTAAATACTTAATTAATTTTTCCGAGCCGCACAACTTGCATGAATGCATGTTTCAATTTCTTTGGTTTCAACTTATTTTTTTCCAATAATCTTACTGTCCACATCGGAAGGATCCAAACATGCCTCTCTACTCCTAAAATCCTCCTTCACTCTGTCCATATTGGAGGGGTCTAAAATATCCGGAGCCTTTAAATTAAATCGGTTTTCACGGCAACGGCGTAAGAATAAGCTCCACCGCGGACGGATGATTCATAGCTGTCGACAGCTGAGCGCTTGCATTTGCATACGACTTCTTGATCCGACCGGACGATCGGTCCACTCCGATTTCGCGCCGGCTCATTGGTCCAGCGCCCAGCTCTCCGTAAATCATCTACTCGGTACTCCGGATTCATTTACGCTTTTTCTATGTACGCATACGCCACGGCCCCTGACAAATTCCCGCCCTGACCCCGTTCTCCTCACGATGCGCCGTCTTACGGCGTTGATGTCTCAATCCAAGCCATCCGACGCTGATTTAGGGACGTCTTCGTAGTCACTCCTTTAACAGCCCGTTCCTCTCCGCATGCCCCATGGGATTTACACTGATAGTTAGGGAGGTTCATCGTGTTCGACACGATGAAACACGAAATACAATCCACGATGGAAAAAATTCCGTGATTTTTCGAAACTCTAATATTTGCAAATCTAAAATATTTCCTCTTTGGCACATTGTTTTTTTTTTTTAAAAAAATTTAAGTCTTGATGTTCCTATGTTTTCAGGACCTGTCTTTCGTGATCCTGTTTCTAGGCCCGGGCTGTGTAATTTACATATCTCCTATCGTCAGCTGTGCCTGTAAATATTCCCATAATTGATTACCAACAATCAAAGAATGGGAACATGGTTACGACTGTTAGTGGCAATGGTGGAGAAAAAAGGGCTGCGGGCCTCCAGCCCAGTCAGCTAGAAGTTACGAGGGCACAAAATGTCCTTGTCGAGGCCGGGAGGTCATTTTTTCCACGACTTCTCGCCCTGTTGTTTATCCCCTCTCTCCTCATTTTCTTGCCTCTCTTCTCCTTTCTCTGCTCCTCTCTGTCTGCCTAATTAAGGACCCAATCCCACAACTACGACCGCAAAGTTCCGTCTGAGCCCGAGCTATTCAAACTCACCACGTTTCGATGGATGGATAGACTCGCGATTTCTCTCTATGAAGACAGATACGTTGCGGAAATTATTATCCATTTACCTCACACCACCCAAGTCCTATTGTCAGACACGCACGTGACCACACTGTACTTGCCTCGCAATTTTTCGTTCGCCATTTGCGCCAAGTTTCGCGGGTCGAATTCTGCACCGAAACCTTAAGCCTACACCTTGCAAGGAGCCCCTTTTGTGAATCTGTTTTGCTGAAGATTAAAATTTGGGTGAAAATAAAGAACTTGGGTTAATCAAATTCAGCAGAGCAACTAATCGTGCTTTGCGGCCGTGCTGATTGCCAACACGGATTATTGCAGGCGTCAATACAGGGAAGACATAATCTCGTTTGGTTGGAGACGAAGAATTTTCATAAAGTAAATGGGTCAGTTGCGCTGGTTTTGATGTTCCGCTCCGTTTCATTTCAGTCTTGGCGTGAAATTTAAAATAAATGCCGATTTTTTCATTCGATTCTTATTGGTCCAATTCCTCCCGGCCAGAGGGAGATTGGAAAAATGAGAGTGGGGTATGAAAATCTTTACATATTTTTTGGTCGTTCTTTTGTCGACGCGGACCTATAAGAGAGCGCGAAGCGCCCTCTAGTTTTCTAATATCGACCATAAAACATAGAGGTAGCCAGTGCTATAATAAATGGCCTATCTCAAACTCAGCTAGAGCATGAATGGCACAGAAATCACGATGAGCGAATCGAGAAAGTCTGAAATACACCCCTAACTTCACAATCCGTATAAGGAATATCCACGGTGAAGTCTCACCGTCGATATTTCACGAAAACCGTCGACTCCTCTTACGAAATTTTCACCTGTGCCGTAGTACCATTTTTGAAGCGGGAAGCTTAAACAACGCACACCGACGGTGAAAGTACCAAACCACGTATCTCGTTTTTGGTGTGTAAAAATCTCCGCTCCTATTTTATTTTTTGAAAGAGAACAAATCAATATTATCTCTCGAATTTTTCACAGAGTTTTCTTCGCACAGAGAAGAAAAAACACTGAAGTTTTCAAGAATTGACGTTGAGCAGTTTTTCATTTAAAAAATCAAAAATGACAGGAAGTCTACAACGTCGCAGACCGAGATATGTGGTCTGGTAGTTTCACCGTCGATGTGCATTTTTTAAGCTTCCCGCTTCAAAAATGGTACTACGGCACAGGTAAAAAATTTCGTGAGAGGAGTTCTCCCATCCAACCCTTACGCACCTGGATGCTACACAATATTTAACA
This sequence comes from Bemisia tabaci, assembly GCF_918797505.1. Classification (NCBI taxonomy): domain Eukaryota; kingdom Metazoa; phylum Arthropoda; class Insecta; order Hemiptera; family Aleyrodidae; genus Bemisia; species Bemisia tabaci. The sequence continues at coordinate 22,827,548 of NC_092793.1, read as the reverse complement.
TGGCTAAACCGCCTGCGCGCAAATCGTGAGAAAGCACCATGATCCATATTGTATGTCTATATCAACGTCAGGATAATGTAAGTGTAAACACGTCGGTTGATAAACTCCTATCTCGTTACGTGTGTTATAACGGGATAGCGTCGCAATTTGTTGAATACTGCGTGCCCTAGCATCCTGTGCGCAAGGGTTGGTTGGAAGGACTACTCTACCGAAATAATGTTCACCTCTTCCGTAGTATCGTTTTTGGGGCGGGAATGGAAGTTAGAGTGTATTTGAAACTTTCCGTATGCGCACTCATTGTGATTTTTGAGCCATTACCTGTGAGAAACAACCCTTCATCTTGTCGAGCTGAAGTTTGCAACATGCCCATTAAGTCAAAACTTACATTGAAATTATTTATTAATTGCTTTCTGAGTCAAAACTTGAGTCTGGGCCAGAATTCCTTAAAGCTTCCGACATTGGCGACACAAATTAGAAAATTAATTAACTTTTAATTATCGATTAAAAAAGGTAGGGTGGGGGGTGCAGTGCTCCTCTTGCTAACATGCCGACGTCATTTACTTGTTTTTTTTTTTTTTTAAAGATAACTTTGATTTATTATTTTGGTTACAAGTTGGAACCATAGTTTAACAGAACTATGGCCGAAGGCCTATGTTTACATGTTAGATTAGAATAAGAAGTTCCTATATTTACAAATTGGTGGTTCCCCCTTTTTTATTCCCGAAAGATAAGCTAATAAGTGGTTAGAATATAACTTGAAGATCCTCGGTCTTCTGAATGATTAAGTGTCTGCGTTATCCTCGGAATTGTCGGCTGACATGTCATCGAGGGAGGAGTGTTGGTAGGTTGGCATTTCAGGTGACATCTCGTTTCCGTCTTCGTTCAGGACTTTTTGCTTTTGTTTGAGGACTTCTGTGATGTAGTATTGGATGAGATACCAGTTTTTCTTTGTGTTGATCATTTGTTCGATGATATTTTCTGGAGTTATTGAGACATTTAGTTTACTTTGGAGAGAGTTTCTGAGTAACTTGAAGGATTCACAGTGAAAAAAGGTATGTTCTGCATCATCTATTGTTAGGTTTTTACACATGGGGCAAAAAGGGTCACTTCTCTTCTTAAATCTGAATAAGTATTGCGCATATGCTCCATGATTTGTAAGGAATTGGGTTAAATAATAATTTGTATTTCCGTGTTTCCTGTTTAGCCATATATGAATTTGAGGAATCAGTTTTTTAATCCATAAGTTCCCTTTTGTTTCTTCCCATTCAATTTGCCATCTGATTTTTTTATCTTGTTCAATTTCGTAAGGGTCTTTTCTGTTGTATTTTTCAATTTTCTCTTTAATTAGAATTTTGGTGGATGGTATACCTGATATTATATCTAGGCATGCATCTGATACTGTTCTATAGGATGAACATAGTGCTAGTTTCATGGGTCTGATGGTTTTTCTTATTTCATTTATGTTTCCTTTTGATTTACAAGCGGGACCCCAAAATGCTACTCCGTAAAAAATGACGGAAAGCATAGCGTGGATCATTATTCTCTTTTGGATGAAGGCTGGACCATTAAGATTGGGAAGCAGTGGTCTATAGTGTGAGGTGATTTTCTTTGCTTTTGAACAGACATCTTTTATATGTTGTGTCATCCTGAGCTTTCCTGTTAAAGTGAATCCCAGGGAGATCAGAGATGACCCAGCATTTATGATTGATTCGCCAACTGATATTTCTACGTCTTTCGCTTTTTTGGGACCATGTAATAAGAGCGCCTCTGTTTTACTATCTTCTGTAAGTAGCTTCTTCTTTTTCAGTGCTGTTTTTATTGTTTGAGTGATGGTTTTTGTTGATCTTTGTATTTCTGATATATCTGTGCCTGTAATAAGAAGAAGGGTGTCATCGGCATATGCTTGTTTAACTGCTTCTGGTGTTGTGTGGAGATTTAGAATTTCATCAAATATTATGATCCAGATGGTAGGAGATAAGCAACCTCCTTGGGCTGCTCCTGAGTTAATTTTAACTTTAAAGTCTGAAAAAACCAAGTATCTATTTGTAAAGTATGATTTAAACATTTCTATTAGATATGGTGGTATCTGTCTTTTTATCATTGTTACAATTACATCTTCCCAGTTTACAGAGTTGAATGCATTCTTTATATCTATATTTAATAGTAAAAGTAGTCGTTTTTGAGTTGCACTACACGAAAAAAAAAGATTTCCTGAATTTAAGTAAACGCGTCTACTTGGATTTTTTACTTATTTTCAAAACGGGTTTGACTTGGAAGAAACTAACGGTTTTCTTAATGTAAGACAACATGATTCGCTTGAAACAAGCGAATCGTGTTTTCTTAAGTATAAATAAACGTTGTTTTAAAATAAGCCAACTTTTGCTTGAATGAAGAAACCAGTTTCTTTAAAATTACCCAGGTAGCAAGGTCTGCTATAAAATAATTTTTATTATATCTTCGAAATAACAGTTTTATTGCTATTAAATGAGAGTTTTAATTCCTATTAATATATTATAAAAAAACAATTTATATCGGTTGAAAAGATCGATTAAAGTACTCCCCAGTTACAACAGTTTCAGGCGCTATATTCCTATTTTATGAAGTTAAAAATAACAGTTTAAAATAATTTAATGACATAAATCAACAATGATTAAAGTAGTGAAAAACAAATTTCATTTGGAAAATTTACTGGTGTAAAGCGACACTTGTCTTAAAATAAAAATAAAAAATTTAAATGTTGAATACGAGTTTTGAATTATTCTTGTAAAGTATTAAAAAAAACTTAAAATATCCATAGAAAAACTAATTTCTAATAATAGAACGACTCGTAAAATTGTAGTTTTATTGAAAATTAACAGTGTCAATATATGAAATTTTATTCGTTTTTAATATTTTGTTAAACTGTTATTTTTTGGTTTTAAAAGATCAATTATAGAACTCCCCAGTTTCAGGCCTCATATTTCTATTTTGAACACCGATGACGGTGAGCACCGATACTTCCTCTAAGGAGGAGCAACAAAGACTATGCAGCAGGGATGTGACTACACTCGACACACCACACTACAATCAACGCTATAGATAGGCCCATGCCCTGTCTAGGCACAGTTAACCACAGGGGGGTCATCAAAAATGTGAGAAGAAAATCCACTCATATGCACCGAACAAAGCAAACATAGAAGCCGTCGATAAAAAAACGTATGTCGTAGAATATAAATAATATATTTTATGTTTTCACTACACACAAAGGTTAGACAGGCACCATAAACGACCCATCCAAAAACAAAATAAATCGGAGCTCTCTATCGGAAATAAAAGGAAACACCCCGATTACAATAAAACAATCGGAAATTAAAATCGGTATTTAAAAAAATAATGTAATACTAATTTATATTTCACAACTGTTTAAAATAAAATGTTTTGCAGAAAAACTGCAATAAATCAGATATTTAAACTGTCATTTTATCACTATCACTTGTATCTTTTTATCGATTTAAATTATATTTTCCTTGTTAGTGATAAATAGTTATCAAAGTTTTTTATAAGGATTCTTTTTCGACAAAAATTAAAGCTACACCGGTTTTCAGGAAACAATGATTTAAAAATAGTTTCTCACCAATATTGTTTAATAAATAATGTAATAATAATTAATATTTCATGGTTATTTATAAGAATGTGTTTTGCAAAAATATGGCAACAAATGAGATATTTAAATTTGTTTTTTATTGTCTTTTTTTTATCTTTTTATTGATTTAGATTAAATTTTTCTCATTAGTACAGTATAATACTTTATGTTTTGTAAAATAGCTTTTTTAAAACAAAATGGTCTACTTCTGTGTTTTATGAAATCAACTTTAAAAAAAAATAAATTA